>NW_022279639.1:1886250-2515000 GCF_009193385.2 Nasonia vitripennis
AATATTGATCATACGATTTTTCGATGGCTAAATGGCAACCTTGACGTGATAAAGGGGCTTAAATCTGTTTCAAAGCAGATGACTAATAGCAGTTCATTCAACAATTACAGCTAACAAATAATGTGACTAATTGACTTGTAATAATGTCTTGAATTACGTGGTTATACGATTCTGCGTGTTTCCGGTCTGGCCTGTGGAGTTTTATTATTTTGAGAAAAAATAAAGCGATTGATCTTTCTGTTCCCTGGGTTATGTTAGTTAGTCTGCTTGTGGTTTGGTAGGGGTGGTTTCTAGGGGTAGAGGGGTGAGTGGTTAGGTGGTTAGCTGGCTTATGGTGTGTGGCTTAATTATTTTAAGAAAAAATTAAGCGATTTAACTCGCTGTTCCCTGAGATAGATGTGTTAGACTGCTTGTGGTTTGGTAGGGGTGGCTTCTAGGGGTCGCATGGGTTTAGGGGAAGGTGATACAATAATTTCCTCATCTGTAGCTTAAACTTGATGCTTTTTTAAAGAGTTTAAAAAAAATCATGGCTCTACGATTAAAAATGACGCGTGGCTCGAATTTTGTCCATTTTCTCCCACTGTGCGGCGGTGGTAAGCCATTGCAACTCACGCCTATACGGGGAGATGTGCTCGTCCCTCCTTACACCGTAGATATAACGGATCCCCGTGTTTATAAGCCTCTGCAGCCTCAAGTCAAGTTCCTGTGTCAGGTCACAGTAAGCCAGTGAACAGTAATCGATGATGGGAAATAGGAGTGCTTGCACCAAGTGTTGGCGCAACCTGAGGTTAGTGCTCTTCCTAAAAGAATAGAGACGGTACATTAAAGAGTGAGCACGTTTACAAACTTGTGTAACGTGCTCTTTCCACGTGAGTTTGGAGTCTAGCACCAAACCCAGATTGCGCACCGATGATTCGTAGTCGACCCGGGCTCCCCCTATATTTATATAGGTGTAAGCAGTAGTAGGTAGAGCATTTATATAGTAGGGGGAGCCCAGGACGATTGCTTTAGTCTTAAGGACATTAAGTTTAAGACTATTTGATGCAGCCCAGCCCATTATCCTCTCGGCGTTAGCACTCATCCTGACAGAGCAGGAATCAAGCTCCTCGAGGTGGCATTGGCTGTAGATCTGCAGGTCATCCGCATAGATTAGATGGGACACATCTGAATCTAGGCAAAAACCAATATCATTGATGTACAACCCGAACAACAGGGGGCCTAAACCTGACCCCTGTGGAATACCGGTGTTTAATGGTAGAAAAGTTGAGAGCTCGTTGTTGTCACCAATGACGGGCTGTTCTCTTCCCGTGAGGTAAGATGCAAGCCAGCAGATAACCTGCTTGGAAAAGCCGAAAGAGGATAGCTTTCCGAGTAGCTTGACGTGACACACAGTATCAAACGCCTTGTTAAAATCAAATAGAAGTAGCAGAGTGACCCTCCTGTCTATCCCAAGCCTGACATCATCAGTCAGCTTGATTAAGCCAGACTGCAGAGAGAGAGAGAGAGAGAGAGAGAGAGAGAGAGAGAGAGAGAGAGAGAGAGAGAGAGAGAGAGAGAGAGAGAGAGAGAGAGACGCGAGCGCAAGCGGCGAGTACGTGTCGGCCGCGAAGCCAACAGCCAGAGTTGTGAATGAATAGTGCAATAAAGAGTTTGTACTAAAATTGAACGTGTTGTGATTTTCTCCCATTACACACCGCTGTAAACCCGAACAGCGGAATCCCTGCGGAACTCCCTCTGAGATCCACTTGTAAAAATAATAGTGTCGAGGCTTTGGGACGGGGCTGAAATGCGAGTTCTCACTCCGAGATCGGCTACGTCACATACTAGGAAAGCTACGTTACGCTATCTTTTTGACTTAGACTTACAAGAATCTTTGCTCATTGTTGTTTCCTCGTCCTTCAACAATTTAATTGCTTGACCTGAGTAGCTGATAATGAATCTGATAGTGAAGCAAGAATTGTCGATTCGCTGATCTAGCATATCCTCTTGCCTGTAAACCTGAAATAATCGGTCGATCTGGTCAAACTGCATTTGAAATTGTAGCAAGGTGATGTACGGTAAGGATAGTCCATAAAACTTGTTAGTATTTAGTTAAATAATCGGATTAAAGTCGCCAAAGCCAACTAAAGTATTCTCCTGTCTAAAATGCATATTTTCGTTGTTTTTGTCGTCAGTTTACCATTAAATGTGCCAACACCTTAAGAAGTAAGTCACCCCATTGCTCCCTTAGATTTTAAAGAGGCACTTTGGCTATAGAGAGGGTCAGGACTCTCTTTGATGTACCTTAAAATACCAGAGACAATGTAAATAGTCACCTACTATATTGTGTGTATGCATGTGTGTGTAAGCGAAGGTGGTGCTTATGGAAATCCTCTACGTCTATCTTTTAAGAACCTTGAAAATCAGAAGCACTTTTGATAGTAGTAATGGGCTCGACCTGCGTTAATTGCACTAGCAAACCATTACACCTTTTATAAATAAATTTATCATATTATGTCTAAAACTTTTATTTTTTTTTTAATCAATTATTTTGCAAATATACGTTTTGATATAAATATTTATGCAAATATTTCATGATGCATTTTTTTTAGGCTGATGGGCGAATTTGGAGAGCTATTCAGGTATGAAGATTTATTATTACTATTATTATTTATTCACCATCAAAATTTACAGATATCTAGATCATACCTGAAATTCGGTAGAGGTAAACGAAGTTACCTGTTAGCAGGCCTGGTTACAACAAAAAAAAGTACAATATAAAACTTAAAATTAGAACTTTTATTATTCAAACTTGTAACGAGGTAACTGGACTAGTGCACGGCGGACGCAAAGACGCAGCCGTGTCACCGAACGGTTTATAACTACAATATTGTGGAGGTGACAATGCTGGAGTCGTCGACGGACGTTAGCCGTCGGTACAATAACGACTTCGTACAATGCAGCCGGTTTACCCGCGAATACAAAACGCATGGCGAGTGAAGCTCGCCGCGCGTTCTCCGCGTCCAGGATTTCTCGACTGTCAACGGCGACGACGATACGGCGACTCTTTCCCGGTCTTACCCTGCCGAGTTCGTGAGCGGAGTAGAGGAAAGACGTGACTCTAGGGTTTATAGCACGAATACTTAATGTCATATAAAAAAAGTCGTATATTGATGGTGAAAAAAAAAAAAAATAATAATCCATCGTACGCGGCGCGCGTGAGGACTGATTTTTTATAGAGAAGTCGAGCGTTCGATGGCATGAACCTCGGCTTCGGCGTCTGTAAGTTCGCGTCGATATAACTCAGTATGTGTCAGTTGAGACTTACGGGTTCGCTATACGCGCAGTGGCACGACCTCCGGCGTGCAGGGTCGAACGACGGTCTCTAGACGGCTGATGGCGAGGAGGCGCCCCTCCTAGCCAGGCTGCACAGCTCCGTGGATGACTTGGTGCGAGTGCTGCTCGATGTCGCGTTCACGCGATCGACGAGGACACAGGATAATTTCGGCTTCGGATGTCGTAGCTGCTCGTCTCGACAATGCTATCTCCCGGGTACAAAGATATTGATTGCGCGCACGTGTGTTAGCTGTTTGCCTCTCACGCGCGCCTCTCCGCATGACTTGGCAACACCGCGTTTGGCTGCCGAGCCAGCATCGGGCGTGTAACGGAGGAGCACTAGGCTTCTCCGGTGACGAAAGCCGACGATGGTCCTGCATCGTCAGCGGGGAACGCCGTCGCCTGCGTTTCTCACGCTCAGAAGTGCAGTGGATGCACTTCTGCACGTGGGATCGCTAGCCGTTGCCTAGTCGCGACAACGGCGTAGCGAGTAGTCTACCGGCGACCACGACTAAGAGAGGAGCTCAAGCGTCGAATAAAGCTCGAACAGCATCTCTTTCTTCTTCCTTCTCCGTGTCCGGAGAGCACCCTCGACCACCCGCCGTCCGTAACATTCTGGCATCCCTCGCGGGTCTCCGACACAGTAAACGTAAAGTGCGGAGAATATTAAAACTATTCGTTGAGTTTACCAACGAATAGATCGTTTTTACAAAAATTTCGGTCGCCGAGGCTCGGAATAATAATTAGTCCGGGCTAAAATCATCAAGGCCAACAGCCAGCCGCAGGACTCCGTCCACGAGATAGACGGCGGCAAATAAAGTCTAGTGCACTGGTGAGACGCCCTCAGCTCCAGCAGTTCGAGCAAGAAGTTGCCCAGGAAATCGAAAAACTCCTTCAGAGCAACCGGGCAACCACATCTTCACCAGCGCACAGGTCACCGATCGTTCTAGCACCAGGAAGGCCAGAGAACGCAGCGAGCCATTGCCTCCGCTACGTGATCGAATTCCGGTGCGGCGGTGAACCAGCCGTAGCAGCAGCCTAAAAATACGCGCCGCTCTACAAAAACAAACAGAAAACACGAAAATCAACGCACGTCGTGCGCCTCAAAGTCGACCTTCGGCCAACAAAGCCCGCCTGGGCCAACGATAGCCGTCAGCGCGGACCAGACGCTGACGTGCGAAGCAGCCGCAGGAAGCAGACAGCGCGCGCAACCAGACTCCGGCGCGAGCAGCAGCCCAGCTCCACAAGCCAGCTCTGCCAGCCCAGGTCTTCGCCCAGCAGCAACACTTCACGATGAATCCGAGCGTTCTTCTAATGTAAGTTTTTCTTGCCAATTATTCTTGAGCAGCTTGGCTACACGGGAGTACGCGTCGCGATTTATTCGAGAAAATAAAAAAAAAGTGTTTCGTTTCTCTCGCGAGCGCCGCAATACATTTCGCGTCGAGTAAAATCTTCAGAATAAGAATTTTTCTTTTTGTCTTTCTCTCTCGTGAACGATGTTAACCAGAAGAAAAACATTCAAGACGAAATCTCGCCCAGCGAGCCGCGAAAGCCTAGACCGCGAAAACATTAAAGCTGTAAAGCGAATAAATAAAATTATTGATTTACATACTAATAATCCGCGGGTCGCACGCAAAGCTCTCGCGCGCACACTCAGCCGCGACGCTCTCTCTTCCGACGAGGCGAAGGCGCCCGCCCGGGAGCAACCAGCGGACTTGCTGACCGGGGCGTACCGGCAGCAGCAAGGGAACGATTTTCCCAGTCGCACGGAGGACGAAAGCGGCGAATTCGAGCGACAAGTCGCGCCTAGCCCCGTAGACTCGGTGGACGGAGCACGTGCGGTCCCGACGACACAAAGAAAACCAACCAGCGGCCTCGATTGGATCGGGTTAAATCAAAAACTGGCGGCATGGAATCTAAAGACCGACATGCGCCCCATGAGCGCCCCTAACGCGGGCACGCCGCTCCCCACCGCGCCGAACGACGGATTTAAGCGAAAGTCGCAAAAGGTTTTGCTGCCTATGCCGAGCAATCCAGCCGTCGGAAAATTTGAGCGCAGTAAGCAAGGAGCTTTTGCGCGATTCTCGCGAGCTGGCGCTAACCAGCATAACCTCGCCAGCACACTAAACCCGCTTCCCCCGTTCATGTTTCCGGTCGCATCGGTCCCAAATACGATGGGACAGTTAAATAAAAACACAAACGCGTTCGCGAACGAATTGCAAAGGGGCGCGCCCGAGCGACAAGCAAGGAGCACTGGTGCGTACGGTCCAGCTCTTGTTGTGAAAGAGACACGGCGGCTTTCCAACGCATCCGAGCGCCCAGTATCGCGTACCGCCAGCGTAGCGAGCACAGTAATCGGGAGCGCGTGCACCGCCAGAAGCAGCCAGGGTGGCACGGATTTCACAGCCCTGTCCGAGCACATGGAGTCTATCGAGGCAAAGCTGTCAGCAAAGATCGACAGCTTGGCGGAAAAGATCGATAGTAGAGCCGGGCCCAGCCACGCGAAAAATCTTAACGTGCACGAAGCGATAAGGGAAGAAGTCGGAAAGCAAGTCGACATCCTTCGCGAAATTCGCGAATCAAGCTTAGCAAGCACCATGCCGATTCAAACGCCGCCAAGTCGAAAGCTGACGAGTCAGGAGCCGCGGCGCCAAGAGCCCGTACACCTGAATTCCTCGGGCAAAACACCGGCGCGCAAAGAATCGGCAGGTCTCGACAGGCGGCCGACGAAAAATCGAGACCCCAAAACCGCGCAGCTCATTGAACTCGCAGAATCCTCGAGCAGCGACAGCGCGGCAGACACCGAGTCTGACATCGAAGCGGTCACGGAAACGCGGCGAAACGGCGGGACTCGCGCCGAAAAGCTCGTGCATAAAAAGACGGCGCAGCAAATACGGGCCAAGGCCGAAGCAGCAGCCCGAACCGCAGTGCGCGAGGTGTCAAGCGGTACGACGGGCCAGAATAAAAATAAACGTCACGCATACGCTGGCGGCTTCTACCCGTCGGACGACGATCCGGAATCAGATCCGTCTGATAAAGACGGCAAGGGAAAAAAGCCGGACAAGCCGGGTAATCGGAAGCAGGACGCTGCCAGAAACCCGGCACGTCGGCAGCCGCGCCGCGGCGATAATCGGCCACCGTCAGATGACCCTGACGATGATCCGTCGGATGGCAGCGACGAGAGCGAGAGCGACGAGGACGACGGCGACAAGGGTCCCGAAACCCCGCGCATAAAGAAAAACAAAAATGAAATTGGGAGCGGCACGAGTAAGGGCGAGAAAAATCTGCTCCCCCCGAAAGTGTCATTTAACCAGGCGATCGGGAGTCTGCCCGATTTTGACGGAGACCCAGACAATCTCAGCCTGTTCAGCCGAGCAGTGCGCAACGTGTTAAAATCACACCCGGCGCACGAAGACTACATCCTAATGTATGTCGCAAAAAAGCTCACAGGAGAAAAAACCAAGGGCTACCGCACGCGCATCGGAAGTTACACTTCCGTGGAAGCCCTACTGCTCGACTTGACCCTACACTTCGCAAATGTGAGCGTAGCGGACAAGATAATGGCAGAGATTCGCGCTGTCAAGCAAGGCAGTGCGGAGCCAGCAGGAGATTACGGTCTGCGCGTCGAGAGACTAATCAATCGTTACTCGACGATTATCGAATCGGCGCCAGACCTATCCAAAGCGGAAAGGCGACTGCGCGAGCGCCTAGCTCAAGAAGATGCACTAGAGCAATTTTTGCTCGGCCTCAAGGCACCGCTAGACCACCTGGTGCGAGGTAAAAACCCGACCAGCCTGAAAGCCGCGACAACCACGGCAATCGGTTTCGAGGCTAAACAGAGCGGTCGAGGAGCCCTGAGCACCTCGCTGGGCCCCGAAAATGGGCAGGCGCAGGTGCGTCGTGCGAAGGCTGAGCAAGCTCGGCCAAACAACGGCGCGCGAGGCGCTGCAGATAGCTCGCCAAAGCCACAACCGGTCTCGGGCGATGGCCCCGAGAAGTATTGTCCGTACTGCAATAAGTATAACCATTCGCTTAGCGAATGTAAGACAATAGCCCGACATGTCGAGTTGCAATTGATCAAAAATCCAAATTACTCCAACGATGATAATCAAGGTGGCGGCGACAATAAGCGCAACAACGGCGCTAGCAATCGCGGCAGTAATAATAACCGCAAGTATAACAAGAAAGACTCCCAAAACAACAACAAAAAAGGCAAGCGTGACCGCTCTAGCGACAGCAATGGTCGTAACCAAGAGAGCGGAGAGCAAGCCGACAAAAATAACAAAAATAATTTAAACTAAAAACACGTTCGCTACAATCCTCAAGTAGTGAGCGTAAAAACGCCGAGCAAGTGAAGGACGAATATCAGCTGACAGCGGCTACTAGCATAAAATTCATCGTCACGGGTACGCAACCGCCGATCGTAGCTGTAGATTGCCCGCAAATGTTAAAACGCAGAGGCAAATTCTACGCCGATTCGGGAGCGGATATCTCAGTAATAAAAATCGAGGAATTGGCACCGGACTATCCTATCGACACTGATAAGATAGTGAAAATTCAGGGAGTGACCGAAGGCACAGCCTTCACACTTGGCCAAGCAGAAATCCAAATAAATGGATTACCCTGCAGTGTACAAGTGGTAAAAAATGATTTCCCGATAGAAAATGCAGGAATCATCGGCTGGGACGTAATCGACAAGCACAATGGCTGTGTCGATGCGCTCAGCAAAAGCCTCAAGCTAGGTGCGACCCACCTACCTTTCGAGGCTGACGAAAAAATCACAATCCCTCCGCGTGTCAAAATGGCCATCAGCGCACCTCTAAAAAACCACGACGTAAAAGTCGGGTGGGTCCCACTGTACGACCTTCACCCCGACCTATTATTCGGCAATTTCGTTTCCGAAAATCGGAACGGCCGTGTGCACGGTGAGTGCATAAACGTCAGTGACTCTGAAATAACGATATCTGCCCCGATGGTCGAGTTACTCGAATGCGAAGAAATCGCTAACCCGCTATACCAGGCCGATGAGGACGGCTCAGCCGAAAATGTCGCCACATTCACTGCCAGCTTAAGACGCTTATTCGGCACAGAAAACCCAAATGAAAAATATCGCGAGGTATCTAACCTCAACCGCGAGCTGCAGTCGAACGCCGAAAAAAGGCGCGCCAGAGTCGACAAAATTATGAGTTTAGCAGACCTCGAGGGATGCAGCGAAGCGGAGAAAAACATAATCCGCGAAATCGTTGACGAATTCGCCGGTGTGTTCGGGCTCGAAGGGGAACCTCTTCCCGCGACCCACCTGTTACAGCACAAAATAGTGCTGAAATCAAACAGGCCTATAAGGAACCACCGCTTTCGCTTCCCGCCTGCTATAAAGGAGCACATAATTCGCAAGCTAGCAAAGCTACGCGAGCAAAACATCGTGGTGCCTTCTAACTCTAATTACTCGTCGTCGCTGTGGATAGTCCCGAAAAAACCAGATGCCAGCGGAAACAAACGATTCCGGCTAGTAACTGATTTTCGAGGACTCAACGAGGAAACAGAGGGCAGTTGCCACCCTCTCCCGTTCACAAGCGACATTTTAGAGCATCTCGCGACGGCTAATTTTATAACCGTCATGGACCTCAAACAAGGGTACCACCAGATCGAGATGCATCCCGACTCGGCGCACCTTACAGCGTTTTACGCTCCCGACGGCAACCATGGCAACCAGCTGTTGCAATTCAACAGGATGGCGATGGGCCTGAAGGAAGCAACTATAACGTTTACTCGCGCCATGTCATTAGCCATGAAGGGCTTACAGGGCGACGAAGTCGAAATCTACCTTGATGACCTCATGGTATTCGGCGGGACATTCGACGAGCACAATAAGCGTCTGCGACGAGTGCTCAAGCGGCTACTCGAAGCAAATATGACTGTCGAGCCAAAGAAATGCCAATTTCTGAAGAAAGAGGCCCAAGTGCTCGGGCATATAGTCGGGGGCGGTCTGATCAAAACAGACCCGGCGAAAACTCACGCCATGGCCAATTACCCGACGCCCACCGACGCCAAAAAGCTAAAACAAGCTCTCGGCTTGTTTAGCTACTACAGGCGATTCATACCCGATTTTTCAAAAATCGCATATCCCCTATTCAAACTCCTACAAAAAGATATAAAATTCCAATGGGGGAAAGCAGAAAAAACTGCATTCGAAAATCTCCGAAAATTAATGGCGGAGGAGCCGGTTTTGAAAGCACCAGTCTTATCAGAACCTTTTATCGTGACGACGGATGCGAGCGACTACGCCCTTGGCGCAATTTTAAGCCAAGGAAAAATAGGCGCGGACCACCCGTGCGCATACGCATCGCGCTGCTTAAAGGGCAGCGAGCTACGTTATCCGACGTACGATAAAGAGCTTCTTGCCGTTGTTTTTGCTAAAGAGCAGTTTAAGCCTTATTTATACGGCAGAAGATGGACCTTGGTAACGGACCACGAACCATTGAAGCATTTTCATACGTCCAAAAAGCCAGACCTACGCTTTAATAGGCTCAAGGCTGCGCTAAACGGCTATGACTTCGACGTCGTGTATCGGCCGGGCATTAAAAACTCGAACGCCGACGCGCTCTCTCGCAATCCGGTACTAGCAGAAGGCGAAGTAAACCCGGATTTGCCGCGCTACGAGCTCTACGAGCTCGCTGACCAGCAGGTAAAGGAAAACCCTGACGAAGAAGCAGGTGCCCCTCCGGGAAGAGTCTTCCGTGCACGCGCCGTAAAAAAGCAAAACCAAAAGGCGGGAAAGAAAGAACGCGTGTCTGAATCAAGCTCTAGCGACGCATCAAATCGCGGTTTAAGCAAAAAACCTCGGCAAGATAACGCACTAATTTACGAGCGCAACGAGTGCGTGGCGGTTAGAAACGAGTTCAACGGATATTACATCTGTCGCGCGTTACACGATGTTCACCAAGGCGACGAAAAAATCGCTGTTCAATGGTTTACGGAAACCAAAAATCTAAAACACATGTACGCGCGCGGATTACCGCGACGCGGTTTGGTTTGATTCCATATTAACCAGCGCATCCTTGAAACGGCTCGACAGAAATCATTATCTGCTGGGCGCCGCGGAACGTACGCGCATAGACGCAATCTTACGCGAAGCCATTGAATTTATCGCCGACGCACCAGCTCCGAAGCCTCCGGAAATTTCGGCAGTTGCAGCCGAATTTTCGGATTCCGACCAATCAATGAAGTCGGTAGCATCAGCGCTTTCTAGCTCTTCGGGATTTTCGTTACTCCCTCCGGAGTTGCGCCCGGTTGCAAAATACGTGTGGCCCTCCGAGCGAAAAACTCGCGGGTCGGAAAAAACAAAAATGACAGTATCGCGAAAATCGCGCGAATTGGGCAATTCAAGCAGCGAGGAAAGCATACGGATCTCGCCGTCGGGAAAAATCGCAAACGTGATCGACGAGCCGCAGATCTTCTCTTTCCCTCAAAGGGTTTTTTCGCGAAGCCCGAGCCCTCCGCAGAGCCCACAGACGCGCGTCACGCCTGAACCACCCGTAATGACTAAAAGCCCTTTGCGTCCTACGGCTGCCGAATTTCAAATGCCGGCGTCCACTCAAGCCAGCCAACCGCGCGATAGCAGCAACGCGCCGCGTGCTGAGAGTGCGCTAGCTGAGCCGCCGGGACCCAAGTCAGGCTCAACGTGGCCATGGTCAGGTAATAAAACCAAGAAAAAACTAAGGGTAAATATCGAAGGGAAAGACTTCGATGGAAAAGGCGGCGTCCGCATCGAATGTTGGGAATTAAACTCAAGCGTC
Source organism: Nasonia vitripennis (assembly GCF_009193385.2). Classification (NCBI taxonomy): domain Eukaryota; kingdom Metazoa; phylum Arthropoda; class Insecta; order Hymenoptera; family Pteromalidae; genus Nasonia; species Nasonia vitripennis. The sequence goes on from NW_022279639.1 coordinate 1,897,362, forward strand.
GCGCCACAGGATAAAATAATACCTGCACGAGTGGAAAACTCCCAGCAGCGTACACGCGCGCGCGAGCTGTCCGCAAGGAAAGACAACGCCATGGCGATAAGCAAAAGCCCAGTCAGCTCGGAAAAAGAGACTGCTGCGGGTAACGCGAGTGCGCCTAGCGGAAAAAACAGCTCCAAGAACGGTCGCAACGAGAGTGGCAAAAAAGCACCCGAGACGGGCAGCCTTACGCCAGCCGTCGTATCACCGCCAAAATCAGCCGCGTGCATGACACACCCGGCAATGATTCCGTCCCCCCCCTCGTCAGTGGGTCCAAACGAGGATTTTGCGGGAATACTATTATAATATTACTACTATTATAATAATTTCGCGCCGACTTGCGAAAATGTCTAAAAACCTTAAAAAACGTTATATTAAAGGAAAATATCCGCAGCATAGCTCTGATTAGAGATCTGGCGATGCTCACGGTATCCGAGTGGACAAACTTCGTCGAGTTATTCGACAATATTTTTGCCGGAGTTGCATTAATTGCAATTCTGTACAAAAATAATTTGCCAGCCCCCCCCCCCCCAGTCTCTGAGCGCTTTAATCTCATTAAAGAGTATCACGAGGCAACAATGGGAGGGCATCGGGGCAAAAATAAAACATACAGCAAAATCGCCAATGATTTTTATTGGCGAAATATGCGCCCCGATGTAAAGCAATTTGTCGCTCGCTGCCCAACGTGCCAGAGCAATAAGCTGGTCCGAATAAAAACTAGGCTACCCATGCTTATCAGCAACACGCCATCGATGCCATTTGCTCATATCGCCATAGATTTCTATGGGCCGTTGGAACGTTCCAAACACGGGAACAGATATATTTTGTCGGCGCAGGATATGCTCACAAAATATATAGTCCTAACGCCAGCAAGGCATGCGAATGCGGACGAGGTCGCGCGAATTCTCACGGAGAAAATTATTTGTGTTTTTGGACCACCTGCCGCATTGGTCTCGGACCAAGGTAGCCATTTTCAAAATAAAATTCTGGAGGAATTCGCTAGGATCTTCAAAATAAACAAATTTTGCACTTCGGCATATCATCCGCAGGCAAACGGCTCGATCGAGCGTATGCACCATACGCTGACCGAGTACCTGCGGAAGTATGTAAGACGTGCCGATACTTGGGATGAATGGACGGCCGTATGCCAGCATGCATACAACTGTACCGAGCACGAGAGCACTCGGTACTCGCCGCACGAGCTGCTCTTCGGCTTCAAGCCAAGAACGCCATCCAGCTTCCCCCGAGTCAGCGACGATATGTCCTATAACAATTATTTGACCGAGATGACAAACAATCTCACGGCCCTGCAAACGACGGCGGCCATGAACTTGGTGCAATCCAAGTATCGGTCAAAACACTACTACGATCGTAAATTAAACTCGAAGCATTTTCGGGAAGGCGAAATCGTCTTTCTGATAAATGAGCCCAAGAAAAACAAATACCTTAAAGAATACCGCGGGCCCTTCGAGATAATTGCGATCAACCGCAAGACTAATAACGTGACGTTGCAAAACGACGAGATAACAAAAGTCGTGCACGTCAACAAAATCGAACGGCCGAGCGAGCTAGCAAGAAACGCAGACTTATCGGATTCCGACCGTGCAAGTTAGGACGTTTTTTTTTCCTGTTTTTTTGCGTGCCCCCGGGCGTAGCGCAAAAAAAAACAACGTCCTAAGCTCAAGATTTAAAAATGAATAAATGAAAGACACTCCCAGCGCGTCAAAAGCCAGCTGCTCATTTCAGCAACATAGATATAGGGTGCTTTTACCATTAATTGCAGGCTATGCGCAGCCTGCGTGCTAGGGATCGAGGAAACTCCCCAGGTCCACAGCCCAGGGCGTTTCGTGCAGGAGTTAAAACAGAACTTGGGGTTGATCACCGAGAAGATTGCACCCCTCTCAACATCCAGTACTAACTGGAAGTTAATAGAAAAAATCGACCTGAACGAATTCTTCCAAGCGAGTAAAGTTTTGGTCGATCGCGTGTCAACCGCCGCTCGAGCATGCCATCCGCGTTGCGATGCCGCCGGGTTGATCAAAGAAGCCGAATCCGTCACCGCGCAGGCTGAACGCGTTATAAAATTGATACAAACGGATAGCAGCGGACACCAAGCCCCACGGGAGCGCCGCGCCATACTACCCTTTATTGGCTCACTCCACAAATGGCTATACGGTACACTAACGGAAGCCGATGAAGCTGAGATTCAAGCGGCAGTGCAAAGGATCGCAGAAGATACTCGTCTGACAGCCGCGTTATTGGCGAATCAGACCGAAATAGTTGAACACGAGTTATCACACTTGAAAAAGAGGATGCGCAAACTTGAATCATTTGCAGTAGTGTTGGAAAATAATTCGGCCAAAAACCTCGCCAACATTAATAGCCTGGATGTCGAAATGAACATTAAGACAACTCTATTGCAGTTCAAAGCCGACACCGAGCTGATTAATACAGCAATACTATTTGCAGTCAAGGGTCTGATTCACCCAAAAATCCTAGCGCCGGAGACGATCGCCCAAGCGGCGAAATCGGTAGAGGATTCACTTTCTCACGCGAAATTTCCATTATCTCCGGGCGATTTTTCCGTCATTCCGATAATGGAAATATCGAGAGTGGCAATCCTATTCTCCAACGGATACTTAATTTATCACATTGCAATACCGCTGGTAGATGTCGAGGAATTTAATCTCTTTAAGGCATCTCCGATACCCACAGTGCAAAGCATCCTTAATAGTGCTCACACGGCCGCTTACATATGGCCAGTGCACACCTATTTTGCGATAAGCACGTCAAATCTCACCTACCTTCCGATCCCTGCAGAAGAAGTGCGCAAATTGCGCAAATTGCAGGACACACTGATTGTGGTCAACCCGGAACCAGTGCGCGAGATCAGTGACAGCGTATCGTGCGAGATCAAAGTCGCCGCGGGCCGTAAGATAGAAAGCCCGGAGGTATGCGACATCCGCTTAAAAAGATTACGCGAATCATTCTGGCTGCGCCTACACCGAGCTAACACCTGGGTGTATTCAGCCAGAGAACGGGAAAATATTTACATACAGTGCCCAAAAAAGGAGCTTGTCACCGCACAGATAAGCGGCGCAGGAGTCCTCGAACTCCGCGAGGGGTGCGCAGCGCACACGGCAAGTGCGCGCCTGGTCGCCTCTCATATAATAACAAAGCAGCTAGAGACGCTATCTCTCGGCGCCTTGCAATTCAACATGTCCAAAATATGGGCACATGTAAACGAGTCTTCTGCCGCAGCGGCAGATCTCAAGCAAGCCATCGCTATCGGCACCGAGCATCGCGCCGATAACGCGCACGGCTCGGACCTCGACAACTTGAAAGCAGGCGAGAGCTTGCGCGAGATTACGGCAAGAGCACGTGACATTGCCTACAGGAAGAAAACAGAGTTCGAACTCAAGGACCTAAGCGGACACACCGGCATTTTGAGCTGGGTATCCTGGTCCTCGTTGAGCATCGTACTCATCTGCGTCGTCGCAGTATGGTGCTTCATGCGCTATCGTGCTCAGCAACCCATGCGCGACCTTGCGCGCCAGCAGCGCGACCTCATGCAACTGGAGGCCGCACGCAGCTTTGCACAGCTGTCAGCCAGTAGAAGGGCCGCCGAAGCCGCGAACGCGCAATAGCTTCCCTTCTCCCCCCTTCAGGGCCCTCGTGTAAAAACAAAAAAAAAAGAACGCGCGAAACGGCCAGGGACAAAGAAACGCGCGCCACTTTTCCGAAAACAATAAATTAAAATTTTAATACAAAATATAATACCCAAATACCGGTAACGCCGCGTCGCGCGAAGCAAGCACGAACGGAGCTACGGAGCTCTGGAGTTTTATCGCGCGGGCCGATAACGCGTGCCTCTATTTCTATAAGAATAATCTAATCGCCAAAATAGCCAAGCTGCCGCTATGGCAAGAAAAATATCCAAGCGATATGATGCGGTGCATAACGCGCAATTTTGTTATATATACATATATGCATGTAGGTTATAATAAGAAAAATAACAAAATATACACATTTATATGCCATATCCTACAAATTAGAATGTTATAGCTTATAAGGAAATACCGTAAGTTGCGAATGCAAGTACGCCATGAGGCTTATAATAATATTAATAAATGTAAACACACTATGTTATAGCTTATAAGGCAATACCGTAAGTGGCGAATGCAAGTACGCCATGAGGCTTATAACTATATTAAGAAATGTAAACATACTAATATTAAAAAAAAAAAAAAAAAAAAATATGTATCGAGCTCCGCCTCTAAAAAAAAAACTCTGTGAGACAGCAGCGGCTGTCGAAAGACAACATCAGCGCCGACTCACACACACACACACACATACGCACACATATCAACGCTTAACAGATTTTTTTTAAGAGAAAAACAAAGAGAACTGACATTACGGAGTCAGCAGGATTTAGAAACCCAATGCGCTTCTAATGCGCTGTGCTCAAGCACTGGCATCCCAGAAAATAGAAAAAAAAAGAAGTAAAAACATGTACACATACATATACCCTCAGGCGAGGAGCGCGCGACAGCGCGCCCCGTCGCCTTACACACTCAAGCAACGCACGCACGGCTCCGCCGGCGACCCTGTTTTTTGAGGGCGCCGTGGACGTCACCCGCGCGCCCAAGGGCGTGTAACGGAGGAGCACTAGGCTTCTCCGGTGACGAAAGCCGACGATGGTCCTGCATCGTCAGCGGGGAACGCCGTCGCCTGCGTTTCTCACGCTCAGCAGTGCAGTGGATGCACTTCTGCACGTGGGATCGCTAGCCGTTGCCTAGTCGCGACAACGGCGTAGCGAGTAGTCTACCGGCGACCACGACTAAGAGAGGAGCTCAAGCGTCGAATAAAGCTCGAACAGCATCTCTTTCTTCTTCCTTCTCCGTGTCCGGAGAGCACCCTCGACCACCCGCCGTCCGTAACAGGCGACTAAACGAGCGCGCGCGATATGAATTCGCGGCCGCACGTTACAAACTATTTATATACATACTACAACGATGTTTATAAACATATTGTATCAGCTGCTGAACAATTTTTGCGTATGTTTTAATATCAAGTTACAATTTTTTTTTGTTTATTATTATTATTAGTCTGCTCCAGCGGTAAGTCGAGAGGCATTGCCTAATCACTCTGCCTATTTTGCACTGTATTAATAGACTCTGCACTCCTCGGAGTATTTATTTGCAGCGAAAAGGGCCCTCTCAATTGGCTCTTATGCAAGAGCTAAAAAACCACGCTGGTCGTGCTTTTTATGAGCCTGGAGGGAAATTTCCGCGAACCGCCGACTTACATAACCTCCAAACCTTGTCACATCGATCACAAGTCGGGTGGATCAGGATTTTCTCCAGCCACTTGAGGAGGACATCGTGGAGCAGCAACGCGTCTCTCAGTAACGCAACAACATCACGCTGGATGCTGCTGAAACATATATTACACTTCTGCGGGGGAAGTTCCAACATCATTTTGAGGTTAGAGAGTATCTTCTTCACCATCTCTCTCACTCAGCGCGTGAAACAGCTGATGTCACCACAGCCACGCGTGCGTTTTAATTTTTCGCCACCAGAGCGCGCACCAGTACCTCTTGAACCTTCTCAACGTTGGCAGCACTGTATTGTTGAGAGCGCGCGAAATTAAAAAATTAAAAAATTTGAAATTCGAAACTTTAGCTTTTTAAATTAATTAATTAATTTAACTTAACGTTCTATTTAATATTGAACGTTGAATAGCGCGTTATTACTCTTGTTCTATAAAACAAAATAAAAATGGTTCGGACTTCGTGTCTACAATGTAATAAGGTAACGCGCGCACTAGCTATTATGCGTAGATGTAACGACTGTAACAACCCATATCACAATAGTTGTTATGATTGGACGGCTATAGCAGATAGTAAATTTATCTGCGTCACGTGTAAAGATAAAAGAAAGAACAGTAAAAGTACGAGCGGAGGAACAAGAAGAAAGATAAATCAGATGAAAACTCAGTTTTAAGCTCAGGTTTAAATGGCACTATTATAGACGAGTCCAAAGGAGATAGTACTGCAAAGAAATTAAATCTAGCTGCTTTAACACCATCTGCCTTATCTGTTAAGGCCGCTACAAACATTAGACTTTAATCAACTGATGTATCTGCAGATCTAAGTTTGCTTCGTTACTGTAAACTGCCATCATCAATGCTTGAATTGTTTAGCAACCAGTTTAAAATGCTTGAAACCGCGATAGGCGATCTTAAGTCTCAGCTAGTGACGCAGCTTGATGCCGTTAGCACGGCACCGACTTCCTCCTCAACATCAGAGGAGTCGTTTAGTGGACTGACCGCTGAAGTTACGTCACTTGAAGAAAAAATTATCGACCAATCTTCAAAGATAGAAGGCATGCACCAGGATCGATTATTGCTGTTGCATGAAAACGAACTTCTAAAAGACCAGATAACTAGTTTAATGACTTAAATAACAACAATGGTTGATGGTGCTAAACTTCAAGACGACGATGACAGTAGTGGTCATAAAACTACAAATTTTGAGGACTCGCATGTGATGATAAGATGTAAAAGATCTAGATAAGTCTGCTAATGTTTGCTTCTCGGACATCAACAGTAATAGTGGAAACGGGGGCGATGGTAATAATGTAAATAATAATGTAAATAGCTTTAGTAATTTAACTAGTAATAGGGAAAAAATTAGCAACGTCGCTGAAAATTCTAACAGGTTTCGAACGCAGCACCGTCGGCGTCAATCTCGGGGCTCCCGCTCTGCAGAAGCTGATACTCCCGAACTGGGTAGGCATTGTTTTCGGGAGGATGGATCAATTTATGGTGAGGCTTCGGGTGAACTAGTCGTTTCTAATATGTGTGAAGGAACTGAGGCAACGCGCGCTAATGTAGTCCAAGCCATCCTCACCACAATTGACCCAACCATATCGAGGGAAGACCTAGTATCTATATGCGCGTTCCGACCTGAGGTGCAGCCAAAAGATGGGCTGGTAGCGTCGGGATCGGTGCACCGTCGGTCACCATGAGTGGTCTGCCTCTCTCGTCGCGATATAATTGAAAACATGATGCGAGCGAAGGGTAGATTTACAGCGTTCAATACGAAGCATATTAACGTAACTCTCCTTAATAAGAAACGCGTGAAAGCCTAATACAGAGTAAAATTTTCATTAATGAATTTTTAAGTAAAGAAAATTTTGTACGGTTCAACAATCTTAAACAAATTTCGCGGGAATTAAGTTTTAAATATATTTGGCCTCGAGGCGGGCGATTCCTTATTAAGAAGGAAGACAGTGATACAACACATGAGTTTAACTCGGCAGCAGATTTACATGCGCTAGCCGCATCGTATAGTAATAGCGACGATAAAATTAATAATAATAACGTTAGTATTAATGCAGGTGCACCTAAGGACGTTAGCAGTGGAGCTGGACCGTCGGTAATAATTGAACCATCAGCTGCCATATCTACTCAAAATTGACTAGAATGGGGAAATTTGAGAGAGGTAGACAGCGGACCACTGAAGGCAGGCTTCCTTAACGCGACCTCCGTCTATGCGCATATGGCGATGTTCCGTCAATTCCTGGACACTGCTCGACCCTCGTATCACCTGTTCGGTCTTACTGAAACGCGATTCGGGCATGAGGTTGATGACGTGTTCGTTCAGATAGATATGTATTCGATTATGAGGCAAGATAGAAATAAACAAGGTGGAGGCGTAGCTCTGTATATCCGGAATGACTATAAAGCTACACTACTGTGTTCGTCACGTACACAGATCGAAGGAAAACCAGGTATTCCGGAATACTTAATGTGCAGCGTTCAACAGGGTACCATGACACTGATATTCGTAGCCGTAATTAGAGGTACTCGACGATGAGACGACCTGTGGACAGAATATCAGTCTCTCGTGGCTGAGGCTGAACAACGAACTACTCAAGCGCGAGAGTCATTCATACAGAACAGAATTTTCGATGCACTTGATAATGACAAGAATATATGGACTGAATTTCATAATCTTGGTTTAATTTCAAAAGCCAAGAATGACTTACATAATTATACCCCGGATGAGTTAAACACTCATTTTGCTGGAGTGTCCGTATCCAATCTCGAGCGTGAGGCAGATCTGAGTGGCATCCTGTCAGAGGCTAGTGAAGATAGCTTTACCTTCCGTAAAGTTACCTTTACGGATGTTGTGCTGGCAGTCGCTCATTTCTCATCTCATGCAAAGGGTTAGGACGGGATACCCCAAAGCATCGTCGCGAAATCTTTACCAGTTATTGGCCACCATCTAGTAACTTTGTTTAACACCTCATTATCAAGTGGAATCTTTCCTGGGCTTGGCTAACTACCAACCTTGGCGTCCCGCAGGGCTCTATCCTGGGGCCTCTCCTGTTTAGTCTATACATAAATGACCTTACAGACATACTAACTGATTTCAAGGGTCCAGATAGACTGTTAACAAATAGTATTGCGCATTTGCTATACGCGGACGACCTGCAAACCTACACTCAATGTACGAAAGACAATCTTCGTGAGGGTGTGAATCGTTTGTTGGCTGTGGCGCGAGCTGCGTCGGCGTGGACCTCCGATAATGCACTGCATCTTAATGCTGGCAAGACTAAAGCTATAATTTTTGGGTCGGACTACAATATTAATCAATTGCAGGGGTTGAACTTGCCTCGTATTGGGGTGCAAAATAGTATTTTCGTTCCATTTGTCGATACAGTAACTAACCTTGGAATCGTCATGGATTCTAAGCTAACACGGAAACCGCAGGTGGATGCAGTTAGCCGAAAGGTTAACAGAGTCCTTTATGGGCTCAGGTCTTTTCGATCCTGTACCACCGAGGCGTTACGTAAGCAGCTGGCGGACGCTCTTGCTATCTCTTACTTACATTTCTGCTCTGTAGTATACCTTGTGTCCGGGGAGCTCCAAACTCGACTACAGAGGTTGCGGAATGCATGTGTGAGGTATATATGTGGTGCTGGGAGGAGAGAGCATATTACTCCCTATAGGAAGAAACTAGGCTGGTTAGATACTTGAGAAAGGAGAACGTATTTTGCATCGGTTTTAGTGTATAAAGCTTATTGCATAGGGCAGTCGTCGTACGTAGCGGCCCTCTTTAAGAAAAATCAGTGCAGAACTTCCAGTAGGGTGTCCAGGGATATTTCAGTACGAGGGTCGCGAACTGACGTGGGACTGAACTCGTTTGCTGTGTTCGGTGCGCGTCTATGGAACTCTCTACCTCAAAGTATGCGGACCTTGCCTTCGCTAGCTGGTTTTAAGGTAGCAATGTGAAAGTACCAGACGCCCAATACGCTGTGATTCACAAGACTGTCGTGCACAGTATTATTTATATTTATGTTTATATATATCTGTAAATATTTTCTTCGAGACCGTTATGCAACATCTCTAGTCTGCGTTGCTACTTTAATGACGCGATAGAGTAAGAATTGTATGTTATAAATATTATGTCATACGCAATATAGTAAGACGAGTACTTGAAAAGTATAATTGTGATCTGACAGCTGTGATAACCAGCGATTTATACTGAACATGTATGATGTAAAATATTTGGATTTGATCAAATAAATTGTTATTCTATTCTATTCTATTTTGACAGTTTTTATTAATATTCAACACCTACAGTTAATTTGGAAGCGCATTATAAATAGTAATAGTTTTTATATAGCTATTTTTATTGATAATTCTTCTGTTAGTTTTAGGTATTCTTATACTTCTATTTCTAGTAATACTATCCGATGCTAAGTATTTCTCTTTGAGATCAGAATAATACAGTTTTAGAGATTCGAGAGCAAAAAGTTGTCCTCTATTCAAAAGATTGTCATGTTATAGAAAATTATTATTATTATTGATAATTATTGATAATTTTTAAATTTTGTTTTGCACCTTTCAACTTGGTTTCGACTATTTCTATATGGTCTACCCTAAGCGATGATACCATAGCTAATAATGTTATGGAAAAAAGCACAATGTATTATTCTGAGTGTCTCTGTCGGCATGGATTTTGAAATTTTATAAAAAATATGTACCAGGTATTTTGTTTTCCCGATTACATGTTGTATGTGACTTTCCCAATTTAGGTAGCTATCAAAAACAATTCCTAGATATTTAAAATTGTCTACCCCAGTTATACTTTTATCCAGAATTTTAACGTTTATTTGAGCTAGCACATTTCCAATACTGCTTTCAAAAGTCATAAAATAGTTTTTCTACGTTTAATGACAACTTGTTTAATGCCAGCGACTCCGCTATCACATTTAGAAAATTGTTCATGATGTTATCCACTCATGTTAACTCGATCTTCTATCCAATCATCACCAGTGGCTATTTTGATGCCCTAAACTGATAAGAGTTGTAGTCAAATAGTAACTCTACGGGTTGGTTAATTATTATATACGCGGATGAGGACAAAGCCTTGAAGAACAAACACTTAGCGCCATCAGTGTCTGAATACTTTTGCGATATTGTTAAGAACAGCCACCGAAGAATTATCTCAAATCCGCACTTGAGATTACGCACCTTTAATATTGAATAATTGTCCTGAATAATGATTTTTCTACCTTTCCTTGACTTTCAGTGAGTGACGTGACTGTAGTATAGTGTAATGTCCCATGTATGCTTTGGCATTTACGTATGTGTGTAGCGCCTGTACGACCGCATTCATGCACTTATGCAGGCGAAATATACTAGACCGATTGCGACAGTACGAGACCGATCGCCGAACATCTAAGCAAGTGCTTTGACCTACGAGTCAGCACTTCTTACGCGCGTATTACTGACTTACTTTTGTACATTATCCTTGCACGTTAGATTTTGATTGGTCGATCGTTGCCGCGTTTTATTTAATTTACAACTCCTTAAATCGTCACCAAGGCTTTAAAAAGCCAGAAAACGATCCACGAAGTGCCTTTTGTATAAGTAACCTGTTGTCGTGTAGCTGTACCCGGATAGCAAGTACGAGTGCTATCTCTCTGTACGCATCGCTTATTAAGTGTGTGCAAACCACTCAAACTCTGCATGCGAAATATAGTAAACTCCTTGTTTTTTGGTTTGAGAGTCTGCATCGAGCAATAGGCGAAGGGCTCGTCAACAAATCTGGCGTTAGTGGTAGCACAGCTTAGATAAGATCGTGTAACTTGCCACGAGAAATCGTGTAGATTAGAACAGTCAACATTTGCCACACTAAGAAGGAGACCAAGTCATCCAAAGTGCGAGATAATGACTATAATTGTAAGTCGCCCAAGTATCAAACTTGAAATATCTAAATAACAACATAGTAAATAAATAATATAAGAAGCTAAGCGAACAACATAAAAAGTCAAAATAAACACTGTAACATCCAATTCGTCTTTGAAATGAAGTGCTCTGGTCCGAACCCAATAAAACATAACAATAAAAATCATCCCCAAGTGTATATTTATTTCATAGTAATTATAAATATCAAAATAATCTACAAATCCCTAATACACAACCAACAACATGGCATCAGTAAGGTGAGTATTACGAGACTTTAGAGCATCCACACAGATATACAACGGAATCGGCTCAAATAATTCTGTCCGCATCAGATAGACTACGGACAGACTAGAGTCCATACTGCAGAGCGTGACATTCGACAGGAAAACTTGTCCGCCTGTCCCCCGAACGTACTTACATCAGGACGCGTCCATATCTCTCTAGACCACTCTGTAACATAAGGTCCTCGCGCCAAAGGGCTAGTTCCCAAAATAATTAATAGTACTCGCTCAGCAATAGTATGATCGCGAACTAAAGTAAATTTATAATTAAAATACAATCAACTTATGATGACACGAATTATTAGAGAGAAAGAGAGTGATTATGGTAGTGTGTAGCGTATTGGTATGGATAACACTTACCTTGTTTGTTCATTCTGCTACGAGCCTGCTCTGCTACCAGTATGTCTATTTCTCGGGATCAAATCAATAAAATCACTTAAAATCACTTAAAATTTGTATTATTCTTTCTCTCTCGCTCGCCGATGAAACCTAATATTTACATGGGTGTCTGGGTGGAAATTAAAAGTATATCACTTGAGAAAAATTTAACTTTAAATATTGTTTCATTATTATAAGAGAAATGTGCGTGTAAAAGATCAGCTCTTTACTTATATTAGTTTCCGGAGGAGGGCAACAACTAAATTTGAAAAATAGGCATCGTAATCAAAACCACTTGCAACTTTTAAAAGTCAAAATTCTTATTAATGAATGGGGAAAAGAGACCAAGTTATTGTAACTTTTTGCATATAAAAATACACTAGAAACCAGAAATACAAGTGACTTGAGTTATTAAATCCTCTGGAACAAGCCTAACAAGAAATGTCACCCGCCAAATCCAAAATTTCTCATAGCCCTTAAGCTGACGATTCCAACTAGGTCATTTCAGTAAAAACTGATTCGGAGACTAATTTCTAAATAGTTTAACAAATATCTGTACAAAAATTCAGATATCTAGCTTTAATACAACACAAATGGAACAGTAATAATAAACTTGAACGTCGACTACTAAGGCTATGGCTCCCATTTAACTTAAGTCACCAACATAACCAAGGTGTAAAATAATGTTTGATATCACTTAATCAAAAAATAATCAATAAATATATAAGCTTTCATTAATAAATCATTTTCTTCTTATATTAAATAAGTGTTATTATACTGCATCATAATAACCTCAAAAGGTTATGTTATATACGCGCGCATGCGAATTCGGCTTCCCGAGTTGTTGCCGAGTTTTTTTTTAAATTTGTGAGAAACAATTCGTTTTTGGAACTAGCGATATGCTACTCTACTGACTAGTTCAACTCGTCTATTTTTCACCAGGGATATAAGGCCCATATTTTAAGACTACTTTTATCGTTTAAAGTTATCCTAGTATTTATTATTTTAATGCTACCTGCTTTAACAACTTCGGAATGTTGGACTAGATTGTTACTGATGAATACAATGACTCCATCATTTATTCCCATTTATCTAAGTTGTAAATAAAAAAAATGTAATCTTGTAAATTATATATTCATAATCTGAACTATTTAGTTGGTATAAATTATAATTAATTTGCTCAAAAACTTCAGGACATATCACAATCGCTGGTTTGATAGCTAAAATGTCTATTGAAATTTTTAGTTTATCAAAGTTTGCATTCATAATTCGAATATTTACATGCACGATAATATCCTTTTTATTGTTCAAAAACTTTATCAAAATTCTTGGTGTTACTGCATGTCCTTTTTTCTGCATTGATTCATTTTGAAACCTACCTAAATAATCAAAAGTATCCATGTTACTTATTTCTTAATTTTGTTTATTCACGTCTGACCTATAATAGCCACTTTATTCCCTTAAAGCGGTACTAAAGTAGCATTTTATTCACTTGGATTTTTTCCCCGCAAAGAACTTTATTTCCGCAAAATTCCGGAAATAAATTAATTATTCTTGCAAAATGCGGGAATTAAGAATTTTGCGGAAAATAAACTCATTATTTCCGCAAAATGCGGGAAATAAATTCATTATTCCCGCAAAATGCGGGAAATTTTTTAAAATTTTGGAATTTTTTGAAAATTTGAAAAAAAATTGAAAATTTTGCAACAATATTAAAAAGTAGAAAAATTATAAAAAAAATTGAAAAATTTTTAATATTTTGAAGATTTGAAAAAAAATGGATTTATTTATTCAATTTAGCTGTTGCATGTCCCACTTTTCACTCTCTTCGCTCGGGCAGTAAACTCTCACCCGCGGAAATAATCAACGACTTTACTCCCTTGTTGCAAATGTACTATTTTATTGCTTTTTTTGACTAGTTTTGATACAGAGGATTTATTTATAGTCTCTCGAATTTGATAGAGACTTGTGGATCAAAACAATTAATGTGAAAATAATAACACGCTCTTTAAATTTGAGATGAAAAGGTATACTATGTATACCGTCAAACTATTGATGTTTATTGAAAAGAAAAGAGTGTGATTACAAATGTATTGACTATGGAAAATTGAAGATTATTAGAAGAGTGTTAGAGCACCGACGCGTTAACAAACGATATTGTTTAACGGTCGACACTGTGAGGCGAGTCCTCACAGCGCTTCGGCAATACGAAAACTGAACAACACAAATCAGCGTAAGCGGCAGAAGACGGCTAGCGAAACATGCGGAGAGAGACAGAGTAGGAGCGAGCGTGCGCGCGTTACCATGGTAACCTCATTGGTGCCGTGCAGGCTAGCGAAAACCGTCGAATTTGAAATTAAGATGACAAGCTTCTCGAACCTTCTCGCTCTCTCTCCGCATATCAAACTAATTTTCGAACATACCGCCCCTCTTGCTGCCTCGCTGCAATAAAGAGACCGGCAATAACAATAAATTAAATTTAAAGATAGGAAAGCCTACTTCGAAAGACGCTAATCCCTACCATGACTCTACCGAACGAACTGTTATCACTAAAATTTGTTTGGAATCAATTCCTCAACGGAAGTAGCGGTACGGATGGTTACAACTTGAACAAGACCATCTTTCCCTGGATGTACCGCTGTAATTCGACCCAGTGGCCACTTGGACGGAGGACAGACGTCGTCCTTCAGAAGCACCAAGTCGCCCACGACTAACTGTCGTCCAGGAGTCAACCATTTGTTTCTCTGCTATAAATGATGCAATACCTCCAGTCGCCATCGGTCCCAGAAATGGTTTCTCATAACCGATAGATGCTTCCACCTGCAAGTGCGAGATTTTAGATTTACATCGACAAAGGGTTCTGGCAATACATTGAGAGGAGCGTTAACAAGAAAGTGACCAGGCGTAAGGGCCACAGAATCGGTGGGCTCAGAGCTCAATGGGCAGAGCGGCCGAGAGTTTAAGCAAGCTTTGATCTGAGCAGCAATTGTAGACATCTCCTCGAATGTTAACGGCGTGTCCCCAATGATACGTTTGAAGTGATCCTTAAAACTCCTCACTGCCGACTCCCATAATCTTCCGAAATGAGGAGCTCTAGGAGGTATGAAAGACCATACTATACCATCCTTCGCCAATGCAGCTGCCACCTCCTGCGATACTGATGAAGCCCGTTGGAATAACTTGTCAATTTCTGTGGCAGCGCCCTTGAAGTTGGTGCCGTTATCACTGAATACCATCTTACAAAGTCCACGCCGAGCGGTGAACCTGCAAAACGCTGCTAGAAACGCAGCAGTAGACAAATCTGACACAACTTCAATATGAACGGCTCGAATATCCATACACACAAAGATTGCTATATATCCCTTTGTAGACTTGGCACCTTTGCCTTTGGAGAACAATATTGGAAACGGTCCAGCATAGTCCAGACCGGTGTATGCGAAAACCCGCTGAGGAGTGACTCGATATGATGGAAGCGGTGCCATTTGCTGCTGTACACTCTGAGCAGCGTATCGAATACATCTATGGCAATTTCGATACAACTCCTTGTACAACTCTTAACCCACGTGAAATCCAATACGTCCTGTTGAGCAAGTGACTGCGAGATGACAACCGTTGTTTACTTCTGAGACACCACAATTCCTCCTCGTAGTGCTGACTTTGCACATAACGAATCCGACTGACTCGAGCAGCCTCCATCTCCTCGGCAGTAAAATGACCAGTGCAGCGATTTTCTCTGGGTTTGACCGCATTCGAACGCCATCTGTAAGCACAAGCCAAAATCCGTAACATCTTTGGAAAATTCGAAAACTTCTCCAAATAAGACAGCGATTGTGATTCCTGATTCTCGTCAACCTTCTTCTCAACAGCAACCTGTGCATTTACTACTAGAGAAACATCCACGGGTAATCTATCAATTACCTTCCTCCAATCATTCCTGATCCACTCAGGTCCCTCCCACCACAGGGAAGACTGCTGAAGCATCGAAGACTGCTCTGACGAAAACCCTCGAGTTGCGCAATCGGCTGGATTGTCTTCGTACTTAACATGACGCCATTGCACCCCAGGCAGAGTAGTGATCACCTCACTCACTCTGTTTGCCACGAAAGTCTGCCATCTCGATGGGTGGCCCTTCAACCAATCTAAAACTACCTTGGAGTCTGTCCAGCAGTGCACTGATACAGGCTTCAATAAAAGTCCATCTAAAAGGTGCTTCAACAATCTAACTAACAACACCGAGCCACACAACTCCAATCTAGGCAGACTTTCAGTTTTAATGGGAGCAACTTTCGTCTTGGACATAATCAACGCCGATCTTTGCCCTGGAATTACCATATACGCTGCAGCAACGAAAGCTCTCTGCGATGCGTCAGAAAATCCATGCAACTCCCATGATGTTTGCGAGGAAGAGCCAAACCAACGAGGAATTCGCAATTGAGCGAAGCCAGGAAGATCAGACTTCAACATCTGCCACTGCTATAGAAGTTCCCCCGTGAGAGGAGAATCCCAATCAACACCGTTAATCCACAAATCCTGTAACATGAGTTTGGCCCTGACTAATACAGGTGATAGCCAACCAAGTGGGTCAAACAACTTCGAAATCTCCGATAGAATCGATCTCTTTGACACAATTTTCGGAGCAACTGGAACCTTAACCTCGAAACGAAACGAGTTGCCTGAAGGCGTCCATTTCAGGCCCAATGCAGAAATAGCCTCATCCCATTCGACAGCGAACTCTTTCTGCTTTTCTGCTCGGATATCTTCGAGAATAGCCGAACAGTTTGACGCTCATTTACCCAACTTCATACCTGCTGATGGCAGAAGCATGATCAGCTGATTCCGAATCTCAATGGCCTCAGACTCATTGTCAGCGCCTACAAACGCATCATCTACATATATGTTGTGTCTGAGCACCTGCGCTGCCAAGGGAAACTCTGAAATTCCCTCACTCGCCAACTGAAGAAGAGTTCGAATTAAGAGGTATGGAGCGGAGCGCGTACCATACGTAACAGTCAACAATCTATAATCCTCAATAGGCTTCGAAACATCAAAACGCCAGACTATTCTTTGCCAATCAACGTCATCTGGGTGAATGAGGACCTGCCTAAACTCCTTGACGATATCAGCCGTAAATACAATCTTCGAAAATCTCCACATCGAAATAATAATCGTGACATCCGACTGTAATTTGCGACCAGTCAAGAGAACGTCGTTCAGCGATATTTTTCCAAAAGAGCCATTAAAAACCACACGAAATTTGCCTTCCGGCCCCACCTCAGCCGAGTAAACTGGGTGATGAGTAAAATAGAACGTATTGTCCTTTCGATGCGAACTATTTACAGGCTCCATATGACCTAAAGTCAGATACTCCTTCATGAATTTCCTATAGGCACCATCTACTCTAGAATCCTGCGCTCGACGCTTCTCTGAGCGGTGCAAACATGCCACAGCAATCTGCCTCTTGTGTGCAAAAGAAACCTCTGACATCTTCTCAGACAAATTTCAAAGAAAAACAGTATCTGCGAAATAATCTTCGCAATACTGATCCTCCTCGGACAAAACTTTAGAGGTGGAAATCTCCTCCATTTCCCAAAACCTCTCTAATAACGTCGAAATTGATGGCTCTACTTCCACATGACAGGCCTGAGCGCTCTGAGCTCTATCAGACTCAGGAGCAGAAGACGCTCTACCCGTCAAAATCCACCCAAATACGGTCTCCTGAGCAACAGGAGTATCAGCTTCTCCAACTCTGAGCCCCGGCCGAATAATAGCAGCATACACGTCTGCGCTGATCACGCAGTCTATACGCCTTGAACGAGCAAAATCTGGATCGGCAAGTTGCAATCCCTTGATGTGATCCCAATTGGATACCTCGACTTCCTCTCGTGGCAATAATCCCGTAACCTCTTTCAACGCCAACGCCGAAAACTCCAAACAAAATTCTGATTTCAAACTGGACCTTAATTGAAGAAAAACTTCACCCTTTGACACCGCAGAAGGACCTGCACCGACACCAACCACAGACACATAAACAGGCTTAATCTTTGCGGACAAACATTGCACAACTCTTCGCGTGACAAAAGAGACCTCTGCACACGGATCAATCAAGCATTTAGCGTACATCGAATTACCATCTACGGATTGAAGTAAGACCTTGGCTGTGGCCATCAACCGGGTCCTACCCACCACTGTTGTACTTGCTGATACCTCCAGCATACTTGACTTGCCAGGCGCGCTAGAAGAGCCCTTCTTACCTGTTGAATTTGAAGAATCTGCAGCCTCTCCTCCTTGTCGTCGATCCGAGTGAATCTTCGTGTGGTGTCTGCCCTTACAATACAGCCATTGTTGCAGAGTGCCAACTCGATTAAATACGAATGATACGAGTAAACCGAAACTTGATTTAGAATTTCTAGGAGCGATCGACTACGAGTAGAGAGCGAGTCAAAAAAAAAAATAAAAACGATACTAAAGTGCCGTCGAAGGCCCTCATACACACGGACACTAATTAATATGGCCGTCGAGACGCGAATGCGCGAAGAAATGCGCTGTGTGGTGCGGCCCCCGCGGCCTAACGACGCACGACAGCGAAAATGTCCGTCTCGTCTGGACGGCGAGCCGAGCAACGAGCGACGCGTCGAGCGAGCGAGCTTGCGCCGGCCGTTGAACTGCGCACAGCTGCTAGTGCGAATACACGAACGAGAGAGAGAGAGATAGAGAGAGAGAGAGAGAGAGAGAGAGAGAGAGAGAGAGAGAGAGAGAGAGAGCGAGACGAAGAGCGAACACCGCTCTGCCGCTGCCTCAACGTGGCCTAACGACGCCAAGTGAGCAAGAGCGAGACAGAGCAAACGAGCGAGAGAGAGAGAGAGAGAGAGAGAGAGAGAGCGAGAATGAAATTCAAACCTCGTTTACGCCGTGCCGTCGACTCCCGTGATTACTTTGCGTACTGGTCGCGTCGTCCGAAGTTGGCGGGAATGCTGTACCAATATGGCCGTCTTCTTCTTATTTCTCCTCGTTGTGCCCCAAATGGCGAACTCTTGGCGTCCCTCGACGTTCAAATCTTGATCGATGACCTCTAGCCTCTAAACCTCCAACCTCTATTCCTCTAAACTTCTAATACGTCTAACCTCTAAACAAATAAGTACTTCTAATCGTCTAAACGTCTAAATTTTTACAACAACAACAAGCAGCTAGGCCCAATGCGGCAAACGGCGGGAGCGAATTCCAGGAAGTTTCTTCCGACCGTTGCGACTTCGAATAGTCGAACGGCTGCCGAAGTACTTTGACACACCTTCACTATACAAATAACTTTTCCGTACACAATACACTATTGCCACGATACTGCACGCTCTGCTACCAATATTTATAGTCTCTCGAATTTGATAGAGACTTGTGGATCAAAACAATTAATGTGAAATTAATAACACGCTCTTTAAATTTGAGATGAAAAGGTATACTATGTATACCGTCAAACTATTGATGTTTATTGAAAAGAAAAGAGTGTGATTACAAATGTATTGACTATGGAAAATTGAAGATTACACCGGCACACAAAATAAAAAAAGTTGTCTGCGCGAGAAATCAGACTTATCTATCTTTATGTTTTTCTGTTAATCAGTTTGTCCCCATCTCGTCAGGTTCAAGGTCAGTTCAAGGTCAAACTGAGAAGAAATGATTAAAAGAAATAAAAATGCCATACATTTATGTTTTTTCGATCGCTGAATCCGAATCCGGGGTCAGTTTTACCCGATCGCGTCAGGTTCAAGGTCAGTTCGAGGTCAAATTGGGAAGTAACGGTTAAAAAAATTAAAATGCTATATATTCATGTTTTTTTGGTCGCTGAATCCAAATCCGGAATCAGTTTGACCCCATCACGTCAGGGTCAAGGTCAGTTCAAGGTCAAACTGAGAAGAAACAGTTTAAACCGATTCAAATGTCATATCAAAACTTTCCAAAAATGGAAAAAGATACCGAAAAATTGTAAAAAAATCTTATTTAATCCCATAATATCTTCCTTGCGTACAGAGAAAAGTTGCTTTCGTTTATATTTTTTTCTTATTTTGCTTTTTTTCCACTAGCTTCCAAACTTCTGGACCAGAAGGTCATTTTCACATCTTCTGATTTTTTAGTTTAATCTGCGCTGTTAAAAGTGATGCTGATTCCCTTAATACTTCCACATCAATTTTTGAGGTTATGTTTTGATAACTGTGAGCAAACTATGAGGTTATTGCCAATGAATTTATAGTTTTCGTTCTTTTGCTAGGAGCAAATATGATAATAAGTCTCATCACAAATAACAAACACTGCTGTTGTTGCCGGTTTTTGCTTACAACATGCAAAATTATTGCGACACTGTCGGGGGGCTTGTTTCGTCTCAGCGCCATCTTGGCATGCAAGAAAGTATAAGATTTTTCAGCTTAGAAAAGTTTATTTAAAAGATTTGTAAAACTCCTGCTCTAACAGATTTTTGAATCGCGCGCCAAAATCATCATGGCCGATCCGATTATCCAGATATAGGAAGTGGGCACCTGGAGGTCGGGTAAGTAAGGCAGTCCCACTTTGTTACATGGAGAAAAAAAACGTTGAGGCTACTCAAAACTTCAGTAGAATCTACTTGACGACTTAGGTAAAGAAAATCCTGCGCGGTAGACACTCATTGAATGCGCAGAAGAAGGGTCCAAACTCATCTAGCCCCGCATACCGCCACTGCTGCGCCCCCTCCACTTCTCGCTCGGAAATTTTGTACTGTGCGAGTCTATTCTTGCACATTTTTTACTCAAGTAGATCCTACTGAAGTCGCTTCGGTAGATTCAACATTTTTTTTCTCCGTGTAGGTCCAGGAGTTAGGAGGATTAGCGCAGGCAAATCCACATGCCTGCAATTAACAAGAACAATGAGTTTATTGCTTTAGGTTGTAACTTAAGTTTTTCATGCAACCCAGTTACTGCGCAATTCCTCGCCCAGAACTTGGTAAATAACCCGGTAGCACCAGACGCTCTCCGCGAGCGTCAGAGTCTCGCGACTCTTTATTTTCCAGTGCAAGGTTTGCGTAGGGTTTTGCTCGACTAGCTGCAGCCCCGAGAACGGTAAGGGAGAAGACCGTTCGACCAATGAGGTGGCTTGAGTTGCATATCTCCTTATTTGGTTTGCTCCACTATGCAGAGCGTTTTCTGTCTCCTATTCTTCTAGCTGTCGCCGCCGACTTCTAGATCTTATCTCGTGGTCAAATGTAGGCGCACCGTGACCTTCCTTCGTCCGTGGTCCTTTGTTGTACACGTGCCAAAGGTCTATACTCATTGTATACAGGTGGTTTGTACGTGAAGGGTGCGTGCAGCGCTTCGGTAGTGTGAAGGCAAACGACTCCCTCCCCTGTTTTTGGATGCGCTCTTCTCTTCCACTGATAGTCGCTTTCTCTGATGCTTTGTCGATGTGTAATATCGTCCCGATATTTCATATATAGTTCGGTGTTCTGGAGTGCGAGTGCGAATGAGTAGAAGGGGCTGCGCGGCTACGGCGCCAGAGCGGCTACCGCGCCACCGAATACCAGCAGTCGGTAACTGGTAAATTTATGTCCGACGTTCGACGCGGGCAGCCTGCAATCGAATTTCTGATGACGCGGTACGGATGTGATGATGCGATCCCCCTCCCGTGCTAAGTATAGCTCTTCACCACATTATACAGTGAGCCGAACTCTCTGAGAGATTTTTTAATACAGAGATTTTTTAATTATATTATTTATAATCTAGAGAGAGAGAGAGAGAGAGAGAGAGAGAGAGAGAGAGAGAGAGAGAGAGAGAGAGATGTCAGCGGACTGGACCTGGGCCTGAGCCTGAGGCCTGCCGACTGCTGCGCGAGCGCGGCTTATGTGTGAGCGTGCCAGCATAAGCCCTGCGTGGCTACATTGTGCGCGGGAGGCACTACAGCCACCATGTTGTAGGGAAGGGCTGAGCGAAATACAAGTGCAATAAACTATAACCATTGTGTGTGATTATTTTTTCCTCTCCCTAGCGTTCTCCCAAACGTGATGATCGCGCCAAATCCTATGATTAAAGAAAAATCCTAGCACATGCGAGGGTCTAGGTGTTGCGTACCTGTGTTGGGAGGCACAGCGTCGCATCAACGATGTTCATAACTTTTTTCTTTAGTTGTTTTTATTTTTCTTTCTCGCTAGGAGTTTAGGATATCGTTATCATTTAATATAAAAGTAAATATGGTATTATGCATTACATTTTAGTACAGAATATAAATGTTATGATTGTTATAATCCTACAGTTTACATTATATTATGAATGTTAATAAAATAAATGTTTAGTTAATATTATTTTATTGTTAGATTTTGTTAATATAATTAATACTGTTATCAAATAATTATAAAGAGTTTGAAAACATTTTTTAATATTTAAAATTTATTTATTTTGTATTCTATAATTTTAAAACCGATCCTGTGTACTAGTAGCTATAACTACTTTTATAGAATGTTGGCTGTATTGAATATATTTATTTATACTCGACGGTAATTAATTCTCGTGGAAAGTTTTTGAAATCGTGCTTTTGCTTGGTTAGAATTTATCAATTTCAAAAACGTTCCACAAGAATTAACTACTACCGAGTGTACATCTAATATTTAACAGTATATTTAATAATGATATGTCAAATAATATTTTTAGCGTTTTCTTTAGGGAGCCTCTCTGACACGACTCTCCTAGTTGCAGGATTCCCTAAATTCCATTGTTTGTCACCACCTTCGTCGTTTTAAAGGAATGGCATATCATTTATGAAAGGATACTCTACGCTTGCTAATTCGAGGCAGTTTCTTTTATAACAGATTTTTGCGCTTGTTTGTTGGAAAAAATCGCCCCTAAATATTCCCACTTCTTTGATAGGAAATTTATCAGATACTATATAAAAAAAAAGTGGCTGTCTCGGGGACAGCCGATAGAAGTAAATACTTAAATTTATGGTGTGGAATTTTGGAACATTTTGAGTAGTCTACTACAGTCTTCGCGGCAAAACTGAAATGAATTAGTCTTCGACGCAAATTTAAATGCGTCTTTGTTGAGTGCAAAGTAGTAATATAATCTATAAGGGCTTGATTTCGCTTCGAATTGGCGGCTTTGATTCAGCTTCCAAAGCGAATAGGTTTCGATTGCGAATGGGCACGTCAGCGATCAGGAGCTTTCGGGTTAAATGTGCACTCAAGATTAAATTTTTAATAAGGTTTATTTAATTGCCACAAGATTTAAATGAACGCTTGCTCGTAACTAACGTATATGTCGCAAATAACTTTAACTGGTATCGTGAACGACGAACGACTATGTCAGTCTACTAACTTCGAAAATGTAAAAAATATTCTAAGTTTTTAACTCGTAGGAAATTTTCTAAGTCTTTACACAATCAAAAATATTCTAAGTCCACACACCGTCGAAATATACTGGACCCAATTCGGGCAGAGCTTGCGCGTTGCGATGATTTTTGAAGCGGACTGAGAACATGAGGACCTGTTGCTGGGCCCTTTTATGCTCTCGTAGCAGAGGCGATTTCCGAATTTTCGTCTGCTTGGCGGGGTGGGTGTTTGGCCAATTAGAAGGCCTAGATGCAGCTTCTTGCCTTATTTGAAGCTTTTAATGCATGTGACTTTGCAGGGAAGGCCAATCAGAAAACCAGAGTAAAAATCCTCTGCTCTAATACATCAAGTCCTCTTGTGCTCTTCTCCTCTCAAACTCGCCTCTGATTTACCTTCCTTATCTGCAGGCTTATAGAAGCTTTTTCTATGCATTTTGAGCCGACTTGCGCGGTGTCCTCTTTGACGGTTCCTCGAGCTTCCAGTGCGCGTAATTTATGTGTCACTTGCCGATAGCGCTGCTCACTCCGTGGTTTTCCCCTTCATTGCCCGTGGATCGCTTTCGGGTATGGGCGGTCCATGATGTACAGTAGGCTTTTTATTTTTTCTACTTGCGCCTGCTGTGTTCCCGCCGTAGAGTCGTACGGTGTGGGTGCATATCGGTGTTCTATTTTATCCTGATTGTTTTACGTGAATTTACTATTATTATTGATTTTCCTAACTGATTTTACTTCGAGTTTAATTATGTTTTCATATTCACTTCGCCTTACGTTGTCGTTACTTATTCTTATTTATTCAATTAATTATTGAATTTGTCGAGTTTGCTATATCTTATTATTTACTGCATTCTAGTGGGAAGGGTATCGATTGATTTACTTTACAATAACTAATCTTATATGTTTTTAATATTTTGGGAATGCGAAAGAAAGTGAGCATTATAACACTCGGTTAATACTTTCCTGCCGTGTTATAACCAGGGCCAGAAGGGCCCTGTTTATTGTAAATTAACGTCGGGCGTGCAGAAGGCACGGCTCGGCCGACTCAGATCATGCACGTGTTTTTACACGAGCCCGTGGAGGCGGCGTAGGTCGGGTCGTAGGAAATAACACACGAGAAGTTTAGATAAGGAAATGTATATTCAATTGTAACTATACACGGAGGTGCAAACGCCGCACACTTCGACGAACGATAAAAAGAGACGAGAGATATTACCCTGTCGACGTGAGAGAGTGAGAGTGCAGGTACTTACAACTCGGTAGTGGCAGTAGTACTTGACGCAACGGACGTGGTCCAGTCTCGGACGTGGAGATGTAACAGTTCGGATGGACGTCGCAGCAACTCGTCGGTAACGCACGGACGAATATCGTTCGCTCTCGAGATGCTCGCAGGACTCACAACAAATCCGCGTATATAGTAGCGCGAGCTACTCGTGTGGATAGCGCAGCGAGACTAACTCTAGTCGCGGATCTCCCGGCCGTCGGCACATCGTTGTCATATCTCGCAAACGCTGTGCGTCCAGGTGGCAACCGCACTACCTATGCTCTCACTCTCTCTGTCTCTATCTTGCCTCGTTTCTCGTTCTCGCTCGTTTCGGAGCTCGTTGGCAGCTTGCTGAAACAATAATCTTATTACAATTAGTACATGATTAGCCGTTAGACATTTGACGTGCCCTTGGCCGTCACAACACCCTCCCCCAGACGCTGTGTACCCTGCCAGGTGAACCAGCTCGCACTCACTCATGTCTAACTGGATAATAAGAACTTGTAATAAATATCAATTTTTACAAGGATAACTTGACTTTTTATTATCATCATTAATTAGATAATATATAGAATGAAAGAAGTAAAAAAAAAAAAATAGTTCATTTTTAGTCTTTCGCCTCTCTTTTTACGTACGGCCGTTGTCCAGTACGACAGTCTTTTGCCTCTAAAAAAAAAACATTAAGAGAGAAAGAAGAGAAATAAGAAACAAAATGCTTCATTGCACGGAATTGAGGTAAGGTACAGGAGGAAATGAAGTGGTTCGGCCGTTAGCCTGAGCTTCTTCTTCTACTTCTTCTTGTACTTGTCGCCGTACGTTAAGTCCATTCCATGGACGTTGAAATTGGGGCACTCGTCCAATCGAGCAATACCTCGGTATCCGCAAATGGGGCATTGCGGTCCAGGTTCGGTGTAAGTCGGCAGCCTGTTTTTCGCTCGACGCTTCAATTCACGGTTACGGTCGAACTCTTTGTTCAACTGTTCGTTGGTTAGAGTCGGCCGTTTCTTTACGGCTGTTGCTGCTGGAGCGGCCGTGGTTTTCGACGTCGTGTCGGGCTGATGGCTGGTCGAATCTGGCCTTACGGCTGTTGGAGCCGTCTTCGGGACAACCGGTAGCGCTGGCAATGGTTGCGGCTTCGCTTTGCATTTGGCCTTTAGAAATGCCACGGTTTCTACTAGGGTTGTGTCTCCCTTAGGTAAATCTGGCCGGTGGCCATACTTTTCCTTAATTTCCGACCCAATAGCGATGGCTTCTACCAGCGCAGCGATCAGCTCGGTTCTGAGCTGCGTCGCTCGGGTTCTCGCTTGCTGTCTTCTGACTAAAGCCTGAGCGTCACATGGTTTTATTTCTGCGTTACATGCACTGGCTAGTTGTACGGACGTAGCCCCGATGCAAGTTTGAGTGGCTCCTGGGTCGTAAAGGGCCCTGACCCTGAATTCACCTACCTGCACCTGCAGCCACCAGCGCTGGTCGGATAAAAGAGCGTTACTACTGGTCGCTGAACAGTGTGCTATTGCAGTCGGATTTAGTTGTTCAGTCGAATGTGATGCCGAGATCCCTGAATTAACCTCGGGGTCAGTACGGATCTCGCTTACTGTTCCCCTTTGGCTTTTCCCGCACAATTGGGACACGTCTTTTTCGTAAAGCCCGGTGACTTACAAGTCCAGCAAGCTAGTTCTCTTTTTTCCTTGTTTGCTGAGTCACTCGAATTTCCAGACGGTTTATTGGCCTCCTTGGAGTCGGACTTATTTTTCACATCTGTCGGCACTGTGGACTTCGTCTGCTGATTTTCCGCAATGGTTTTCTTCTTACCCTGGGTAGATCTATTGGACCCTTTTTGGTACTGACGGCCGTAGTTATCCTTCTTTGCTATTGAAGGGTAATTGTTGTTGATCCAAGTCTTGAATCAGAGGGGTGGCTCCTTTGCATCCGTTGGACAGATAGCTGATATCGCCGGCTGATTTTTATTCTTTGCCTTCTCCTGTGGATTATAAGCCGCTCCTGGCAGCATAGATTTCTCCGGAGTAGGGGGTGGCTTGTAACGTGATTTTGCTCTCGTCCGTTTCTCGGCACTCACAGCTTTACTCTTGAATTCGTTTAGAGTTTCGAATTCCATTCGACCGAAAATCAATTTTAACTCTGGATTCATATTTTGATATAAAATATCCAGCTGTTGTCGAACTGGTAGGGCATCCGGCATACGGTTGAATATCATGACCATGCTAACGTAGTAATCGTTTACGTCTTCATGTGGTCCCTGCGTACGTGAACTCGCCTCCACAATTAGTTGTGAGCGCTCTTCGTCTGTCATGCCGTACGTTGCTCTGGCTTCCTCGCAGAAATCTTTCCACGTGTGCCATTTCGGACGTTCAACCCTAGCCCATTTCAATGCTCTTCCTGATAGTAAAGAGGTGGTGTGCGATAACGCGTCTAACAATTCTTCCTCTGAAATCCTTGGACGAGCTAGTTTCCTGCAACCTTCCACTAATCTGATAAACTCTTCTACATCTTCTGTTGACGTGCCTCCGAATTTTACATTCCATTTCCGTATTTTGTCGTTAATATCGGCGGAATTTTCTCTCAACGTATTTTGGAGGTTAGAGTCATAATATCCAGACGTATTAGTCTGTAGGTTGCTTGGCCCTCGTTCTGAAACCAGGCGATTCGGACGTATTAGCTGGTCCCCCTCTCTCCAAGCATTCCCACTCCTTTGCTGGGAATCACCAGTATTTTGTGGTTGGATTATTCTATGCTGATCGCACGTCTGGCAACACTGGCTTTGATGACATGTTAGTACTTGTGCCTGTTGTGCCATTCTGTTCTGTGAAAAGATATTCCTCTCGTAACTCGACTGTGGTAACGTATACGGAGGCTGAATCGGCCGTAGTTGGCCAGGCGTATGGTTGTGTGGTGTCGACTGTTGACTTAGCCTTCGCTGAGGTTGCTGGTATATGTTGCTATCTTCTAATTCTGAAGTTGAGAGATTCTTGTTCGTTGGTTCGAAATATATATATATATATATATATATATATATATATATATATATGACATTAGGGGTATTTTATTGAAAAGGTGAGAAAATTTTACATAAAAGTATAATCATGTCTATAATGAAAAATACTTCCCTGAGGAGCTTTGAATTAATTAATTTGTGCTAAAAACCCAAAAATTGCCAAAATTGTCATATTTGGCTCCGTACCATTTTGGTAAAAAGTAATTTAAAAATCTGGAAAAATTCAGTTGCATTGGAAATTGTTTATGGAACATATTTACCGTGAGTTAAAGAAGAAAAAAAATTTTGATCTTCGATTTGATGGAGAACCACCCATATATATATGTGTCACTAAGGCAAACTTGAAATGTCATTTCCGACGTAATTTTTTCCGCTGCTCCGTATTCCGAGGTCAAAAATAGGGGTTCCCGTTAAAAAAATACAATTACCTTCAAATGACCTTGAAAATCGAGTTCAAGGTCAAAGGTGTTTGTGTCATTCGATGGCCCCCTTTACCCCCTTCAACTTTTGTTAAGGTCATTTTTCGTTAAAATTAGTTTTTCCATGGTTTTTTGTCGTGGTCGTATTAAAATGAAACACCCTGTATATGCAACGTTTTCTTCTGTTGGAGCAAAACATTCTCTTGTTTCGCGGACAATTGATTTGTAATATATAGTTCTGAAAAATACAAATTGCATTAATTTAGTACTTTAAATATTTGAATTTAAAGTCTCATTCTATATTTAAATAATATGACTATTTATTACTATAGTTTGAATAAACTATAATATCTTCTCTAATTTCATATTGACAAGAACTGTTTGTAAAAATAGCTATTTTCCTGAAAACAAATCTATATTTGTTAAGATGTATAAATATATAATTTTATTTTAATAATTCTGATACTGTATACCTGCAATTAGTAGAATTAGATGGCTTTCCTTAATTTCTAACATAGCAGCTTTATCTGCGTCATCTTCCTAGAATATTATAATAATAACAAATTACTATTAATGCAGTCGTAGAGCTGTCAACGGCTTCACAGTTCTACAACAATCATGGCAGCCCATGTGCGCAAGCGCGATGCGTGATGCCATGCCTGACATATGCAAACTTGTTTCTTGTTTGATCGGCATGTATACTTTTTCTCACTTAACCTTTTTTCGGATAACTTATACGTTTACATACGCATAGAGATCAGTTGAAAAACTGAAGATAGGCTACATTCAGCGCATACAATACAAATATATAATCACTCAAGACGCTGCGTAGTCCAGGACGCTGTCCATCAACTGACCGTTAGGCCCGTGGCGGGCCCTGTCTGCGGGAGAGCTTTCCATTTCTTCTGCTCTGTGCGCATGCTCCCCCGCAGGATTCTTTTGCAGGGAGAGAGTACGCAGTACGCAGTACTCTCTCTCTCTCTCTCTCTCTCTCTCTCTCTCTCTCTCTCTCTCTCTCTCTCTCTCTCTCTCTCTCTCTCTCTCTCTCTCTCTCTGCGGTTTCGCACTTTGACACCCAGGCCAGGGGCATCTGCCTGGAAATTGTCACTTGTGCGCGCACTCAACAAAGTCAGTTCACCAACAGCCGTGACTAACTACCGTCCAATTTCACTTCTCTGCTTTCTATCCAAGGCCCTGGAGTGGCTGGTGCACAGGAAGGTCTCAGAATACCTTGAATCAAGGCTCCTACTAGATAATCTTCAAACAGGCTTCCGCGCTGGTCACAGCACTCCAGTCTGGCCTAATTAAGCTAACTGATGATGCCAGGGCCGGGATAAACAAAAAGAAAGTAACACTTCTCCTTCTCTTTGACTTTAGCAAGTCGTTTGACACTGTGTGTCACGTCAGGCTCCTGAGAAAGCTATCCACCTTCGGATTCTCAAAGCAGGTCATCCGCTGGTTTGTCTCCTACCTCACTGGGAGAGAGCGGGCCGTCGTTGGTGACAATAGCGAACGTTCCTCCCCTCAGCCTCTTAACATCGGCGTCCCGCAGGGGTCCCTTGCTGTTCGCATTGTACATCAATGACATCGATTTCTGCCTTGATACCGATGTTTCCCATCTCATCTATGCGAATGACTTGCAAATTTAAAGTCAATGCCACCTTGAGGAGCTTGATTCTTTATCAAACAGGATGAGTGCTAATGCCGAGAGGATAATGGGCTGGGCTGCACAGAACAGGCTAAAATTCAATGTTAAGAAAACCAAAGCAATTGTCTTGGGCTGCCCCTACTACATAAATGCACTACCTTCAATAGCTAACACCTATATCAACATTGGGTGTGCCCAGGTCAGCTTTTAATCTTCTGTGCGTAATCTGGGATTGATGCTTGACTCTAAACTCACGTGGAAGGAGCACGTTACACAAGTGTGTAAGCGTGCTCACTCGCTAATGTATAGGCTTTACTTTTTCAGAAAAAGTACCAATCTCAGATTGCGCAAGCACTTAGTGCAAGCGCTCCTGTTTCCCCTTATAGACTACTGTTCTCTTGTATACTGTGACCTGACGCAGGAACTCGACTTAAAACTACAGAGGCTCGTGAACACGGGGATTCGGTACATCTATGGTGTAAGGAGAGATGGCCACATCTCCCCATACAGGCGGGAGCTGCAGTGGCTTACCACTGCCGGACGCAGGAAGTATTTCACTTCTTGTTTCTTACGAAAAATGTTTAACACTGCCGTACCATCATACGTACTGGCCTACTTCGACTTTCGCGTAGCACTCCGGCCTGTTAGGGGGGAAGTGACACATCTGGATATCCCTACTTTCGCGACGGAGACGCTGAGGAACTCGTTTCATATCAGCGCCTCGTACACAGTCACGCACACGCACACACTTGCTCACTCTCGCTTAACCAATCTTCACCTCAGCATACTTTCACACTACACAACTACTAAAACAGATACCTCAAACTTATTATTTTTGTACTTTTACTACTCTGTTGTACATATTGAATCGTACAAAATAATGTACGCATATAAAAATTAATTAATCTAATCTAATCTCTCTCTCTCTCTCTCTCTCTCTCTCTCTCTCTCTCTCTCTCTCTCTCTCTCTCTCTCTCTCTCTTGAAGCTCTTGGTGGTCGTCGAGGTTCCTGTAGACGTCTGCTTGGCTTCTCCTGGACCTGGTGGCGGCTGGCGGCAGTAGACTAAAAACAACTGAAAATAACTAATAATACCTGTTGTTGTCTTTGTCTCAATTTCGACATTCTTCTGCTAAACATTTCTGTTTTGTTCAGTTATCTTCTGTTTTAGTCCAAAATCTTTAGATGGAAACTGTTACGTGCAGAATTTTTATTCCACAAAGAATCAATATAAGTATGGAAAATTATGTAATTTTATACAAACTCATATTTTATATCCTCACATAAAAATCAATTAATTCCATTATCATTTTATTTATTACTTATCTAAATTATTAAATAAGTCCGTATTTAAAATATATTTCGATAAAGTGTACGTAAAATGCACCATTAGTAGTATATGTGCAAGGATAGGGACAAGATGGCGGCCAAAGAGGGGAGGTAAGAGCCTCAGTCAGCGTACAAGGATGGGGACAAAGATGGCCTCCGTTGTAGGGAACAGCTGACGTTCGTACAAGGTTAGGTCCAAGATGATGGACAGAGTGGTTGGTTTGTGTACCTCTCCCCTCTAACCAGCGATATAGCGTGGCTGTAGCGTCTGTGGGAGTTACCCCCTCCCTTCAGCAGCTGTCAATTCATCGTGTACATGTGGCGTCCTTTTAACTATGTGTTGGTGAGGTAGATTTCTGCACCTTCTAACACGTATGCATACATATGTGTACATGCACGTACGTATGCATATATATGTGTACACGTCCGTATGTATGCATATGTGTACACACATCTCCACATTCAGGCATACGTGTGTGTGCACGCGAGCGACTGCTCGAGAGCGTCTATACACGCTCATATGAATATAATAATAATAATAATAATAATAATAATAATAATAATAATAAATATCAATAATAATTACGTAAAACTAAATAAATAATAGGTGCAGGATATATGTTCAGGTAAATAAGGAAAAATGTAATAATAAATAATTTTTAAACAATTGCAAATGTCTTTTACATTAATTTATTCAGAAAAGTAGTATAAAATTTTATAATATTTATTTTTAATAATAGATATAATAGTGATAATTGGAATGTTACATACAAATTGTTTATAATATTTTAGGTTTACATGATTGAATACAAAATTTCGAATGACGTTTATGACCACTACCTACATGATATTTATATTTACTACTATTTTTAAATTTGACTGTGAAACCACGAAGACGGTTATAAAAATGTTCTACAATTTTATCATTTCTCCTATAATCAGTAGTGAATAATTTACAAAATCTCTCTAATGAATAACCACGTTTCATATAGTCTAAAAACATCAGACAAAACTGACCACACACTTTAGAGTTTAGACTTTGTAATTGTAGAGTATTCCACTCATAAAAAATAGTATTACGCTGCACTGCTCTTATATGGTGTGGAAAAACAGGCGGTACTCCATAGCTGTCAAAAAAGACTCCATGGCCCCGTCTGTCAATGTATAAAGCGACCCAATGAGATCCAGGCTGTGTGTATATATCTGTATTAAATATGCATCCTGTCGGTCTCGTCAATGTCCGAGGAATCCTGTCGGCAGGGAATACACCCGCTGAAGGTATTCTTAATAAGCGTAGAGCATCCAGTATTTGACTCGTGTTCATCTTGTATATACGTAGAGTTTGTTTTAGGCGACGGTACTGAGTTTGTATAATAGCCACTGTTCGAAACCTCGTCGTATATTGGTTCTTCTAATGTGCGGCCAGGTGTTGGAGGTCTTCCCATGTTTGACAACACTACCTGTTGTCAAACATGGGAATCAAACAAAAATTATTGAAAATTGTGTTACAAATAGTCATTTATGGAATAAATTCCAAATAATGACTTTAAACGATAAAACGAGAATTAGTGATTGTGACAAAGAGTTTAAACAATGGCTAATAAAAATTGGAGATGGAAAATATTCCAAAGAATTTGAAATGGAGAATGATGTAACTTTACTTTTAACAGAATTATTATCAATCAGTAAAATAATTATGGAAATTTATGGAGATTGCTTTGATAATAAAAATGCCAATAAACTTTGCGAAAGAGTAATTTTAGCGCCGAAAAACAATGAT
The DNA here is from genome assembly GCF_009193385.2 of Nasonia vitripennis. Lineage (NCBI taxonomy): Eukaryota > Metazoa > Arthropoda > Insecta > Hymenoptera > Pteromalidae > Nasonia > Nasonia vitripennis. Next base: position 1,930,104 of record NW_022279639.1, read on the forward strand.
GTACTAATAATTAATAAAAACATTTTAAATAGGATGCAAGGCGATGTAAGAGAGTATCTAAGTGTAGATTTATGCGAAGATGATAATAAAAAGATGTTACCAATAGAATTTTTAAATTCACTTAGCCAAATGGCCTACCGCCTCATAAGTTACGTTTAAAAGTGAGTGCTGTAATTATTTTGCTGAGAAATTTAAATGGAAGTGAACCGGAAGTCGACCGGAAAAATACAAAATGACCCGGAAGTGATTGAAAATAACCGGTAATAAATCGGAAATATACTAAAAATAAACAGGAAGTGACTAAAATAATGTATATTTGCTGAAGTCCTCCTAAGGGGTAAATCAGAAATTAATCAATTAATAATTGATAAAAATTTTAAAAAGTTTGAAAAGTATTATTCATAAACTGTAAATAATGTTGAAGCCTTTCTTATACATAAATATATACATATATTCATATATTAGTGTTGAAATATCAAAATTATTAAAATTATGTTCAATTCTAATTGTATCTAATACTAAAAATCACATCAATATAAATCATTTTTAAAAATGTACACTAAAATAAATATTGAACGCAGTATACAGTTGAACACACTTTAACGTTAATGTGACAGATAAATTTTAATAATTAGTATGGGCTATATGAAAAAACAAATCAATTATCTATTGATCTATTAACTTTGTAATATATAATATCTTATCTATTGATCTATTATCGATAAGTTATTATACAATACTATACTGTTTTAATCAAATTTTTATTTTAGCAAAGTTTTTTTTGCTATTTTGATTTGATAAATATACAATGTCATTGTTATCCTCATCCATCGGGTAAGATTCTTTCAAAATGATGGATACAATTATTAGTTGTTTTATCAGCTAAACTTGTTATTTATTTTATCTATATTATTTTTCGATTGATTTTAGCAGTTACTTTTTCTTTGTGTCGGCTTATAAAAGAGGTAATAATTGATTGCTGTATATTATACCTCAAGTTCCTTAATATTAATTTTATCAAATTTTAATTTGTATTCAGCAAATTTTATCGCGTGAGTAACGTTTTTTATAAGTGTTTCAAAATGAATTTTATTTTTATAATCTTCTGATATTGGAGAAAATGATGCATAATTTTACGTTCTAATCAAATGTTCTCGCATTTTACAAATATAATTTGAACATTGCGCGGGCAAATATTATCTTATTATCTTTATTTTGAAACAGCCTATCATTAAAAATTATATGATCATCATCAAGACATTTTTTGTTAATAGTATCAAAAATTCGTATTACATTGTCTTTGTACCACGAACAAATCCAGTGTCAGTTTGTACCTGAACAAGAAAAAAGTATTTAAATATATTCTTTATGTCTATCAATAGGTTAAATAGTAGATAACATCTGAAAATTAACTGTAGATTGCATATAAAAAATCAAGTAAAATTTTGAAATGTTGTTGAATACAAGTTATGGTTATCATTTAATTGACTTTTAGAATTAAAATAATTTCCAATTTCATGTATGAATGAAATGTATCATAGACTGTCGCACAACAGCAAATTATCTATTTTTTATGTTTATATTCATCAAGTGTTTCAGCATTAATTAATTAGCGTAAGTGATTGGCAACATTACTTTTTTACTTTTTTTTTAAACAAATGTCACATCGAAAGTGACGAATGGACGTAGGAAACTATAGAATTTGAATACATAGCAAAATCACGCCAGTGATAAATAACTATATGCATATGATAATATAAAAATTTCACATTACTTACTAGAAAATAATGAGACATCATATTTTTCTATTTGTTTACTAAAATTTTAGCGTCTTCATTTTCATGATAATCACTGATTGAATAATCAATTTAACTTAGCGGCAAAAATTTAGAAACATTAAAATTAAAAAAAAAATTAAAGCATGAAAGGCGAACCATTTCATCAATTTTGAAGTATTTAAGAGTATAAGTATTTAGAAGTATAACCTGTTAAAAATAATGACGTCATAAAATGTTCCATTTTGTAGCTTCAAATGACGTCATCTAGTGAAGATATTTTACGTCATTTTATGACGTCATTATTTTTAACAGGTTTGACTGTCATAGATTTTTAATACTTCCAGTTTCAAAATTTTACTTTCCATTATAAATCAATGCATAATTTTCGTGTTTCAAATCTTTATTATTCAAAATTTTTACTTCCCCCTCTGTTAGGAATTGACATTAGGAAAAAAGATCGTAACAAAACTTGAATTTTATCACTATTGCAATATATATTTTAACCGAGCGACGTTAGGAGTCAGGTGAATCGTGAAAATATGTCAGTTATTGAGAAAAGATGAGAATGGATTAACGGTACACAGATAAATTGATAATTAACAAATAAATCATCTCCTATGTTTGATATATATATATATATATATATATATATATATATATATATATATATATATGTGCAACATGTAAATAATGCGCTATTAATTATAAATAACAATGAAAAAATAAAATATGTCAGTTGTTGAGAAAAGATGTAAATGGCTTCACGGCACACAGGTAAATTTAAATAACCCAAAAATTTTAAGACCCAACAATTTTAAGGCCCAAACATTTTAAGGACCAAAATTATATCCGCGACATAGATGATGTTCAGATGTCAGGGTAACTCCTAGATGTTAAGTTATTAAGAAAATATGTGAATGACTTCATGGCTGACGGGTACATTAAGCACTTTAATATAACAGTAGATTATTTGTTGAACAAACTACCTGGGTAACTAGAAAAATTCTGTATAATTGGTTGCGACGGCACCCCTGTTAATACTGAAGCTGATGGTAAGATAATACGCCTCTTAGAACAAAAAATGAAGCGCCCACTACAATAGATTATATGTTTGTTTCATTTCAATGAACTACTATTTAGACATTTTTTTGAAAACATCAATGGTCGCGTAAGTGGCCCGACAGTGTATACTGGACCTATCGAAAGGAAACTGAATAAATGTAAAAGTCTTCCCATTGTATTATTTGCCAAAATCGTGGTTGAAGATGATTTACCCATTAATTATTGTAAAATTTTAAGTACTACCAGCAGTATCTTTATCTTCGTAAGGAGATCCAGGTGGAGGAGGCCTAACGGCACCACGTCTAAAGGGACAACGCACGACAGACCGACAAAAGGGCTGAGACTGAAGTGACCAAACGTCAACGCCAAGCGGCCGACCACAGCGACACAGCGATCGGGCCGCTCGGTCGGCAATTGACCGTAAGGACTGCGCGCAACTAATATATAAGCGCGCGACGATTTCAAACAAGCAGTTATGAATTCACAGCTCAAGCGAACAGAGTTCCTGCGAATATTATTAAAACGCGAAACGCACTTGTAAACGCAGAGCGTGATTGTGCTCCGTATTAACAACGCGACATATTGTTAAATTAATCTTAGAGAAATAAAGATCAAGTATATTTAAATTAATAGTAAAGTGTCACCAATCAATAACCAGCTTCAATATCCTGGCCAAGAAATATCTGAAGCAGCGGTAATCGAGTGACGTCCACTTGTATTAATAAATAATACTAAACTGTTTTCCTGCTTGTACGCAACAAGCAGGTGGCGACCGTACACCAAGTCAAACAAATCCGGAGATTATCGAGCAACATACTACTTTGCACGGGAAGCAATAGAGCCACGTCGGTAATCTCCTCACATCTTTGTTAATACGCCATAAAATCTGGAATATGCTAACAAGACCTTGCAAATCGTGATCCAGGCGTTCTTAATTTGTCTTGGTGGCTGACTACGGCAAACAGAATTCTCAGATTGTCCCGTATAGCCTCCAATGTTCGGGCAATATTACCTGAATGTTCAATTTCCAGATTGGCCAGATTATATAATATTGTGGAAGGATTATATAACGTTTATGAATTTTCGAGCAATATTGCTGAGGACCAAAATGTCCGTTTTTTCATTGTAGCGTTTTTCCGGAAACCACTACAGCATCCAATCTTGCCTCAATATTGCATATCCAGATTGCACAACATTGAATATAATACTGCTGCAGCCATCAGGCAACATTAGTACAACATATCACTAACATAGCTGCAATGTTAAAAAATTTTCGCATCAGTATACAAATTTTGTGTATTAATGCAAAAAATTTTTAATATTATTGCAATGTTAGTAAAACGTTGTCCAATCTGATAATAATGTTGCCTCATAGTTACAGCATAATTATGTACAGTATTGCGCAATCTGGAAATAAAATATTGAGATAAGAATTGACATGCTTCAAGGATTCCCGCAAAAACGATACAATGAAAAAACGGACATTTTGGTCCTCAGCAATATTGCTAAAAAATGTATAAGTGTTATATAATCCTTCCACAATATTATCTAATCTGGCCAATCTAGAATTTCAACATTCGGGCAATATTGCCTAAAGATTGGGGGCTATATGGGGTATATGGCAATATTGTTCATCTCCTTACTAAAGCTTGAGCTTGAACTTAGCGGAACTTTATTTAATTTAGACAAGTATATAGTACATTATGTCAATACACCTTCACAAAAGAGGTTTTACAATGAAAAGCCGTATCCTTGCTCCAAATCAACAAAACTTAGCCAAGGTATTATTCTAAAGCTGACAAAATAGCTGTCAAATCTATTTGTTGAAGTTTAATCAAAACACATAAAAATCCATGAGTAATGTTGAAAAATGTAGTCATTTTGAAAAGAGTCCATATAGTGCAAAATTACAAAAAATCCACCATTACGAAAACTGACCTTCATTCAAGAATCTTATCCCTGCTCCTATACAACAAAATTATACGTTTTGAAGAATAAATTAATAGTATATTTTGCTATATGATCAAACTTGTTGATTGTGCAAAAAAGTTAATTCTTTGTCTCCTAAATGAAGCGGTGGTGATAATCACACTCGCACATACACACACACACACGCAGGGCCGAAGGTGACTCCTAGCCATTGTAACTACATCAATTTTGTTATACGGTGCCCAAATATGGATATGCGCTATGTTGGTGAAGTTCTATGCACGAAAGCTGTCAACAGTTTATAGGAGAAGTGCATTGCGGGTCGCTTTTGCCTACCGAATAGTATCAGAAGATGCAATGTGTGTTATTTCAAGTATGCCGCCTATTGACCTTCTAGCAACAGAACGAAAGAATATTAGGCCAAGCTGTAGAGCATTCTTACATGACATAATTTGTTGCAGCAAACCAATTGTGCAATCATGTAAAAAATAACAAGCAGATGAAAGGTATATGTTTTTCATTCGCATTTCCACAATTTATTGCAAAAAAACGCGGGTTTGGTCTTTTTTGTTTATAACTTTGAAAATAAAAGAGCTATCAGTATGCCTCAACAAAATGATACAAAAATATCTACAAAATGAGAGGTCAAACGCCTTAATCGGATAATTAGGTCCTGAGATAATTAGAAAAAAACCGGAAAATCAGGCGTTTTTTGAAAATTCCTAGCTCCGTCATTTATTGACCTGAAGCGCTAACATTTTGAGAAAAAGCAGGAAGTATAATGTTCTTTATATGTGAAAAAGTTGGGTGCTGTCGGATTATTAGTTTACTTAAAATCGCGATTCAAAGTTTGCGGTGCGTTTTTTTCCGACAGGTCTGTATGCTGTACCGTAAGTCCGATTGAAATTTCAAAAAAAGGGTGAAAAAGTTGACATAGAGCACTACAAAACGTAGATTTCAGTTTTTTGATCAAGTACCTAAAAGCATGCGAAAAACCGTCGTAAAGTTCGCGAAAAACGGCCGAGCGCGCGCTCGTAGTCGAGTGGTGGGGAACGGAGCAGCGCCGGAGGAGAGGCGTATATATAGTAATAGGCGCGCATGGTGTGCACGTTACCTATCTTTGCATTAACATTTCTCAGCATCTACTACAGCTATTTAAATGATTTTTTAAATTTTTGGGTAACGGACCTAGAGGAATCCGAATCTTTGGTCTGTTTTCAGAACAAATTATTACAAAAGATTATTATAAAAGAACATTTTTTTTTATTTCTCTAAATATCTAAATTCTCTCTTATTCATTACACCTTTAAAATATTGCATGTATATTTTTTTTCTTTTACATTCCGAGCACAATTGCTTGAAAAAATCTTCAGCTAGTATCTTGCTCATTCTTGCAGGTAAAAAGACGCCAAACGAATCCTCCAGTTCGACGAAGACTCTGTCCCCATACTTTGTCTTGATTTCTCTCACACTGGTAATCTGATATTTTTTCTCTAGCTCAAGACTTGATAGTTTCTTCGTCAATAGGAAATCCTTGCGTCCGAGACGATTTATCTCATTAAAATCCATTTGCGACTTTCAAGTAACGACGAATGGTGTATGAGTACTTACTAAAGCTAATGTTTAAGCAGCAAGCGATTTACGAGGACTGACTGAAGCTGATTTATTTGCTACTCTTTTATAAAGCACAGACGATTCACACATAGCTAAAATCTTTTATAACCTTTTTCTCAGGCTTTAAGTATGTGTTTGTAGATAATTTTTGAGAAGTATTCCTTTTTGTTGTATCCTTTTTGTTCTTGCTATCTGGGAGTGGAACGAATCCTGCACTGCTTTTAGTTTGACCCATTTTTGATCAGCGTCAAAACGTAAATGACAGAAAAGCCCAATGTGCTCTATATTAATATATTGTTGTCCACAGTTAGAGGGGTTAACTCGTTGATTTTCTCATAAGAACTGGCACAATAATTATACCCGTTCTTTCAATCCTTAATTTGAAACGCTCTCGATCTCGGGCTGCTTGCTCCCACTCTCCACAACATGCATTTTTATGTGCATATGCATGTACACATTAAATGAATTGTCGACTTTTCTTGAAAACGCACCCGCTTTTCCATGTTGCTATTTGTTGTTGTTGTTAGCATTCAGTTAACACTGTACACAATCTCTTTTTAAAGGCGAGGTTCCACTCGTAATGAAATTGTTGTCTCGGCAGCGCAAGCACTCCAAAATTTCAGAGTCTAGCTTTAAATGTTCTGGCAGCTTATCCCAAGCTTGCTTAATGCTATTAGCGGCAAATGTTATAAGAAATTCTTGCAGTAAATATGCTATATTGTTCGGAGTCATAAAAGATAGGTGCTCTGTGCGATAAAATTGTTCAAGTGACCTCTCCAGCGATGGCATATTATCGTGATAAAATTTGTTTGAATAAAAATCCATTTCGCACAGTTTGCCTTAAATGCAAATTTATGGTGTGGGCAGAGTAGCTCCAAAATATCATATTTTAGCCTTTGTAATGTGGGGAAGCCCATTTCACTCATATCAACTACGTGAAAATTGAATTTCTCGAGCCATTGCTTCTTCTCAGCTCCTATACATACACAACACACGCATTATATAGAACAGTTTTTAACACATCTTCGAGTACTTCGTAGGCCACATCTCCCGAACTCCAAGATAGTCCATGATAATTACGTTCCAGCCAGAGATTTTCAGATTTGTACTTGGCTGTGAGTCTGCGCCAAGGTATGGGCGGCTTGAAAAAAAAACACCAATGTCTTGAGATACGAATTGAGTGGAACTATGTCAAGTTCCTTGACAACGAATTTGTTTACAGGCTTTCTGAATCCTTGCACTTCGAGCACGTATTCTATCGTGACTGACTGCCTAGCACACGCTGCTGCTGCTCATTTTATACATCATTTGTATATCATTCAGCAGAAATTTTAGACAAAGACGGCCATAGTTATAGCTATTGTAGTCCTGATAATTCTCTTGACTGTACTTGACAACGCTTATATTCAAGTACTCCATGAGATCCTGAGGTGGTTGTAAATTGCCAAAACTGTCAAAATACACTACATTGTTGCCTCGTTTTCGATAGGCGACCCAACGAGAATTGCCGATTCGCGATGGCGTGGTCCACTCGCAGGTATTGCATTTCGCATGTAGATACCTCGAAAATATGGAATTTTCAAGATGCGGGCATATTTGAGAAGATCAGCATCGGTTAATGCACGTTGCGGCAATTTGAAGTTTTTTTTTCTGAAGCCTTGTCCACGTTTCAGTTCCATACCGTAACCCTCTTTGTAAGGTTTGAGATATAGACCCTTGTCGAGCACAATAGTTCCCATTGTCTTGTTATGTCTTTGACTTTCTTTAAACTGCCGTTTAGCAGCACTAGCATCATTTACTGCCTTAGCGATACCAGCAACGCCACATGCCAATGGACATGTCGCACTCAAACCAGCAAATATTGGAATGAGAAATCGTAGGAATCCTCCAATTATGGATGGGACTGGCAGCTCACGTGGTACACGTACACTTTTATTCCCTCCAGCCTTGCTTACAGCTTGACAAGCAGCCTTGAGTGCGTTACGAATGACTTCGCGGGAGTCGTTGCTTGGAATGCCAGAGGTGAAAGCAGCTTTAATTACTCCATAATAGGCATTTCTTCACCAAACTCGCTGTCCGTATTTTTATCAACCTCATTTGGCACTGTTCAAAATTGTACCTCGGCTTGCACCAAAGATTGCACTTTATCTGTCACTTTGTCTGGCACTTTCGAGAGAACTTCAGGTTTTAGTAAAAAAGATATTTTAGCTGAGATCGTCGTATTGTTATTTTTATTTTATTTTTTTCAAACTTTTCTTATTGTCATGCAATTCAGATGTAGTATTCTTCGTTGTTTTGTTGTCATTGCTATTGTTAACTACTTTTTTAGCTATCTTAGTCTTCTTTTTTAGTTGTGTAGAATGCTTAAAAAAGTGCCTTTGTAAGTTGTAAGTGTCCCATCAACCAATTTTTTCGCTATTTTAATTTTCTGTTTGCATTGCGAACATTCAATAGTTGTGGTTATCTTTTCATTTTCCATGCCTATCTCTATTTCAATAGAAGTCAAAGAGGACTTTAGATCAGATGGTGTATTTTCACCCCCCTTAAGTAATTTGAAAATGTTTTTGACTTCGAATCTACAATTTATTTGAGCTATTGCAGATTGCTGTTGGGACAGAGTATTTGGAGAAGTTGCTGATCTTGATGATGTCTTTGCAGCTCGCATTGCAGGTTGTTGGACTGTTTTTAAAAATGCAGATTTTTGTTTGCAACAAAATCTTTTACTTTCACAATCATTAATTTATCGCCAATAGTAAATTGAAATTGTGTAGGGTATTTATCATAAATGCCATAATAATCACTTAGATTAGTATCATCGTCATCAGTAGAAAGTATTGAACTTTTATAAATATCCGTTCAAACAAATTCTTGCAATTCTTTTATTACATTTTCATTGACACTTGACAAGGCTCTAGAATTATCTAAATTTTGTACTTTGAATGTGTTTTTAACATAATTCGAATTGTTACAGCACAAACTTTTTTCGATCTTCTTCCAAAATGATTCTCGGTATTCATCTGTAGCCATTTTGATGGCAAAAATTATGTATCTATGAAATCACTGAAGTTGATGCGGAATGTATGAATGTGAAAATTATCAGCTTATATTATATAATTTACTTTACAGAATTAATCATATTATTGTTTCATGTATAAATTTGAAGTACAATTTCTACAACTTTTTATAGTTGCAGCGAGATTTAAGTTATTTTAATAAGTACTTTTGTATTTGGTCATGAATATTATCACTTAGGCAATGATTGTCTCTATAGTATACAGGTGATGGAATCGTAAGAACTTGACTTATGTCTATGTAGCCATGTATATCGTCTGCAACATTTGGGTCGACTGATTCTAAATCATCGATTTTATTTTGCAGGTTTTCTGTATTGTCATCTATTTCATTTTCTTCATCTTGAGCTACATCTTCTGTTGTTTTTTTTTTTAATTCTAAATCAGGACTTGTCTTTATGCGTAGCTCATCCGCTTCTTCAATAGAAACTAACTTTTCTATAGTTTTCAACGGATCCAACTTGTGCTCGTTATTTTGGGTCTCAAAAGAAGCATGAAAAAAAGTTTTGCGTGAGCAATCAACTTTTTCTCCACACGATTCAAAATCAAATGTATATATTTCATTAAGTACCTGCATTTTTGCATGGCTTTCAATTCAGTACAGTTAACAATGGTTAAAAAAGTTGTAGTCATGGACCGTAAAGTGTTGACGGTAAATTTCTTTTTTATTAAATCTTTTTTAAGTCTTTAATACGAACAGCTCCTTCAACTACCATGGGAGAACTGTCGTAAACAAATCACCGAACACAGCTTATAGAGGGGACTGGTAAATTTACTCAAAGTCTCATACAGTATTGGGCCACCAACTAAAAAAAGATAACCAGTTATAAGTTTAATTGAATGCTCATAACGTTCACCTCCTTTTTTTGTTTGTATTTTTTTTTCTTATAGATCTCAATAACATTCCCATGAAAGTTGAATTATGCACTACCAAACCGTCAGCGCTAAACTCTAAAGTATTATCTTTGCAAAGACTGACGTTGGATTGAACTTCCTCTTGCAAGTCGTTCATTCGCATGCGCTTTTCAGACGTATTATTTAATGAAGAATCATTAACTGATTTTACTACTGATTGACACAAAGAAGGTAGACCATTTTCAAGACTATTTTTGCAAATATTTATCGGTTCTTTTAATATAACCTTATCTCTAATAGTAAATTTAAAACTATCAGGATATTTACTGTAAATTCCATAATAATGACTGAGATCAGCATTTTCAGGAATGTTGCATCTAAAAATGTTTGATCTAACGAATAACTCTGATTCTTGTATATGTATCAGATAGATTAGCTAAAGCTAAAGGGTTGTCTAAACTTTGTAATTTAAGTATATGTATCGTATACAACGGAATGACTTCTGAAAAAGGAATTGATGATTTTTTTATCAATTCTCTTTCAATATTGGCCCAAAAACAGAAACGCTGATCCTCGAGATGATCCTTCGTCGATGGTTGACAAGAATCCATTCTTGTATTACTTTACAAACAAAATGAAACAAAATACGATTGGAGTCGTTACACTAGCAATTATCAAATACTTAAAACACTGAAAACTCACCCAAACATATAGAAAGCAGTGTGTAATTTAACCAATATCAAGTCTCCTTGAGTTTTCTTTTAATTATCAAATTATTTTTTCTAACAAATAGGCTTTGCTATTGTTAATAAAAGAAAGTACCGCTGTAAATATGTTATAGCAGCACAAACAACTATGATATAGTACATAAGTAGCAGTCTTATAAGTACTATATTGTGGAGAGGAACCAAGGCTTTATTTACTGAAGAATCTGTAATCAATAAGTTTGTAAATATATAACCAAATTTGACGAAAATTTTAGTTCTTAACGGGCATTATTGATATCAATCAAATCGAAAATTACGCAGATAATAAATTGTATCAGCAAAATATAAAAAATCATCGTTTAAGATAACACATTCACACGATATCACAAAAACTATAACTTAAAATTACAAACATTTTTCCTGTATAGAAGCATTTCCGAATTATTAGCACTTTAAATAAAAATATGTCCTATTATAATGAGTTCAATAATTTATTCCTGAAAGTAATTTGTTGTTCCTTTTTTGGTAGAAATGCTCACCATCGGTTGGGCAATTGATTTGCATATTTTTCTTACTTGCATACAAGGGCGTACACAAGTTTCGAGGTTATAGTGTATTTAGATTTCTTTTTCTTGCCGGGGTGTGAGGATTTGTAGGTTTTAAGGTATTGAGATTTGATATACCTGTGTGTATCTGTATAAGAATTCTAAGGTTATTAATATTTGCTTTCATTTTTCCTATTTGTGTATCAGGGTTTAGTGGTTCTATGCTGTATTGAGATATTCTGTATTGCCCAAGAATAATAGTTTAGAGTTATTTATATTCAATTTTCCCATTAGTGTATAAGAGTTTTGAGGTGTATTATATTACTTATATAAAATTTATTTTGTCTGCATGTGTATAGGTTCTGTGGTTATGGATTATTTAAATTTATCTATTTCTCCTGTGTATAGGTGTTTTGAGGTTATGGGGTATTTAGATTCGTTTTTCTTGCTTGCCTATAACAGCGTATATGGATTTGGAGACTATGGGGTATTAAGATTTATTTTCCCTGTCGGGGTATAAGTGTTTGTAGATTATTGAGTATAGAAATATACCTTTTTTCTATTTGTACGAGTTTTGTGGTAATGGGGTAATGAGATTTTTTCGAGGATTTTTCAAGTCCTCCTATGTCCTTTCCTGTCCTCTCTTGTCCTCATGTGTTCTCTCTTGTCCTCATGTGTCCTCTCTTGTCATCTCTAATACTCGCATTCCGTAAAAATTTCATGTGTTTCGTAGTCCTCTCTCAGTCCTCTCATATCCTCTCTTGTCATCTATGTTTTTTCCACGGATGGACTCAAGTGCGTAGCCCCTCGATCTGAGGATAATGGAGTAAGGGGTCGTGAGTTAAGAATTGACTCTATTTTAATTATATATGTGTTAAATTGTTTACGAGTGAACAATGCATCACCGACTGTGCGATATAGATGATGCTTAAATAACTTTACAGCAGCTTCCCAGAGACCACCAAAATGTGGTGATCGCGTCGGTGAGAAGTGCCATTGAATGCCTTCGTTTTGACCGAAGTGAGCAAAATTATTTTCATTAGATGTAAGAAATGCTTGTACTTGTAATAATTCATTTTTGCGCCTACAAAATTAGTTCCATTTTTAGAATAAATATTTTTTGGTTTATCTCTTCGGGAGATAAATCTCTTTATTACTTGTGACATCTGTATAGAATAGATTTGCTTCTTGCAGATTGTTTCACTGAACTTTTTGATACGCTAGTTAAATCAGCATCCGGCTCGAAGGACCGTGTTGTCACGTGGGTAAAAGTTATTTTTTTTAATGAAAGTAGATCTTTCTGGAATACCCACTTTTCACGCTAAATTAATGGCGAACAACTGATATTTGAATAAGTTGAAAAGTATATGGATGATGTATTACAAAGTGTCGCGAAGACCGAGAGGTCTTGTGTGTTCAGAGGTTACAATAAATCTGTTTTGGATCTGTCGGTGTGAAAGCTTATAAGGACTAGCATGCTGTAGTTGTAATAGGTAAAAGAAGGGATGATGGCGAAAAAACGTGCTATTCGCGTCAGAGAGAGGATTAGACCAGGCATGGAGTTTTTGAGAGTATGAACCGTAGAGGGGTTCAGGTAGGCGGAATAGTTCGAAGTAGTTGTTGGGTACAAAATCCCTGTACTGCTATGAAAAATGGCGCTGATCTTTTTATTGAGGTCGGAAAAACCCCAGCGACAGATATATTTTATAATACCTAGAAATGACGGTTGGGAAAACACAAGCGGTGGCTAGACTTTATGCTACCTAGGCTAGTATACTATAAAGTGCGTCATAATGAGCATCTGTCTAAAGATTAAAGCGTAGCGTTTTACATGTAGGGACACAAAACTTAACGTATATTTTTAATTTGTCATTGATAAAGCTATATGGCCAGATGCACTAAAAAAGGCTGAGATCGTTCCAATATATAAAGCAGGGGAAAAACATAACATTACTAATTATAGGCCCATCTCACTCATATCTAATGTTGCTAAAATTTTCGAAAGAATTATCTATAACAGGCTACATAATTTTATCCAAAATAATGACTGTTCCTGATTTCACAGTTTATTTTTGAACATTAATGTAGTCTTGTCCCATACAATTTTTGGTGCCGAACCCCGGGAACTATTTTAACTGGGAAATTTAGATTACGGGACAAGCGATAGTTTATTTAAATAAAAGTTATACGACGTGAGCGACGACAAAATAGCAAGAGAATTAAGAATTAATTGCGAGGAAAATTCGACAACGCGTGGACATAGAGAAAAGACGCAGAAGACAAAGGCGAGACGAAGGCGTATTGGAGAATGGATTCTATGCGACTATTTTTCAATGGACGATCAAATGAATACCTTACAGCGGATTCCAGATAAGGCTAGCAGCTTTGGAAAATTAAACGCTGGATGTAAAGATAAGTACTTGTGCATTTGTTGGACATAGTAATACGCGAAGTTTTTTCGTACGAAATCTTTTGTCTCAGGTAGTAAGTTTTGATGATGTAGTTACATGAGAGTAGAATTTGCTCGCAATTTGTTATGATTCAGTCTAATGTATAAATTGTTCTTTTTGAGATATTCGGCAGAAATACATTGAGATTTTACGATTTATTTTCACGTAGAGATTTTTTATCAAGCATGATATGTGCATTTGAAGTATAGTCACTTTTGAAATTAAATTTATTTGATTAGTTATTTGATATTGAGACGTTAATATAATTTGTTTAATAGATTATCGTGTTTGTATTGATAAATTTATTGTCCAGTTAGAGAAAGAAAGTAAAATATTATTAAAGTTTTGTTTGAATTTTAATCGTTTGTAGTTTATAAAGATAATTGTTGGAAGTTTTATGCAAAAGTATTGGTTGAAATTATAAATGAATAACATAAAGTTGAAAATTTTCTAGTAAAACTCGACAAAGAAATATTGTACGGATTATCAGAATTTAAAATGCTTTTGTTTTAAGTGTGCGTGACGTCACAATAGGTCAGTGTTGGTGCGAGAGTCGCGTCGTAGAACAAAGCGAGCACATGTTCGAACGTGCGTGGAAACGTTGCTCGGGGACAGATTTCGGGTGTCAACTAGCCTAGTCAAGAGCCCACGTGCACGCCAGGCTCGGAGTTTTTATGAGTTGGACTATAGGGGCTCTTTGAATTTTAGAAAAGCAACTTGAATCCTTCGATTTTTACGAGGTTGAAATGTTTTTCCACTAGACGAAACGCGTAATGAAACAGTGAGTAAAATTTTGTAAATGTATTTGAATGTAAAGTTTTAAATGAAGATAGCAATTGTTAAACTCAGATTATTAAATTTGTTACTGCAATTAAATGTTGAAGTATATGGAAAATCGTTTTACGATAGAGTATCTTATGTAAATATGTACCAATTAGTTTGAATGTTATTAAGAGATAAAGGTAACTTTGTATATTTTATTTACTTAGAGTTATAAATATAAACGTAATTTTTGCGTGACAGTTATTCGAATTATAAGTGGAATTCGGAAGTATTTGAAATTATTGGAATAAAGAATGCAAAGAAACACTTTAAATATTTTTTGGCATGGAAATTCAAAGCGTTGTTCTTATTTTATATCTATTGAGAGTTAAAATTGCAAATATACTGCCTATTGAATTTTTCTAGGACGAATTTTGGAGCGGATGTTTTTCACGGAGTCACTAATATTCGAACCTGATGTCTGCGAGAACGACGAAGCTGCTGGGTACAGCAGTTACGGCATCGCTGTTTAAAGAAAAGTGCATTACTTAGCACGGCTAGGAACGATCATCATCACGACCCGGAGCGGAAAGCAAGCAGCAGAGAAGCATCATCCGGAGCGGCGATTTAAAATGATAAGAATGTATATGCGAAGATTTCTATTTTACGCTGTTATGCTTTCGTATTCGCATTTGAATCGGTTTTGTTAAGAATTTTTGGATAATAATTTGACATCGATATAAAGAGTTTATTGTGCGAAGTAGGATTTCGAGACGGGAAACGAAAATATTTGTTGATTGATAGTTAGTCGCAGTAGGCTTTTGAGGCGCTGCGACGAAAATAATAGAAATTTGAATGCGCAAACTTTTTACGCAGTAGGCTTCGAAGCGCTACGATATAGTTGAACTGAATGTAATTTGATTTCTTTAGCACGTTTAAAATTGATTTTGAATGATTTAGTAAGATAGAAGAAAATGATGTGGTTTTAAGGAAATAACTGTTTATAATTTCACATGACTCTAAATTGCTTTAATTCTGACAGTTTCGCTGAATGCCTAGGGCCCAGGCAAATTGGAGTGGCCTCTGTACTGAGTTGGGTAATTTTTTGTTTTGTAAATTGTGGACAGTAAGAAATTTTCGTGATAGTCATCGTTAATTCTGTGAGCAATAGGCCCGCCGCGCAAGCACGCACAGGGATGAGCTGCATGAGAGCAACCAGTATATGATATTGACACTAGGAATACCATATCTGTGTACCGGTGACGTTCTTAATGTGCGAAGAAGCTCTTACAGTGCATGGAAATTGGCAGTGCGATTCCACGGCTGTAGCGCCTCTTGGGTTCAGGACGATTCGTGGTCGTCCTGAGACTGTTGTAGCACCTTGGTTAAGAATCGCTTTGCGCTAAGGTAGTTCGAATGTCGAGGCCAAAGAGTCTGAGCAGAGGGAGCGTCATTGAGGTGCTCTGATTTGGTAACGCGTAGTAGTGTAGAATTTTATTAAATTATCGAAGTTTTATATCGCGATTAATAGAGATGAACTGACAAATAAGGAAAATACTAGATGTTATTTGAATGCGAAAAGCGTGGCTGTTTTGATTAGGCAGAAAGTGTTCGATGCACGATGCACATAATGTAATTTGGATCGCGAAAGTCCGAACTGATACTTAGTGGCGAGTACAGCAGGCCTGCGTATAAGTTAATTAGATTGTTAAAAGTAAGCGATTTCGAAGTATGAATTTTTTGGGCGTATGTGTGGGCGTATGCACCATGAATCACGCATAGCTACCCTTAGTAACGAGATCAACGACGTCGCGGATGTTGTTGTTTAGTTAGAGTCTGGTTCTGTCAGCTGTTGAGAACAGTTGTGTTTACGTTTGAATAAAGAGTCCGAGTTCAAGAGTGTGAAGAGGGCTGCTAGGGATAAGAGCAGGGCGACGTATTTATTTTTATTAATATTTATCTTGCCTAGTAATAATTAGTTTAGCGAACGTTTCTACGCTATTAGATTCTCACATGCGCGAATCAACAAGGCGATTCGTGGCGACAGGCCAGTACGGTAAAGAGTGGTTTTATAATCATTCCTAGACTGCCACGACCTCAGTAGGGAGTTTACTCCACGGATTTTGAAGGTCACTTTCAGTGCGGAGAGGCTAAAGGGCCGATCTGTGACTGTCAGGCCAGAGAGTTGAGTGGTGAGAGGCGTTCGCGCGGGCACATGACTGCGTGTGTATAGCTATAGATATAGAGGAGCGCGCGCACTGCTTCGAGTCCCTTTGGTAGACCTCGGAAAAGCGTCTTTGTTTTAGCGGGCCCGAGTTTTCGGCGGCGTTTAATGAGTAGAGCGTCAGTTCTCGGCGACAACTTGTGAGAGAAGGTCACACAAGGACCTGATCGTTAGGAGATTTCAATAAAGTCATAATATCTGATCAACAATAATTTCACAGTTTATTTTTGAACCTTAATGTAGTCTTGTCCCATACAATGACATAATTTTCAAACACCAATTTGGTTTTATGAAAAATATTGGTTCAAAAAATGCCTTAAACTATATCACTCAAATATTGTACAATAACATAGATAAATCGATACCAACAATAGTCACTTTTCTCGACATAACTAAAGCTTTTCATACAGTCGACCATAAGTTGTTATTAGATAAACTGTATTGTATTGGTATTAGAGGACAGGCGTTGGATCTTCTTCGAAGCTATTTGAATAACAGATATCAAACTATTAAAATTGACGGTGTAGAAAGTTATAGTTTACTAATAAGTATGGGTGTTCTACAGGGTACGATACTAGGTCCACTCCTATTTATTTTATATAATGATGTTCTGAAGGAGATTCCAATATAATGAATTTTATCGTACGCAGATGATACTGCAATAATAGCAGCATACAATACGTGGATGAAGGCGCATTCTTCCTAAAAATGGTTCAGGAATAAAGTTAATAAAGTCAAGTAACAAGGTCAATAAATAAGACTCAAATAAATAATTTTGAAATTATAAAATATACATTGAAATAAACTGTATATCTATACAAAAACAAGAAAATAGCCTACGCAAAAAATAATAACTAAAACTAAAAAGAACTTAATTAAAAAATAGGCAATTGAACGTGTGTAGATTTTTGGATTCGAAGCTAACTGGATGAAGAGTTAGAGCGAAGTGACGACACGTCGCAGACTCGCTCACGTGTAGACCCAAGCACTCGAGCAGCCGAATTTTTAATGACAAAACCCGGGAAATTAGTGACGGGAAACAGAGTAAAGTAAAAAGGTCGTAAATATGCGCTACGACGTTAAGTGATTCAGTCTAATCGGCAATTTGAGATCGGAGTGACTGCGAAAATGCCGCCAAAGAGAACAACTACAGCAGCTATTAAAGCCGCAAGTCAGGACTCTTTGTTGGCTATGCAGCTACCAGCCAAGAAGCCACGGAAGGGAGCTGCCCAGCCGAAGAAGACCGTGGCAAAATGGGCGAACGACAACGGCAAGAAGAAGTCAACATCAACGTTACCGGCACAGGACATCGTGTAAAATCAAGGACCAACTTCGAGACCGCTATCACCCGTCATCCGGGTTCTACCGCGCCCGTCGACAAAGAGATTGTCAGGTGGCAGGGCAACGGCGATTGGGAGGATAGTGACCAAGGCACAGAGGGCAACAGGTCGGTGTCATCAACGAAGTCAGGGTGGAACTACAACATGCCTTTGCCGACTGCATTAAAAAGAGGTTTGTTTAGTATACGGATAGTGAGAACGTCAACCGTTTGTTCGCGGCTCTCAAAGACAATGCTCGAAAAGCGGTTGATACGTTGTTAGCTACGACACGTGATCCGGCGACTATAATGAAAACCCTTGAATTGCACTACGAAAACAAGCGCGAAGAAAATCGTAAATGACTTAAAAGAGATGACATCCATTGATTCGGGCAAAATCAAGCTATTGCAATTTGCGATGGAAATTAAAAATGCGGTTACAGCTTTGAAATCGCTTAATTTGACCGGTCATTTAGAAAGTTCGGATCTGATTCAATCAATCGCGAAAAAGTTTCCGTCGGCATTAAAGTACGCGTATAATGAATATGCGGCTAAAGTTCCCGAGGAACAAACTGGATTACAAAAAGTTGCTAATTTTTTGTGCTGGCAAGCAGAGCTTTCTGCAAACGGAATTTTTGAAGATGACGTTTGTGAAGCGACGGATAATCATGCAGATCAGCAGAAGAAATTGGTTTCGCGTTAAATGACAACGGGCGCGTTCGTAGCCGTGACCGAAGCTGAAAGTGAAGCAGAGTCGACAATTGTGAATGTGGCGAGCGCGGCGCAAAAATTGTGCGTTATTTGTTATTGCGATAATCATAAGACTGCGAAGTGTGGTATATTGGAGCGCTAAGACGTACATAAACGTCGTTTACTAGCAAGAAAGCGTGGTTTATGATTTAAATGTTTGAGCAGGGGGCATTTGCAAGCGAAATGTAAGGATGTGAATTGCGCGATATGTAAAAATCGCCATCATACATTGTTGCATATCTCGAACTCGGCGAGTGATAAAGCGAATGCTAAAGATAATCGAGTTAACGCGAGCAGTAGTCATAAAGGTGAACACAGACTAAGGACGTGATATCAGACTCTAATAAACAAGCGTGCCTAGATTCTACGGGCGCTTTGTTAAAAATTGTAGCTGTAGAAGTTTCGGGCACTTCGAAGACCGTTAAAACATATGCGCTCTTGGACGACGGTTCAACAATAGCACTAATAAATGAGCGCGTAGCCGAAGAAATCGGAGTAAAGGGAAAGCGCGTACGTCTATCTCTAAGAGGGATTAACGGTCACGACGAGGTTTGCGCGTACTCAGAAAAAGTGGCGTTTACAATCGCGGGTGAGTTCGAAAAGCATCAAATTCGGAATGCCATAGCCGTGAGTAATTTATGTCTTCCATCGCAGACTTTGAGCCGAGAAGCTGTTCGTCACGTGGCGAGAGCTGAGAGCGTGTGTTTACAGCCGTATGAAAAAGTTCGGCCCGAAATCATAATCGGTCAGGACAACTGGCATTGAATTGCCTTCCGAGTAACGCGCGCGGTTCAAGGAAGCGGACTAGCGCTTACGGGGACACCCTTAGGGTGGGCGATACACGGCGCGGCGAGAAAACACTCAGGAAAGCTGGAACATGCGGCCTGCGCGTAGGGACAATGGACTTTTTGTGACGGTGGGCCCGGTGGCGGGACGGCCGAGGACGACGCGCAACTCGATAGGTTCATAAAAGAATATTTCTCGCTCGAAAACCTCGGCTTGCAGACCATCGCGCGACCGAGCGCGAAAAATGCGCGAGCGTGGGACATTTTGAAAAGCATGACGTCGCGTATTGGCAATATTTGGCAAACGGGTTTGTTATGGAAAGATTTTTTAGGTCAAAAAATTAATAGCTATCGATCTGCATTCAAACGGCTTTTATTGTTAGAGAAACGGTTAGATTGCGACGAACGTTATGCCGAGATATATTATCGCGAAATTCAGCGCCTTATAGACAGCGGTTATGCGCGTACGATCGACAATGATGTAACTAGATTTAGAATTTGGTATTTATCGCATTTCGGTGTAACAAATCCAAATAAGCCGCGAAAGGTTAGAGTAGTTTTCGATGCTGCAGCAAAATCGGAAGGCGTTAGTTTTAATGATCAGTTATATACGGGACCAGATATTTTACAATCTCTGAAACGCGTATTGTTGCGTTTTCGGTTATATTCGATTGCGGTTAAAGCTGACGTAGCCGATATGTATATGCGAGTGAATGTGATTATGCGCGATCGCGGCGCACAACGGTTTCTTTGGCGCGGCCGAGATCGAACAGGAAAACCCGAAATTTATAAAATGACGTGGTTACTTTTCGGAGTGAAGTCGTCACAGTGCAGCTCAATTTATGTTAAGGATTAAAATGCGAATTTATTCACACCATCGAAACCGGATGCACTTCAACGCATAAAACGCGATAGTTATGCGGATGATTTTCTTTCTAGTCGGGAAACAGTCGAAGAGGCTACGCGATTAGTGCAGGACCTCATCGCAATAAATGCGAACGCGAACTTTAAGTCACATGGGACAAGACTACATCAAGGTTCAAATATAAACTGTGAAATCATTGTTGATCAGATATTATCAGATATGACTTTATTGAAATCTCCTAACGATCAGGTCCTTGTGTGACCTTCTCTCACAAGTTGTCGCCGAGAACTGACGCTCTACTCATTAAACGCCGCCGAAAACTTGGGCCCGCTAAAACAAAGACGCTTTCCCGAGGACTACCGAAGGGACTCGAAGCAGTGCGCGCGCTCCTCTATATCTATAGCTATACACACGCAGTCATGTTCCCGCGCGAACGCCTCTAGCCACTCGACTCTCTGGCCTGGCAGTCACAGATCAACCTTTTAGCTTTTCTGCACTGAAAGTGACCTTCAAAATCCGTGGAATAAAACTCCCTACTGAGGTCGTGGCAGTCTAGGAATGATTATAAAACCACTCTTTACCGTACTGGCCTGTCGCCACGAATCGCCTTGTTGATTCGCGCATGTGAGAATCTAATAGCGTAGAAACGTTCGCTAAACTTCTCGTACAAAATCTCCGTAATTTTGTACCACACATCACATTGCACACTAAAATCAAATATGTGCTGCCAGGACAATTAAACACTAAGCACTGATTCAAAAGTACATAATCTCTGGCATTTGCCCTATGCCTCTAAGGAAATAGTGTAAACTTGAAGAAGGGAAATGGCATCGAACACATGTACAAAATAAAATATAAAAGAACACACATACGTGCACACACCCACACATACATCGCATAATTCATAGAGTGTGTTCACAGTGACGTTATTGCACCGGTTGAGCAAGATAATTATCTCATAAATTGAAAGATTTAATGAGGGGATACTTGAAGTGCTTTTAATTAACCGTTGGAGCCGAGGATGATTTGGACAGACCGCAGTGTCGTTCGTATCTAGTCCCACTTACTCCGTATTTACTCCGTTCGAGTGACTTTTACCCACGGATCGACCGAGGCTCACCTTACGGTCGCTCTCGGCACTGCCGAGATTAATCGTGATTCAGCGAGGTTAAACACGACGCTGCAAGGTTGACCGCGGTCGACCGCGGCTAAGGCTAAGCTTCAGTGCCGCTGTTACGAATGCCGAAAGATGGCGGCAGCATGCTAATGAACACATGCGTCCGGGTAGGTGCGAGTGTTATGACCTATGGTATAGAATTTCCCTACGCCGGGTGTGTGAGCGCGTCCACAGCCGCGTCTTATATATCTTCCTATATTATATAGATGCATGTGTACATTTATGTCAATAACCCCTCCGCGCCCCTCCGCGCCCCTCCGCGCCCCTCCGTCCCCCTCCGCACCCTCTCCGCAGCCCCTCCGTAGCCCCGCCGTAGGCCCTCCGCATTTTCACGTGAAATCGTTTCAAAATTTACATTATTTTTGGAGCTCTTTGCCCCTCCGCACCCCTCCGACCCCCTCCGCGCCCCTTCGCACCCCCACCGCTGGCCCCTCCACTAGCCCCTCCACACTCCCTCCGTAAGCCCCTTCACACCCCCTCCGCAAGCTCCTCCGCATCCCCTCCGTTGGCCCCTCTTAAATCAATTTTATTAATATTAAAATGATTATTATAAAACTTAGTCAAAAAGATTTCAAAAGTTCCATTTTTTTTAATAATGGTATAATGATGTGTTATAATCAAATTAAGAAGATCGACAAAATTTCCTTTATTGGAAAAATGGTATAACGATGGGTTAAAGTTTAAATTGAGAAGATAATAACGACAGATTTCCACACCATCTAAGAGGTACTGTCAAATTTGCCAATTATTTTACGTAATTATATGACATGATATAATTATATAAAATAAAGGCTACTATGAACAATAGTTTCATTTAGTAAATAAAATTATACTATTGATTTGGATATATATCAAGTTAGAAATTAACTATTGTTAACAGTTTGAATTTTTTATATAATAATTTAATAAAAAACCGTGGAATCATCGCCTAGAGCCATATAACCACGGGAGTCTTAGATACCAGTCCTCCTCCCCTAAGACTCCACCTAATACCATCCTCCATCCTGCAGAAACATATTTACTTAAAAAGAGTTTCCAATCTTTATAATCATTTTATATTTTTAATTTATGCATTTAATCTAAATAATATCTTGTTAAAAATAATGGATATTAATCAATTTGTTATCAAATCAGTTTTGTATTTAAATTAAATTTTTCGCCTTTGAATTACGTAAAATATGATATAATTAAGAAAAATTAACTTTTATTAATTTTTATCAGTTAATTAATTTTACGTATTCATATTGAAAAAATAAATTTAAATACGTAGTTAATTTGATAATAAATCTTGATTTTTTTATATATTTTTTTACAGGACGAAATCTCAATGGAAACTTTTTTTAAGTAAATATGTTAAATAATCATTTAATATTTATAAATTAATTAGACATTATTATATCATGTCCTATAATAATATGAAATTAATTCATTATCGTTATTAAACGATCATTTATGTGTCTGTTTTGTTCTGCATTGTGTATATTGATGATTCTTGTAAAATAATTTTAAAAAGAATTATGTATGCATACTAATTGGAATGTCTACAAAATGATTTTAAAATTCGAAATTAAAAAGCAGCAAGAAGTTAATAAATACATGTTTTTTATTTGAAAAAAATCTAAAAAAAATTGAATAATAATTTATTCTATGATCGAAAACCCTAAGAATTGACTAAACAGTTTTGAATCAAATATATAAAATTTCATTCCAAACAATATTTTGTGTTGATTCACCTGACTCATTCTGAATACGTATATTATCAGGATTTCGACATCGAGATAATGCAACATACAGGGTGTTTTATTTTAAACCGTCAATTATTCTCTTAATGTTTATTACGATAACAAAATGATAATTCTACGAAAAAAATGAAAGGAAAACAATCTTAGGCTGATACTTCTTATTTGATCTTGAATTGACCTTCTCAAGGTCACCAAAGCAAACTTAAAATATCCTTTGCGACGTAATATTTTCCGCTCTATCCGATTCCAAGGTCTAAAATAGAGGTTCCTATTTTAAAAAATCACAATTACCCTCAAATGACCTTGAAAATCGAGTTCAAGGTCATAAATGTTTGTGTCATTCGATGGCCCCCTTTACCCCTTCAACTTTTGTTAAGTCATTTTTCGTTAAAATTAGTTTTTCCATGGTTTTTTGTCGTGGTCGGATTAAAATGAAACACCCTGTATATATATCTATAGCTATAAGCGCAGTTATGTACCCACACGAACGCCTCCTGCCACTCAACCCTCTGGCAGCCCTTTAGTTTTTCTGCACTGAAAGTGACATTAAAAGTCCGTGGAGTATAACTCCCTACTGAGGTTGTTGTAGTCTAGAAATGATTATAAAACCACTCCTGACCATACTGGGCTGTCGCCACGAATCGCCTTGTAGATTCGCGCATGTGAGAATCGAATAGCGTAGAAACGTTCGCTAAACTAATTATTACTAGGCAAGATAAATATTAATAAAAATAAATACGTCGCACTGCTCTTATCACTAGTAGCCCTCGGTTACGTCCGGAACAGCGCAAAAAAAATATAAATGATTTTCTTACTGTGATATACAAATGGTTGGCGGTAAATCAGTTATCTCTAAACGTGAATAAAACAGTTTGTATGACATTTGGAAGCTATCGCAACAGTGTACCGAGGCATATTGATGTAAAAATTCAGAATAAAAAGATAGCTAGAGTTAAGAATTACAAATACTTGGGAATTGTCATAGATTTCAATCTAAAATGGGATAAACACATCCAATATATAATAAAAAAAACAAAGTATCTAGTCTATATTTTTCACAAATTATCACGCACTATGTTAGTAGAAACTTTAAGAATGATATACTATGCATTCTTCCATAGCATAATCAGCTAGGGAATAGTAGCCTGGGGTGGTGCCTACTGGGACCTGACACTCTTGCCCCGACCTCCTGCGGTGAGCATCAGAGCTAGACGATCCCAGACGAAAGCATTGTTTAGCATAGCAATTTAAGCTAAATTTGTTATTTTTATTAATAATATAAGTGCAGTGGACGTCAGAAAGTTCACACAATGTAAAAAAAATACTAATTATAACTATTAACAATTCTTGTGCAGTGGGACATTGTAGGAGCAGAGAATATAAACGAAAGAAAACTGCAGCAGATGCTCCGAAATCGAGGCTTTCGCCGTTTTCTCATTGACTTAACCTGTAAATTAAGTATCTCGAAAATTTATTAAAATTAGTCTTATCAGATGAACAAAAATCATTCGTACATGCAGATCGTCAGACTTTGCGAAAAAATTGCGCTTTTCGATCTCTTCGGCTCTCTTTGTTACTCCGTTCGCCGCCGCCGACCTCTTTTGCAACGGCGCCGCCGCCGTCATGCTCACATCCCCTTACGCGCTTTTCCGCTGGGCGCTGTGGTAAGGGGATTTTTCTTTCTTGACTAGGAAAGTGAAAAATGGAGGAAAATTTTTCACACTAATTCCCCTAGACTCCATTTTTTACGCTGATCACAATGGTATATAAATGTTGTATTGTTTTAGAATCACCCTGTATTGTTTTAAAAGCCTGAAACAAATCACAATGCAAAATTTTAGCCCTCTAAGATTGATAGATTTTAATTGAGAGCAAAACCAAATTCTCAATGATTCTACGATTACTTTTTTCTATTTTGTTTTTGCTCTCAATTAAAATCTATCATACTTAGAGGGCTGAAATTTTGCATTGTGATTTGTTTCAGGCTTTCAAAACAATGTATCTACTTGTCTTCATATCAAGTGCTGTAGTTTAAATTCTCATGTAAACACCCATGTGTAATTTTGCTCCTGGAGCCATGGGCTTCTGTGTGGATCAGCTAGCAAAGATAGTCAAGTAAATATTGTTACGCTAGCCTGTTTCTACATAATAAAAAAACATTTTTACCACAAATTAAACATTTTGCATGAATCCAATGCATATAAGGCATTATAATGTTAGATACTGTCTGCAACTGACTCGAACACTGAGTTGGGAATATCTGTCAACGAACATCACATTTACACTTCATCATTGATAATCTTGAACACACAAATTTTACTTGATGTTTCTAATATCCAAACCCACATAAAAAGTGTATACATGTCGGTTCGAGTGTTGAGTGTACTCATGTTTGTATACATGCATGGATATGTGTAAGGTTAGGTATTTTAGACGAAATAAGTGAGGTTATCTCTGGCGTATAGTACATATTCAAACATTTTCCACCTTGACCAGCTTTACAGGAGATCAATATAGCATATAATATTGCCATTTGTTGATATCTTACTATTAAATACTTGGCATGTAAAATGTCTTATTGTCAGAAAACTAACTCCGCTCCATTTAACTCTGTGTTAATCGCTGGAATGGTGACGCCATCTTGGTTAGCTATATCTATGGACTCCTCCCCAGTGTCAGGTCCCAATAGAAATAACCGTAATTTATTGCAAAGTTTACAGAGAAAATCCTTAAGATTATCAATAAAAATACTTTTAGTATACAAGATAGTCTATTAAACCTAGAGCAACTTTTTAATTTTGAATCCTTTAAAATCCATTATAATGATCTCAAAACTCAATTCCAATTGTTTACAAGTGTTACCAGGAAAAAAAGCTTAATTGTACCAAAGAGCAAAAAACGAGTAAGTGGTAAAAACAGTTATAATAATGCCATTATAAATTGTCATATACTACTAAATGAGCTCAAGGAATTAGATATAAGCAAAACCGCGACAAAAAGTAAACTTAAGATTTGGATTAAAACCAAAACTTAGTTTTTCAAATAGTTTTAAATTTGTTAAAGTTTAAGAAAAGAAAATGTACATAGTATTGTTGTAAGGATCTGATAAGGAAATTATCTTTAGTTTTAAGAACTAGTTTTAAGTTTTTCTGTTATATACCAAGCTTGTATTCGCAGAATTGTTAATGCTAATCATGTATTATTATGTGGACATAGTGGAGTTAAACAAAATCCACAAACTGACAAATATTTTGCATTATGCTTGCAAACTTCTTCACTGTCAGCGTACCCTCATGAAATTAATATAGAAATAAGTGAAGTTAACAAAAAAAAGAAAATAATAGCTCACTGCACTTGCAAAGCTGGAAACAGTGGTAAATGTAAACACATTGTAGGAGTATTGTTGATTTTGAATAGGTACCATATGTATATATGTATATACAACATTTTTGAAGATTAATACATGTATAATGAATATTGATTTACAATTTATTATTAGGAACACAAAAGATTCTGTAGAAAAATTAGGATGTACTGATTTACGCCAACAGTGGGGTCAGATCAAAGAAAAAGTCAACAGTGCTTACGTAGCTGAGCCCTTTTATCAATTTGGTCATGGCGAACAATTTCCATCAAAACATGATACAAAAAGTCTTGAGTTAAAACAACAGATATTTAGAATTCTTTGTAATAATGATGAAAGCGAGCTGGTCAGCACACCAAAATGTATAGATCTTCAATACTTCAAAAAAAGCAAACTTCAAAGCTGCCTGAAAGAGTTTTGAAAAATTTATGTAAAAATAAAGAAGCTGGATATAATAATGTGCGACCAATTTATGATTTGAATGCTTTGTACGCAATTAAAAATCAAGACGAAATTGAAAATATTCTGAATCAAGTTTTACAGTATTCTATTTGGAATTCACATTTAACAGATTTTAAATTAAAAATCAATTCTAAAGAAGAGGTCATTTTTTACAATACACAAGTTGTAGTAAATAAAGTAAAAGCAAAAGATATACTGTTTTCTACCTTAAAACAAAACAATGATACTTGGCACTTGGAGCGAAGCAAACGCATAACTGGTTCCATCAGCTATCAAATATACATATATGAAAAATAACCACACTCAGCAGGAGTGGGACGTCAAGGTGAATAGTTTATTAAAACCTAAATTCAAAGGTAATGCTAATACCCTTCGAGGCAAAGAGAGCGAAAGCAAAGCTAAAGAAGCCTACGAAAAGATGACAGCGCAGAAAGTTGTTGAACTTGGCTTGATGGTTTTACCAACTTCACCTTGGTTCGGCTACAGTGCTGATGGAATTACTAAAATAAAAGATCAGGATAAACATATTTTACTAGAGTTTAAATGTCCTAATAATGAACATAATTTGAATACTTAAGAACTAGTGAAATCATTACGCTACATAGTTACAAATGAAAATAAACATACTTTAAAAAACATCATCCTTACTATGGTCAAACCCAGTTAGGTATGTGCTTGTATAATTTGAATATGTGTCACTTTGTTATTTATAATTATGTTAACGATACCTGTGAAGTAATTGCAGTTTTATCAAAACACTGACAGAATCATATTTTACTTTTATTTTACCGTGGTTAATAAAAAATAATACTAGAGAGAATTCTAAAAAAATAGATTAATTAGTGTAATGTTGTTATTTTTTATGTAATCAACAGTATTAAATCTGGTCAAATGTTGGCATGTGATTATAATAATAATTAGACATGCTAAAGAGAAATGAAGAAAAATAAATGACTAAATAATTTTTTATGGTTGTATTTCTTAGGATATTGTTAAAATGCATTTCAATCTAAATACAAAAGTAATTACTAGCAGTCCAGTTAAATTATCATATAAAACTTAAACTTTTATAGTACTATAACAATTCACGTATTATCAAAACGAACATTGTCAAATATAGGTGCACTTAAATTTACTAAGTCACAAATTATCACCATAATTCTATCAATGTATTTCGTCACCTTCCATGGTATTACTGTTTGCAGAAAAGAGAAGTTCTTTAGTCTTTCCATGATTCTTTCGACGTGTACCCTAGCAGCAGCAATATCTCTTGTTTTCAAAGAGTCATTAGTACTCATCTGTTCATTTTGGTGAGCGAATGGTGGCCTGTACAGGTGTATCATCTTCTCTTTACACTCATTTTCTATTAAAAACCCTTTATCTGTCTTGATGGCATCTTTACCGGGAGTCAATTTTTGTAACAATCCACTTTGCATGAAAATTGCTTTGTCTGATGCTTTTCCTCCGTAGGCTTTACTACAAAAAGATATTAATCCTGATGGTGTTACACCAATTAGAAATTTCAAGGTTTGTCTTCCCTTGTAGTACGAGTACATCTTGATACGACACTGCAAACAGGAAGAGTTTTCAACTGGTACCTCTGTGCAATCTAATACAATGCGTGTATCTGAAAATTTCTTGAAACATGTATTTAAATTTTCCTTTATTTCTTCAGAATCAGGACAATGAATTGCCTCTTCTAAAATACTAGCTAACAAATCAACTGTGTCAATAAAGTAAGTGCGAGCTGTAACATGTGACACACCAAATAAAATTCCTAAGCACTGAAAAGAAAGACACAGTTTCAATTTACAAAGAGTTAACACAATTTTTTCTTCTGTCGAGATTACACTTTTCTGAACATCTGATTTTTTTTGCAATAAATCTGCACACTTCACCAAAGAAGTTAAAACTTTAAAATTTACACCAGTAAATGCACGCAAGTGATCATCATTTTTCAATAATCCCATAAGACACTGAAATTTTCTTACAGTTTGAACATTTTGATCTTTGACACGCTCACCGCCACAAGCTTCATTAGATTCTGTTTGAACCTCTTGATCAACAAACAGTCGTCCACTATTTTCTACACTGTTTAATTCTTCTACTATCGGTAAGACCAAATCTTCAACTAATTCATCCGTAAGATTAAGCAACTTTTGCACATCACTAGTTTCTTCTTGACATTGAGGACTATTTTCAACATCAGAAGTAACAGCCTCATAATCACTTTCAGAAATTTCTTCATCGGCAGTATCAGTAATTTCTGAATCACTCTGAATCAATCATAGAAATGTTCGTGAGAATCCTCCAAATTTAAAAATAGTGTCGGGAAAGCATTTTTTTCAATCTTCTTTTGACTCCAGCTGAAATATAAATGTGATAAATAAAGTTATGTATAATTGAATCACTGGTTTTCAAAATAAAAATCATAAGTTGAAAATTTCTTACCTAAATTTATGAAATCATCCGGTTTGAAATGTAAACCACAAATAAGCGTTTGCTCCGAAATAACACTAACGCCTGATTTTTGTATCCACTTTAGCAGAATTTCTTCCTCTTTTGGAAAACGATGAATAGGCACGCCGGATCCAGCAGCAGTAGTACAATTTTTCACACAACATTGTCTTTTTGTCCACACTTTCGACATTTTATAAAATATTATTTTTTTGTTAAATATGAACTGTATTTCGAAGCAGAATGACTGTATCAGTGTGTATCATTGCGAGGTTATGATCACTTGTTTTGGTATAACTTTCAGAGCTTTCGAATATATCCGCAAGGTGTGCCACTTTTGCCTTAACTTGCGAATACAAGTAACTTAGTTTATCTCTACAAGGCTTGCTTGTACGTGTACTGGTAATGTATACTATGTAAGCTATTAGCTTGGTTTAATAAACAAAAAAATAGATGTGTAGCACTTTACCTTTGTTTTTAAAATTTCCAAAATTTCTTGCGTTTATATCTTCCTTAAAGTCTTGTCTT
Source organism: Nasonia vitripennis (assembly GCF_009193385.2). NCBI lineage: Eukaryota > Metazoa > Arthropoda > Insecta > Hymenoptera > Pteromalidae > Nasonia > Nasonia vitripennis. Next base: position 1,960,549 of record NW_022279639.1, read on the forward strand.
TGAATGTTCTTGCAATCATCGATTCCTACCATTTTAATCTTAGGATTTTTCAATTCGTCTTCCATAACCTCACAAACACCGTCTAGGTCATGTTTCAATACCTCTTCTGTTAGTGATACACTCTCACTGTTCAAACAAGAGATGATGAATTAATTTCTTCTGTTGACGTACATATTTGTAGTTTGAATCTTTTTTTCAGTAGTTAAACACTGAATCACTTTATCTTTAATGTCAACTGGTTTGTCACCTACTTTTTTCACTGTTTTTTTAGGTATTTTTTCGGAGTGGCTTTGGCAAACTGGTTATCTATGAATACGATAGACTTGTTGAGATCCTCTCGTTTGGCTTTATTTGCAGTTTTTCTTTTCTAAGAGAGTATTTTTCATTTAGTTTACTAACTAATTGTTTCAGTAGAAAATTTTTGTTCTTGACAAGTTTTTATTTTTCTTCAATGTCGATTTCAAGCGAGTCTGGTGCTGTACTTGATGCACTTAGTAAAAGTTCACTCCTTATTTCTTCTAATTTGCTCAGTTTTATTTGAGCAATCAACAATCTCGCTGCGGCATTTAAACTTTCCTCATCAATTTTTAAGGTTAGGTCTTTGCTGCTATGCTCTGGACAGATTATTAGACTTCCACTAATGATTTCAAACTTAGTTCATTTTTCAGCTAGACAATTACGATGATATGCTGCATCGCAAATAACACAAACTAGTGTCGTAGTTGTTTTTAGCGTGTGACAAGCAAAATTACTAACGCACTTGTCAGAAGGCATCCGCTCTCCTGCTATGTTTCTTTTTTCCGCCAAACATTTTCTACTTATTCAAATTAAAATCCCTGCATTTATGCTAAAACTACTAGTGAACAAAGTGTCCTACTAAAATTTCAGCCCAAAAGAACAGTGCACAATGAGTAAGTAGGGGTTATTTATATTTAAGTACGGTTAATTTTAGGGTTTTATTAACAAGTATTACTAAAAAAAATATTAATTATTTTCTTAAATTTTGTAATTTTCCCGTGTGATTTTTTTCAGGGTTTGAAAGTGTTGTGTCACCTTAAGGGCATATGAAGACTGATCTTTTAGTTTTTATTGGTGAAAAAACCATTTTAATTTTTAGTTAGGGCGCACAGATTAAAGCAGCTTGGGCTAATAAGGGCCATCCAACACACACACACACACACGCACACACACATATATTATTTTCATTCTTACAAAATATTTTTCAATTAAAATATATTAATGCAAAAAGTATTTTTCTATACAATTAATCTATTTGGTCAATCCTAATAAATGTGTTTTTAACCCTATAATGTTGCAGGTTCGATTTTGGGGTCAAGTTATTGATGAGCTTGAGAAAAAAATAACGGTATTTTCAGATGATGATGATACTGATGATGATGATGATGATGATAATGACCGTAAATGTAATCATGATGATCATTTAAGATATGTACCATATCTTCTAAAAAAGAAAAAGAAATGTAAATCATCTGCTCACGAAATTCTTATGGATGATATTCGCAAGCGTCGATATTGTTTAAAAAATATATCTCGTTCATCAATATCATTAAAAAAAGATAGTTTTTCAGCTATATTAGAACTTGTAAAAAGTAAACCACAACTGAAGAAGGTGAAATTATTTCAGCTGTTAAATTTATAACTAAAATAATATTTTTTTGTAACACATGCACGATTGTTGTGTACCGAATACATATTAATCATTTTAAGAACAATTTTTTCCGACCACCTTCAAAAATGTGGGTAAAAGAGATGTCCGTTTGCAAGCTTTTCTTTAAGTCAAAGAAATTTGTACATATGTGTTCAGCCTCTCAAAGTTTTCTAAATAAAAACATTAACACAGAAATATGATGTGCCGCGTTGAAAAATGGTCACCTCAGTGCTATTTATAAGCAATGATAACGCAATAATTCATACATGCGTTACAAGAAATATTATTTTCACTTTGGACAAGAGGATCTTTTTACTTTGCGTATTTACATAACACATATCCGACTTGCAATGCGCACTTACCTTTGAATCATCCTTGCCTGCTATTGATACTTTATAATTCAGTTGAAAAGGCTTACTCTTGCCCTAGGTGCACAATATACTATTTACTGTAATAATCAATATCATTTTTAAGGCCTCTGATCGCGTTTTACCACCATTGAAAAAAGAATATAATTTACATGAATTGCTGATGGAAAGTATTAAGAGACCACCTAAACCATTAAGATCTACTAGGAATCCCAAAATGTCCGATCAAAATATTTTCTGGCTAGACGTTGGTAAATATACTTTAGCAAATTTTAAGCTATGTTTAGAATATATATATATATATATATTGTAACGAGTAGAGCACCGCGACTAAATCGTAGCGGTGAGTACCGCTGCGCCGCGGCGAAACAGGGTAGACTTGCGCGCGCGAGGAAAAACACGCGCAAATTCGGGAATAAGAGCAAGCGCGCGGGCTAATCATTGAGGAGCGCGCTCAGATAGCTCTCGGCCTTCGGAAGGTTAACACAGGACTTCGCTCGTAGAATTCGGAAACTTTTGTGATATTGTGTGCTATGCTGTGTCCAGCGGATCGAATTGTACCTTGTGTGTGAGTGCGACGCGGAATCCGGGTAATTCTGATCCTCTGTTAAGTCACTACTCCGATCTATAATTATTTACTGAATTTTACTTACTTGTGTTTAACTGCTTGGGCTGGAAACTCTGCTGCTGTACTGTAGTCAGGCTTATACAGGATGGATTTATTTAAATGAAAATACTTGTAATTAATTGACGTTCACGATTTATTCAAGATAAAGTTTTATAAGTATCGGAATCGCGACTTAAACCTGGATAACTCTTGTCGACGGATAGGAGCGTCGTACAAGAGTCTAGATCGAGTGTAAAATTACAACTGTTCGCTCGACGTATTCGGGGGATACTCATTAACCTCGCTGATCTACTTATTAATCTGAGTCGTCAGTTTTTCGGCTTCGTAACGACACCGATGATATTGCTTAAATACAATACGTCGCAGGACGTCACACCCCCACAACTAGCTGGTTGCCCATTGGTACAATGGCAACTTTATTGTAATATTAACTAAAATTAACTAGCGGTTTAATTTTATCCTTAAAATTCTAACATATTTTAACAATAATTTTATACACTTAAAATTCCAACTCATTTACTTTAAAATTTCAAGAATAGTTTTCTTTTATTAATTATCATTTCTACTGTTTTATATTTAAATTACTAAATATACTGGAATTTTATTTACATACTTAAATATCTTAAAGATATCATTTTACATAACATTCATTAAAAACATCAGTTTATTTTAACACATATATGCAGAATAATATAATCGGAGCTTTAACATTTGTCTTAAATATCTATAAACTACCAATATTCATAAAATATAAATTTTGTATACCTATTTTGTTGTATACGTAGAATAACATTATAGGGATTTTATATAATAGATTTTTTTTTTATAATGGTGTTAATGAAAATAATGATATACTATCCTTAGATTGTGTCTGAATTTTCGGTGCTGTGATCTTGCTTGTATAGGTATTTGTATGTGGTGGGCGTAAAGGAATAGGTGGTGGCACTGGGGCGGATATTGGAGCGGTAATCTTTATTTTTTGTAATTCTGTTTCTTCATAAACTCTGTTCTTTCTTTTATTCATATGAATTTGCTCTTTTATGCTGCTTGTATTTTCCAGTATTGTCAATAAATGCGTTACTGAGCTGAAAATGGCTCCACATAGATGTATTGACCATCCAAAAATCGTGTGTAACGTGTAGCCTCTAATAATGGTATCGATGATCAGTTTTCCAATATGCAGGATTATAAGTATCATGATAAACACAGATGAAAACGACCCACATGTGATCAGTTTTTCAATAAGCATGTGCCATGTACTTTCGGCTAAATTTCTTATTGTATTTTCAGAAAATATGTTTTCAGATGTTTTCTCTCCCGCCATTTCTCTTGCAATCACATTTAAAAGTGATGCCTTCTCCATTGGAAACATTAATTGCTGTTGTAATTGGTCTAACTCTTCTTGAGAATATACTCCACTCATTGCCAGTGTTTCGACAGACTCAAATGTCCATCCAATCTTCGTGTTTGGTTTCAAAATATGCGGTGATACTGTTTTAGTTGGTATTGGTGTGAATTTTATCCATTCCTCCGAAATTCTGTAGTATGTGGGTACTATTGAGTTACAATTAACTCCCTTTTTCACGAGGATATGCATTTTTGGCGTTAAGAACCAGGTTTTATTTCCTGATGAAACTGGTAACTGATTGTAGCATTCATTTAGATGCAAAATTTTTACTGTTTTTGATACACATTTTATTAAATGTACCACTTCTCCTGAAATTCTTGCTATGTATCCAGGTTTTTTCATAATACTGTAGGCAAATTCATCCGGGGAAAGAGAGGCAATGGCTAAGGAATTTTGGATTACTTGTCTTTCAATTTCACATTTTTTCGTTATTAAATTAAAATATAAATTATTTAGCTGCTTCCCTAAATGCTTTTCTACATATACAAATTTCGAATTAACATATGTAAATAAATCTAAGTTTACGCTATTTATATTACTAATTTTATCGTTTTGAAAATGATACGCATTTAAATAACTACTTTTTTCTATAATTAGTAATTTTGGATGTTCTGTACGTATAAATTCTCTATTACAACGCATGATTTTATCCTTAGCAGCTAAAGCGAACGTTATTACATTTGAATTTAATGCGTAAACAATTTCATGATTTGTATCGCTAAAATATTTTGTGGCTATTCCTTTGAAAAGAATATCAAAAGATTTTCTAAAACACTCCCCTTGCGGTAAAACTTCCCAAAAATAGTGTCCGCCTTCCATATCTATATGTTTTTCTGAAAATTTGCACACCGTTCCTGAGCTTAATCTTAATTTATCATTTTTTAAACTAACCTTAGCACTATTTTGAATTAATGTTATTTTAATTAAGCCATGAACAAATACATTATTCCATGATCCAAAACTATCAGCGTAAGATGCGCCTGAGCACAAGTTACCCTCTGCACTTCCGGCAAAATCTACTCCTTTTGTAATTGTTGAATTTACCTTTAAATTTGCTATTGTGTGAATATTATCATACTTAAAAATTCCGGTATCATGATTTACATTGTTCATGACTTATTTCGTAAATATATTCTTGCTCTCCATTTTCTGTAGGAATAAGATGTCCGAAGATTCCACAGCTTGATACTGTTCGGTGGATTTCTATTTTACATTGTATTACCGTGACTTCTCGGAATTCAGCGACTTGTATCAGCTCGATGTTGACGCTTGTTGAATTTACTTGTGTATTGTGAAAGTCGCATTCTCCTGAGTCCAGTAGAGAGAATGTTGTTATGTTTGGTGTTATTGTGCCGCAGTCGTATCCTATTATAGCGTGATTATTTCGAAAAAGCGTAAAAATTATAATCATTTGAGTAATCATGTTGTCCATATTCCTAGAAAGAGAAATATTTTAGTGTCAAGTTTTGCAACGACTTAATTTATTTGTATGAACTGTTTTTGGTTTTCCATTGTAATTGATAGTTACATTACTATTTTCATGTACTTTCAAGATCTCATATGGACCCAAATTATGGTTTTTCTCCAATTTTCCTGATTTTGGTTCTTTTATTAACCAGACCTTTTCACCAATTTTTAAGTCGATTGGGTTTATAAATCGATCATAATATGCTTTTGATTTTAATTTTGAATCTATCAAATTTTCTCGAGCTAATTTTGCCATCTCTTGCATTTTTGATACAAGATTTTCTAAATATCCATTAAACGTTGGCAATTGCTCTGATTTTTTTAATGTTTCGCTAGATGGGAGTCTAGCTGGATAATCAAAAACTAGTTCATGTGGTGTGAACTTATGGCTTGTATGAACGCTCGTGTTATAATGAAATTGTGCGAACTCTAGCAACTCATCCCATTCGATTTTCTTTGATGTAAAATTTTTTATATATTCGCACAGCGGGTGATGCGCTCTCTCTAAAGAACCATTCGATTGGGGTGAAAATGTCGTAGTCAATTTTTGTAAATTTAAATCTACGCGCTACTTGTTTTAATAGTTTACTTGTAAAATTTGCCCCTCTATCTGTTAGTACAAGCTTTGGTGACCCAAAAATACATATAAATTTCTTAACTAACGCGTCAGCTACGGATTCGGCCGTTTGATCTGACATAGATGCTATAATTATAAATTTAGTTAGTTGATCCTGTATTGAAAGTATATATTTATTATTATTTCGAGTAACATTAAATGGACCTACTACATCCATACAGATTTTGTCAAAAGTTTTTAAAGGTGTATCCGTAATTACCATAGGTTGTTTAATTTTTATTCTTTTTAGCTTATTTCTCTGGCAATCCTCGCATGCATTTACTCTATTTTGAATATCTACCTTTATTCTATTATATGTTCTATTTATACCCGAATGTCCTCCTATTTTAGTAGAGTGTAGCATTTCAAATATTTTATCTCTTTGATTTTCCTCTACATAAACTATATTATTTAGACAGATCACAATCTTTATATTTGTACCGTCAAATGTAGTTTTTAAGATTTCCTCAATTTCCTCCTACCTTATATTATTTATTCTTATATCATTCGAGATGCTAAATATTAAATCATTTGTTTTTTGCAAAAATATTGTTTTTAATAACTGAAATAACTTAATGATATTAGCTTTAACCGTAAATACTGATTCGGCTGTATTTAAACATAAAACAAAAATTTTATTTTTACCCTTATTTAATATTTCAATTTCATTATTACCCAAGTTTTTATTGCAATGAATATTTTCTTTTTTTAATAGTTCCCCTATATTGTCATCTAATGACTCTCCTTTATTATTAACTATATGAATAATATTATCATTGCGAAATTGTATCGTATTCTTGGAATATACTATATTTTTCTGCCTATCATGTGGTTTTTCTTCCTCCAGTATACTTCTCTTTCTCAATTTTTGTATCTTAGCCCTTTTGCGTTTTTTTATCTGTAACTTCTTATTATGAAGTTTCGATCTTTGTTCATTAATAATTTTTATCTTCTCATCATTCGTCAAATCTTGCGACATCTGATTTTCTTCTCGCCTTTTCTGGGCTCTTGTTACTACGCATGTATCCATTGTTGTTACAGGATTTCTCGATAATGCATCCGCATTTGTATTTTGTTTTCCAGCTTTATACACAATTTCATAATCATAATCTGCTAGTTTTAATCTCCATCTCTGAACTCTTTCGTTATTATCCGCAGATTTCAACCATAATAGTAGTTTATGGTCGGTTACAATTACAAATTTATTTCCATAAATATAATTTTTAAATGTTTTTATAGCATAGATAATACCAAGAGCTTCTTTTTCATAGGTTGCATATTTAAGTTCCGCAGGCTGCAGTACTCTTGATGCATAGGCTATTGGTCTATCTTTAGCTATTTCACCTTGAGAAATTACACAACCTAACGCATATTGACTTGCGTCCGTCGTTATTATAAACGGTTTATCGAATTGCGGATATTGCAAGACCGGTGCTGAACATAATGATTCTATGAGTTTGTCAAATGCCGTTTGTTGCTCCAATCCCCACAAAAATGGCCTATCCTTTTGTAGTAATATTGTTAGTGGCTTGGTAATTTCTGCTAAATTTTTAATAAACCTTCTATAATAATTTACAAAACCTAAAAACTGTCTAATTTTTTTAACGTTATTGGGAATTGGGAATTTCTTTACTGCCTGTATTTTGTTTTCATCTGGTTTTATACCTGCTTCGCTAATAACATGGCCTAAGAAACACACTTCTGTTTTGCTGAATTCATATTTTTTCGGCTCTAGTTTGAGCCCTGCTTCTATTAATGCTTGAGCTATTAAGCCGAATCTTTCCTCTAATTCTTCAATCGTGTTACCGAAAATAATGATATCGTCAATATAATTAAAACATATTTTATCAATATATTTGGCTAAAACTTTATTTATAACCCGTTGAAAAGTCCGGGCTGAGTTTTAAAGACCGAACGGTAGGACGACAAATTCAAATCTTCCTAATGGTTGTAGGCTAAATGCAGTTTTGTGAATATCCGAAGGTCTCATCTTTACCTCATGAAAGCCAGATTTTAAATCTAATACATCAAAATATTTTCTCTTTCCAATTAAGTCTAAAATTTCATTAATATTGGGAAGCAAATATGGATCGGCTATAGTCACCTCATTCAAGGCTCTATAATATATCACCAATCTATATCTTTTCTCTCCAGGGATTAGCTCTTTCTTCGGCACTACTAACGCTGGCGCATTGAACGCACTTTTAGTTTCTCTGATTGCTTTCGTTTCTTGTAATTTGCCCATTTCTTTTAAAGCTATTCCCTTAGATTTGTGTGCTAATGGATACTGCTTTACGTATATTGGCTTGTCTGAAGTTAAGTTGATTTCATGTTGTTCCACGTTACATGTACCTAATTTATCGCCCTCTATCCAAAAAACATCCGGATAATGATTTATCATTCGCTCGATTCTTTCGTTGTTTCTTTTACCTCCGTTTTTTAATTGCAACTTCTTTCGCAATATTTCCTTCCGACTCGGTTTTCTAGTTTTATTATCTTGGTTTTTATTTAAAAATTCAGTTTCTATATTTAGAATTAATTTCTCATCAATATTAACTTCTTCTACTACTTGAGCCCCTTCTGGTATATAATCGACGTCTATTGAAACGTATTGATATTTCTTATCTTCAAAAATTATTTTTTTATCCGCTTTAGATAGTTTTACATTATTTTCCTTCATAATAGTTAATATCTCCTTATAATTCAGCTTTTTGGTTTGGATTGGCGTTTTTTCAGGCGTTACTTGCTCTTGCAATACTGTATTTACGTCAAGTATACAATTTTCTATATTTTTATCATCATTTTTCAAAAAATTTTTCAAGTTACTAGGCTTGTTTTCATTTATCTTTTTTTGTTCTAAACTCTGTAATTCTGATTCGTCATTTATTTCGTGGATTTCCGATATTGTGTTTAAAATGGTGCAAACATCATTATTAAATGTGTACTCTGTGTCACTATCATTTTCTAGTAATGGTTCTGCCTCATTTATCTCAGTATTCTGATTTTCATGCCATTGTTCATTTTGCTTTAACTCATCCTCTATGTTACTGATTTTGCTAGTCCTACTCTCTTCAAAAATCTCTTGATTTGCTTCATCTTGCATTCTGATTTTATCAATATTATTTTCAGGATCCATTTCTTTTAAAATATTTTGTTGTTCGAGATTATATGCATCATTGTCACGAATAATTTCTTTTAAAATTATATTCAGAGTTTCTTTTTGGCTTAACTTCATTCCGGTTTTTGTAATCGGACCTCTCTGCAATTTTAATTTTATGTTATTGACCTCTAAGTACCCTGCATCTAAACGTAGTTTATTTCCTCTTAACAATTTAATTCCTAATATTCCATCATATGGAATCACAAAATCATTAGGTGCTACGTGAAAATCAAAATATTTGCCATTTATCGGTAGTTCTACTATACCTAATGTTTTTATAGAATTATTTGCGATGCCGGATAGTAATATTTTTTTATCTAGCAGTTGTGTTCCTATAGGAATTTGATTTTGCTTTATTATATTTATTTGTGCTCCGCTATCGACAAGTAAATTGCATAAAGTTTTAGAATAGGGATTTATTATTTCAACATATTCTAACAAATCATCCAATTTTAAATGATATATTTCTAGTTCAATTTCTTTTTCTTCGAGCGTTTGAACCTCCTGTTGATCGTGATCTTCATAATTTGTCCTGTTTTGATTTGAAGCGCTATTATAACATTTGTTTTGACCGTGTTTTCTATATTGCTGAGTGGATTTGTGTTGTAACTTCTCGGTCCGAGAAGGCTTTATTCGTTTCCCGACTCTACACTTTGCTGGTTTTGTAATCGAAAACATTCTCCTGCCATATGGTTTGTATTTTTGCAGAGACTGCAAAATTTGCTCGCGCGCATTTCCAATCATTTTACTTCTGTACAATTTTTTATGTTATGACCGCTTTTGTTACAATATGTGCAGTTTTCCTCTCTTTTAGCAATATTTTCTAAATTCTTCAATTTTCTACACTTATATACAGGGTGACCACGCATTTCGCAATAATCACACTTTATTTGGCTATTATTTGTATTTTGAAAATTAGTATTTTGATTGTTATAATTGCTATATTTTCTAAAGTTATTAGAGTTACTAAAATTTTGATATTTACTGTTTGAATTATTAAAACTTTGCTGTTTATTACCTATTTGAGGACAGTTTTTAGCTGAGTGGCTTTTTTCATCACAGACTTGACATTGAATAATTGTTTGAAACGATTTTGTCTTGTGTTGCGCTACTAATATTTTGACTTATTCACATTCTATGGCTTCATGGTCTTCTGCATTACAAATTGAGCACATTATATATCTGTTATTTGCAATCGGACTTCTCACTAACGGGCAGTACCTTATTGGATGTCCAAGTTGATTACATCGTTTGCATATAACTTCTGGGCATGCTTTTATCGTATGGCCCGCGCTATTGCAAAATTCACATGAATTGCTAACATCTGCCTTTTTTGTACAGGCAGTTGGATCGTAACTACTTTCCTTACACTTCCAACACAATTCATATTCTATTATAAATGGGCATTGAGTTACTGTATGGCCCATAACTTGGCAATATTGGCAATGATTGCCTTTAATTTTATTCATTTTACACGCGTCTATAGAATGTCCTTGATTATTGCAAAATTTACAAATTAATTCAATTTTATCTTTAACTTTTCTGCAGTTGTTCGACAAATGATCCTTGTTTTTACAATATACACATCCCGAATTATGACAGAATAACGCTTCATGGCCATAAATGTCACAGATTTGACACGCGTATATAGTAGCATTACTTGTATTGTGATTATTTGAATTGCTATATATATTATTTATTTTATTGGATAAAATTCCTCTTTTATTGAATTTCGATTCTATTTCTATCGCTTTTTTAGTGGCTTCTGTTAAATCGGTTATTGCTCCCAATTCTATTCTGATTTCTTGCTTTAATCCTTCCTTAAAACCTTTAAAAGCATCATTATTTATTTTAGTTTCAAACGCGGCCTTATCTGCTGCTGTAAGACCTTGAACTTCTTTGCTGTCCTTAATCTTCAGTACTAACTCTTGCAATCTATTGGCAAAACTAAGAACCGATTCATCTGGTTTTTGCAAAATTTCTTCAATTTGCCCATACAGCAAGTGCATATTCTCCGTAAATGGGTATATCTGTCGTATTGCTTTTATGAAATCTTCAATATTATTGACTGTTACATTCAACGTTGCCTTGTAAGTTTCCCCTTTTAATTTAATTTTCAAAATTGGAATTAAATTAGTTTGATCTGCTGTTGACAACATATTCTTGGCATGCTTCAATTTTTCGATATATTCATTTACCGAAATATTTTTTCCATCAAATTCTGGAACCAAATTAGCTACATATTTTAACGATAAGCGTAGCGGATTCTCTGCCATGTTGATATCGTTGGCAGGATTGCCGTTCAGCAGATTATCGAAATCAAAAGTAAAATTAAATTTTGAATTACTTGGGTTTCCAATTAAGCTAGGCTGGTCACTAATACCTTCTATATCTATTAGCGATGTCTCCTCAACTCCTTGTAGAAATTTGGTGTTATTAACTGTTCTGTCTAGGCCTATTGGAATCGCTGTGGCTGGTGTTATAGGTAAAAATATTGAATGATCTGGCTTTTCCTCTGATTCGAATTCTTTTTGTTTTAAAGGTGTTATCGGTAAATTTAGGCTTAGATGGTTTTTATTAAACTGCTTGATTTGCTTTTTGATTGCTCCGGTAGTTCGCCCTGGTGTTGTATCTTCTTGCTTAAAATCCTGATTCTCTTTCAAAATTTCTTGAACTTCTAGATTCTGTTTACTTTGCTGATCTGTATCGAGTGCTACTATTTGTTGGCTATCTTCTAGCTTCTTATTATTTATATCAGATGATAGTACTTGCTGACTATCTCTTATCCATCCGCTGTATGTCGGCGGTGATCGAGTTATTTTCTTACTTTTCGTGAATGGGTTTTGGATGTTAGGGATTACTATGTCCTTTATTAATGCTGGATTTTCACGAAGAGCGTTTCTAGTTAATTTTGTCCTCTGTGTGTCGTTTTTATTTACTTCTTTCTTATTATCACTCATTTGATACTCTCATTTTTGTTAACTTTTTATTTATTACAAAATCTTATTTAGTCTGAATTTTAGAATTTCAAATCGCATAAATTTTACTATCCTACTTATATTTCAACACGCGACCTACTTTTTACGTTTTGCAAATTATGCACAGTCAGATCGATTACTGTGGCTATACGCGTAACACCGAAATTTTAGTCGACTCTGCGATATAAGTATTCTTTAAACTGTTTTAGGATTCTGCATATGATTCTACGATTTAAACTTATTTATTTTTATTCAATTCAGTAATAGCAAAATTGAACAACTCCTCAAATTTGTTACCGATTTCTATTTGAAACTCTGATCGTTCTACTTGTTTGTTTATTATTTTTGGCTGTCTAATTTCTTGCGATCGAAAAACTGAATCTATTTTCTTATTTAATTTCCTTAATTCGTCTATTAATTTAGATTTTTCATTTAATAGTTTTCGTAAAAATATCTTTTTACCGCCTCTTTTATGATTCTTTTTTACCGTACGTCCTACATTAATATTATCTTTCATTGAATAAAAATGACGCGTTTATATCGATTAATGAACCACTAATTACACGGCAGATTGGGCATGCGCGTAATTAATTTCTTTACATATGTTTTGAATATTTTCGATTGACCTAGTGACACAAGCACTGCCGATTTGAAACGCTTCGTTCAATCGCCTTGCTGACACTGCAACGTAAGGTGAGCGCGATCACCGATGAGCGCAAGCAGGTCACTCACCCAATTTTTCTTTGAATTTGCGATTTTATATTTCTGTTTTAGTGATTGATTTTCTAATCCAACTACAGTTTTATTTGCAAATTTTATATATATTTTTTTTATTTATCTCTGTTTATTCAGATATGATTTTATAGTTTACTAAGTGAATTTCCCGACTTATATGGTTTTCGTTAGGATATTGATTTATGGAAAAGAGTAATCGCTATTTAAGCGATCAAAGGATAAGTCGCTTTTCAGCGTCTTTAGGATAGGTTTTTGCACAAAATTCTAGCACATACTTTTTTTTTTTTTTAACACTTTGACTTACTATTGGGGTATGAATATTTATATACGTAATTTATATTTGTTTAAATTTACAAATGCAACTGTAATTTGATTAATTTGTTAAAATTTTTCTTTATTTTATATGTAACTTCTCTTTTAAGACTCTATAATTCAATTTGTATCGGAACCAATGTTAAGTCACTACTCCGATCTATAATTATTTACTGCATTTTACTTACTTGTGTTTAACTGCTTGGGCTGGAAACTCTGCTGCTGTACTGTAGTCAGGCTTATACAGGATGGATTTATTTAAATGAAAATATTTGTAATTAATTGACGTTCACGATTTATTCAAGATAAAGTTTTATAAGTATCGGAACCGCGACTTAAACCTGGATAACTCTTGTCGACGGATAGGAGCGTCGTACAAGAGTCCAGATCGAGTGTAAAATTACAACTGTTCGCTCGACTTATTCGGGGGATACTCATTAACTTCGCTGATCTACTTATTAATCTGAGTCGTCAGTTTTTCGGATTCGTAACGACACCGCTGATATTGCTTAAATGCAATACGTCGCAGGACGTCACACCTCCAGCCTAGCGGTCCAGCGTAATGGCCAAGTCTCGCAGCCTGTCCAGGATTAGGAACGTCGTCGACGAGAGAGAGAAGGTTTGTGTGACGCGCAGTGCATGGAAGGGAGTGTATGTGCGAGTGTGTATCACCCATGCGAGGGCGAGCGCGACCTTCACGACGATATACGCGTGCGAGCGCGATTATTCCGGCGTCGCGGCGAGTCGCAATGTTGTTGGCGACTCACATATTTATTATATTATGATTGTAAATTCACGTTTATTTCGCGACTAGCAAATATAACCATAGTCTTATTATTTTACGTGATTTGTCGTCATTTCTAAACCTTGCTCGTTTACTTCCGATTCCTGTTCCTTCCTGCGAATACCGCCGCCTCCGCGGGCGTTATTTATTATTACTTATCTAACGCAGTTGAGCAGCCAAGCATGCGTTGCTTTGCAAACCGTTGCAAATTTCAGAAGGTCACGCGAGCGACGTAAACACGAGCATCCCCGTGTTGTTTACGTCGCGCTCAAATCAGGCTGAATAATAATAATCGAAGATTTTTGTTGCCAGGCCGAGAAAAAATATCTACCGACATTATCACACGACGTAGAATTAAACGCCTCGGAGCAACGAAATTTGAAGCTGACACTAGCATTGCATGCTCTTCGAGTCGAATAATTTTCTATTTGTTGTCGGGAGAATTTTAAAGCACTCTCGTTAGGATAGAGAGTAGCATAATTATTTTTTCGTGACGTCTCGTGTGAAAGCAGAGCGTATATTCGAAATTGTAAGTTGTTTAATTATTAACAATTAAACAGCAAAAGGCATCAAAGCGGCAACACAAACGCGTGTAGCCGCAAAGTATAGTCCACGCACGCTATAGTGGAGCGAAGCGCGCAGCGGCGTGAGTGTGTTAGAGAGAGTGCGAGCGCTTGCGGCGCTACATAGAGGCAATTCTACGAGAACGCGACGGGCGCGAGGTATATAGTCACTTCCACGGGAAGACGCGGAACAGTATACGCCCAGTTTTCAGCCAAGAAGACCTCAAGATTTATCAAGAAGAGAACACACTCGACTCGCAGATCGAGATATACGCGTAATTCCGCGAAAAATATTTTCGTTTTTTTTCGGGTGTATGAGTGCGTATATGCCTGTAGCATAAACTGTGCGTTGCAAGTGAGAGCATAGCGGTGCTACGAGTGCGCACACCAGAAGCAATTCATGCTTATCTGGCGTAATTAAAATTTTTTTTACGGATTTCGCTCCTATTATGCGAATTCGATTTTTCGTTTTATTTGATTTTGCGTAATAATCTACGTCACAGCGACGCATATAGGTGTGCAAGTGTGTGAGTAGAAAGGTTGTATTTTTGCAGCTTACGTTGTAGCAACAAGAATACACTCTAGGGGCTATCTGGAGTGAGTGCGTAAGATAGGGAGCTGCCACGTCGTTGTTGCGCAACCGCAAAACGTCGTTCAAACGCAGAAGACACGCCAACATGGCGAATAAAGTAGAGAAGGTCATCGAGAATCGGTGCTTGGGCATCGACGAAGAAGAGATGGGCGACGCCCTCGAGAGTATGCAGTTGGAGCCAGACGGTAAGCGATTAGATCGCGTTGCTAGGCTAAACAGATGGCTCCTCCAAGAAGTACTTTACTGCCTGCTTTCTACAAAAAACGTTTAACTTGGTTGTGCCTTTCTATGTTCTAGCCTTCTTCGACTTTCGTGTAGCACTCCGACCTGTAAGGGGGAAGGTGGCAACCCTTGACTTTCAAGACAGAGACACTGAGGAATTCTTTCTATACTAGGCCTCATATCTCTGAAACAATCTTCTTTCTCACATTTGTAACACAATATGAATCACCAGCTTTAAAAAACTTACTGAAGAACACTTTTATAACCTTAAAAATGTTTAAACATCTCTCTCTCTCTCTCACACACACACACACACACGTACTCGCCTACTCTATTGTCTTATCTTACACACTCTCACTTTATACACGCTCTTTAATGAGTTATACCTATGCTAATTTTCTTTTTCTTATGTATTATACTCAACTTATTGTTGTAACCCACCCGCAGGCTCTTTCACATAAGTCCCTGGCAACCCACATCCTACTAGTACGGCGCGCGGCCGCTAGGTGGCTACGTCACTGGTGCGACCCCTTCCCCCACCACAAAGCAAAGTTACGTTCTGAAAGAAGATAAAGGCGAGCCGGGCCCAGGCCAAGGCCATCTCCCTCCCCGCATCAGACCGCATTTGAGTGAGAGCACAGAGCCAAGGTAGCACAACCCTCTCATAACGCAATAAATCTGATTTTTGTTTTGAAATTCAATTGCCAAGTATGTATCATTTCTTACCACCCCCTTCCATGATCAACACTTCTAAGCGCTTATTCAAACCAGGGCTTCTGAGCGCACTGGATCCACCTTCGTAGTCTTCGAAGAGAGCGGCCAAACTTCTCTCCGCTCTACAGAAAGCGCTCTTCGCTCCAGATAAAGCGCTCTTCGCTGTACAAAGAGTGCTCACCGTTCTACATAGAGTGCTCCCCGTTTTTTACGGAGCGCCTTCTGCTCTACACAGAGCGCCTTCTGTTCTACATTGAGTGCTCTCTCCAAAGACCCTTCAGAGTCATCTCTCCTCCCCCCCCCCCTGTTGCAACTGGGTGGTGTAGCCTTTACCGGGTTGGGTTACCCTCTCTCGTCCAGATTAGCTCCAAGAGTCGACTTAGATTAGAATGGTTCAATCAGTGCCCGCTCTCTAAGCAACAGGGAGACACAGGAAGAAGCCTCAGCAGGCCTTTCTCACCTGCCTGCTTCACCCATCCGCTGTGCCTGCCTGGGAATAGGCCCATCTCATCCAGCTAGCTCTACAGGAAGCAAGCACCCGCCAAACAAGCTATCGTGTGCCGTGATTGACACGCGCAAACTCTTTCTCCTTGGCGACACCGCTCTGTGGAGATGGACTCACAGCGACCTCAGGTATATCCACACGCACGTCACCCCTTTCCCCGTTTTGAGTAAGAAGGATTGAGCAGGTCTCAGCTTAGATCCCAACGCTAACTCCACCCCCCAATAGGCCCGCTTATATTAGTACATACTATTATTATACATTGTACAACATGATGTACTAGAATAAAAATACAATCTAATCTAATCTAATCTAATCTTTTACGTATGCCAATGTTTAGCGTACCACGTGTAAAAGCTTAATTGTTGCAAAAGTTGTACTGGCTGATCTTAATATTCGTCTCGTCGCAATCACATATACACACTCGGAATCATACGCAAACGCATCTAGAAGCTCGACGTATACGTGTTCAAAATATAATCATCAAGTTATCATTATTGCATGTAGTTCCCTGATTCCATTCCTCATTTTAGCACAGCTAAGCAGAAAAGAATACAGCCACTCTCCGGTCTGCTAATGCGGAGTGCATAAGGTGATTTTTGCGTGAGAAGAAAATCTTATGAGTTCTAAATATATCTCTCTATATTATAAAGAAAGTTTTGCCGTCGCCGTTCCAGAAATTTTGCCTCTTAATTAGTGCCCCTCAATACATTATATATATATATATATATATATATATATATATATATATATATATATATGTGTGTGTATATACGTGTATATATACACATGTGTGTGAATATGTGTGTGTGTGTGTGTGTGTGTGTGTAAACCAAACCCCTCATTCATACAATAACTAATGTACTTTTAAATAATATCCTAGAGTTTGAGCTCATTTGGGCCATTCGTTCCTTTGGAATCCTACGGTAAGTGAATTATGGACTCCCTACTATACGTAGGTATGATAGGTAATTATGTCTTAGAATAGTAATAAAAATTTGGTTCATTTATATAAGTATTTATAAATTTTTAATGAAAAATTTTGATTTTAATTTCAAAGGTGTGCCCCCTTAAGTGTGTATACAGCGTATATAAATTGAAAAGTTTTTATGTATCTATCAACTTTCCAACGTCACTCAATTCTTCTTTCTTTTTTCCCTATGTAATTTTGGGGTTGCAAGACAATTGTAAAAAGATCGTCAGATTAGCACATGAAGCAAAGAAAAAGTCATTCATATCTGAAAAATGCTCACTTCTTTCTTATTTTAATATTTTACAATAAAAAAATTAATAAGATCAATTATCATAAAATTGGTCAACCAACACCCTTCCCATTAAAATGCAGCAAAAGATAAGATAAATAAACCCCAAATTGAAAATAGATGAAGAAAATAGAGTTAGAGTAATTAATTAAATAAGATAGAAAGGAGAAAAGACAACATTATCAAAAATACAAACAAAAACACGGCAAAATCGGAATAGAAGTAAATCAAATTATTAAAGATTATAGAACGCGGTAAGGAGTAACTTCAGTTGAATCAGAGAAAAATCAAATCCGGACGCTATTACACATACACATACATGCAGAATCAGGGGAAGGCGACTATCAGCAAAGGAGGAGAGTGCATGCAGAGACAGAAGAGGGAGGCATCCACATTCCCAAAGTGTGCACGCACCCCTTACCTGCAGACCACCTGTGTACGACGCACACAGACCTATGGCTCGTACACGACAAAAGGCTTGCGAACGAGAGTAGGTCATGGTATGCCTGCACGTGTCTAGTGAGAGAGAGATAAGATCTTGAAGTCAACGGCAGTAGCCAAAAGAATAGAAGAGAAAAGACACTCTGCATAGAGGAGTGAGAGAAAAGCAAGTAAACTCCAAATAAGGAGACATGCAGTGTCTAAGCCTTCTTATTGGTCGAGCGGTCCTCTCATAGCTACTACACGCACATCAAGGGTGACTGCGAGGGTGTCTAGAGTAAGCAAGAGACGAAGCTATAGACAGGTAAGCAAACACCATATAAGGAAATATGCAGCATCTAAGCTTCTGATTGGCCGCACTACCTTCCCGCACCAACTAATATATATACACAGAGGAGATGACGATGAGGGTGAAAAACAAGCAGTATCTCTTGAAAAGTATTGCAATGCGAAAGCTCTGCATGAATCCGGTCCGGTACGTCGCGTCAGACTTTAACTTTTTACGTGTAACTTCTGTCGGGAATATTTTCAGTGTGTCAAAAACTTAGAATATTTTTAAACGTGAAAAGTCTTTTTTCAAAGAATATTTTCGACCATATCGGAATACTGACGTTGTCGTTTATCGTTCCTGAGGAAAATTATAATTGTTTCACAATAAATGCGTTAGTTGCGAGCGAGCGTTAGACCAAATCTTGTTGCTTTGAATAAACTTGATTGCGAATAACACCGCTAGTGCACAGTTAAATCCTTAAACTTCTAATTCCTGACGCGCCCATTCATACTCGAGATCTATTTTCTTTGAAAGCTGAGCCGACGCCCAACTGAGAGGATGTGCTGGTAGCAGAGCAAGTCAGAAGCAGAACAAAACACAACATAAGTAAAATACACACTGTAACTGGTTTTTCTAATGCGTCGGACGCGATAGCCGACGCGTCTCCGAGAGTGCAACCCTCACTCTTTCTTCCCGCATCTCGCTTTCGCGTTCGGACTTGCACCGGCTACATGGTTTCCCGTGAGCTTCGAACTGGGTAGCTGGGGTCAGAATGAATAAGAACACGGGAATGTTAACAACAGAATGATAAACTATATTGAACTCAACTATAAATAAATAACATGAATAAAAAAATGTGTCGCCCGAAGCGACGGCATATAATACGGGCATCGGTCAGCGACGATTCGCTCGGGATTTTCCGCGGTAAACATACGCGAGACTTACGCTGGTGCGAGTGCGTTTTCCCTCGAACGATGAAGGCGTCCCTCCAGGTCCCTGTCGGTGCTCCCCTTGTAGATCCCTTACGGACACGGGTCGAATCCGTCCCACTAGCGGGCTCCTCGCGGTTCTGAAGATGAGCTCCTTTCGCGCGCGCTGGTAGCGAAAGTCTGCCGATTCAATTATTCGTCGAGCTCGAGTTCCCTCTCGATCTCCCTCTCCTCAGTCTTCCGTCGGTACAGCCGTCCGACGGCGTCATCTGCCGGTCTAACCTGATTTCTCGCGACGAACGAGCGCGCAAGGATATAATATCTCGCCGCTCGTTACCATTATAACCGGGTTTCCGAGAACTAATTCGCACAAAACTAAAGCGCCTGGAGGATTTGACTCCACGTCCCCGAGATCTCAAGGCGCGTGCTCTAACTACTGAGCCAACGACGCACTACCCTGCACTCGTGCCGACTAGCTCTTACGGGCGCTATCCCCGCCCGTTACAGCCCCCCTCAAGAAGTGAATTGGCCGGGCCAACTTCACCTTCTTTATACCGATTCCCCAGCCACCCAGCCTTGCCAGAGAGTCCTCGACAACTGAACGCCTGACTGGTGACGCTTCAACCCAAGACTCGCCTGACTCCGACTACAGAAATCTTCCCGGGGCTTACCGACTCTCGAATTTAAAAATGTTATCTTTTGAAAAACCCACAAACAAGGTGCTGTAACAAAATGTGTGACATTTGCAGAGTACGTTGCTCTATCCGAAGCAGTCTCTGAAATATTGTTTATAAGAAACTTGTTAACTAAATCTTTCGATATAGATTTATATGATCCTACAACTATATACAAAGATAATTTTAGAGCAATCGCGATCGCTAAATTCGGAAATTTTACTCCCTCAAAGCACATCGAAGTGCAATATCATTATATAAACGAAAGTTAAAGAAATGGGCGCAATCGACATTATAAAAGTTGACTCTAAATGTAATCTAGCAGACATCTTCACAAAGAGTCTGGATAAAACAAAGTTCCTAAACAATAGAAAAGGTTTAAGACTAATTTAAAGCGTTTATACAAAAGCTTGAGTTTAGTTGTAAAACCCAAGTAATAATCGCCAAGTTCAACTGTAAAACCCAAGTTTAAAAGAATAATCGCCGTGTTCAACTGTAAAACCCAAGTTCGAAGTAATAATCGCCAAGTTCAGTTGTAAAACTCAAGTTCACTTGAAATGCTCTTAATTCAATTAATCTAAAATGCGATGACAAATTGTATGTGAAATTGAAAACTCATGTAACACAAATGTATCGAATTATAATGTAAAAATATCACGACTGTAAAATTGAGGAGGCGTGTTGTAATATGTGAATTTATACAGTCGTAATACATAAAAAAGTACTCGTCGCGCCATCTACTGGTTGACAACAATTTCGTGCAACGAGACAAGCTCGGAGGATTCCGACTCCGACTGCCAAGCAGACAACACCTGCCCAGGACTCCCGACAGCTGAATCGAAAAACTTGATCCCGAGGTCCAACTCCGTTCCACAGAAACCAGGGGTGCTGCTTATCGACACTTTCTTGCTGAAAACGAAAAGCAAAATTACATTAAGGTATGTGCGTGCTTCTATCGAGAATTCAAACGCATGCTCTTCATTAGCTTTGAATACGCCTAACTGACACTTCTAGTGATACCGCTAAAATTAAAAAAGACATTTATCGAAGCCAGAATACTCTTGTCAATAGATAAGATACATTTACTTGCATACAAAAATTATACTTTTAAAATCACAATATGAATAAAACAAATCAGCCCGTTAAAAACTCTAACCTACTGAATCTCCAGAAAAATCGATTTAGCCAACAATTAAAACCACCCTACATTATCCACATTGAATCACAAAGTGAAAGCAAACAAATCATAGGCAACATTGATCCTATCAAACTCGGCGAGACACTCATAAAAGCAAAACTAGATTTTGAAAATGTTAGGAAGATAGGTCCGCGCACAATCGAAATCGTGTTCTCCACTTATGTAGATGCGAATAACACCGTAGAACAGCCGCCTAATCTCCCAGATGGCTGGGTTCCTTACATACCCAATTTTAAAATTCTTAAAATAGGACAAGTACACGGCATCGCCTCGACATACGATATATCTAAACTTGAAATCGCTATAAAATCCGCATATAAGGACGCTCAAATAGAGCGCATTTTCAAACAAACAGATGGAATCCTAGTGCTCACCAATTCGATTAAAATCTATTTCAAATGAAACAACTTATCAGAAAACGTAAAATTTTTCGGTGTTTCTGTCAAACTTTATCCGTACATCTTCAATGTACTACAGTGTAAAAAATGCTTCCGATTTGGTCACGCAACTGCGAACTGCGGCAAAAACCAAGTATGCCCTGAATGTTTCACTGAACACAATCTAGGCGAACTTAATTGCACCCTATCTAAAAGATGCATTAATTGCAAGAGAAATCATTCAGCCCTCGACAAATCTTGTCTTATATATTTAGAACAAAAAGAAATAAAATACGCAATGGCCACCAAAGATATCTCGTTAAACCACGCGAAAAACCTTTTCAATGCAAGCTACCTAAATCATTACAATACACGCTCACAGAAAGACCATACACAAATTCCTTATCCAACCGAAAATTCAATCCAACACAGCAAGCATATTTACAAATATTCCACGAAACGGCTCATAAGAGAAAAAGATCCCAATCACCAATCGTCCAATTCAACGATGATGAATGTTTTGAAAACATCCCTAGCAATAGCCACATGCCCCTAATCCCACACAGTCAGAATACAAAGAAATCTGAATATTCAAACTCTGATCAGAAAATAGACTCACTTATCAATGCTATTCAACTATTAGTCGACCAAAACTCAAAAATTCAAAATGCGGTTTTTATGCTAACGGAAGCAATTTCAAAAGAACATTCCTCACAAAAAAAATATACAAGGTTAAGGGAAGTTACTACTAAGTATAAAATATAGATATATATCTGTGATAAACTAGAATTAAGTAAATGTTTATTTTATAATAAATGAAAACCAGACATAAGCACTGTATTTTTTAAACTATCAATCATTGATAAAACTGACTTGATTGGAGAAAAAAGCTCGATCATAAATTTTAATTTTAAGTTTCAAACCCTTATTCAACTAAGTCCAGTATATTCTCCCAGTTTACACTTAACCCAAACAAACATTAATAAAACCGATGACTCACCCCTATCCAATTACAAAAATGGAAAGAAAAGATAACAATAATATAAGGATTTTGCAATGGAATTGTCGTAGTCTGAGAGGAAAAAGATATGAATTAGATATACTTTCAAACAAATTTAATAGCATATGTCTTAAGGAAACTTGGTTGAATGATTCAGATATAATGCGATTTAAAAATGTTAATTGCGTAAGAAAGGATAGAGTCACAGAGGTGGTTACACACGGAGGTGGTTTACTAACAGCTGTCAAAAATGACTTAAGTCATAAAACTATAATCCTAGACGAAGAAATTGAAGGCTTAGAAATATTAATCACAGAAGTTAGAAACACTAAGGAAACATTCCATATCTTTTATCTGTATAGAAACCACCGAATCCAATTAAAAACTAAAGTAATTAAAAAACTCTTGGAACGTGCTTCTAAATATGAGAATTCAATAATATGTGGCGACTTCAACGCTCACCACCCGATGTGGAGCACCGGTAAACAAGAACACATAGGAAGTGTCCTAGTTTCGGAAATTACAAATACTAGTTTGATGGTCATAAACGACCCCTCTCAGGCTACGCTACACAAAATTCATAACAAACCTGGTTCTCCCGATATAACAATCATATCCCTCAATCTAACCCATAAAACAGAATGGCAAGTATTGGAAGATGGTATGGGTAGTGACCATCTCCCAATCAGCTTATCAATCTCAGATCAGAAACCGGACACACTAACAAACAGAAAAAAACTAAACACTAACAAGGTTAACTGGGAGAAATTCCAGACAGACTTAGAAGAAAAAACCTCTAAACTAATTCCCTCAAAATAAAACCCTATCGAGACTTATGATTCTATTACTAAACTTATTACTGACACGCTCCTGGACTCTGGAGCAAAAAATTCCAAGGGCACAAGATTCATTAAAAACATTAAACCAGTCTGGTGGAAACTGATTTAGATATTGCTAAAAAAGGAAAAACCTTACTAGTGATTATAGGAAAAACCCAAACACGGAAAACCTTCGGAAATACCAGGAAGCAAATGAATCATTTAAGAGACTAGCAGCTCAAACAAAAAAAAATATACCACAGACTATTTACAAACACTCGGCCCAACTACAAACACAAACTCAATATGGGACTCCATGAAAGGATTGAAGGGCTATCTTAACTCCCCAAAGAGTATTGAACGATTTGAATATGATGACCCTAAAATAAAACATACAATTGACAAACTATGCACCAGCGAACAAACCCAGCCAGTTTAAGTTTCAAACCATCACTTGGATCAGCCCATCTCTTCTAAAGAGTTTCATTCAGCTATCGCAAATCTCAAAATTAAGTCTTCTCCGGGTAAAGATATGATTTCAAATGAAATAATTCAAATAATTCAACTATTCCATACAGCACAAAAGAAAAAATAAGAGAAACATTCAATGACTTATTGGAAAGGAGGGCCTTTCCTGAGCAATGACCAGAATACATAACAATACTCATTCCGAAACCAGATAACAAGGGATACAGACCTATAACCTTAACTCCAAATCTTCTCAAACTTCTCGAAAGAATCATCAAAATTAGACTCGAATGGTACATAGAAAACGAATACATTATCCCTAACTCACAGTACGAATTTAGAAAACAAAAATCTACACAAGACAGCACAACCCTACTAGCAACCAGAGCCTATCGGGCCCTATAAAAAAAACAGGTATTTGCAGTCCTAATGCTCGATATTGAAGGCGCATTTGATAATGTAGGCCCTAACACCTTAGTCAGGGACTTAGTCGAACTAAAAATATCATTAAAATAACGTCATTTATACAAAATATAATTTATTACAGGAAAATCTCTTTTTACCTAAATAAAAGGCACATTACAGATAGTACCACACATAAAGGATTACCAGAAGGATCAGTTCTCAGCCCCATTCTATTTAACATATAAGTCAGAAATATAGAACAAAACATTGGATTATGCAGTAACTTACAGTTTGCAGACGACTGTGCAATTATTTTCTCAGATTGTAATCCTGACAGAGCAACTAAAGCTGTAGAGAACGGTGCTAACATGCTTAAGATCTGGCTTAAGAACACACGACTTAATATAGCTCCCCACAAATCTAACTTCATCCTATTCAACAATAGAAGAACAAATTTGAGAAATTTATCAATTAACATAGTTAACACTGAAATTCATCCATCGAACCAAGTCAAGTTCCTAGGAGTCATCTTCGACTCCATGCTCAAATGGCTACCTCATATAAAATACATTAAAGCTAGGGCCACCAACACTCTTAACATTCTTAAAGCCTTTCCAAATAAAAAATTCGGCGTCAAACCTCGAACACTAATAAATGCATATAAGGTCCTCACGAGATCAATCTTGGAATGGGGCTACCCATGTTTCTCGAATGCAGCCAATTCTCATTTAAAACAA
Organism: Nasonia vitripennis; assembly: GCF_009193385.2. Lineage (NCBI taxonomy): Eukaryota > Metazoa > Arthropoda > Insecta > Hymenoptera > Pteromalidae > Nasonia > Nasonia vitripennis. Next base: position 1,985,847 of record NW_022279639.1, read on the forward strand.
CTGGAATCAGTACACACTTCTGGACTAAAGGTTTGCCTCAGTCTACCAAAATTTGCAGCAAATGTCCTTGTTCTCAATATAACAGGAGAAACCACTCTTGCACATCGTCGAGAAATCCTAATCGACAAATACTTATACAAAGCCTCCAGCCTTAAAAAACATCCCCTCGTGTCAAACCTAAAACTTTTAGAAGAATCCATCAGAAATAACAAAAAATCAAAGTCTAAATCTATTATGCGAACAGTTATTGAGAGATTTAGAACTATTGAACCAAACCTGACAAGAATCATTCAAACAGACTTACCAATTCCATATGAATTCCTTCTTACATGTCAATATACGGAACCCATCATGGTGGATATCAACAGGGATCCGCAAGAAGAGGGTTCATTCCTCAACCTATTTTCAATACCGCAATTCCCTGATTTTGATTCCATCTATGTTGATGCTTTCTTTCCCAAGAATAGTGAATTTCAAGGCACCGCACTATATCACGAGAACCTTAAAAAAATGACACATAATAAAATTTTCAATGCATCAACCAGCACAGAAGCTGAACTCTTCTCCATACTAATAGCACTCAGATACATAAAACTTAACAATATCAAAAAATCAATTATCTACGCGGATTCAAAAGAGGCCATACAAAAAATAAAATTAAATAATCTCAATTGCAAAACATCCGGATTAGAATTTGAATGCAAACTAAATTTGAGCTTTATTAACAGAAAAAACAATATAGTTTATTTCTCTTGGATTCCCAGTCATAGAAACATTATAGGAAACGAAATAGCAGACACAGAGGCCAAAAGGGCCCTTCAAATCACTGACTTAACCCTGTTTAAATCTCATTGGCATCATATATTTAAATCTCAATCCCTACTATACGATATAAAATGGCACAACGAACACACAACCCAGCTTAGAAACAAGGACAGAAATACCTAGAAAAAATAGCTCTCACGCATCCCTAAAATTTCAAAAAAATAATTAATGAACTAAGTAAAGCACAACTCACCATCTACTTAAGAATCATTACCAACTCCAACTGTATACCAGACTATCTCTTTGACAAAAACCTTATTGATTCCATGAGATGTGTTTGTGGTCATGAATGGTGTGATTTACAGCACTTGGCCTGAGAATGTAATCAGTACATAGTCTTGAGAAATGAATTCATAGAAACCCTGGAAACAAATAACAACAAATTAACATCAACCAAGACTATTCTGGCTTCGATGAATGTCCAAATTATACAAAGTTTCTGTGACTATATCATCAAAGCGGGTGTAAGAATTTAAATCGAATGCAGTGCGTAACACCTAACCTCACCTAAAATAGCCATATACGTAATATAGGCTACGTTTTCCAAGTGGAAGTGAGCAGTGCCACCATTCCTCCGGGCTCCTTCCCTGACTGTGTTCGGACCTCAAAAACTCATCTATAAATCTACCACAAAGAACCACTCTTAAATCCACTCCCTGACTATAAAAAAGGATCTCCTCAAGGACAACAGGGTAACTTCCTCGGTAATCATTAAAAAAGCAGTCGGGTCGGCGAATTGACCTCTGGTCCAGCCTGGGAACGGAACACCACCGTTCCAAATCTACAAAAACAAGACAAGCTCGAGCAAACGCGAGCATAGTTTGGATGTCTCGGGTATATACTCTAAGCGCATACTATACTGTATACTCATCTCCGTAGAGTCAAACTATACGATACTGTACCGTACTCTCTCTCGACTACAAGACTCCGATGTGAGCGGACGTGTTTTACGAGGCTGTTGCCGACTACTACTGTGGTACTCAATATACATTTTTATATTAACCTCAGAGTATTCATTTAACTAACCTTTCTACCAAATACGTTGCGTGTTCTCTCTCTCTCTCTCTCTCTCTCTCTCTCTCTCTCTCTCTCTCTCTCTCTCTCTCTGCCTTTGGTTTGGCCTGTTTCGCTTTGAAGCCATGCCAAGGAATGTCTGCACTTTACGATTTTATTAACGCCTATAGCTGTTTTTTGATAGTTCTTTCAAATGTTCTATTTTTATACGTAGCATTGTTTATTTCTATACTTTATGATATATATAGTTGGTTTTTGTTTATGTTGTTCAGTTTGATTGTAAACGTTAAATCTATCTGATCGTTCAATTTTACATTTTGGAGCCAAATTAACCGAAAGTCAAGAAACATTGAACGAAATTGTTCAGTAACAAGAGTACAGTATAGTAAATTTGAGTATTTTCCATAATTACTTTGGAAAAAGAATCAATTTCCCTGAAGAAAGAACCATTAGTGGACTACTTCAATTTTTTGCTGCTTCTGTTGTTGTTATCAAGGGGCGCGGTAGCGCCCCGATGGCAAGTATAAGTTTTCATAAACTGTGCCGTCGGCGAGCAGCGCGACCCTATTATACTTTGAACTTCCTAAATAACCTAAATGCGTTTTATTAGCTCCAATGAATTCTCGTCTGATATGTCTTAGATGCTTATGTTTGGGTAATGTATCTTAAAGATTTTAATGAAAAATTTCTAATGATCATAATATTTTGCTTCAAGAATTTCTCTTTTAACAAAATAATTATGATCAAAAATTAATTTGCGATGATTTCTTAAAATTTTGGTCATGTGCGATTCTCATGTTTTTTAGTACAATACAAGATATGTCATGATAATAGGTTATAAGGTTAGTAAGCTGTTTCTATTCACACATATAAAAAGCAAGAAGTTGTTGAGTAAGGTCACCTAAGCATTATCATAAAGAATATGTGAGAGACGAGGATTAGATTTTCTAAGCTAGAAGTTGACATTTGTGATCGTGGATCAGTGTGTGACTATATGCAGCTGAAAGAGACTTACGCGGCAGCAGCGTGCATCGGGACTCGTGTAACGATGTAAACATAAAACATAGCCTAAAACAGTGCGGTGTATCGAAGCTTATCGGTGTACGGGTATAAAGACTCACTATATAATCGAACTCTCTTAAATCAGTCTGTGTGCGTGGTTATACGTTTGCTGAAAAGCCCTCGTGCTTCCGATAGTGTACCGCTCGACAAGAATTATAATGTGTCTAATAAGCGCCGAGAGCGCTAGCTATGACGCGATGCAAGCTCTCGCGTAAATATATCATACACGACGTGTGAATGTTTGGTACAGAGTAAACACAGCAGCGTGCTCTATATCAACTGGGAACGTCTCGGAACCTTTGGCTCACATCGTTGGACTGAAAATTGGATACTGGTCAATTGCTCCAGAATATGCTGACTGCGACATGAAAACTCGATACACAAGGGCAGAGGAAACAGCGCTTTAAGCGGTAAATATATACTCTTCATCCGAGACCTCATACGTTTGTTGCGACGCCAACTCGATCAGGCCTCTGCACATATCATCGGTACAGCATAATTGGCCACGGCTAGGGAGTGCAGCAACGACGGTCGCGGAGCCGCTTCTACGTTCAGCAGGCGACACTTTGCGCTTAAAACTAAGCTGAAGAAGTCCGCGTGTCCGTGCTCGAGCAAGAGCTGCAGCAGCTGCCGGGCGGAGCGTCAGACAATCGATGGAGATCGGCAGTGCGGGAAGCCTGAGCAGTCTCAAGCTTTGCATACCCGTGACACCTGACGAAAGCCCATACCACGCTGTTGCTGCTTGCCAAATATACAGTAACAATATTTAACTACATAGTCACGCTGGAATCACGGTAAACAACCGCGTTGCAGTAGCATTTTCTTGACACGTCGTTTGCGTCAAAGCTATTTCTTTAGAAGTTTGGTTAAACTTATTAAACAGGTCTGAAATGAGTTTGAAAAAAATCTTTAACAAGGTAAAATGTTGGCAACTATAAGTTATGGCTCTATTCTCACAAATCTGATGTATCTCTGTATTATGATTCTTATTTCTTCTTAAAAATTTACGAAATTTTTTAAAGAATTGTCAAATGTTTGTAACTTACAAAAGTTTCTACATATATTCTCATTATATATACTTTAGTGAATGTAGTGAAATCAGTTTTGAAAAGGTCAAGCATTAAAGATCAGCAGGTAAGCTAGAATTAATGACATGTTGTTTATCATGCACATAAGGATATGCACTTAATGATTGTGCATAGAAATTAATGACTTAAATTTTATGCACAATACATTTTTAATTGTGCACACTATTTTAAGTTGAATTAAAAAACTAAAATATAATTATTATGCACATAATATCAACACTAAACTGTCAATGTATTATATTGTATACAAAGGATCGTGCAGAATGTAAATTATTCGAATGAAGTATTGTGCACAAAGTACAAACCAATTTATTATGCACATAACTTTAATTAGATATTGTAAGTTCGTATATTGTACACAAAATATTGTGCACAGAACCAATAATTGAAGTAAACAATTCTGTTCAAGATCTTTGTGCACACTTTTCTATTTAGTATATTTGTTGTGCACATAATAAAATTATCGTGCACAACAGTTTTTTTGATTATGCACAAAATATATTTTATTGTGCACAAAACATATTTTATTGTGCAGAAAATATATTTTATTATAATAATTATTACAAACATTCATAGAGGGCGCTACTTACACGTTTCGCATTGCGTTTTATTAAAAAATTTGTTTTAGAATGAAGATCATACACTTATGGAGTTTCTTAATTTAAGAGCGTGTCACACAGAAAAAATTGAGTTTAGAAGCGAGTCGGTAACAAGCTAGTAGGTAACTAGTGATAAATGAGTACACATTTATTAAATTTTATTTATTTACTAGATAACCACAGTAATAAATATTGCACAATCAAATCACGTGAAATGACAACCTCTTAAAAGTTTTCAATTGTACTCGATTTGACTTTCTAGACGCCCTAAATACCTATTTTTTATTTTCATTTTTTTCATCACTGTATTGCTAAGCTTAATTCAAAATCATTTTTAAGCTTTCAATTTATTTTATATATCTTAATTTATCAATTTTGTATAATTAATGATTCAAGACGGAAATGTGCTATTTATGAAAATTGAAATACATATTAAATTTTTTTTATCTCGCTTGAAAAATCCAAAAATTAATTTAAGTTAACGTTTAAGTAAAATTTATTAATACTGAAATTTTAAATGGTAGTACATGAGTACAAAAAATGTTTCTATGATAATAATAATAATGGAAGGGGAAAGGAACAGAGGAAAAAATGAGACAAGTAAAAGTAACGTAAGTTTATAATTTAATGGATTATTTTTATTCATTTACAACAATGTATATTTTAATAATGTATATTTTACGGAATATTTGTATTAGTAGCTTAAATAAGGTATTGGTCGTGTCGTACACAATTTCTCACTAATATAATCAACAAACGAAAGATATTACTATAAAAATTAGTCATCGAGACTTATCATTCTATTCTTCTTTTACAGAGCTACAAACAACTTCATTTTAATAAATATGAATTTTGTAATTACAATTTTAAATAGATATGTATAATGTGATTTGTTAACATTAACACTTTCAAGCACTATTTTGGGGTAATTTTATAATGAGCATAGCATTTGAAGTTGATACAATTCTATACAAACATAACCAAAACTGTAATATACAAAGTGTGCTTTAAAGTGTTATTCTATCTTTTCCACACCACCCGTGAGGCAAATAGATAGGCGCGTTTTTTTTATGTGGTATCCCTTGCCTTACTGAAATTATTTATTTTAAATGAAATCTTAATTATAATTTAATTAAAGAAACTAACGAAAAGGGTGCAAAAAAGAAATGTATTAAACTGAATTATTTAAAATATTCTATTAAATTTCAACAAGGTATAGGCCTAATCCACAGTGTGCTTGTGTATGTGCGCGCGACATGTGTGCATGGGCGTATATGTCTGTGTGGGCCATTCCACATCGTTCGGTATGCATAATACGCATACGTAAACGTACGGGATGGAAATCAATGCGGCCAACGTACAAACTGTTAGTGACGGATGCAGGGGAGAGAAACGAACAGGCTTGCAGTACCTAACCTTCCATGATGAAAACAAAAGTTCTTGGAGTTGTTGAATAATTATACTTAACGACTCCAATAACTTGAAATTGCAGAAAGCATACCTTCATTGTTTACATCCGGAAAATTATATATTGCAACTTCGTTTCTCTTCCCTGCATCAGTCACTTACAATCCACACATTGGCCCCACTGACTTTTCCCCTGTCCGTTTATACACACGTATACTACATATAAGGAACGATGTATAATAGCCCTGTGTACGCGCGTGTGTATTACGTATACATTTGTGCATATGTGTCTACGTGTGCGGTTGTGTGAGTATGTGCACTCGCGTATGTGTGCGTGCGTATGTGTACATGTGCGTGTATGTCTGTTTACACGCGCGCCTGTGTACGTATGTGTGGGTGTGTGTATGAGTGCGCATGTGCATGTGTGCGAGTGTGTGCGTGCGTGTATGTATGGATGTGCGGTCATATATGTGCGTGTGAGCGTGGGCGCGCGCATCAAAACATGTTTGTGTTTTTACATGTCTGTGTGTGTGCGTGTGTGCGTGTACATGTGAGCATGTGTGTGTGTGAGCGCGTGTGAGTATGTGCGCTCATGTATATGCTTGGGAGCGTGCGCTCGCGCATGTGAATAGGCATGTGTGTGTGTGTGTATGTCTGCTCGTGTGTGTGCGTGCGTTCGTGTGCATGCACGTATGTATATGTTTGTGACAGGTATCCGGAAGTGGCTGCCGAGATAGGCCGCTATCTTGGCAGCCACTTCCGGATAATAGCGATTCGTCTCTGGCATTGATGTCCTATATGTTGTCTCCGATGTCCTCGACGTCCTTAATCCCCTGGATCTCCTTCTGGATGTCCTTGATGTCCTGTTTTCGATCTCCTCGATGTCCTTAATAGCCTGGATCTCCTGGACGTCCTTCATGTCCTGGGTTTCCTACACGTCCGTGATATCCTGGATTTATTTGTTGTTCATGATGTCCTGTAAGTCCTCTTCTTCTTCATTCATTTTTCACTAAAAAAGATGAAGAATAATTGAAATAAAATCATTTAAAAACATTCGGATTTATAAAACTTATTTATATAATCGACCTACATCATTTATATCAGAAAGATCTATGTCAGAATTGGAATACATCTCTTCAATATCTCTCAATAATTGTTCATAGAACTCGTGCTGGAGTTGTGCCGGGATGTTTTGATTCCATACCTCGCCTCCCATCATATGTTCAGGTAAATAAGTTGTTATAGGTGTTCTACAGTTTGGACATTCCCGTTTGATCAGATTCCGTATGCAATTGTTGCAGATACGGTGAGGGCAGGTTGGCAGTTTATGCAGATGCTCCCTCGAGTAGCATACATTGCACACTTGCAAAAAAAAAGTATATTAGATTACTACATATCTCATTGAAATTATTAATTCGTCTATTTTATTACAGAATTACAGTAATTATTATATATCCTAAATAAGAAATAATTAAAGCAATCATTTAACATGACTTTATGTCGTAATTTTAATAGGCAATTAATTATAATTAGTTCTTAACAATTTAAAGAAAAACTAATTTTCTCTTTTAAACTACGTTATCCTTCGGTATTTTAATATTTAAGATCAGACTATCGATCCTCCCTAGCCTAGGGTAAAGAAAAAAATAACGAGTCTTTTTCCTTTAAGGTTTTGATAGACAATGCCACTTTTACAGAAAATGAGAATATCTTTTATTGTTCGGTTTTCATATAACATTAAAGATGATTGTATTTTATATTTAGTGAAGTAAGAAATCAAACAATAAAACAGGTTTTCAATATTTGACAAAGATGGTATTGGCCATCTAAGCGTTAAAGAAAAAAAATAATTTTCGTCTTTACCCATCCTTGAAAAGATTGAATATCTCATCTTGAAAATACAATGTTTCAGTTTCGTAACCCTCAGGTGCTTACTTTATGCCACCATTTTTCTTGTGATAGCTTTTAAAAAATATAGTATTTTGCTGATAACGTAGCGTAAATCTATTAGTTATGATTAGAAATCAGTTATCTACGTATTGATAGCATACATTTACTGAATCATAATTATAAATGTTAACAATTGAGCAAACTTGCAATCACAAGTCTTTATAATAGTTATGTATTGCTAAAGTGATGTTAATAATTGTAACCACTGAATATTGAGTCTATAGTCATAAAATTCGAAGACCAGCAAAAATCTGTGCTAGTCAGCACTCAAATTTCACTGATCAACGTAATTATAGACATGATAACAACTGTTTTCTCACACATCGCGAATATTAGTAAAAGTGGTGCCAGTCGGCACTCTTCTTCACTAATCGTCGCGATTGCGAGAACACGAAAACGTAAAAAAACGATAAAGCTATTCTATTGAAACTTAACAAAATACCGTGCTGCTCTTAGATAAATTATTGTTTAGTACAATTGTTTTAGGTAATATTGAGTGCACAGTCATGAAATTCGAAAATCAGCAGAAAACGGTGCTAGTCAGCACTCAAATTTTACTGATCAACGTATTTATAGACGTGATAACTCATCCTTACATATCGCAAACATCAGTAAAAGAGGTGCCAGTCAGCACTTGCTTTCACGTATGGTCACGACAGTAACTACCATAATAATCATGGAAAACGATGTAGCTGTTTTTCTATTATTTTACAAAATTGTTTAATGTATTTAAATTAATCTTATTTTTGTACACTATATCTCATTTCATTTGATCAATAGATGTATGCATCAACAGTGTAAATTTTTTATTATTAAAAAAAATGCACAACGCTAAGAAAAAGGACTTTATCTCATGGTCAAAATCTAACAATTCTATGATTCAGAATCAAGTTGTACTTCATTTGTTTCCGTTCTGGATAAATGTAAAAATAGTTTTTACAAAATGAAATAAAAAAATTCAACTATAAATTCCAAATAAATATTGGAACTATACCGAATATGTGTCTTCACTTATATTTACTAAGTTTACACTAACATTTCTTCAGTTAATTTCAAATATCCGAATCCGCCAATCTACAGACAATTTATACATATTTAATATATTATATTTTTGCTTGTTACGTTTAAACTATTTTCAATCTAAACTCATTTCAAATGTCGCTCGTATTACTAACAAACTTTTGCGTTTATTCGCACTCATGTTAAGTCAATAGTCATAAAATGTGAAGATTAGCAAAATATGGTGCTAGTCAGCACTCAAATTTTACTGATCAACGCTTTTGTAACTATTTCCTCACACATTGCTAATATCAGTCAAAGTGGTGCCAGTCGGCACTCTTCTTCACTAATGGTCGCGATTGTGAGAACGCAAACATGATAAAACCAACAATTAAGCTATTTTACTGAAATTCGACAAAAATACCGTGTTGATCAATTGTTATTTAGTACAATTGTTTTATGTAATCTCACAGTGTAGGAAAGTATTAAATTTGTAATTTTTTTAATCGATGAATATTGAATCTACAGTCATGAAATTCGAAGACCAGCAAAAATCGGTGCTAGTCATCACTCAAATGTCACTGATCAACGTACTTATAGAAATGATAACTCTTTTGCATCATAAACTTGATTTAAACATTAAAAAAATCTACTACACCTTTTTTTTTAATTTTATTAAAAGAACAATATATGTAAATGTAAACTTAGTAAATATTGGACACGACAAAGACTTATTTAGCTCAAAATATATAGAATTTAATATTTGTCATAACTTATAATTTCTTTCTCTTGTATTTTGATCGCCGGGTAATGACGCGTATCGCGTTGATTAAAATTAATTGTTTCAATTAGGCACATCTCAAAATAAAAATTAATAAATACTAGTTTGTCATATTCGCGAACAGTCACACAATTTTTGGTAAGCTGTAAGCCTTTCAAGGTTGTCGAAACATAGTCTGTCCTTGTTACTTATATTATATACATTATACAGAAATATTTTCATTATCTGTTAATATAATAGAACTTTTCCTACACGTGCGCAAAGTTCGATTTAGCGAACGCCTTTGCATTGGCAATGTGCCATTTTTCACACGCATACAAGAGCGTGCGGGAAAGTAGCTGAGCGTGCGGGAATGTATAACAGTGTGTGCGCGCATACTCTTATACATTCATGCACGCTCAGCTACTTCTACACTGACTCTTTTCAGCGTATGCGATAGTGGAACATTACAGGCAAATGCGTACGCAAAATTTAACGCTGTGCCGCGTAAGAGGTAGAATAATTAATAATATATGATACACGTGCACTGTGTAGATGTACCCACACTCGCTCATTATGTTTACGCACTCGTATCGTAATGTAGGTCTAGAAAACTGCAAATGAGTGTGCAAAATAGTATATTCCCGCACTTGCGCGCAAAATAGAATATTCCCTTGTTGTATTTTTCTTCAAGAGTAAATCTTTTAAAATTATGCAATCTTTACAACATTATAGTTTTCTTAGTTTGAGTTTAATATTTTAATTTATGGTTGATTGATTTATTTATTTTTAATTTTAATTTTGTTTGTCACGTTATCTGTTTTTTTAAATTTCTTTATAGTTATCTTGATTTATAATTTTTTTCTCATTTTTAATCTTACTAGTTTGCTTTTATTTTTGAAATTTCTTTGTAGTTTTGACAGTAGTTTTCTTGATTTATAATTTTTTTCATTTTTTAAATTTCTTTCGTTTTAATTTATTTATAGATTTTTTTATAAGAAGGGAATTTTGCGGAGTTTGTTAGAAAAAATATTATATGCAATACATGCGCGTACATGTCTTAACACTCCTCTTATTGTCAAAAGACGAGTGCGGAAAACATTTATGTGCACGCGTTGCATATATTTTTGCAACAAACTTGACTAGTGCGAGAATCATCTTTTTGTTCACTAATTGCATAATGTTCTATTTTAATATTCATAAATGCAGAAACATAATTATGAAGTGAATTATTCTTTTATCGAATAATGTTTACATATAAAATTTCGAAATAACGTCATGTTTTATCAAATTAAAAATAACATAAAATAATTTATATAAGATGAGAATACCATTTTGAAGATTTTCTATAAAAAAATAATAACAAACATACGTATAAATTATAAAATTATAAATTATGAAATTATTTTAAAACCTCGGATATGCGGAACTTGATAAACTATATAATATTGAATCTAAATCGTTTTCTCGAGAACTACGATATTCTCGGTTCGAGATACCATTAATAGAGTCTCTAGACCGTCAAACCTCCAATGACGGTTGTCTCGCATTGATTCGGAACAGAAAAAAATGTAACGCTCTTTTTTTACTAACAACAATGTAATTCAAATTTGTGTGCAGATCAAGAATTTTCACATCCTAGACCTGCAGATCTTAAGGTTATTTCACTACAAGCATTTGAAGTGAAAAAATTCATACAGTTTACTGCATTTTTTGTCTCGTTTTCCAGTAGCTTCATTAAATATTGTCGTAATTAAAATTTTGTTATTAAACTTTCAATTGTACTTGCGCAATTAGAGTACCTACTTCAAGGCCATATTGTAAACAAACCATTGTAATTAGAGTAGCTATGACTGACTTTTTTCTAGGTAACGTTATAACGAACAACCTACATTGAAAAAATTTTGGTTGCGACAACGTTTCATGAAGCTACTCGAAAAAAAAAAATGCAGTAAACAATATGACATTTTTCACTTAAAATGCTTGTAGTTAAACAATCTTAAGGAGATGGATACATTTTAAACTGTCAAAACATGACAAATATATTTTTTATTCATCTTAAATTGTTTAAAAAAATAGTGCTATATATTGTATTCAGGAACACTGTGGAAAACAAAATAATTTTCGTATATGGTATATATGTTATAATATGCCTGCGAAGGCCAAAATTCATTATTCTCATTTTGTCATACACCACAGGCTTACTTTAGTTCTTGACATCCAGGAGCACTTCTACGTTTCTAGATTTGTTTAAAAAACATGCAGTTATGCAGTCAATGTGAAGATGAGATAATAAATGTTATTTAATAAAGTTGTCTAGAAATTAACATAATATCAATTTGTTAATGTTAAATTCTAAACAACTTTTTTAAATAAAATTTAGTTTTAAATCTCCACATTGGCTTCATAACTTAATTTTAACTTCATAACATAACGTTTTTTATTTATATTTACTAGAAGTTTAAACGTGTTTTTAAGCAGACCTACATATGTTTAATTGCTTTTTGATGCCCAGAACCAAAGTAAGCCTGCGATGAGTTCAAAGATAATAATGATGAATTGCAGCCTTTGCAGACATGCTATAATTGTATATCTACCATATATATTTACACATGTATATTGTCTTCTACGCCGTACCTGAATATATAGCACCATTTAATTCTTTCTTAAAACAATTTAAGATGAATATAAACACAAACAATTTAACTTCATTTTTTTGACAATTTCAGGTCTGTTTATCTCTTTAAGATTTACAGCTCTGGGATTTCATTTACAGCTCTGTCAAATTAGTTATCTACGCACAATTTTGCATCAGCAGCATTTCGCAACATTGTTATTAAACAATAAATGTGCAAGTTCTATAATTATGGAATCTCTAAAAGTAGTATTTTTTCCTTTGCGTATCAATGCGAAAATGTCGACATTCGAGATTTGAAAGCCTGGAGACTCCAATGTTGGTATCATCCGCAATATACGAATAAAAAAGTCTAGTTAAATATTGCGATTTTTCTTTCAAATTCATAAAAAAAATAATAGGAATGGATATTTTTCAAATTTTTAAGGACTTTCACCGGAAAAAATAAGGATTTTTGAAATTAATTTTTACATTTTGTCTGTCATATATGAAGGACCCGGATTAATTGTATTTGAATGAGGAGAGGCTTATGAAGTAAGGAAAATTTTTTTCAATACGAAATGACAGCTGAATAGCCCTGATATCAACAATTAAACTTCATTAACATGAAACTAATATGCAAATGTATATTTTTGGTTCAATCGCAACGTAATGTGGTTCATTTTGTTCCTTGTGAAATTTGAGGATAGGATCACGGTTACCAGATTGTTGCATAACCTATTCATGCGGTGCACAATCTAATTGTTTAAGAAAATATATGTGAAATATTACTAGCAAGAGACCTTGGTATATTAATCATTACCAAGAGTAGTTTTAAAATATGTGTATTAAAAAGTGGAACCTAACCCTATGCATACACACACACACACACACACACACAAGTATAGAATAGAATACTATACTGAACTCTCATTGACATTCATCTCTTCAAAAAGTGATCGCCGGATGTTGTGAAGCTAGTTAATGCCGTGTTTGGACGTCTGGTTTAGGAATTTAGGAATGCGAATTAGAAATCCGGTTTACGCTAACATTTAAAATTCAATATTTGAGTTTCAATGATAAAGAGTTTAATAAAAACAATAGTATTTAGTTTTGTATTGCTTTAAATTTTTGGATTGGTTTGTATTAATTATTAATTATATGCCATGAAATAAATAGCAATGAAATATATTATTTAACCTTCAAACTTGAAGACCACATAACCTATTGTATAGAGTGATTTTTAGAAAGAAGAATATACCTGACCAAATACATATGGGGAATTCCACAGAACTTTTCATTTAGGCAAAAAAATTCTAACTTTTTAAACTTGCGAGCACAGTTTTTTCTTTTGATAGACAGGTTCTGGTGACTACTAGTACTGATAATCCATGGACGTAATTCATTTATAGTAAACGGCGGGAAAATTACATGATATATTAGATATCAAAATATATTGATTACATGAATATACTGATATATACCACTTTAACTCGACTATTTACCTTTGTTGAGAATAATACAATGTATTATTTAAGGTTTGTATTGTTTAGACAAGTCATTCTCAACATATAGTTAATTTTATAAAATTGTAATATATATATATATATATATATATATATATATATATATATATATATATATATATATCACTGTAACTCGGCTATTTACCTTCGTTGAGAGTAATGCAATGCAGCATCCAAGTTTAAGATTGATTAGCTGAGCCGTTTTTGAAATATATTGTAACGTACATTCATACATTTAAACTTCAACTTCAGTTAAGCCTTTAGAACTTTAAATATAAATATATTATGAACGCGAATATTTTTTTCCTTAGTAAAAAGAGTCCAGAAAACGATTACAACCACAATTTGGCCTATATACATGATACTGTACATGTGCTACACAAAAAAACTGTTTTTTTACACAAGTTATGTCTCAAAAATCAATCTTTCAAGTGCTCCCATATCAAAGATATTTACAGCACATGAATCTGACTTCGGTTCAATGTTCCTTTTGATATGAAACTATTATCCTATGTAGTTAGATTAAGATTTAAAAAGACGGCGCGCATGTTTACTATTCAACTTTGTGACAATAAAAAAAAACGCAAAAATGTACTTACACAGATACAGCGCAAGAAAAAATGTTTTTTTCCGAGAATCGCACACAAAATTTCCTTTTAGATGAAGTTGTGTAATAATAAAAGCTTACTATTTAACGTGGAAAAAAATCGATATCTTTAACGGCGTCCGAGAAAACCTGTTAAGAATAGACAAGTTTACTCAACTTAGACACCAAATCTACAGATTTTAGTCTACTTATCTTCTGAGAATCATTTTAAGCTGGCACCTATGAGGTTGATTCTTCATAGACATCTATATTTCATACTCTTACATGAAAATACCGTTTATTCGACATGAAATTGTAAATGTAATTAAAATTTTTATCCACTTACGTAGGAGTTTAAAAGTTCTGAGGAATTCCCCATATGTATATAGAGTGTGAAAATATTTGTTAAAGTTCGAGTGCTTTTTAGAATGCACGAAAGAAGCGCAGCGTACAATATTAAGCGCGCGCAGCGCGCTTGATTTTGCTAGTATACATATAACAAGTATGTCTTTACCAGGTCCAGCGTCAGGATTCAGTTCGTTTCTCAGATATGCGATGTCATTTATCTCAAAGTGTACATTATCTTCGTTGTCTTCTTGTTCATCTTCTTCGTCTTCTTCTTCTTTTTCTTCTTCGTCTTCTTCATGTTGTTCATTCGCTCTTCGTTGAGGCTGCCGAATCCGCTCATTGTATTCGTGTACTAAATAAAAGAAATCATTTAATCATTTTCTTGTATATCTAAATCGTTTGTTCTTCTAAGGTATTACTAGAATGACTATCCCATTAATCGAAAGTAAGTTGTCATTTTTTGCAAAGCATGATGTGATTTAGTAAATAATCTTATTTTATAAAAATGATGTTGCTAATATGTGTTAATAAATACACCAAAAATGCTGCTTTTTCTGACTTTTTTTAGATACTAACTAGTTCAGGTGGGTTACAAAAATAAAACAATGTATCGATCAGTATTTTGAAGCTGAGAAAGTCCATTGTTTTTATGGAATAAATTAACATATGAGTTACAGAAATTTACTATAACTAGTGAATTCATTATAAGTAGCAAATCTCTGTAAGTACAGATATTGCCAATATTTCTACTAGGAAGTATTTTTGTTTGTTCTTAAAATTTTATATAATCTACATTACTATTAATAATTTTACCAACCTCTTGCAAAATGATAACGTCTCAAACCAGGAATGTGCGTTAGATACTCTTCCACATCATAACTATGATAAATAACAATATTATTATAATTATTTCTCATTTCGTAGACGTATGGTATAAATTTTTAATTTTACCAAAAAAAAAAAAAAATGATCTGTTGATATTTATATTTACACGTGAAGACAGATACCAAAGCTCCTTTCGATATTCAGAGCAAAGATAGCATAATTCTATGTAATTATTTTTATTTATTGCATTGTGTAAACTTGAGTTTTCGCAATGCAATGAGTTACTATGAGTTACTATGAGTTTAAAATTATTTTTATTGAAAAGGTGATAAAATTGTATAAAAAAAAATACATCTATGTCTACAGTGAAAAATGTTTCTCTGAGGAGCTATAAATTAATCAATATAGCAAACAACCAAAATAATGCTGGGTTCACCTACTTTGACCCCTTGTAACTCGAAGAATATAGATTTAAAAAATGTGAAAAAATTTATAGGATCCTTTAGCAATCTATAGAAGATATTCCCAGAGTTATAGCGATATTTATTCTTTGACCGGTCGATTTCACAGAGAACCATCCATATATATATATATATATATATATATATATATATATATATATATATATATATATATATATATATATATATATATATATATATATATATATATATATATATATATATATATATATATAAATACTTTCAATCACGCAAAAAATGCGAGAAGTGTACAATATGAAGTTATATTTTATTATTACAGCTATTGTTACTGACATGTCTTCCTATTCGCCGCATGCTTTCTGCTATTTCCTGGCGACATTTTCGCGATTTTATATTACTCTACTTGTATATAACTTTAATAGTGCCGTTAAAAAAATTAGCAGCGATGACCATTCATGTAATCCGTGTCCCCACACCCTAACAGCACACAATATTTCAAAAGATTCATATATTTTGAAATATTTTTGAAACATTTAGAGAATATTATAAGATTAAAAATAAAAGATTTTTATAAAATAAAGAAACAAAATATTTTCAAAATATTTGTAAAATATAGCATACATAATATTAGTGTGAAATATATTAAAAGATTATAGAAACATTTATTTAGAACATTTTTTTTGTTTAAAACTAAAATATAATAAAAACATATATTTTAATATTTCATAGATATTTTATCATAATATTTCCAAAAAATATCGTGGAATGTCTTACGAAAATATTTTATTATGTTCCAAAAATATTTTCTTTAAACATTTTTTTTTTTTTTAATAAAAGATATTTCGAAAATATTAAAAAACATTTTTAAAATATCGGAACAAAATATTGTTGCAATATATGCACCAATATTTGTGCATATTTAATAAAAATATTATCTTAAATGAATAAAATACATTGTTATACAATATTTCAGAATATTTTATGAATATTTCAATAGTATATTTTACTTCTTTCAAAATAAAATATGTTTGTAAAAATATTACGATAGGTTTTAGAAATATTTTAAAATTATATTGTTATAAATATATTTGCTAATATTTATGCATATTTTGAATAAATATTATCTTAAATGATTAAAATACATTATTATACAATATTTCAGAATATTTTAATAATACCTTTTACTTCTTTCAAAATAAAATATGTTTATAAAAATATTACGATAGGTTTTAGAAATATTTTAAAATTATATTGTTATAAATATATTTGCCAATATTTATGCATATTTTGAAAAAATATTATCTTAAATGTTTAAAATACATTATTATACAATATTTCAGAATATTTTAATAATACCTTTTACTTCTTTCAAAATAAAGTATGTTTAAAAAAATATTATGATAGCTTTTAGAAATATTTTAAAATAATATTGTTATAAATATATTTGCCAATATTTATGCATATTTTAAAAAAATATTATCTTATATGATTAAAATACATTATTATACAATATTTCAGAATATTTTAATAATACCTTTTACTTCTTTCAAAATAAAATATGTTTAAAAAATATTGCAGTAGGTTTTAGAAACATTCCAAAGTGTTATTTTTTTAAATCTATTTGCCAATATTTGTGCACATTTTATAAAAATCTTATCATAAATGATTCAAAAAGATTATGATAAAATGTTTTAAAATATCTTAAGAATAGTTAAATAATAGATTTTACTTTTACAACAAAATATATTTGATGAATATTATAGTACATTTAAAATGATTTTATAAATGCCCCGCCCGTTACATCGCAAATATTTATATATAATTTTTATAAAAAATTCCAACAAACAATGTATTTTCTTTTAATATTACAAAATTTTGCATTATGTACCAAATAATTTTTGATGAACAAAAAATATTGCTGAAATTCTTATATTTAATTCATTGCTCGATAATTAGTATGTAACTAAAAAGTAATAATGAATAAATAATTTTTAAACAATGTTTTAATCATTGATTCAGCACGTTGATTCGCGGGCGAAAAGATGATTTTGTCAGTTTGATTAATTAATTAATTTTAGTTAAAATTTAGAATCGGGTTACCGAATTTGATTGACAACTTAACTTGTAAAAAAATGAGATATGCTCTGCACAACATAGAAATGCTAAATTTTGTTAGCAACGATATTAATTACACACCTAAAATAGCATTGTCCTACAAGTCATTGCAAAAGAATTAATTGCATGGTTTTAATATTCCTAATTTTCATAAATCGTGGTAAGAAATAACAAAGAAATTTCTGCCCCGATATTTCAAAATTTGCCGCCACGTGGTGCGATTAACAAAGTGTCGAACTTTTACCAACGATCGGTAACGCGAGAGTGACCAAAGTCCAAAATACTGTGGGCACGCTATGACGCGGCGTTGTGACCTATGTTATCTGGGTGTATGCAAATGGCGGAGCATATTATATTTTATTATAAATAAATTATTAATCTTCTTATCATATGAATCAACAGCCCGGAATCCACGATGACCACAGCAAAATATAAGATAGTGGAGTTCAGTGACCATTCAATGTCGGTTGTGCCAACATTTTGGTTGCACAACCATGATAAATGTTGTTATTGGCCACCATACAAAGGACAATTGAAAGTTGACAGAGCAGTTATCGAGATGGAGAATCCTGATAAGAAAAAGTGGAGCAATTATAACGTGATAAAAGTACGCGGACAAGCAAGTAAGCTAATAAATTAAATCGTAACTTAATATTTTTTAGAGTTGGTTAAAAGCTTTGAGACCAAAACGTATCAAAGAGATCTTAGTTTTTAATTACTTGTGCAGCAAACAACGAAATTGATGCATTTATAATTTTTTCATAGTGTCAAATATTGCACATAAATAACAATCTCTGTTACTGGCAAACTATTTATTTTATTATGCCCAAATATTTTAGGTGACTATCAAGAAGCACTTGACAACTTGAAGCTACTAGTCACTACTTCCGATGCTGATGATATAATAAAAGATGCTAGTGCTTACAAATCAACGCGGCAAAAACGCGCTAGGAAGAAGAGTGAAAGTTCTAGTGAAGACTCGGAGAAAAATACCCCAGAAAAACGACCTGTTAAACGGTTTAAAACAATTAAAGAAAACAAAACTTCAGATAAACAATCTAAGGATCACAACAGTAGTGATACGTTTTCGGAAAAAAATGATTCCGAGATTGAAACACCACCACAATTAAATGTTAATTTCCAATCTAAAAATGATGATGGAAAAGAACCTTCGCCATTAAATATACGTTCAACTTCAACAATCCTGAAAGACATCGCAAATGGTATTGCTTCGAGGAGTAATTCGCCAGAGATTACAAATCCTACAAATACTGCAGGTATTAATTTAACTGTTATAATAATTAATCTAAATATATATTTTCACAAATTTTAGAATGATTAAATGGAATAATTTTATATTTAGGTGTAGAAAATGAAACACCCAAAGGTAGAAGATATAATGAAAAAGAAAAGGATGCCGTGCTAAGCATTGGCAAGGATGCTGTTGTAGCAAACATCGAAGATCGACGAACAAGTAAACAAACACAGGAATCAGATGGTGATCAAACTCCTATAAAGTCACGCCTCCCCCCAAGAAGTTCAAGAGTATTAACGCGAGATGAAGAAATAGAGAATCGTTATGCCAAATCTATAAGTCAAATAGAAACCAAAGCTGGAGAAAATGAAGGAGCATTAAATATAGGTAATGCATAATAAATATTCAAAACTTCATAAGTAACTATTTCTTCAATTATTGGTTTCTTATTTTTCACAGCATACTTTAAAGAAATAATATATCTATTGAGTAAGCAAAGCACAGAGATTGAAGAAATTAAGCGGCAACGTTTTGATTCATCTAAAAAATGTCGTTCTGGTAAAACAAAAAAGTTTGACTGGTCAACAGTTTTACCATTTAAGGATGCGGGGACGTTTGAAGCATATAGCAAGAAGATTGAAAAGGATTCAGAAATCGAAGAAAGCTTGGTAATTTAATTTAGTATAGAATAAAATAATAAACATTTTACAGTTTATAAAATAATATATTTTGTTTGCAATTTCAGATAGAACTATTAAAATGTCTCGGTGGTCGAGATGATCGTATTAAAACAAATACGATTATGGAAAAGATAATGACAGATAGCTTGGGTTCAAAGTACAGTTGGAAGGGCCAGAAAGGGAAAGAGAAATTACAAGATTTAAAAATTGCTCAAGTTATGTTGGGTAAGTTGAATATATTTTTTTACGATTATATGTTTGATGAATCATTAAGCTATTATATTATTCAAGGCGATTTAAATCAAAATTATTATCAGTGAAAAAAATAAAAAAGCCAAAAGTAAGCGTTTCGTTTTCAAATTTTCAGGCACAATATTACAAGTAACGACAGAAACTTATACAGAAACGGATGCTAGAGGACAAATTGGAAGTTGGTTGGCTGGCCGTAAAGCTAAACTAGATCGTGAAAAAGAGAAGGAACAAAGTTAAATAATTATAGAGTTGTTGAAAGTTTTGAAAACTTCTAGATTTAAGTGTAGATTATATGCGCAGATATCGTTTTGATACGATTTGATTTAAAGTACAATTTTTATTTGTTTTCGATTCAAAGTTTTGACTTTGACGATAAAGATTAACGTTTTAAAACGTTCTTATTGTTGAGCACGTAGCATTGAGTAAATAAGTAAGCGTTTTTTTTTTCTAAATTTCTCAGTGCAGTATTACGAGTTCGTAAAAAATTGAATGATTATAGAGTTATTATTTTTAAAAGCTTTGAAAATTTCTAGATTACAATTTAAGGTGTATATAATATGCGCAGGTATCGTTTTTATACGATTTGATATAAAGTAAAAATTTTTATTTTTTGTTTGTGTTTCAAAGTTTTGACTTTGACGATAAAGATTGACGTTAAAAAAATTTTCTTATTGTTTATAACATTAAGAAAATAAGTATTATTAAAAAAAAAGTAAGCGTTTTTTTCTAGATTTCTCATTGCAGTATTACGAGTTATTATAGAACTATATATAGAAACTGATGCTATAAACTAGATCACGGAAAAAAGAATGAACAAAATTGATTCATTATGGATTTGTTTGCTAACGAGCATAATAACGATCCGTATACTTCTTTCTTTAATTTTTCTTTTAGAATAACTTTACGCGGAACTAAGTTTTCTCGCCGTAACAAGTAAATTTCTGCGGGTGCATTCAAAAACAAGAAAAAGTGCATTTTATAACTGATTTTCCCAAATAAATTCTCTACAAAGATTACGCTTTATTAATACTTTCAATAGCATCCAGTCATCAATCCATCTTAAAGTTATTCATCATTGTTTGCATGACTCTGGTACGCAAGTACCTTATAGTTTCGTGCACAAAAAATATGGACATCTAGGGCTGACACTCCAGGAAATAGAACTGCTGATTCGCGCGTTTGTTGTGGCACTTATGTAACTGATATTTCAGTAAAATTATGATAAATACCGACATTAATCCCCGTATAAATCACATGAGATACGCGAATTTTTTTAATACCAACAAGAATTATGTATGAAGCAACGCTAGTTTTATCTTTTATTCAGATTTATCTTAATAAGTGACACGCGCAAACGTCAATAAATTAACCGTTTCCAATGCAGTATACAAAAGTTCACGGGTCAGTGCTCCCCGTTGGAAAAATAACTCACGTTTTCACATATCCGTTCGGTAATAGCAATTCATCATTATCCAGACATTGACGGAATAAAACGAAAGCTAGATAATAATAAGCTAGACAATAATCCGGCAGACCGACACTTTTAACCCCTGTTATCTTTAAAAGCTTTGAAAATTTCTACATTGTAATTGAAGGTGTAGATAATATGCGCAGGTATCGTTTTTATACGATTTGATATACAGTAAAAATTTTTATTTTTTGTTTTTGTTTCAAAGTTTTGACTTTGACGATAAAGATTTCGCGTTTCTTTGTTAAAACTTTTAATACGTTTAAAAAATATTTTAAAATGTCTCAAGATATTTCAAAACATTTATTAGATATTTTTAAAATATTCTAGAATAGTTATTTATTGATCCACGTACAAATATTTTAGAAAGATTTCGAAATGTTTTCAAATATCTTGAAACATTTTAAAATGTTTTTTAAACGTATTAAAAGTTTTAAAAAAGAAAGGCAAAAAATATTTTAAAAATATTACTAAAATATTTTAATAACTTTTATAAACATTTTAAAATATTATGAAAACATTTCGAAATCTTTCTAAAATATTTGTACGTGGATCAATAAATAACTGTTATAGAATAATTTAAAAATATCTAATTATCGGTATATTAGGATCCGGACGCGATAAGGTGGCACGAAGTAAAGAAGCAAAGACAGAGTATTAAGTAATAGAGCGTAGCGTAACTTTATTATTAAAGTAAACTTAAACAGAGCGGGACAAGAGCCGAAGGCGTGCGTGCAGCTCGACTATCTCGTAGAGAGTGAGGCGGCGAGCGGAGAGCGCCGCCGAGCTCAGCGCCGTATCACGTGGTTTTGGCGGCGAGCGCTTCTAGAGCGCTGCGACGCGAGGGATCTGCCGTCGGTGTCGGGGGAGATCGTACACATATTCCAACACTCCCTCCCGATTGTCCTCGACATCGTTTCCAGGCTGACCCTTAGTTATTCTGTAACATGAAAAATCTGTTAATTTCCTAGCAATAATCTGGATAATTTGTTATGGCTATCAGAGGGCAAAGGCTTGGTAAAGATATCCGCTCTTTGCTCCTTTGATTCTATCCATTCTATTTTTACATAATGTAACTTGACACACTGCTTAACATAGTCCTCATACACTCCAGCCATGTGTCTCAACTTATTACTTCCATCCATCTTTGTGCAAGCGACTGCTGCTTTATTATCACACCATAAGATGATTGGAAAGTATGTCATGTTTGGAATCACTTTCAGAGATAAACTTATGCTAATTGATTCTCTACAAGCATCACCCATTGCTACGTATTCAGCTTGACAAGTTGACAAAGCTACGTAGCTTTGCTTGTGGGTTCTCCAGGCTATTGCATCTCCGTACAGCGTAACTACATGTCCGCTTGTCGTGAGCGAGTCTTTACAATCTGCAAAACTTGCATCTGAGAATGTTTCCATTCCGTCCTTCAGGCCTTTGTAGGTCAGCTGCCAATTCTTTGAGTAAGCAATGTACTTGAATACTCTTGTTACCATTTTCCAGTCGTGTTCAGTCGGATTTTGTTGGTGTCTGCTTAACATATTGACTGCGTATGCCAAATCTGGCCTGGTGCCGGACATCAAGTACATGAGAGATCCAACCACTTCTCTGTATCCACGCTGGTTTATAGCTTTGTCATTTGTTGATTCTTCCTCTCGTTGTTTTCGTTGTCTGTTCAGCACTTGATTTGTTACCATGGGGGTTGATTGACCTTTAGCTTGTGCATATCCAAATTTCGTTTGCATCTTATTTATGAATTTAATTTGGTCCAGTTTTATGGTCCTTTCCTTACTGTTTCTTGTTATAGTGATTCCCAAGAACTCTTTAGGTTCACCCAGGAATTTCATATCAAACTTTTTACTCAGTTCTTTCTGTATTTCTCTCATCTTCGGC
This sequence comes from Nasonia vitripennis, assembly GCF_009193385.2. Classification (NCBI taxonomy): domain Eukaryota; kingdom Metazoa; phylum Arthropoda; class Insecta; order Hymenoptera; family Pteromalidae; genus Nasonia; species Nasonia vitripennis. The sequence continues at coordinate 2,009,553 of NW_022279639.1, forward strand.
TCGTCATTGCCTGTCAGCAATATGTCGTCAACATACAGCAGCATGATTATGCGGCTTTTGTCTTCGGCGTATATGAACAGGCATGGATCTCTACTGTTCGCTTGGAATTTTAGTTGTTTAGCGAATTCTGAAAAGTATTCATTCCAATTCTTTGGACTAGTTTTCAAGCCATAAAGAGATTTGTGAAGCTTCCAAACTTTCGTTTGTTTCTGTTTTTCGTATTCTTCAAAACCGTCTGGTATTTCTAGAAATATATCCTTTTTTATAGGGCTGTGAAGAAACGCTGCTTTTACGTCCAGTTGCCACAGCACATAGTCGTGTTTATTAGCAATAGTCAGTACAGCTCTTACTAGTGCAAGTCTTGACACTGGTGCGTACGTTTCACAAAGATCATACAAATTTGAATCCTTGAAACCTCGTATGACAATTCTTGCTTTGTAGTCGGGGTATTTTGTTCCACTGTCTTTACGTTTGAATACCCATCTCGAATCCAGGATGTTTAACTTTTTACCGTCGCAGCTAGTTCTACTGACTACTTCATATACTCGGTTTTTCTGAAGTGCTTCTCTCTCTTTGTTTATGGCTTCTTGCCATCTATCTGCTTCTGGTGATGATACAGCTTCTCGGTAAGATTTTGGATCCCCATTAATACCTGTCAGTAGTGTATACAATTCATATTCACTTAGGCCTTCAATTTTATCCTGCATTTTTTCTGATTCTGACGTACCAAGCGTCATCAGTGCATCTGGGTCGTATATGTTTAGACCTTCTGTTTCACCCTGTGCTTTTTCAGCTGATACAATTTTCTTACTTTGAGTCTGCTTCCGAGTCACTGGTCTGTGATTTATTTTTGAAATAGGTTTCATGGCTGTTTTCTGATTTTCTTTACGTGGTCTACCCTTTTTCTTGGGTGCCTTAATCACCACTTCCGGTTGATCTGGGCTTTCTTCGTCGAATTCAAAAAGCCAGGTTTCTTTATTCAGAGTATCGTTTGTTATTGTCCAATTCTTATATCTTCGGGCTTGTAAATATCTCCAAATACTTTGCTTTCGATGAATTGCACGTTCCTGCTTTCGTATACTTTACCATCTTCTGGGTTTAGTAACAAGTATCCTGTGTCAGTATATCCTACTAACACTGTTTTATTCGAGAGCTTATCGAACTTAGTTTCCTGTTGTCCTTGGACCTTGGTAAAAGCTACACAACCAAATCTCTTAATCTGATTTATGTATGCTTTTGATTCTGGGTTGATCATTAGCAAAGGTGATTTAAGACCAATGGACTTGTGAGGCGTCAAGTTATACAGGTAGGCCGCTGCTTTTACAGCCAGATCCCAGGCATTTGCTGGTAGTCTAGAATCGTACATTAGGGCCCTGGTGATTTTCTGTATGGTTTGATTGTAGCGCTCTGCTATGCCGTTTAACTGTGGAGTGTATGGACAAATTGTTCTGAGTTCAGCACCATATTTATCCAATACCTTCTGTGTCTTTCCGCTGGTAAATTCTGTTCCTTGATCACAGTCTAGGTAGCAGAATTTTTCATCTCTTCCGCATATATTTCTACATTTCACGACAAAGTCATCTATGCATTCGGCGGCGTCCGACTTTTGCTTAACTGGGTAGGCCATGGCAAAGCGTGAATGATTATCTACTAATACAACTATGAACCTACAGCCTTTCGGATGAGTAGCCGGTGTAATCGGTCCCATAGTGTCAGCACTGACCCGTTGCAATGGTTTCTTGGCCATCTCTTTGTTATTATCGAATTTCGGTCTATTCATTTTCGCTACTTTGCATATTTCGCAATCTTTCAAACACACACCATGATCATTTTCTCGGAATTGTTTAATGTCGGGGTATAATCCTTTCAGAAGCTTTACTTTATTCAGAGCCGTATGTCCTAATCTAATGTGCCATAAATTAATGGTATTTATTACGGTAGATTCGTCACCATTTTCTTTCCTTTGATTTGCTGAATCTATGACTGACTTTTCATCAACGAATGTCACCTTTTTCTTAACAATCTTTTCATTGCTTTCATGGGCAATTAGCGCACCCGAGGGCATCTTTTGTATGTTATCTAATTTTGGCTTTAAATCGATTATCCAGAATGGATTCTCAAACTTTCCTTCTAGAATCTTTTCTCTCGTATTTGGTTCGTAAACGTTTATCGTTTTGTTATCTAAATACACGCACAGGCCCTGATCTGTAAAGCGTTTGAGTGACAGCAGGTTTTTTCTCAAATTTTCTGCGTATACAACATTATCTAGTTTTATTACGTTACCGTTAGATAGTTCGAATTTAACTTGGCCTTGATTGGTTGCGATTATGTTAGATCGTTTGTCTTTATTGGCACAGCCTATTACGCGCTCAGTCTTTTCGTGCAGCTGAGTCAAGATGAGTTTAGAATTTGTCATATGATCTGTCGCGCCTGAATCTACGATAAATTTTTGCGTCTCGTCGTCCCATTCATTCAGACTCACATTCATGCATACTGAATCAGTATTGGTCGTACCTTTTGCAGGAGTGCCAGGTCGTCTGAAAGGTGACTTTGATCGAGATCTGCTATGCTCTCTCCTCTGCTTTCTCTTTGGAGAGATACTTCTGTTGCGATCAGTCGCTCTCTTTCGTGGTGGCCCTTTCCGTGGTTCACTGCAGTCTACGGCGATGTGCCCGAACTTATTGCAGTTAAAGCACTTAGGCTCGTCGTGCTTGCAGTCCTTGGACAAGTGCGCCGTGCTACCACATCGCTCGCACCGTTTGTTGGGCCTTTCCCTACTTTTGGATCGTTCGTCAGAGGAACGGTTTCTTTCCTCTGCGAATCCGAGCAGGGCTGATTTTTCTGGGGTTCTCTGCTTCGAGTTGTCAATCTGGAAAATTAAATCTTTTAGTTCATTGTAAGTATATTTCCTACCCGTACCATGGCTTGCAACGTTCTCTGCCGTAATGATCTCTGGGTAGGCTTGCTCTACTGCGTTGAACAGTAGACTTTTCTTTGCCGTATCGCTCATTTTTTCTATGCCTTCATTACTTTCATACTTTCTTACGAGGTCTTCAAACCTCAAGCAGAAGTTAAAGGCCGTTTCTTTATCTTTGTTGAGCTTTAAGTTGAAGAGTCGTTTCTGGGCTGTATGAGCATTAATTCTCAATTCATTCTTTTTAATTTCTTTAATCTTATCCAGTAATTCAACTGGATCTTTTATGTTCATCGTCTATAGGTGATACTTATCATCAATTCTGTTCAGAATTATCTCGCGTATGATATTCTTATCGTGTTCGAGTTCATCTGGACAGATCAGACTTTGATTGTTCTTTTCGAAGACGTAGAACAGTTTTCGCGACTTTAGCTCTGAGAATAAGAAATCCTCAAAGGGGGCATATTCCGAATCTAATTTTAACTTGTACATTCGCGTGATGTTAATTTGTTTCAATTTTGCGTCATTTATACTCGTGTTACCTGAGTTCATTGACTTGAATAAATTCAGCTTATTCAGTTGCGTTAAGTCTTGATCAGAAAAACGTCTACTTACATTCAAATCGTCGAGCGCGATTCCAAGACGTTCGGCGGATTCAACGCGCCAATCTTTATATGGCGACTGTTCTCTCCTTACTTCATTTTTCTCGTTCCACTCGTACGAGTCGGCCACTAGTGTGGACGAGCACCTGGGTTCAGCAGGTCCGAGCTCCCTTGGTCCAGGAGCCAAGAGCGTGAGCGGATTGCGGTTTGCTGGTCGAAAGCCACGTCCGCGTCCTCGTGGATGCAGCTTGATCGGTTCTGCCGGGCGTGTACAGCTGACGATGCTTGGCTTGTTGTTGGCTGAAAGAGTTGGCTTTTCCTGCCAATCTTTTACTGCCTGTCCATCCTGCCCTCTGAGCTTCAGACTATCAACGGACCTCATCAGTTGCTGTACATCTCCGCTGATCTTGGTTGTGAACCTTTCGAAGTTTTGGTTCATCTTAGCATTCTCCTCCACGAGGGACTTCATTCCTTCTACCAGCCTTTCGCTGAGCTTGACTTGAGCCAGGGTGCTCTCACGCAACAGCTTGGTGATCTCATTCATGCTGTATGTCTGGTCGTCATCCCTGGGCGTGGACGTAGTGGCTCCTGCTCTCCCTGCGTCGCTGTAGTGGCTTACGGGTCCTCTCAACCCTACCACTCGATCCTCTGTAGCTTTCAACACTTCCAGGAGTCTGGCTGCTTCTTCCAAACTGAGGATGTTCATGTCTGTAAATATACAAAAAACGTTAGTCTGCGGTTGAGAGGATACCCCTGCAAAGCTCCCTATACTTTGTGCACAAGTATCGGGCCACCTTGCTGTCGGTCCAGTCACTTTTCGACAAAGTTCCCAAACCGACTTAGTCTCTTTTTGCGGAATGTGTGCCTAAGCACGGCTCCCACAGTCCGAGACCCACTAAGCACGAGAGCAGGTTTGGCAGATCTGTGTGAGGGTCTAGTTTTTGAGCGTGGGACACTGACTAAGTATCTGTACGTGCGCACGTACCAAGTCACATTCGTGGGTTCGTGTTAAACCTCTCACAGATCCGCACAGACTTCGTGTCGTACGTTACGTTGGCTAGTAGCCCGTCAAACTTTCCGTACAAGTGTAGACTTACATATAAATATTGTTATTTATGACTTTACTTCATTACCTATTTGGAGTGTTTCGTCCCTAGAATTCATTAACCAAACGCCTCCGCCGTAGAGTTGAAGATAGAAACTCTCATTTGGTTCTTTGTCCTTCAGGTCGTAGTACTCCAGAATCTTGGCGCGTATGTCATCCCAGTCAGTACTTGTGCTACGTGCTGTCGAAAGATTTTGTAATTAATATTCAAACTTAATTTATTTTGATAAACCAGAGTCGTTGTGTTGAATTAATTCTTCGCTTAATTTATTGCAGAGTGAGCTCGCGCACCAGCAGCCCCACCTGCGCGGTGTCTGTAAACAGTGCAGCTCGCAGGCAGACTTACACTAGATGCGAAAGCCGACGTTCACGTTTATCGCGTTAAATTTCTTTATAGATGATTTTCTGCTAGTTTAATACGTTAAATGATTGCTTAGTTTACCCATGCATCAGCAGCCCCACCTGCGCGGTGTCTGTAAACAGTGCAGCATGCAGGCAGACTTGCACTAGATGCATAGGTGTGCGTTTAAGAAATTCAAAAATTGCCGCGCAACAAGTGAGCGGTCACGTGAATTCGTGTGCGCTTGCGCACAATCTTGTATTGACTTCGCTTTACGTTTGAGTTGACTCAGTGCGAACTTTTTGTGCACGTATGTATGCGTGCGCGTCCGTGTATCGTTTCCGCTACGTGTGATTGTAATGACCGCAACTCTCCCTCCGTTTTCATGCACGCGCGTGTTAACCTATTACGAGCCAGGTTAAACTAGCGTCGTCTTTTTCTGCGTGCGCCTGAACTTGCGCGTCGTCGTCGTGAGCCGAGAGCGCGGCAACGGCGGCTCTCCCTCCGTTCCGTATAGCTTACGTGCAGGAGAGAGATGAGGCGGCCATGTTGGCTCGGTTGCCTAGCAACCCCCCTTTCTTTCGCCTGTTGCTTCGTACCGGGAATTTTTACCGCGCGTTTCTGTTCGTTTGAACTTCTCGGAAATGCGTTTTTGTTTTGGTCGACTTTCTTTGTTTAAGCGCGTTCGGATTTTCGAGTTCTGACAAGCCGAACTGATGCAACACTGATTCGCGCCTTTCTCTTTTCCGCGATTTTCGCGCCTTTTCTTTTCTAATGCGGCTTTTTATCTCGCGATTTTTATTTTTCACTTCACTTTTCTTATACACTCGCGTACCGCTGATTTTACTTCACGAGTTTCATAAGCACGTTTTTATTTTATGTGTACTTACGTGCAGTTTGCGGGTTTGCCCATTTGTAGGATTTTCCGGCCATCGTGACTTTTGCCTTTGTTTGGTTCACCGTTTACCAGGGAATCGAGTGCTGACTTTCAGGCTCTGGACAGCGGGGCGTGTTGCTTGTTGGCTGCGTGACTTCCTTCTTTTGTCTCTCAGCTTAGGTCGTTCTCGTGTCTTTGTACAGGTGTCAACTCGTCTCGACTTCTCTTGGCTTTTCTTCTATTTTTTTTTTTTTTTTTTTTTTCGTGTCACTTTTCACTAATTTGCGCAGTGGAAGCGTGCTGGGCCCATAACCTATCGGTATATTAGGATCCGGACGCGATAAGGTGGCACGAAGTAAAGAAGCAAAGACAGAGTATTAAGTAATAGAGCGTAGCGTAACTTTATTATTAAAGTAAACTTAAACAGAGCGGGACAAGAGCCGAAGGCGTGCGTGCAGCTCGACTATCTCGTAGAGAGTGAGGCGGCGAGCGGAGAGCGCCGCCGAGCTCAGCGCCGTATCACGTGGTTTTGGCGGCGAGCGCTTCTAGAGTCGCTGCGACGCGAGGGATCTGCCGTCGGTGTCGGGGGAGATCGTACACATATTCCAACACTAATAAATGTTTTCAAATATCTTGAAACATTTTAAAATGTTTTTAAAACGTATTAAAAGTTTTAAAAAAGAAACGCAAAAAATATTTTAAAAATATTACTAAAATATTTTAATAACTTCTATAAACATTTAAAAATATTATAAAAACAGTTTTAAAATCTTTTTAAAATATTTGATAATTGATTAACAAATAAATAGTTTAAAATATGTTCACAATATTCTATAAATGTTTTAAAAGGTATTAAAATGTTTTAAAATATTTTAAAAATGTTTAAAAAATATGTTAGATATATTATATTAAAATATTTCGGCGAAATATTTTTACCCTAGGACAAATAAGATTGTAACAATATTTTATAAATATGCTTGAAATAATTGCAGAAATATTTCATTCATGATATAAAATATTTTAAAAATATTTTTATAATGTTTTTATGCTATTAGGGCAGTGACCCTCATTTAATACGATATCAAATGCCGAAACCTTCTTTAAGTCAAATAGTATATTGTGCAATCAAGGGAGAAAATAATATTTTTCTAGCAAGGTTGCTTTAGCTGTATTCTAGGTCATCTAATGTGCTCAAAACGAACATAAATACTCAAATCGCGAGCTTCTCTTTTCTTATTAGTTATTTTTTTTTTTTTGTTTTAATAAAAATATTGAGACAGTTCCTTTTTTATGAAATGAAAACAAATAAAAAACATAGGACAGAACTAGTATACTGCAGTAATCAGATATTTTCATGTATTTTCAAAATTCCTTTTTAAATTTTAAACAAAACTTTCGTCATAATGTTTTATAATTTCTATATTTTTATATTTTTAAAAATCGTAATTTTCTAAATTCTTATGCTAATTTTTGGTTTTTATGCATAAAAAGGACCTTTTTACATTTACATAGAGATAAGTGATAATGTATGATCAAAAATATCAGTTACCGCCCCAATAGAAATTCATTTTCAGTTTGCTGTATAGCCAAGTCAGCTTCTACGAGACGCGCTGGTCGCTGAACTGTTAATATAAGACCTCGTTCAGCCATTTCATAATTCGCTGCTGTCTTACCCATTTGAGCCCCCATTCCATCTACGAAAATTGTTTTTTTTTTTAATTAATTAAAATTAATTTAAATTGATGGACTCAAAATTGAACATGATAATTGTTTTGACTTATGTGGTTCCCTGGTAAAAAACGTCCCCGATAATATCCCCGGATTCCACCGAGATTTGTTAACTTATTCTACTGAAGGTTTCTCGACAGAAACTCTATTAGTGGAATACATTTTTGAATATAACTTTTTTTTAGATTACAAGATTGGGATACGGGTTTTGCGAGTGAGCCAACAATTTGGTAATATTCCAACTAATACATAGTTTTTACAAGGAATACATATATAAATTTGAGTTTAAGATTAGCATACACATTGGTTTGCTGACAGCTTAAGGGGATGTCGAAGCGATAGCTTCGTAAATCCGCCGCTAGGTATTTAGTATTTCCAAGATTTTAGAAAAACTAAAAGTCCGATCGAAATTTCTTTTGGTAGAATGATTTATTAAACTTAATACTACGGCGCTACAGGCTTGGTTTTTCATCGCAAGCTTTATTTCAGAAGTTAGTAGTAAAATTAGATTTTAAGGTTGGCGCTACAATCGCGTGAACACGCGTAAACACCCGCTCGTATTGCCAAGATTTTAGAAAAACTAAAAGTCCGATCGAAATTTCATTGGGTAGAATGATTTAATAAACCAAATCCTATAGCGCTACAGAGCCAGTTTTCCATTGCAAGCTTTATTCAAAAAGTTATAGGGAACAGAAAATAGTACATTTCGATACTAGTGCGAAAGAGTTGATTCTGGCACGAGTGTGAAGGTTGTCGCCCGAGCGAAGCGAGGGTGACAATCACACGAGTGCAGAATCAACTTCGCACGAGTATCGATCATTATTTTTTAACACAGGCGGCGCGAAATGCGATTGAACGCACGCGATTTCGCGCAGCCTGTGTTAAAAAAGGTGTTTTTAGCTACGACATCCCCTTTTTGTTTTATTTACGACTCTACAACGAACAATCTTTACAATGACAATTATGTTATACTCTTCATTTTACTTAACTGGACCGAGTCATCAATTTCAATTTATTACTTATGATATCTTTAGACAAAAACTCAATATTATTTATAAACTTTACCATTATAATAATGTAAATGTCTTAAATAACAAGAATAAACTTAATATAAACCTTTTACAACATTCATTATAGCTTTCCGATTATTTTATATAAACATTTTAAATATTGGTCCAAAATATCTATCAATTTAATTACAATGATAATGCCATACATTTTCTTTAAACATATTCATTAACTTCTGGCATTTTCAAAAAGAGTAATAATAAGTAAATTTTTATTTATACTTCAGAAGCTATTCAAAAATTGAAATCCTCCAAAATCAAGAATTACGACACGATGGTTTAAATTTTGTTGATTTTTTATTAGCTTGTAAGTATAAATCAATAGTTACTCATTATTACGTTATTTGGCAACGTACGAAGTTCATGAAAAAGTTTAAATAAAATTTATGATATTGTCATTGTAATTAGTCGATTTGATATTTTGTCCAATGACCGATACCAAGCAAAATTTGAAATTGTTTCAAGTAATCGGATAGCCACAATAAATGATTTAATATGTTCATATTAAGTTTATACTTGATAAATGAGACATTTGCTCTAGTATATAATGGTACAATTCATCAATAATATTTTTTTGAGCTATAGATTAGTAAATTGAGATTGATGGTTCATTTAAGTGAAATGAAGAGTATCGCATAATTGTTTTAAATATTGTTTATTAGAATCATTTTAAAATAAAACAAATTAATAATAATGGATTCGACTGATTTATTAGCTGCAATTATAGTCAAATGTAGTGTACTATGCTGTAAGCAAACTAATGTGTGTGTGCTAATATATTTGTTATACACGATATCGAGATTCCAAGTAGAATTTGTTATACTTTCTTGTGAAAAAATGAATCTATCGGGCTTGTATATTACCGTCTACAAGATATCGGGAACTTTTAACCAGGGGTTTCGTATAAAAATAAGTAGGCAAACTTTAAGAAAATCTTAATAAATTAAAGTTTGATAACAAACTAAAACTCAACCTTTAATAAACTACGATTTTGTTCAATAAATTATTTAATAAGCATTTCAATAAAAAGAAAATACTTTCGTAATATAATATTGTTTTCAGTATATCAATAATTATTGTATTTACCTAACATTCTATAAACGTTGGAACGTATTTCCATTTTCTTAGCTGCATACAAGTGAAAATTCTTACAAGTATTATTGGACCTAACGGGTTTTTGGAAGACTGACAATACTTCAGCAAATGGTAGCCAATATCTTCTTAGGTAAGCTGCAAAATCTTGCAGCTTTTGTAGTATAGCTGGATTAACGCCATTTCCATTTGCTAAATTATCAACAAAGCTAGTGATGTGCATAAATCCTTCTCCAACTTTGTCTGGAGGCAAATGTGCTACCGCATAAGCCCTCTCCAGGATGTACTCGAATTCCATAGGGATATTTTCGTTCCAAGATTTTGCTAAAGCCTTAATAAATAATATTTATTTCTACATTATTATAATATTTTTAAGACAACGAATACAATCTGGTATGAAATAAAAGAGTTTAACTGTTCGACTTAATAGGAGACGGCAGGGCACGACGGGATTGCCGGGTGGAATGAGTTTTCGATTTATTTAAACATAAAGGACTTTTGACTTGCAAATTCTTTAACAGATTGGAATATAAGGATTCAATGTATTTATCCTTTATCGCCATGAGCATTCGAAATCGTTTGAAGTATTGAAATTTGCAGATAAAATTTTTAGCCTGTTGCGCGTGGATTATTAAGCAATAAATAATCACTGAAAACAAGATAATAGAATAGAAATTTAAATAACTTGTTTTGTTAATAGTATTTTATATTAAACTGTAATTGCATGATATAATGCAAAAAATGAAGAAAATTACATTTTTAAGAGCAAAATATAAACAGATTTAACCTCGCCTTTTTACCCAATTATTTTGAGATGTCGATAACTTTTATAAAATTTATCTTTTCTTCAAATTCTAAAATTATTACACCTTTAAATTCGTATACATTCAAATTACATTCGTAAAAATATAACTATATTCTGTTTATTGTTTGATATATCAAAAACCTATCATGCTCTACTGTGAAACCCATTACGTCCCACCAATGGGGCGTGATTGGTTTTTGGAGATGTATTTTTATCTTGGCTATTAAAAAAAAAACGTACTTTATCTTTTATACTTTAACCACTTGGATTGCATTTTTAATGAGTGATGCTAAAAAAATGTTTTTGGTACAAAATCCTTTTTTTTTTGAAAATAAGAACGAATTAAATGCAGATGAATCATACGGATCTCGACGTGACCTGCCCTCCTCTCAGTAGCACATCAGTACCGCTAAAGCCAAATTATATTCGCTATTAATTTCAAGGTAACATAAAAATGCTAAGTAGAACCATATAATTTAGAATTTTTTTCCTATTCTTGCAACTTGTGAATTTTTGTGTGACAAAGTCTATGACGTATAAGTCTGTCATAAAGTGTATTTAAGGAGGTTCTATCGGTAATGGAATTAACATAACGATATATTTAGAATTTCGTTTACAAGTTGGTATATATCTCAAAAACATCCATATAAATTTCAGAAGGCACATGGCATATAATAGAAGTTATTAAAGTTTTTATTTTTCTAAAGTTATTATTTACTCCTACAAAGTATCGTTCATGGGCTCTAAGTGACAAAGTTATAGTTAAAATGTATTGAATACAAAAAACGTACATTTAACCTAAAAAAAAAAATGAGTCAAATCAACGCCGGTAGGAAATTTTTCATAAATAATTAGGATGCATAGAATTGTATAAATGGAATGTATAATCATTATTTTATGATAGTTAATATGTGCAGCTTTTTAGCAAAGTAGATCGCACGATTCCTTAATGAAATTTTGAAGTTAATAGCAAAAATCTCGATATTTTTACCAGAGAAATCATTTTAAAAATTTGTCCTACTGGAAATAAATAAATAATCACCTGCTTATAGTGAAATTCACAACCGGAAATAGTTGCAGTTGGACATTTCTCACGACCACTGTTTATGTGAGATCTTTCAAAATCACCCATTACAGGACATTTCTTCTTGGGAACGATTTCAAAAACTTTATCCCATATAGCATTGTACATGGCAGTGGTTCTTGAACTCGCAAGAACATAAATGGCAGGAAATCCCTACGAATAACATTTTTTAACATAAATACAAGATGCACTTGAATCATAATAAGCAAAATTAGTGTAATATATATCATGCTTTTCTATTGTGTCGAGAAATAAGTAGCAAAAGAGGTAGCGATTGCTATTTTGAATGAGTAATTTGCTTAGACAATAAAGATACTTAAAGTTATTCGCAATTAAATGCCGAATGGGCCCCTTACACTACACACATTTATACACACATGTACAATGCTCTTCCGTTTCTTAGAATAGGATATTAAAATTTATGGAAATATTTTTCTCCATGTATCACGTACAGTCGGCGGTAGTTAATTCTCGTGAAATATTTTCGAAATGCTCCAATCAGATTGGTGGATTTACAAACCCTAACATCAAAAAGTACGATTTCAAAAACGTTCCACGAGAATCAACTGTCACCGAGTATATATACCAGTCGTTTTTAAACAATTATTTATTAACTTACTGTATTCATCTTTCGAAAGTGAACGATAAACACCTGCGCACAGTGGGGTTTCCTTGGCCTTATCTATAATTTATAAATTGTTATAAATTGCATACATACATATTAGTGTAATAAACATTAGTATAAACTTTTACTTTAAAGGTCCCATCAGCGTATAATTGTCTGCACCTTGATAGGGGCTCAAGCATACTATCGTGAATAAAAACGAGACCAATCGAACCATCTGTTCCCCGTGCACATCCTCTATAATAGTTTCTCACGGGTGGATAATCTGCCAAACCATTAGCTAATCCTGCCAAAGTTCGAGGAACGGGTGGTACGTTATTTAATCGTTCGGTCCGCATGCTGGATTGGTAAGTCGAATACTTCACTTCGACACGTATCGGGGCATATCTAAGTTCATTAAACAATAGTTATTATCACAAATTATTACATGGAGAAAAGTAAAAAATAATAAACAGCGATAAATAAAATCGAAGGCAATAAACAATAAAATGCTCTAGTAAACATAAAATGTCTAATCAAGGGGTGCGACAGTGCCGCGCTGGCGAGTAAAAGTATACGAAGTATGTACGATACGACAACGGCGCGGATCGCGGCTCTTATATACATCAAATTGGGTTCTATAACCTCAACAAAAATTTCCAAATGCATTCATATCATTATGATTGCCCCTATGTCGGTAATATCGCTACCTAATTGAAAGCTATTGATCTAATCTTTCTTGAGGAAAAAGATTGATCCTAAAAGATTACTTTAATAGCGATATTTTGCAAGTAGAAGTGTTAAATTAAATATGCATTTTGATTTTCCGAGATTATCACAGCTTTGACATTGCATTTCTAAATTGTATAGGGCTAGCAATTTTTTCCGCAATTTTCCCGATCCATATATAGCATGGTTTATATGATTTTCTTGATAATAATGTTGATAACGAATAATTATGTTATTTGCAATAATCCTAGTGACTTTTGGAATGCTTTATTCATAGGCGACTTTTTCTCCAACAGTCCTTTTTAGGATAGTTAATAGGTACATTAATAGATACATTGGCGACTTCTTCTCCAACATCCTTTTTAAGACAGTTGTTGAGTAAGTCTTACTTTATCGGCAACTCCTTGTTCAACTGTACTAGCCGTAATTTTGTTATTTCTAACATTTTTTTTGTTTTGGTTGTGCTTTCTCATATCCTACAACAATGTCTTCTCCTGCGAAAAAATATCGTATCGATAGATGCGTTAATCCATTTGATATTAATACAGGACACAGCAAATCTCTTAGGAAGATCTCCAAAGAATTTCAAGATGTCTATCCTGATTATCACGTGCAGCCGGAAAATGCCGAGCAAAATTTTGACAGCCGATTTTCCGGGAAAACATGAAAGGGTAACATTTTTCACATTAAAAAAATTGATCGTATTCTTCATGCAATTTGAAGACAAAAGTAATCTATTAAATTTTTTTATGATGCATTCTTTTCACGTAAAAAATCATCAAAGTTGGCAAAAAAAAACGTAAATTTTCCGATTTTTGTAAACTTTGATGATTTGTGACGAGATTAGCTCGTCTTCACTGTGCACAGAATCCTCGCCTCGCTATCGTTACTGGAGTCGCCCCAATGGCAGTAATTGCTAATATTTTGGGTGATTGTAGTAGTAACGAGAGGAGAGAGGAGTCGTGGCCAGCAGCTTCATCGCACGTCAGTCACCGGAGCAGACGACGCAATCGCACACTCGGCTGACCAGTGCGGCAACTCCCGGATCCGAGCAGCGTTGCTTTGACTCCCGCCAACGGAAGCAAGCGCGCCGAGACTCCGAGGCAGCAGCGCTGGAGAGTCGGCAGTGCGGAGAGGGGGAAACCGCACGGCCAGCAGCACGACGAGTCAGTAGCTGCGCGCGCGCGCCGAGTGTATAGCTATACGTATGCCGAGGCCCGACTGCTTTGGAGTGGAGCGAGAAGACCCGATTGGCAACCGGTGGAGGCGCGCCTGCTAACATCTGAGATAAATGTGTAGAGGGCATAAGCCCAGTTCATACTGGCGCCGTTGTACGCGGCTCAGAGCCAGAAATATGGTGAAAACAAGGGCGTGAGAGAGTGAGAGAATGAGTCGCGGTTCGAATCGCGCGCGTATTGACTTCTGTATCGACGCCTGTTTAGTCGCCTGCGTGCGAGAAATATCGATTATCGACAGGCTCGATGAGGTCCTTGTGGCGCAGAGACCCGCGACGCGGCTTTGTAGTTCCGGACGGCAACGAGCACGAAACCTGGAGTGGATCCCCCCGGCTTTGATTAACTGCACGAGAGAGTTCTTCGCGAGTTCGCTTTTCTTAGAGTACGAGACATCATCAGGAGGAGAGGAAGTAACAGTTGTGGTGCGGAAATTGGTAGCCAGGTTAGTAAGACTCATGGTGTCGAGGACTCGTAGTGAAGCTAGTGGCCGCCGGGAACGAGCATTCTTTGATGCCACGTGGCGCGAGAGAATTTCGAAGTACGCGGCGCGACGAGAATTGTGTGAGTGAGAGTGAGTTTGAAAGTCGGAATTAACGCATCCTATTAGAAGTTGAGTTGTATAATTTGTGGTCAGAAAAAGAGTAAATAAAAATTCTTTCTTACTTTAGTACTTAAATATCGAGCAAAGTGTTGTTTAGTCCCTAATCACCCGCTATTTCGCATAGTCGTAAGACCGAGAGTATCACCCGAAATACTTTGTGTTCGTCATCGGAACCTCCTCGCGAGGGAAAGAGTTTCACAGCCGCGGTAGAAGACGAGGGTATTGTGTCGCGGGCAAAGTGTAGTTCGGCCTGGCGCCCTGTTATTAATAAATTCGGCCGGATTATTCTTTTATTGTCAACGTTGGTGTTCGGGAGTTGTTCGCTGGGCCCTCCATCCCAGTGAGCATCCGCCACGTTTCATTGGCGCCCAACGTGGGGCCAGATTGTCGGTGTGCGAAAAGTGTGTGTGAAAATAGGACGACATTTTGTGCTCGCGGAAAATACGCGTCGTGAGTGTGGAAGTCGAGGCCGATCGTTCGTTGGGGTACGAAGAAAATAAACGGTGTTGTTGGACAGCGATAAATAAACAGTGCGACGAAAAGTGAAAAATTCGGTGACAGAAAAAGTGCAAAATTTTTTTTTTTCTCTCTTACACCTACGTCGCCTGAGTGCGGCCGCCGTGCGAAATAAAAATCGCCACGTGGCGACGGCGAGCTTGAGAGCCTAGTAAGGTGAATTTGCGGTGTAGAAGTAAAATTAAATTCTCGCACGTGATTTCAAATTTTCTTTGTTTCCACCGGAACTTTTTCGAATTCGTTGTTCGTATTTTTGTGGAATCGAATTAATTTCGTCGCGAGTTTTAATAAATGCTGTACATAACCAAATTAAAATTTTAGTGGAACGTGTTATAAAGAAATTGATGCCTGTATTTTTAAACCATACCGTTGTGCAAATCGAGGAATATTTTTGTTGACGTGCGAATAAATTGGAGAATAAATGGTGAACATTTCTACCAGGGATGAAAATTTGAAAGAAACATTAATGTAGCATGATATTTGAATTAGATAACCATTCTGCCTGTAAGTTTTGATAAAATAAGACAAAATGAAAATCCAAAAACAAAATATTTTCCTTGTATGGCTTTCTACGATCATCAACATTTTTGTAATCCTATATTGATTAAATAATTAATTATAGGAAGAAATGTATGTTTACGAGTTAAAATATATCATATCTTTTAGAAAAAAAAAACTTTTCAAAAGGTAAAACATTGGCGAGTAAAACTTTCTTTAAAAAAGTAGTGCAATTCCAAAATATAAAAGTCAAGTAATTTTATTCATTTAAAATTAAAAAAATGGCAAAATAATTACTTCATATTCTTCATGCTATTTGAAGACAAAAGTATTCTATTAAATTTTTTCATAAAATGCATTATTTTCCCCTGAAAAATCATCAAAGTTTACAAAAATCGGAAAATTTACGTTTTTTTTGCCAACTTTGATGATTTTTTACGTGAAAAGAATGCATCATAAAAAAATTTAATAGATTACTTTTGTCTTCAAATTGCATGAAGAATACGATCAATTTTTTAATGTGAAAAATGTTACCCTTTCATGTTTTCCCGGAAAATCGGCTGTCAAAATTTTGCTCGGCATTTTCCGGCTGCATGTGATAATCAGGATAGACATCTTGAAATTCTTTGGAGATCTTCCTAAGAGATTTGCTGTGTCCTGTATTAATATCAAATGGATTAACGCATCTATCGATACGATATTTTTTCGCAGGAGAAGACATTGTTGTAGGATATGAGAAAGCACAACCAAAACAAAAAAAGTACAGTTGAACAAGGAGTTGCCGATAAAGCAAGACTTACTCAACAACTGCCTTAAAAAGGACGTTGAAGAAGAAGTCGCCAATGTATCTATTAATGTACCTATTAACTATCCTAAAAAGGACTGTTGGAGAAAAAGTCGCCGATGAAGAAAGCATTTCTTGAAGAAAATATTCCTTTCTATGGGTTGCTAAACGTGGGAAGGGGTTGGGGGTGTAGGTAAAAAAGAGGGATGAAATAAATCACTTGAAAGCAATAAATTCCTTTGCCACAAAACAGTTTTATTTGCTGAAATCTTTGCACAAGTTGTCATTGGACACGAGCCGTGTACTTGCAGCATTAGGCTGTTGGAAGAGGGGCGAGGTACAGCGCTGGACCCGGCCTCCTTATGTGCCCTCCGCGACGCTACTTCACTTGTGGGTAATGCGCAGCCGCCTAGCGGCGCGCCGCGGTACTAGCGCCGCGGTGATAAGCGCTGCAGCGTGCGTGGCGTGTTCGGCGGGTTGCGCGTTAGCAGGGGCTTTTCGCGAGAGAGCCTGCGGGTGGGTTATGACAAATATCCGCCAGTTTATATTGGCCATATTGAATTTTGAAATTTCGAGGTTAAAATAAGATTGAGCGGCTCCTTAAACTCCCATACCGATACTTTAAACTGATTTAAAATCGTTCATTGCGGTAAAATAGTTTTGGTGGTTGTATAATTTCCGCCATTTTGGATCGGCCATTTTGGATTTAAAAATTTCGAGGTTAAAATAAGGTGCAGTGGCCCCAAAAACCCTCATATCGATACTTTAAAGTGATCTAAAATCATTTGTTGCGGTAAAATTGGTTTGGTGGTGGTATAATGTCCGCCATTTTGGATCCACCATTCCGAATTTTGAAATGTCGAGGTTAAAATAAGATTCAGTGACCCTGAAAACCCCCATATCGATACTTTAAACTTATCAAACATCATTTATTGCGGTAAAATGGGTTTGGTGGAGGTATAATGTCCACGATTTTGATTCCGCCATTTTTGATTTTGGAATTCCGTCAGCATTGTCAATAATATGTCCTATCATGAGTTGTACATGCTTTTTGGTGGGATATTTCACAAATTAGAACATTTTTACTATTGTTTTTGTTGAATGTGCTATGAAAACTTGGGTTTCAGGCTCCATATTTTATGCGCCACATTGGATTTTTGAAAAGGCCAGAACTTTTTTAAAAGCCCTTGACCAGACGATCATTTTGAGACCTCAAACGTCTTGTTAGGTTAACCCAAATTTTGGGTGCACTGATGGTCCGGTTGACGTGAAACGTCCCATATATATAACTATATTCATATACACACACATACGTCATCTGTTAAAGCATAGCATAGAGCAGGTCAAGGGAAGTCTTTAACATTTTTTTTTATAAATAAATAAATAGTTGAAATCCATCTTTGAGAGTAATAAATTCAGAAAATACTTACGGCTTTGGGAGTGATTCTCTATAATTCGTGCCGCATTAAGAAAACAAAAATAAACTGCTGATTCTTTGTTATTTTAACCTTTAAGGTTCTATTTTGTCTTGGCTTTTTTAAATGTGTTTAGCTAATCATGGAAGTGTCTCAAAAAATAACATTTACTCACACTCACGTGAAATTTATAAATGAACCAGACAGAGCATGGTTTGTGCATCTTGACATGATAAAAGAGTTTGAAAAAGATCGTCCCAAACACGTCAATGACTTTTTACAAGATAAGTGGTATCATGTTAAGTGGTACGATGCTAGAGTTTGCAAGCGTGTTATCGTCAGAGCACAAATTTCATCTCTAATATGTAAGTATTAGTATTATTTTTATTATTTTAGCTAGGCTTATGAGAAAAAATTTGATTGTTGACGTTTCTGATTTGCAGCTGGTGGCCAAGAAGAGATGGAAAAAATTATAAAGTCACGTAGTCGATTTGCCCCGCTTACTCAAATGGCAGATTTTGATAGTTCATCCTTTAATACTTCTACGGACGATGAAGAGACAATTGTCCGCGCAGCACCAAAGGTCAGATCCCTAATTTTTCTATGTTTTCGATAATATGTTCTTGGTTTGCTTTCAATGTTTAAGTCATTCATAGATCAGTAGGGCAGATTAGGGCAGTCTTGGACACGGGTCAATCTTAGCCATACCAATAATCTCTCATTTAGTGGCCAACATGGTAGCTTCCTGCTATATTGGTTTTTGGTAGCTTTACCTTTTCCAATAAAATGTTTACGCCTCACTCTTCCCTACATATATTTTTCTCTTTGGCATAGCAAATATTTGTACAAGAGTTTGCTATGTGATTAAGCTGCTTGAATTACTATAATCCGTCAATTCTTCTCTGTTGAAACTATTGACATAAACTTTTAAATCCGATTTCATGTAAAAATTGGAACTGATACATGTAAATTTTTACAGGAATCAAAAAAAATTGTAAAACTTGACGCTAAATTCTACATAAAAGTGTGCGTCAAGATGAGTATGTAAAATTGTACGTGAAATTTTACATGTAACCTTACTTACATTATAACCTTACTTAAACATACCGTATATGATTTGCATGATAAAAATTGAAACAATTATCAAAAATAATAATAATACATTATGCAACAAGAAATGAAACGAATAATTGCAACAGGTTAGAGTTTCATGTAATTTGGATAATTCATAAAAAAATTGTTTTATTGTACGATAAATTCTTATAAGACAAATGTAGATACAAATGTAAATATTTTAAGCGTGGCGCAGTTACAATGAGATTTTTAGTGTTATATATTGCATTTTCTAAATAAAAATAAGCAGTATATGTTACAAAAATTTGTTTTTATAATTCTATGAATAATTAGCGTTGAAGTTGTTTTAACATTTATATACAAAAAATGCAACCATCATGCCTTAAGGAGGTATTACCGGTATAGGTAGCTATTCAAAACAAAGTCCACTTTTATTTTCTCAAATATATGTGGGATATACTTAAGGGGGCACACCACCTCTGAAATTAAAATCAAAATTTTTTATTAAAAATGTATAAATGCTTATATAAATAAACCAAATTTTTTTACTATTTTTAGACATAATTACCTTTATTTTGATGGTTTTAGACCTTCTATATACATCTATAATACCTACGTATAGTAGGGAGTCCATAATTCACTGACCGTAAGATTCCAAAGGAACAAATGGCCCAAATGAGCTCTAACTCCAGGATATTGTTTAAAAGTACATTAATAATGGTATGAATGAGGGGATTTGGTTTAAATTTCATAGAAAAAAAGTTACATGATAGTTATGTCAAAATTAATCAAAAATTGATAAAAAAATCAGTAATATGCTTATAAAACTTTTTCTATGAAATACAAACCAAATTCCCTAAAACCATCAAAATAAAGGTAATTATGTCTAAGAATAGTAAAAAAAATTTGGTTCATTTATATAAGTATTTATAAATATTTAATGAAAAATTTTGATTTTAATTTCAAAGGTGGTGTCCCCCATAATAATAAAGGTTGCATAAGTCAGGGTACGACAAATAATGATTTGAAATTCACATTAAACGATTTTATTTCTCAGAATTATGAATAAAAAGTTTCACAGTAACTGATTTCACTATTTTTTTTTTTGAGGTTAAGTGTACATTTCTCAACTTTTATTTGTTTATTGCTACGCTCACAGGTTCCAAACCATTTTTTACAAACACTCAAGTTATTCGTTAGTTATTCAACTAATGTTCTTTCTCAGGCTCCAAAGTTTCACTATACCTAAACTCAGTATTTGTTATAGTAAAATCTACTTATATGCCGAATTTTATCATTTTCTGAACTGACAATCTGTTATTGGAAGGACCTACTTTAAAAATCATTTGATTTGGCAACTTTTACAAAAATGTCTGAATTCTGCAATTTTAATATATGGCTTAACTTTGCATTGATGGCACCTTATGATCTCCAAATTTTTTTGGGTTCTGTTAGGGGTATGACAAACTCATACAAAAATGTTCCCTGTTGGAAAAAGTTCATTAGTCGATTTTTGAACAATTTTTCCACAGGTTGGTGTGAAATAATGCAATAGTCCATAATAAATAAATATAAAAAAATATACATGCACACACACACACACACGTTTGTGTGTGTATGTCTATATATATATATATCTGTACAATATGCTCGTTTTGGTTTTGAGTGGGAATGAGCTCCACGCCCTTACCCCCACCTCATTATATAAGAGTATAATCATCAACATGGTTATTATAAAAACCATAACATCTACATGTGGAGCTATAATTATCTGGAATTATTATATTCGCATCTCCCCTAAGAATAACGGAAGACCGCAGCATGGCCAGAAAAATCACTTGATTTTTCACATGATTCATCCCAAGATTCGCCTGATTTCTTACTGGAAAAATAATGCCAAATCGTCACGTGACAAATCGCGCGATTTCTCTCTCCCGGGTATGCATATTTCAATGAATTATGATAATGTATGGTCAGATGAGATTTTGGCACGAGATCTCACGTGAGATATAGCAATAGGACAAATAGACATTTCTAGCGCATTTTTGTCAAAAGCTTTCGAAATAAGAGGACATATTCTTTCCAGCAGAATAATGAAACTCATGCATCGCCAGCATAATATAAAAAAACTAGATATTATAAAAAATAATTATTTACAAAAAAGGCTGTAAAATGACATACAATGTTTTTTTAATAAATTAAAATAACGTTTCTTTGTAATGATGTCTACAAAAAGTTAATGAAGTTTTATCAGTATTTTTTGTCAGTCGAATTTTGCTATGCGCACATTTGCTATGCCATTTCCCTTAGAAAATTACAAACTTTCTGTTGTAAATCCGTACCCACTGGTTTAAAAGGCCTGAAAATTGACAGAAAACTTTGTTTTTAGTGATGGAGCATAACAAAATAGTAAAATGATACGTATTTTTGTTACAAATCTGCATGTAGGTTGAAGCTGTTGTAATCGTGTGAATCTTGTGCAAATCATATATGGTACAGTTCTATGCAGAATTGATGTATATAATCTTCTAAATTTTTCACGACAAAAATTTTCAAATTGGAGGTTTTATTCGGATGATACTATCGTTTTTATAGGTCAGAAAGGATAGTTTTCAATTGAGGGGTCGGATCGCGAAAGGATGTACTGCATTCATAATTCTAATAATTCAGCAATAATTTTTAAAAACTTTTTGATTACTTCGCGCGGTAAACGGGCGACCCTCAGTGTGGCCGACGGGTGGAAAAAGGGAAAAATTTAAGCTTCACGAGAAAAAATCATTCAATAAGGCCCTCCACGCGGGGAAATGTTCGTTAAGTAATGTATTTTGAGGATTGCGAGTCCCTCAAAATGTACCTCAAAGCTAGTAAGTACCCCATACACTTAAACCAATGTTTGCGAAATTCGCTGATTTTAGTATATTTCCGTTACTCGTTACTTTTTATTAGAACATTTTTTAAAGAATATAGTTCGATTTTATCTTATTTTATGCCAGACCAATGTTATTTTTTAAATAATTATATACGAAAATCAGCAATTGTCGCAAAAATTGGTTGAAGTTAATAGGGTACTTACTAGTCTTACTTTTTGGACCCATCAGCCACACTGTGCGACCGTATACCGACAGGGAGTTACCTTACCGATATCGGTATCATTTATTGTTTGATAATGATTTTCGAAATTCCGGGAACAAATGACCAAATGTAACAATATACTGTCCTACTAAATTTGAAGTCGATTCATTTACAATTTCTATAGCAACCCCGTGTTCAAATTGGCCTGGTCTTCCCAACATATGTTTTCCATTCGGGAATACCTCTTATGTTACTTATTGAACTTGTAATTTCCAGAAAAATGAAAGCACTATTTTGAAGGAAGCAAAAAGAAAGAATGCAAAAATAACCATTCATAAGATGAATTCTAATAAGTTGTTGCAAACGAGAGAAGAGCTGGCTTTTACCGCACTCGACAACAATAATAAAAATTCGGAGAAGAAAATAAAAAAAAGGGATGCGAAAACGTCGATGCCGAAAAAAGTTAGTTTATGTATTCAAATAGTAAGTTACTTAGAGCATGGCGCTATAGTCAGGCTAAAAAAAGAAGCTAATGCAGATAAAATCTAACAGAATGGGGCTCAAAAACAATCTAAGACCGGGTTAGTGAATGGTATTGCGCTCGGGAGTTGATATAAAATATTAAGTGTAAATATTGTTTAGTTTTTTTCAAGACATCAATTAAAATCAAATGAAATCAGAACCTATCGTTCAATGGCTTTATTAATATATTTTGATGCAGCTATCGGTGTTTACAAACAAAAATATTTTTTATTTGAAAGAGGTGCATACACTCTCTCCTGACAATTAAGTTCTAAAAGTGTGAGCTCCCTTATTTCCAAATTATTGGATACAAAATAAACTTCTATGTGATTAATTTAAATAAAATAGGACTTGTCCAGTTTTTTAATCCGATTCTGTCAAATTTTATCTGGATCTATGTATTCCTAACTCTTTGCAATCTCTATCCGGATTTCCTTTGAACGTATTTTGCGTTAAATCAAGCATTGGCGTAATGATATCTAAAGCCAAACTAACTCTAACGGCATTTCATGTAATCAGGGTTGCCCCATCTCGTTTCTTCTTGTCCGTGAGCTGTCTCTTACGACTCTCTGTTTAATTCTGACACTACTTTAGATCACTTAGAGCTCATTGGTATCATTCATGTATTTACAGGAAAGACAACCTTTGGCAGACATAAGCAATCAACCAAAAGCTAAATCGCTAACCAAATCTTCTCTGATAACACCCATGTATCCGTCGTTAGAATCTTTGCGACCACTAACACCGTCCTCATCGCCACTTCGCACAAGCATGCGGGTCGGTCCCAAAGGTCGAGCCGCAACATGCGATTTCGATGGCGAAGGTAATGTGGGATCGCAATTAAGCTTGCAGTGGTCGCCTCGTCGAAGTCCATCGAAATCATTCCCGCCATTGGTGCTTCACTGCCGATCGAAATCGCATTCCCCATCGGTACCTCAATGGAGCCATTTGCCATCAACGCCTCGTCTGAGCCCAAACAAAGTCTCTCTCTATTGGTTCTCTATCTATTCTAGGAGTTCGCGGTCGCGGTCACGTTTTAACAGTTCGCGCACCGTCACCTACGCGCTCGTAACATGCACTGTCTCCATCGCGCTCACAGCGTTCACCGTCACGTTCGCGCTCTCAACATGATCCGACTCCTCCGTGCTCTCAACATGCACCGTCTCCTACGCGCCCTCAACATGTACCGTCTCCTACGCGCTCTCAACATGCACCGTCGCGTTCGCGCTCTCAGCGTTCACGATCACGTTCGCGCTCTAGGCGTTCGTGGTCACGTTCGAGTTCTAGGCGTTCGCGGTCACGGTCAGGTTCGCGCTCTAGGCGTTCGCGGTCACGTTCGCGTTTTAGGCGTTCGCGGTCACGTTCGCGTTTTAGGCGTTCGCGGTCACGTTCGCGTTTTAGGCGTTCGCGGTCACGTTTACGGTCATGCGCACGCTCTCGGCGTTTGCGGTCACGTTTGCGCTCTCAGCGTAGATACAGATCGTTAACTCCACCGTGGAAGAGATTCGACTTCAGAAGAAAAGTTTTGAGCTCGTCGGATAGAGAAAATGAAGGTACATATTTAAACATTTAATATAAGTATATGCAAGACTGCAGATTAAAAAGTTATGACATTTTTGAAAAAATCCGAGGATATTTCTCGTCCCATAAAAATCGTCAAACATGATTGGGAATAATTTCTCAGAAAATTTTTATTTTCTAACGATTCATTACTCCTTATTGTTCAAAAGAATATAATTTTTGTATGGCACATAAGTAACATGAAATATTGTCACAGAGACAGCGACCTACTGGATTATTCTCAAATTTTGGAAACCGCGATTGTATAAGATGTACGCAAAGCGAAACCTTTTGAATGCTCCAGGTATGCAAATGAATGTTTTAGATGCTTGTATGAAATAGTCTTGTGGAAATAGTTTTTGACAAAAAATTGATATGTTTGATATTAATTTTAGAAGAAGCAGAAGCACATCGGCGTTATAAAATATTTGATGAAGGAAAGGTATTGATCCCGTGTTTGTTAGTTCATAAAATTTGTGATATGTCAGAGTAAATAAAACATTACAAAATTTTTTTGCAGCGCATTTATTTGGGACAAGGTATTACTTCACAAGTAGATGCTTGGAGAACGGTGCCAACTACAAAACCATTAAGCACTTTTGCTGCGGGGGCAGCTCAGCTGATATGGAAAAAAGAGTTGCCGTATTTTTGTTTGGACCTCAAAAAAGTGAAGAAAATTGTTCCCGGAGAGAAGTCGATTCAGCTTTTCTGTCCAAATAAGTTGGAATTATTTTTTATTAAGATATATACGTACAAAGTAGTTAATATACATGTATATATCGACTACTTTATTATATATATATATATATATATATATATATATATATCAATCAATTTAACAGGTTTGTGCGCAGATTATATATAATACAAGATCGTATAAAAATTATCCCATTGATAAAAGGCAGTATTTGATGAATGTATGTACGATGGCTTTGACTCAAAAAGTTAAATATGAAAGAAGTTTTGAAATAGAGGTTCAGAGTAGGCGTACTTAAACCCTAGTTCAAAACTAGTTTGGCGATAATCATTGAGATAATCCAAGATTACAGAATAATATATGTTGTTAATAACAATGAGTTTATAATAAATATAATTAATATATAAATAAATCGATATAAGTTCGTTAAGAGTATTTTCACGTAATGTTTGTGATAATATTTCAATTGATTAATAAATGAAACCTATATATTTAAATATAAATTTGTTGTAATTGATTCTTAATTGATCGGCCGCATATTAAAATGAGACCCAATTAAGTTTAATCCAATAGTGCTACTCACAATCAGTATTAATAGTTCTAACTTATACTACACCGTAATACAATTAATTTCTTATACTTATACTCTGCAATTAACGTTCAGACTGTAGTATATGATAAATTAACAGAAATGATCGATTAATGGCTTTTCTTCTAATAGCTAAACTGATTAATTCGAATCGTCTAAAACTAATATAAAATTTTCCAAAATTTTTTTGGATACAGTTTTGGACTTAAAATATTTTTCGTACCCGTCCCGATTAGCTACATCGATTCAGAATCATCTAAAAATGATAAATAACATGACATACCCTAGTGGAAATAATTGGGTGTGCCAAAGTGTGGCAAAGTATACTAAAGTGTGTCAAAATGTGCCAAAGTGTGCCAAAATGTGCCATACTGTGCCAAAGTGTTCAAATTCGGAAATTTGCTGCACTTTGGCACACTTTGGCACACTTTGGCACACTTCGGTACAGTGAGATATATCCCGCCGCCCACGCGTCAAAACATTGCCACTGCACGATGCCGTCATATCCACGGCACACGTAGAGCTTGAAGTCCCAGTTATAGAACGTAACAATAAATAATTTAATAAAAATTAAAAAAAAAATACTAGCGTCTGTAAAACTTGAACCCGGATTCTTTGGGTTAGTAAGCTGAAGGTCTACCACTGAGCCACAAGTACTTGTTACAGTTAATACAAAAATTTAAACTCATGTACTTCAAGCAGCTTTAGATACTTAGTACTTTTACAATATTAATTAACAATTGCCCGTAATTGCCTTAAAGCTGGTGTCCGCCGTAAATGTTGGAAAAACATGCCTCAACAGGGGAATCCGTCGGGAATACAAGTTTTCCAGATTTCGTACAAAAATTTTCTAAGTCCTCAATTTCCGAAAAACCCATGTGTGTCAAAATGTGCCAAAGTGTGCCAGAGTGTGCCAAAGTATACCAAGGTATGCCAAAGTGTAATAAATTTCCGAATTTGAACACTTTGGAACATTATGGCACACTATAGCACACTTTGACACACTTTGGCACACAATCCATTTCCACTAGGGTATTTCGCAATTGTTCGACTCGAGAATTTGGGAACCAAGTTTCAACCCACCCACTCAGAATCTTCATTAAAATACCTTTCTTTTATCCGATTATACGTTTACATAGTTTTACAATACGATTTTCTACCATGATTAATTGATTAAAACCAATTTTGCATATGAAAAACTCCTGATCTTCGTCAGATGTAAATTTGACCTGTAATTACAGCTGTAATTACAGTTGTCTTTTTCTATTTTTTTTTTGCTTAATGTTTTCCTCATTTTTCTAAGTTTTGACCGCGAATTACGGACTGTTGGAGTAATTTTTGAGGTTATGGAAGAACGGGGGCTACATAGGCCAAAAACAAAGGTGGATTTGTGTTCAGCGAGAAAAAATACATAAGAATAAGCTTTTTTGCTTATTATTTTTTTCTTCCAGCGAGTTTTAAGGAAGGTACGGAGATATAGCAAAGTCATGAGAATCACTCCAAATAAGTATATATCTTTTCCTTTATATATCACACACAACCTGTGAAAATTTTAAATCGATTGATTGATCCGTTACCGAGATATTAACAAAAACATTAACATTGGAAACGCTCTCCTCTTATGGGATGACAGCAAATTTTAGATTCAGATCGTTTTTTTATATGCTTAAAATAATGGGTCAGTGAAAAAAACATACTTTTAGCAATAGAATAGCATACTGTATTGATTAGTACCCTTAAAAATTCAGTTTACCGGCTATTTCAATGAGAAAAAGACTAAAACATAAATGGAGCAGAAAAAAATAGAGTGCCACACTGGCTATACTAAGCGCCTACTGCATGCGAGTGAAGTGACCTAACCTCGCGCTCGCGCGCACTCGATTTTCAACTTCAAATGTTTATAACTTCTGATCTATTGCGTGTAGAGGCTTGAAACTTTTTTGAACAGATTTTTGTTGATTGAACGGAAAAATCTAACATATTAAAAGTTCACTTCTGATTTTGTATTTTTCATTCATGCAAACAACGGCTTGAGCTAATTGTGATAACATAATATAAAACTACGTATATTCACGGTTATTATACAATTTTTTTAAGTCATTTAGTTAAGGCTAGCTCGAGTAATGACGAGTCAAACACAAAGTAATTTTTTTTCCGTGCGCTCGCACGCGTGGATAAATGTTTTTAGCCAAGGTTAGTACATTGACCATTTGCGTCCACAGCACACGCACAATAGTCAAAACCGAATATTTTGCTGCGACCCCCACCCCACTTTTACCTCTCCGGACCCACCTTAAAGACATATAACTGCTTTTCCGTAATGATATTTGTGACTGTTAGAGTTATACCAGACCACCATTTTGAACTCTTCAAATGAATATTTCTGAGGGATTCAAATTCGGAAAGTACACTAAAAAACGAAGATTTTCACCAAGTTTTAGCTCATTCCTCTGTAACGCCAATTGAATCAAGATTTTTGTCCAAACTTCGATTCCACCTCGGGTCACATTTTTTTATTAAATTGTATAAAGGAGGTTCTGCCGTATTATGCCAGCTTGAGCCATACTATGCCATACCATACCAAACCGTGCTCAAAATTTGAAAAAAACTCGAGAAAAATATTTTTAATTTCTAAAAATATAATATTGTGCCTAATTGTGCCATACTGTGTCATATTATGCAACACTGTGCCAAACAGTGCCAAATCGTGCAAAATGTCCGAATTAGTATGAGTATAGCATAATGTAGCACAGTTTGGCATGGTGTGGTACAGTTTGACACGATTTGACATAGTTTGACATAGTTTGGCATGATCTGGCACAGCTGATTATTTCCACCAAGGCTGTTACGAACCCACCACTAGGTAGCGTCTGGTTCTTCTCCCTCACAAGCGCTAAGATTCAATAGTGGTAACTATATAAGACCGCTCAAGTTGCTACGAATAAATTCATTGTAAAATGCGTGCAACTATATGAGTCTATCGGCGATGTGTTTAAGTCTTTGCTAGTTTTAGATGATTTGAATAATATTCAAATAATCTAAAACCATAAACCAAAAAATCTTCACACCCTTTCAAAGTAAATTTTGCTATCTCGGATATTAAAATTTGAAACCTCAGAAATTATTTTTGTGATCGCAATTTTCATTATCTTGAGATAGTAAATTCTACTATCTGCAAAGTCTGTACTTACTTTACTATCTTAGATGGAAATTCCTATTTCTTTTTGTAATTTTTACTGTCTAATTTATCTCTGTGTAGCGATTTATAAATTAATAATTTTTAAATAAAAATGTAACAGAACTATGCAATATTTGCATAAAAGTAATTTGTTTAACTATATTGAAGTATGCTTACAAGCGTTTTATTACTAATTACATATGAAATATTTAACTAAACTGAACTTTCGAAATTAGTCGGTTCGTGCAATGATGTAGATGCGCAGAAGCAGTGGAAGAAAGGGAAAACTTATACAGACCTTGTTTGAGTCATGTCTTGATCAATACATGTGTAAACTCTGTATAAGCACTCTTACTATTTTGAAAATTAATAACGTAAAATATTAACTTGTGTGATAAAATGCATTTTTTTAATGTGTTTGTACCGTAAATAAGCTAATCCAGTAGAATTTCGTAAACAATTATAATGTTACTCGCGGTTGGTGGCGAATCTCGAGCAATAGTTCTTGGAGAGGTTCTTCCCGTTACTCTAAATGGAAAACAAGATTCTGCACAAGAGTCTGCACAAGAGGTAGTAGCGCAATGTGTGCAAGACAATTCGAAAGGCAAATGGACAAAATCGAAAGAACAAAAATTTGGAAATTTGAAGCCACACGAAATTAAAGTGGATCATTATAAAACAAAATTTTGTAGTAAGAATGGTAAGTTATCGATGTTTACATAACCTAGAGAAGTAATATCTACCATTATTTATATTCTGACAAATCATTTGCATTGATCTCAGGCAATCGTCATATTGTTGCATTTTAGTTTTCTGATATATATTAAAAATTTACGACAAAACATATATATGCAAGTAACTTGGAATCAAACGAGATATTTTGCTACATATCTATAACCTTCACGTCATAAATTTGATGTTCGATTTTATCAAAAAATAAAAAATATTCATTACATTCAAATATCAAACAAAATATATTTTGGATTATTTTTAATTAAAATCGTTGAATTAATGTCTACAATTGAAAAAATTAAAGAAAGACTGTTTCATTAAAAGTAATGATTTCTATTAAAGAAACGTATTAAAAGTTTTTAGAAAGTTCAAATTATAAGATTTTAGCAAGCGTTTTTTATCGTAATATACTAATCAATACTTCATGAAAACCTTTTTGAAGGTGGTTATTTAAATCACATATTTCAAAAAAATATCAATCTGAACAATAGAAAAAAAAAACGAATAGAAAGTTTGAATTTTAATTCATGGAACAATTAAGCATTCAATATGATGATAACTTTGAAAATTACGTAAAGGATGATATTATTATAATATTTGCATACTAATTCGCATTACTTATCTAGTATTTATTGTATACTCCATTACAATTAGAAAAAAGATTGCGAAATTTTGCACAAACCGTATGCATTATCAATAATTTTTTTTATTTTATACAGGGGGTACACCTTCCTGCCTGCTTTGCTCGCCAACTTCTACTTTTTTACACTGAAAACTTCATTTTTAGTTAGTTTGTGATTCGGTTCATTTTTAGTGCATAGTTCGTGTATTTACCAATTAGGTAATTAAGGAGATAGAACGTTCGAACATTGTTAAATAAGAATATTGGTAACGGAGAACGAATTCTTAAATAACATGCGAATGGACATTCTAAAATGGCACTAGCGGCAAGTATAGGGGAGATTCACCTAGTAAGCAACTACTTAGCAAATTCGACTATAACTTTTGATTAAGACAGTCGAAATTGCTCAACCTGGGAGATTTGCTTGCTGTTGTAGGGGCTTTTGATGTCCTGTGCGGTAGGGCTATTAATTTTGTAAAAAACAAAATTGGAAGTCAAATTGTAAAAGCTATTTTTTTGGATATCGAAAACGTGTCGCCCAGTATGGAAAACCATTCACATTTACAATAGTTACGGTACGTATATACATTGTAAACGTTTAAAAATATTTAAAACTGTTTGCTTTATGCGAAGAAATTTGTTTGAGCGGGTTTACACTTGTTTGCCGTCAATTTTATCAGTATTTCCAAAATTTATTGAAATCGATCGTAGTTCCTCTTCGACCTTCCCTTAAGACATTTTCAGGCTAAAAAAGCCTTTTTTTAAGCTATTATAAGCGTTTAAAAGTCTTACATTCAAAAATCAAAAAATCACTATGTCAATCCTATGCTAAAACAGATTTTTTTCGAAAATTCAAACTTTAAACTAAACCTCTATGGAGGTAAGAATCATTGAACTTGCCTAATATCGATCTGCCACGAAGCGGAAATTATTATTTGACAGCTTGAAAAATGTGAAAAATAATACTTTCCAATCTTTTCCAACTTTTTTCCCTCTCGCTTGAGCAACACGGCCTCGGAGTATGACTTCCAAGATGTCAAAAGCTGCTAACCTACCTGACGCAAAGACCATAATTTTCGCGTCAGAAGCTGGAAACTGATGGCATATCATACTAGTCACCGTCTGGCGCTGGGCGCATCTCCCCTACTACTAAAGTGAAAACAACAAAATTCAAAAATTAATTTTTATTAAACTACTTAAATCTTATCAAGAGGGTCCAGCACGTTCTGAAGTCAAGTGCAAAGCGTATATACGTAGATGACAATGGTCAGTGCTAACAATAATACTCAAAAAAGTAAAACTATAAAAGATCCGATCAAATATTTTATTGCTATAGATTAAAAAATGTTAATATATAATGCATTATATATTGCGTATAAAAATATTTTGTAAAATTTCGATTGTTATTTACATTTAATATTTCCTTGGTAGAAACGTTCCCGATTTACAGGCCAGTTTTGGGCGAAAAATCACCATACTGAAACTAAGCAAAACTGGCGTATTTTTAAAATAAAAATATTTATCGGATTATCATAATGTTTATTAAACAATATTCTACTGTATTTTATAAATTATCAAAATGCCAATATCAAAATCTAATAACCAGTCATTATTCGTTAAAAAAACCTTTGATATGAGATAACGGAGTTAAAAATTTTTTAACCTAAGAGTACGAATAAAATATAATGAGCATGAAGGTATAATTAGAATAATAATATTAGACTTATTAACAATGATTTGAACTATCAGTATATGCAGCACAAAATATGTCAAACAATATTTTGTTTTTAAGAAAGTTGCGATGGCAAATTAAGTAAGTAACTAGGGAGCCACAGTTTCAGTAGGCAATAATGTCATAGTTTATTGTTTTTTATGCCATCTGCGTTATATTGCAGCTAGATATCTAAATTTTTGTATATATGTTTGTTAACTTATTTAGAAGTAAGTTACCAACTTAGTGGAAATGGAAATTGTGCCATACTGTGCCAGACTGAGCTAAGCTGTACCCTACTGTTCTACATATATACCAACTCGAACATTTGGTAATAGCTTGGCACGGACTGGTATAGATTGGCACAATTCTAATTTTTCAAAATAAAAATTGTTTTCGCGTTTTGTTACTGTTAAAGTTTTAGTACAGATTGGCATGAATATGAATAGTTTAGCATAATATAGCACAGTGTGGCACAGTTTGACACATTCTGGCATAGTTCGGCACAATGTGTCACAGTTTGGCATAGTGTAGCACAGTGTTCCATAATAAGGCTGTTTCATGTTTATGAAAAGTAGCCCCGATAACATCGCGTACCGGGCATTTTGGGGTCACGCATGCTGGCCGCTCGTGCCGTCATTGTGACGTCCTCAAGACATCTTTCGTTGGAATTTTCAACAATTTTTTTTCCTGCCATTCGGGAAGTGATAATGTTGACATTTTGGCGGCACAGCGTGCCAGCACGCGTGCTCATATTGCGACGGCACGAAACTTTGTCAGAATGACGGCCATGTGTGCCGGCTGTATGCCACCGGCACGATCGAAGGCAAAATGTCGGCATTTTGCGGTCACGCCGTGTTGGCACTCATGGCAGCATTATGACGACATTTTGAGGAGCTACCTGACGGCATTGTGCTTTCGACCCGTGTTCAAAATTTATTAACATTTGGCGCTGTCAGAGTGCTAGCAGAATGCCTGCTGGGAGTGCTGCTCGCCATGGCAGCATTCTGTCGGAACGAAATTCCCGCAGAATGCTGGCTTTGTTAGCTGCGAAACTTAGAAAATTTTCAGCCGCACAATTCACGAAATAAGGCTTTTCAATGTATTATATTTTAAGGCAGTTGATTTTGTTAATTTGGGCTATTATTTATCCACCGGACTTTGTTCCTTGCCAATTTTTATTAATTATATTATTATGACTACTCTTTCATGACTACCGAATTTATAGCAGCCTGACAGTTTCACGCCTTACACGAAATAAGCGGCGAATATCAATGTTGTTAAACGCGTTAATAATAATTTTGGTGATTGTTTATTACAATAACTTGCAACTTTATTAACATCAACAGCTGCTCGCAGTATATAAGGGCACAATTAGCTATGACTTGTAACAAGTGTTCGTGGTCGAGTGGTAAAGTGCCAGCCTGCTAACTGAAAGGTTCAGGGTTCGAACCCC
Organism: Nasonia vitripennis; assembly: GCF_009193385.2. Lineage (NCBI taxonomy): Eukaryota > Metazoa > Arthropoda > Insecta > Hymenoptera > Pteromalidae > Nasonia > Nasonia vitripennis. The sequence continues at coordinate 2,042,762 of NW_022279639.1, forward strand.
GTTAGGGTTTTAATTTTTTTGTTTTTTCGTTAATTTAAGTGCCGGCACGCTGCTTGCACCGCGTGCCGTCATTATGCTCAGCACAATGCCGTCATTTCCGTGTCCCGGAGCAGGGGTACCTGGACGTCACGCGTGGCCCATTCCGTGCCGTCTCAGTGCCGTCATTCGGCCGACATCATGTTGTCGGGGAGCTGATATAAGTTCTCGAATAAGTCTATTAAATATTATACGTTTTTTTATTCTTATTCTATTTTTATTATCATATCACAGATATCCTATAGAGGCAAACAAGTTGCCTGTATATAGGAATGGAACAAATGAAGACTTAATAAACTAAGAACTTTACCCTGGTAAAAACGTTCAGTAGTGACAGGCCAGTCTGTGCCCAGTTCAAAGTGAACTGGCCAGTGAGTTCAGCAGTGACTCACCAGTCGTCATGCCATTTTTGGATTCGGATTCAGATTTTACCCATGCTACTGGCCAATGACTGCGGAGTGAATTAAAGACAAGTAAATAACTATAAATTGACCCATAATTTTATTCAAAAAAACTCATTAAACTACTAAAAAACGCTTATATAATCATGTATAACATGTTTTGACCCGAATATTGTATTTCAACCCTCACAAAAATAAGTATTCCATTAACACATATTTTGCATGAAATGTACGATGCATGAAATGTATTGCTTTCTCCTAGAAGAAGCTTTCTAATAGTAAAATTTTGAGTTCCGTCGCAACTTCTAGAACATACTTTTTGGTGTGTTAGAAGTTCAAATCAAGTGTTTTGAGAAAATGTCCGTATGGATGTGTGTGTATGTGTGTTGTGTGGGTGTATGTGTGTGTATATATATACCGTAATATTTCTGGAACTACTTCGTCAATATCAATAAAATTTGATATGCATAACTATTTTTGGATTCTAAAATCGGGAAAAACAGTTATATTTTATTTTCTCAATTATTTTTTTTGTGCTTTGATTACGGACGTATAAAGGACTTATTGCACTTGAGATTTTGAAAAAAAGTAGATATTATATGTGTTTTGGCTAAGTTCATTTCGCAGCTTCCAAACTCCTATGGTTCTTAAGATATCAAGGTTTCAAATATTTTTGAAAATTTTTTAATTTTTTATATCTCTAAAACAATGTAATCAAATGCTTCAAAATTTTATTTGGTGATTTACCATAAAAAAACTAACTGCTGCTATAATTTTTAACGATTTCGTCGAGCGGTTCTCAAATAAAGAGCTAAAATGTAAAAACCGATTTTTCTCAAAACTTTTGCTTCCACTAAACAATATTTTATTTATTGGACCTATAAATTTAGTTTGAGGAAGCTACGTTCCAATGAATTGGCAGCGGTTTTTTTAACTTCTAATTCTTGTTGATGAACTGTTAAAAATTCACCTTCATACATTCTTGTCTAAATCAAATGTGAACATATATAAAGATAATTCGCAAAACTGTATGTACGTATGTACGTATTTTTCGACGTGAAGCATCTTGTTGTTTACATTTTGCATATTTCGGAATCTTAGCGGTACCTGGCCAGTACCTAAGTAGTCATGGTGCTTTAAATTGGCCAGTTAGCACTGGTCTGCTCGCCAGTTTCACTGCTCAATTTTCGACCAGGGTAAATAATAATAATTATAGACATAGATCACATATGTAAATGTCTGACCTAAACTATGTTTTCTTTAATAAAACTTTTTTGTTTTCTTTTTATTGAGACTTTACTTAAATCTAGCCCTGATAGCACAAAACGTTTTTAAAACGTTTTAATAACGTATGGTTCGCAAACGTTGGTACGTTTTTGACTGTTGGTTCCAGAAACGTTTTATAAACGTTTTAAAACTTTGGAAATGTCTGCCTCTTGAGCCTGTGACAATAATTGTAAAATGTTTGAAAAACGCAATATTTAGGTTTTTTAAAGATTTCTATCATGTTTTGAAATTTTTATATTTATTTGTATTTGATTGATCGATACTTAAGCAAAACGTTTTTAAAACATTCTCAAAACGTTCTAAAATAGTGTCGGCATTTATTGATTTACGTTTCCCTGCAATGCATAATTACATTTAACGAATGTTTGTAAAACGTTTTAAAAAAAATTTTAATATATCTGAAAAAATTTATCAATATCCACCATTCGTCTTTTATCGTGCAGCAAGAACGTTTATAAAACGTTTTAAAAAGGTCTCAAATATATTTTTTTTTATTCTAAGGTTGAATGGTTATTTTGCATCTTATTGATAGCTGTGAAATAAATTCAAAATAATTTTATAAAATTTTTTTATTTGTATACTTAACTATTAATTATAAAATACAAAATAGGGTTATAACGAATAAGCTGATATTATTTGGTTGATATACAAAACGGAATATCAGATAAAATACATCATGACAAATACAAAACGTAAATTAAATCGAAATCTTAACATTTTAATATTCTGCAATGCAGTATACAAAGAATTACAAATATAATGTCATGTCATCATAATAACTATGCATCATAGGGAAAAGAACAAGATATTCGTTGAATAGAATTTTGCATAAGCAAGAATTAACTTGTTTGAACTTGGATGCTTACTTTCTGAGAATCTATCGGCAACAAATAACAACTTTATGCAATGTAGAATGGTTTTTCTATTACATAGATGGTGTTATCGCTTTTTAAAATAAAATTTCTGCATTTTAAGTAATGGCCACCCTTAAGTTATATGCAGTTATTTTTGTGATTGGTAAATTCAAATAAAGATTTATTTTACGTAATATTTTAAATTAACTAATGTCTGAAAGATTTAAAATAGTATTGGGCCATCAATGACTATTTCTACTACTGTTTCGACCCGCGAATCCTGCACTTGAAAGATAATTGGATATTCGCGATCGTGTTGAAATTTTGCTCGACTTAGGTTCGGTTAGCCGACGGGAACGTGGAGAGATGGGCAAAGCACATGTCATACACTGTCGTTTAAATTTAAACAGAATTGGAGCCTCTATTACTCAAAAGTGTGAGTACAGGTGTGAGTGTAAAGAAAAACGCGGATCTTAATAAACAACTGAAGTGTTGTAGATCGATGGTTCGGGAGTGTGTTGAGTGTGTGAAAAACGTGGTTCGCGGCTCGAGATGGTGCACGCGGGCGAGCTTACTCTCATGAGAGTAGTCGGTAGTCGTCGCGAAACGTTTCGCGCACGTCCTCACGCTGTCCTGACGGTCACGCGGAGAACCTGCGCAAACTCGGTACTACGCGTAAGTCGACGCGCCAAATTCAAACGGCCCGAACAACTACGAATCATTTTCTTGAGCATATTTTGTGCAATCCTTCGAAAAATTAATTTCAGATAATATTGACGTGCAATTTGTTGGAGCGGCTTATCACCTTTTCTGACAAAACTCTTTACTTTCCTAATATATTATTCAAATCTAAAAGCACTGTAATTATCCATACATCTAAAAATTGTTGACATCGTTGACGAAATATTTCAATATTTCACCAGAAAGGTTTAAATATTTAGCATGCTTGCATAACAGTGGATTCACGAATATATATTAATAGATATGTGCAAATACAAACAGTTTTTGTACAGCTGATCTCTCAATACTACAAGAAGTACTACAGGCCCGAGTATAACAAAAATAGTCTTAATTCGTGGGCTTTCCACAGCCGTCGAACATTCTTCAGTTGCCTAGGTTTTCGGCTAAAGTCAGAAGGCATATCATTTCTTAAATTAACCAATTTTTGGAAATTATTTTGCGCTGTTGATCCAATAACTTTACATTAGGCAGTACACCAATCCATATAACTTAATTAGTTTTAACATGACTGCAAAGCAAATTAAGTGCATGTGATTTAAAACAACGTTTGCAACTACACCAAATTACGTCGCATAATATAGTTTTATTTTGTTGATGACCATCGTTTATGCCATCATCAACATATGAATCATCTTTAAAGCCTTGATAAGTGTTTAAAGCTCTGATTTCACTAGAAAAACTTCGTTTGTTTTTGCCTCAACATCGGACCAAAAGTTGGCCTGTATCACTGTATTATCAGCGTAAGATATTATGTTATCTTTAAGCATGTCATAGACATAAAGTATAAATAGTAATGGTCCAAGTATAGTGCCCTGTGGCACTCCCGTACTTACAGTTTCAGTTTCGCTAACAACATTTTGTATTTTAACTCGTTGTTCTCTATTATTTAAGTAGCTAGTCATTAAGTCTGATGCCTTGCTTTGAGTTTCATACTTTTCTAATTTTTGCAGTAATATTTTGCTATTGAGCGTAACGAACTCTTTGGCTAAGTCTAAGAAAACAACTGCTATTTGTTTACTTTTATCTAGGCAGTTGTATATTTTATTTGATGTGTATTCAACTGCTTCTTTAGTTCCCCTATTCTTTACCAAACCAGACTGATTTTTTGAAATGATATTATAGCTACTGGCAAAATTGTTCAGTCTGATGTAAATTAATTTTTTCTAGAACTTTCTAGAAGCTTTCTAAACGAATTTTTCCAAATTTCAGCAAGTTTTGATATTAAGGAGATTGGCCTGTAATTTTCAACATGATTTTTATCGTTTGATTTGTAAATTGGAATGTCAGTACTTGTCAAGGCTTCTGGCCAAGTAGCTTTTTCAATCGATAGATTGCATATATGTACAAGTGTGTTAATAATGTGTTTAGACAGATAATTTATAGTTTTTTTCATAACACGTACATCGATAACGCGCTTTTTGTCTACGAAAAAGTGGAGCAAAGGTCGAGTTTTTCAAGCCTGGACGAAAGGCCTTTTTAGTGTTTTGGTGTGTATGTGTACATATAAACACACCCAAACATACATATATACATATATCTTAAGGCAAAAGTGTTTTTTCCCTAGGGGCGAAAGTAAATTACTCATGCCCCGGGGGCGGAAGTGTCTGTGTGTGCTGTCTATTTCGCCTACAAAATTTAAAATTTTTTTTTAATTTTTGGAATTTTCGAAATTTTCCTGCCCTGATTATAAAAAGCACGGTACACAACAAGGAGCAAATTGGCTTGTTCAGACTCGGATGATAAAAAAGCCAACTTTCGCCCCTAGTTGTGTAATGTGCCATTGTATTTATAGTATCTACTCCTCCGCTCTTCAGCGGCATATCTTTAATGATTTTTTCTATTAGTTTGTAGGATTCAAGAAAATCGAAATTGGGTTTTGTTCAGACATTCTTAATGTGTAGTTAGTTGGTTGTTTAATTTTTTTAGTTAGTTCTGATCCGATTTCGCTAAAGTATTTGTTCATAGTGTTAGCTATTTCTTTATAATTTCGTATTTTTTCAACACGTTGTTTATTTGTGTCACTAATTTGTGTAATAGAAGCAGTTCTTTTTGTGTTTTTGCCTAATTTTTTATTTATTATTCTCCAGAGATCTCTAGGATTCGAGCAGTTTTTTTCAACCTCGGTACTATTGTTTTTTTGCTTGGCATCTCTGATGACTTTGTTTAATATTTTCTCATAATTTTTATATTCTTTTTTTTGAGTCTTATTCATAATTGTTATTTCTCATTTATAATTGCACTTGTTATCCAATTATATCTTGGCTTATTTTTTTCTATTTTCCTATTCCTTTTTTTTTTAGTAATCGTTGACTGCGCAGTCCAATTTTTTATTTTGTCAATAAGTGAATTAAGAGCTTCGTTAGGATCATTCATTGTCAATATCTCATTCCAATTTTCTTTATCCGCGTATTTTACTTCCTCCTAGAAGAAGCTTTGTAATAGTAACATGCATTTTTAGAAAATGGCTGTGCAGATGGCTGTATGTGTGTGTGTGTGAGTGTGTACGTATTCCGTCATGATTCTGGAACCACGCGATCGAGCGTAATCAAATTTGACGTGTATATATTTTTTCTGATTCTGAATTTAGGAACCTTTTTTTATGATTTTGACAATTTTATGGCCATATTATAGTCATTTTTTCGATTTTTGAAAAAATATATATTTTTTTTATGATGATATGATTCATACAATATATTCAACAATAGTGTATCTAAAAAAGCGTAAAATTTCCTACTTTTTTCCCGCAATATTTTCCAGATTGACCGTTCTGTTCAATTGATAAGATAAAATAGGTGATTTTTAAAAAAAAGTTTAATGTCTTGAAACTAAATTGTCAAACGTATTGAAAAAATGTATGACAATAAAAAACGATGATATGTATTTACTGTAAAATTTGTAAGCCATCTTAGCGACTAGTTTTTGAGCTAAAAATCGAAAACAAAAAAAATGGGTTTTTGATGTCGTACGATTACGGGAGTAAAAATTAAATTTTGGGAGAAGATAGATTTTTTGCTTACTTTGGCTTAGTTCTTTTGGCAGCTTATGAAATCGATCAGTTCAAAAGATATTAAGATTTAAATTTTCTGGTCTCTCACCCTGTATACAATGTAAAACTGAAAATTACTATTTTTGTTAAACTTTTAACTTGCTAACTAAAGTTTAGAATGTTTTAAGAAAATTCATGATTTTATGTGCTTATGAGGACAGTAAAATAATTAAGATTAAAAGTATTTTAAAAATCATTAATAGACTATATATTTGAACTATATTGTATCCATTGAAACTATAAATTTAGTTGGAGGAAGCTACATACCCAAGAATTGACAGCGGTTTTTTAAATTTTTTATAATCAATACAGTGTATTTTCTTGTGCCAGTTACTAAATTTCATTTTTTTATAAGAGCTATAAGTAGTGGATAGTAATCTGTAATCAAGTGTTCTATTTTATAAGTCTTTATAGTAATTGTGTTTGTTTGTTGATGAAGATATTGTCAATGCAAGATCCACTATTATCAGAGGTAGCAGGTTTTGTTATTGATTGGAATCCTAGTACGTATCCTTTCTCTAAGAAATTATTTAAATACTCCTAACTATAATTATCTAGTTTTCGTATATCTATATTAGAGTCACCAATTACAAGGTGATTTTTAGTATTTTGTTTTTTTCTTTTGAAATCTTTAATATTAGTAACTAGCGCGCCACGCGCGGCCTTACGGCTAGGGTGGCTTGCAGCCTTGCATGGCTTCGCGATGCAAGGCACGCAAAACGCTTCGCGCTCGCTTTATATTTATCGTTTATGTTTTACATTCGCTCTGTTACCTATTTATTAAAAAAAAAAACATGTGAGCTGTCTAGGGACAGCCGATGAGAGCGAAGCTCTTGACTAATTAAATATTGATTTTATAGTGATTTTGGAAATGTAAACAGAATGAAAGAATACGCTTTATTTTTGAAAGTCTTATTTTTAATATGTACAAAGAATAATACAATTTAATGTATATGGATTTATTTATCACAGTTGATAATGGATACGATAGGTTTGTGGTAACTAAAATAACATGTATATGTTTCTGACTGTATATTATCAATAAATCTAGAGAAAACGGCATCGATGGTGGTGCCATAGTTAGTCGTCGATTGTGAAGAACTGTTGTTCATTGTTAAATTAAATTTGTCTATAAGAAATTTTTTTAACGGCTCCGATTTGTCATCTGCAAAATTAATATTAATGTCTCCAGACAAAATAAGTGGAATTTTGTGCGTATCGAGTCCAAGTAGTGCTGCTCCTCCTGTATATTGTAGAAGTGTGCTGTGGATAAAGTAAATGATGTCCTCAATTTTTTGACTTGGTAAGATATAGATAGCTACCATTACTAGTTCAACATCATTTTGTAGTTTGTACGTTGCTGAACATATGTCTCTAACAGTATTATGAGTTGTTGCAAAACCCGTACTATTATTAACCATTATTTCGATATTTGGTGTAGTTATATTTGTTATATCATTATTGTTTTGGTATATAGCAACACGAAAATACGAAAAAAAAAATACGAAAAGAAATAAACTATATTTAAGTTATACTTATATGTATGCATATAAAATACGAAAGCATAACCTGTGTATTTAAATACTTATATGTATGCATATAAGTATACGAAAATATAACCTGTGTATTTAAGTAATACGTATATGTATATGTATGCATAAAAAATACAAAAACATAACCTGTAATATCGTTAGTTAGTATAATTTGTGTACTTACGCAGCATTGGTTGGTTCATAATTTTCTGATAGAACTAAAACTTTTTTTGGAATAATTTTTTCATCGTCGGTGGATGAACTAGTGAGATCCATTATTTAACTGTGTATTTCACTGTTTACACTTGTTGCTTTTATGTAGCAGATAATATGAAACTGAAGAAAACGCGTATATGCGAATATAACATAACCGACGCCAAGCCGAGACCGCGCGTGCTACTATATCTATATCGTTCTTGCTTAGAAAGAGAAAGAACGAGAGAGAGAGAGAGAGAGAGAGAGAGAGAGAGAGAGAGTGTGCTGTTGTATCCCACTCTGACGCTAGCCCCGCCCCTTTCCCTCCCTACTCTTTCTCTCTCTCTCTCTTTCTCTCTCTCTCTCTCTCTCTCTCTCTCTCTCTCTCTCTCTCTCTCTCCGTTTCTTACGCGCTACGGTATCCAGCTCTGCTCGACTTCCCCCTCTCTCAAAGCGTCTAGTGTCGAGCGTCTTAAAATTTCCCAGTTCGCTCCAGCCGCAGAACCTCCATAAAAGAGCTTCGCTCTAACAAATCAATAAAAGAAACATTTTTTTATAAAATAATTATCTATTTATAGAACTTGAATTCAAAAATTTAAATTATATTAGATTCCATTCCGCTCCTAAAGTCATGAATTTTGCACAAAGATAGATTTATTACCAAACAGCAACTATGCCTCGGTTTTGCGCAATTTGAACAGAAAAAGTATTGGTCATATTATCATTTAAACAAAAAGTCGTACAACTGTTCGTTAGTTCTTTTGAAACGAGCTTGACTACTGCGCATACATTGTGCGCGTCGATCTGGCGACCGGCTGCTGACATGTCCACGCAGCCGTCTGATGCCATGTATTTTGACGTTTCGAAACGGCCTCCCGGCCTTCGGTAACCGCAATGTGTTGCTCGGTTTAACTCTTCGGCGATATTATAAGTGAGTGCGTAGTGCAAAACGACAACAACGACGCGATGCAGCAGTGTTATAAGTAGTTCAAAAATCAGAAGTGCTGTTATAGTGCCTGTATATGTTTTAAAGCAGCCGATCTCGCTCGCGGATCGGCTGCTCGCGGTTCTTGCTTTGTAAGACGGTGCAAAACGTATTTAAAAGTGATGCACCCGGAATGGTTCTGACGATGCGATGTGTGAGTGTCAGTCCATCGAAGAATGCTTCAATATGGGAAGATACGTAACTCCAGCAAGAAACTTGACTTTTTACTTGAAGGTTATATTTATTTTTGTGCCTACTCCTGCCTGCTGCTCCTGTTGATTCTACTGCTGTGCTGATATATTTTTTTTGTGAGATGCTGTCTAAGTGACGATTACACAAATCTACAAAAAGTATTGCTTTGTTCTTGTATTCATCCTCTTTAAAACAGAAATCAGTGACTATGTAATTGTGTGATCTGTTTTCAGAGTTAAATCAGTGTTGTAATTGTGATGTCTCCTACTGGTGGCTATACGGCATTGGTGTCAGAGGACAGTGATAATTTACTAATTATCGCTGCCAATTGGGCCATGCATGCTCTATCCTGGAGCTGATTCGCACTGTCTGGGAAGTGTAGCACCTGGCGTTACTGGCTATTTCAAGGACATCATGGCTGGAGGGGAGCAGTATAATTAAGGGCACTGATCTCATGCCTGATTATCGATAACACTGGATCACTGTTAGTGTGTAACTTTCAGGTACAATATGTTCTATATAATTTAAATACATTTCATGCGATTGATATAATTTTTATTTTTGCAGATGCAGTGTTTCTAAGATGCAGGTTATATGTATGTACAGCCATGCATTTAGTGCATAAATGGTTTCACTTAGAATATTTTTAACATTGCAGAGGTTATTTTTTGATTTTAATTTTATCCTTTTTTTAGGTGAACAAATTGAACATAATGGCAAGCAGTTGCAGCAAGGGAAAATATTTTCCAGAGAATTCCATGGAACAAAATAGAAGATTTTTATTAATTAGTCCAGCGAAGATTTGATTTAGTAGTAAGGCATAATTTATAAAATTGATTGTTTAGAGTATAGCCTTAGTATAGAGGGATGTGTCAGGCTTCTCAGAGCCTTTCTTCAATCTCAGTTATTTTCATTATTATTAAGTTTAGGTTTTCTAGTTCAGTACAATATACTTAAATTTTGAAAGTAAATTGTGCTGATTCAATTTAAAAAATATCAATTATCTGTTGTCAAATTTCATGCGCTTATTACGAGTTTATACAATTACGTTTATGTTGTCTTATTTATATACATGTACGAGATAATATTCAGAATTTAACTATAAGCTTATAATGATAAGGAGATATCCCTACACAACTTGGGGCCTGTGGGCGCGTCGCATCTAGATCGTTATTAAACTATTTCTATCAAAAATCGTTTTTGCGGCTGTGTTTTGCATCAAAGCATTTACAAAATATATTTGCTTTGAGTAATAAGTTGTGTTTTAAAAATATCTATAACTTTAACATTTAATATTTTCATGTAAATGTAAAGCTGCTGTTCAGTTCGTTTTATTCGTTCAAGTAGTGTAGGTGTAAATTTAGGCTTTTTGAATTTCGCGCCGCCGCTCGCTCTCCGTTGCGACGTTGAGAGCGCGCGCGCATGCGTCGAGTTGCGCGCCGCCGGCCCCGCTTGCGAGCGCGCGAAGGGCCCGCGCGTGCGGATTCCTGTTCGGACTGCCTAGCGCTTCGCACGTTTGGCTTCCTTACGCTTTTCGATTTTTGTTGTCTTCTGACGGTGAGCCAGTGACTTGTTCTTCTCAGAGCTATCACTGTTCACCTCGTTCTGCGCCGTGTTGGTAGTGTTTAGCGGAAAATTCGCGATCGCGTCGTTTGCGTGTGTGTATTTGTGCGAGTGTGTGAGTGTGCCTCGAGGCGATAGTCTTAAGGTTTGTTGGCGAAGGTGTCCACGTGTTGTACGTGACTCCTTCGGGGCGAGCGAACAGCGGCAACACCCCTTGTTGCCCTCGTGCCAAGCGTCTGGCTCCCCGAGACGTCGGGGTGCGCTTGGTGCACGGTTGCGGACCATCCTTTCGCTCCCCAGGCCCGGCTTCCAGACCTCCAGGCCAGGACGGAAGCAGCGGCGGACTACGACGAGGCCTGCTCAACGCCCTCTTCAGCGGCGGTTTTTGCGTTCGTCTTTGCGGTAAGAGAGCTCTCTCTGCGTGCGGAAAAGGTACCTCGCGTCTTTGCGTTTGCGTGCGTTCTTTCACTTGAGTTTTTTCTCTTTTAGAGTCACTGTTCTCTTTCTTTTATTTGTATAGTTTCCCTTTCCTTATTTTCAATAAAGCTTACACTTGCTGAGGCTTTTCCCTCTAAACCGTGAGGGTTTTTACGCCAAAGCAAGTGCTTTTTGTGTACCGCGAAATCGTGTGTGTTAATTAAAAAGAACCCTTCACTCACTCAACCCTTTCCTTTTGTTGGAACTCACTCTGAGTTCTTTCACTCGTTCCAAGATTAATATTCATGGTGCCCCGGGTGAGGAGTGAGTGATTGGTTTTTTCGTGCGTTTTTCTTTGTTCTATCGGGCATAATCGTGCGATAAACGTAGTATATAAAATCTGTACACAAACGCGCTCACACTGTAACGACTTTTTCCAGTAGCATATTATATTTCTGTTGAAGTTCCAAGTATTGTTTTTCTCAGCCTCAGTGTGAACGTTTTGTATAGCGCCGCGCGCTCTTGTTTACATACTCGGCCAATCGAGCGCTCTCGGAAGCGAGGCCTTGCGCCGCGCGCGTGTGTTGACGTTTGCGGATTAGGGAGCGGCGACTTCTTAGACACACTGCGGTTGTGTCCGCGGATTAGCGGCGTGCGTGCACGACACTTATTTTCTTTAAGTTTGCGTTACGTATAGGGAGACTTTGCGAGCATCATGGCTCCTATTGCGCTGAAGAAACTGACTGCGTTACAGACGGCTCGAAAAGCCGAAATTGAGAGCATTCGTACACGCCTGCTTGCTAAGCAGCGTGACTCGCTTAATAAAAGCATGGTCCAGGCGCGACTTGATGCTGTTAAGCAGATTTGGGTGGAGACTAGGAAGACGCATTCTGAAATTGTCGTTAGGGACGATGCAGAGACAGATGCATATATTGCAGATCAATGGTTCGATCGCATTCAGGGTGTTTACGAATCAGCTCTTGACGAGATCCTAACACTGCTTGCTTTATTCGACAAGCCTGATGCTGATGATAGCGCTAGTATGGGGGAGTCGGACTCAGATCCTGAGGTTGTCAAGCTTCCGAAAATTAGTTTACCTACGTTCTCAGGTAAAGACGAGGACTGGGCTAGTTTTAGCGATCTTTTCACTTCTCTCGTGCATAGTCGTTCTGGCATTTCTGACGTCACGAAACTGCAGTATCTCAAGTTATGCTTGACTGGTGTGGCTGCAGAGCTGATCAAGGACGTGATGACAACCAATGCGAATTATGCGAGCACTTGGCAGACGCTTAAGGATCGTTATAATAATCCTAGGTTGATGATCAATAAACTCTTGACTTCGTTTTTAGAAATTCCGCAGATGAAGAAGGAATCGGCTGCTGAAATGCGTGCGTTCGCTGATGAGGCCAAGCGGATCGTTCGAGCTTTGACAAATTAGAAACTTCCAGTTGATCATTGGGCTATTTGGTTTGTTTTCTTGTTGTCCGATCGCCTGGATCCGGAGTCTCGGAAGCTGTGGGAGGCTGAGCTGAGTGAGAAGGACCAGGAGTACGTGCCGGAGGCGGACGAGCCGGAGCGTGATATCAACAGCGCTCTTCCTAAGTTTTCAGATTTGCTTAAGTTCGTTGAAAGAAGAGCTCAAGCTCTTAAGATGTACCCTTCGGAGCGCAAGGCGGAGAGGAGACCAGCTTCTACGCCAACATCAGGAGTTAAAGCCAAAAAAACGTTTTTAGCGCTTTTTGGAGGTGACGGCATTCTGCGCATTTGTGCAGGATCAAGCACAAAATAAATTCGGAACCTCACTATTATGAGAGGAGTTCGCACACAAATTTTTAGCCTGATTGATTAAAGTCTTTCAGAGATAATCGTGTAAAACCAAAATTTGTATTCAAAAAACATGCCAAAATTAAACAAATTGTGCCCGCATTTTAAAAAACGTAGAAAATCGGGATAAAAAAAATAGTTTTTAGGTTTGTGCGAGAGGAGACTCCTCCCAAAATTTCAGCCCGATCGGTCGAAAATTTCGTGAGATATCGCATCTCACACATTTTTCTATGACAAAACTATAAGGCACTTCCGTGTCCCGGTCGTGCCTAATAAACTCAGTTTTTGGAATGTCATGAGATCTATACAAGTTAGATATTATTTTTATCCTTATCTGTCTTCAGATCAGTATTTACAACTTTGAGTTTCCCTATCAAGTGGCACAGTAGCGCCGCGAAGGCGAGATTGAAAAGCAGACGAAGCCACGGCGCCGCACTATGGGCAATTTCAGGAAAAGTATTGTCAAGTGCTAGGGACCTAATTTTTTTTTTAATGAAGGTTGTACTTCTCAGATATAGGGAAAAATATCAGAATATTGTTTTCTGATGATGTCGAGCCGGGGCATCTATGAAAAGTACGAAATTTTAAGAAAACAATATTTTAGCTACTTGTTAATGCATTCATATGCCATAAAAATGCATTTTAAAATAATTGGGAAATTTTGAGACAATCATATACTATTTTTTTAATTAATGAATGATTTTTTTTACCTACATAACCTAAAAGTTCATCTATTTCGACCTATTGTACTAAGAAACGTAAATCCGGGACTTAAAATTATCATAAATCACGGACCTAGTAATTATATATATTATACTATAATTTGATTAGCTTCGAACATTATATTCTAATAATACGACACTATATAAACAAGAAAACATGTTATTTTAAAGTATTCTAACCTACAGGAATTTTAAATCTGAGAAGTTTCATTCTGTAGCATGAAAGATTTCAAAGTTAACACACATAAAATTGTTGATAAAATAAAATATTATATTATTCTCACCACATATAACGTACATAAATTGTTATATATATATATATATATATATATATATATATAATTATGTAACCTAGACTATTACATTACATGTTAACGCTACAGTATTTACACGTTATATAGTAACAATTAGCAACGAATTAATAACTATGTGATATAAGTACCACTTACCATTACTTTATATAGATAAGATCAGATAATAGGAAATATTAGAATATAACAAAAAATACTAATAGTCAAAATTATATAAATTTTTCTGTCATTATTTGCAATTATTTGTTTTTTTTTTATATTTTCTAAAAGAATTTTGTTTTTGTTTAATTTCTTAATTATTATTGATTATTATTAATTTATATTTAATTTTTATTTGGAAATGGATATAGTGATAAGTGATTTTAGTTGTTATTATTTTTAATTATATGTCATTATTTTTTCAAATGTTATCGTAGTGTACAGATTATATGGAGTTCATGTTCAATTTTCTAAAATGATTTTTCTCTTTGTAATATTTAATATTGTCATGTTTTGATCACTTAAATATTATGAATGTACATACAAATATATTATATAATATTTATATTATTTTTATATGCATTCATAATAATTTCATATTTATCGAAAATTAACATTATTTAAATATTACAAAAAGAAAAATCATTTTAAAAAATTGCGCATAAAATCTATATACTCTATGCACTATTTTAACAGAAGACGTTGTTTCCCATAACTAATTAAAGAATATATATTTATGTAAATCCTAGTTTTGAAAAGCAAGCAAATGTTATTTTTCACAAGGTGTTGTTTTTTACAAAGTATTATTGTTTACAAAGTATAATTTTTATAAAGTGTTATTTCAGTTACGAAATTGTTCAAACGGTAAGTTTTAAAATATTGAAAAATTAGAATCTGTCGCCAAAGATAATAAAAGGAAATGATTCTGTGGCTCAAAAGCAAAATGACTTGAGTACATATTATAAAAAAAAATTAAATTTGCTAACATCTAAAAACTACAAAAAATTGATTAAAGTCGTTTTGCCGTAAATCCACAGAATTAGGCTAAGTTTTCGATAAAACTCATTATTGTGGCATTTTTTCAGAAATTTCTGTGGCATACGATAAATACTTACTTAAAATAATTAAATAAAATAAGATCACAGTTTCATCACAGCATAAATTCCGACAAATTAATGCACATCTTTCCAAAAATATATTATGTTGTTTTTTTTTTATTAAAATTAGGTGCAAAAATTATCAGAATAAATCGTGAGTGATATCATATAATTACTTTTACACAAAAAAAAAAAAAACGAAGAAATGCCAAAATTTATATTTTAAAAAAGATACGTAAATTTAAAAATTCATCTTAAAAATTTTTCCTTGCAGAAGGCTAGAATCAATTTTTTTTCGGCATACCCCCTGTATATGTTAAATTTATTGAAGATCATACACGCTATTCACAAAATCATATATCGTTATAATTCATAAGATGGGCTGACGAAAAAGAAAAAATAAGCACAATAGAGGACGACCAAGAAAAGTCAGAAAAGGTTCCAATGGTGGAAGATATACCATAATATCAGATTACTCTATTATCTACTAAATATAGACGAGCAAGAGAGGTATGTGGCTTCGCCCAAAATGATGTTGAAATTTTAGAAATAGCGTTAAGTCTTGCAAAGAAATTCACCGTAGATGATACTGATTTATCCAATGGAACGCAAAATGAGAATAATCAACAGTGTGAGTCAAATATATTGAAACATACAGCAGATTCAGCTGCAGCATTTTATTTAGAGCACAACTTGAATAAAAATTCTTACATAAGTTTATCTAAAGATTGTAAAATGAGAAATGCTCCCATTTATCCCTGCTATTCAGGAATTTCCAAAGCTTTGTCCGAATGTCTAACAAATGGTTACGATATTTCTGAGGTACAGATTGTGGTATCCATGCAGGAGATGTTAAATAAAACTAGTGAGCGACTTTACAATGCAGTTGCTTTGGATTGAAGTGTCAACGACTTGATTGATTTAACGCTTTCTGTAACTGTCGGGTTCGATAGTTCTTCAGGCCAAAAAAATGTACATAAAAAATATAAGGATACTGTAAATGAAAGCGAAGCTGCCGAGCAGTCCCTCTTCGTTACAAGCTTCATTATCATTAAAATAAGCTCTAATAAGTCTGATGGAAAATCATGGATCAATCCAATTCCTCAAAGTGTAAGGCTTTGTTGACCATTAAGAATTGCATTCGAAAAAAAAACAGATGATTCGACCATACGTGAATACAATCGATTAGAAAATGAAATAAAGAATCTCAGTTCTTATAAATTTAGTCTGTCCAATGGAAAAAACATTTGCGTTTCTTATGAAATTACACAAACTCTTTTTGATGGCAAATGTTTAAATGTAATAGTGGGAAATAGAGCAACCAGTAGATGTCCAATTTGTAAGATAACGTCTCATCATTTTGGAGAATTTGGTAATAATTTCACTCCTGTTGCTGAATCACTGAAGTATGGTTTGGGATTATTGCACGCGGAAATTAATACATTTGAGCATCTCCTAAACATTTCTTATAGAATGCCATTCAAAACGTGGGATATTCGAGAACCGCTAAAAGGTGCGTCTATAATAATTATGTGCATGATGTTTTTCCCGTCAAAACGATCAACGTTGATTCAATGCTGATTTCAATATTGATTTCAGTCTGAAATCAGCGTTGATTCAGTACTGAATCTACGTTGAATCAACGTTGAATCAACATTGAATTTGTCCGAAAACGCAACGTGGATTCAGCGTTGATTTCAGACTGAATTCAGTGCTGGATTTCAGGGTTCAATCAGAGTTGAAATAAATAATTGTAAAAAAAATATCGCTAAAACCTGGGCTCGAACCCGAGACCTTTTGAATAGTAGACGAATAACTTGACCACTTAGCCATTTCGACACTTACATTTATATCTCTAATGTAATATAAAAGGAATACTATAGAGAATAACCGAAAATTAACCTACTCTATCATGATTTTTATAATAATACTGAACTGGACCCTCAACTGGACCTCTCTGTGCTCTCGGGAAGGTACCAAGCTTCGAGACTATTTGCCACCTATAGGTTTCCGTGTATGTTCCATTATGAGATATACATTGCAAGTGTCGAAATGGCTTAGTGGTCAAGTCGTTCGTCTACTATTCAAAAAGTCTTGGGTTCGAGCCCACGTCTTGGCGGTTTTTTTTACAATTTTATTTCAACCCTGATTGAACTTTGAATCCACGTTGCGTTTTCGGACAAATTCAATGTTGATTCAACGTGGATTCAATATTGAATCAACGCTGATTTCACACTGAAATCAATATTGAAATCAGCTTAAGCAACTACCTCATTAATCAATAATTGCTATTAATGTTTTTTATTAATTTATACATTCTAATATTTTCAGAGCGACATCAAATTCGAAAAAGAGATGTGCAGAAAAAAGTTTCCATTGATTTCGGAGTTGGAGTGGACGAAGTATTACAAGGCCATGGAACAACAAATACTGGAAATATAGCTCGTAGATGTTTTGAAGATCCGAAAAAAATTGCAAGGTCATTGGAAATTAATGTAGATTTGGTTAAAAATATTGTAACTATATTAGCTTTATTTAAATACAAAAAGGAGCTTAAATTAGACGAGTTAGAAAGGTTCTGTATAAATACATATCAACTATACTATATCTATTTTATAGGCATATTATGAACGAAGAAGAGTGGGAAGAAGAAAACCAGAACGCAAATGATGATGAGAGTAATATGACTTATGATAATTCTGATGAAGAATCTATAATGTAATTATTATGAAATAATAGAAGGTTATCATATTAATTGGAAATGGAATACTTATATCACAGAGTTATTATTTCGTTGTTAATTGTTACTATATAACGTGTAAATACTATAGCGTTAACATGTAATGTAATAGTCTAGTTTACATAATTATATATATATATATATATATGTGTGTGTGGGTGTGTGTGTGTGTGTATATATATATATATATATATATATATATATATATATAGATAGATATATATAACAATTTATGTACGTTATATGTGGTGAGAATAATAATATTTTATTGTATCAACAATTTTATGTGTGTTAACTTTGAAATCTTTCATGCTACAGAATGAAACTTCTCAGATTTAAAATTCCTGTAGGTTAGAATACTTTAAAATAACATGTTTTCTTGTTTATATAGTGTCGTATTATTAGAATATAATGTTCGAAGCTAATCAAATTATAGTATAATATATATAATTACTAGGTCCGTGATTTATGATAATTTTAAGTCCCGGATTTACGTTTCTTAGTACAATAGGTCGAAATAGATGAACTTTTAGGTTATGTAGGTAAAAAACAATCATTCATTAATTAATTTAAATCCCAATTAATTTAAAATGCATTTTTATGGCATATTAATGCATTAACAAGTAGCTAAAATATCGTTTTCTTAAAATTTCGTACTTTTCATAGGTGCCCCGGCTCGACATCATCAGAAAACAATATTCTGATATTTTTCCCTATATCTGAAAAGTACAACCTTCATTAAAAAAAAATTAGGTCACTAGCACTTTCCTGAGAGGCGCAATTTGATTTTGACAATACTTTTCCTGAAATCGCCCATAGTGCGCCGCGACACTATTTACTTCTATATTGATGTTCGGATTTTTACAGTATCCAGAAAAAATGCATATTATTACTGTTTTTAGTTAATTTTTGACCCATTAGCATGTGTTTATGGTAAACTATGATTCTACCAGAAATATTGGCAAAAAACTGTTTCATTTTCAAAATAAATGGATGTGTAATTCTCGAATGCTCAAATCATCTCTTTATTATCCAGACAAATGTTAGAACCGTTAAGTTAGCTGCGCATGCAATGTAGTTGGATTTATTATTTATTATTATTTTTCCGTCATTTAACCTGCTGCAAAAATTGTAGCTTATGTTTTATTGAGATTTCCAGTAAAAATATTAGCAAAAAGACGATTATATTTATGTAATAACGAACCATCCGCGATTTTGCGATTCTCCAGACAGAAAAACGTTAGGATCGTGAAGTTTGCCATTAATAAGCTATACGTATAGTGTAGTTAGATATTGCTTTCCCACACACTTCTATCATATCAAGTGGCGCGGATTATTAGTGCTATATGTTCTAGATATCAATATATATATATATATATATATATATATATATATATATATATATATATCAATATATATATATATATATATATATATATATATATATATATATATATATATATATATATATATATATATATATATATATATATATATCAATATATATATATATATATATATATATATATATATATATATATATATATATATATATATATATATATATATATATATACTTTCTGCTTGGCTGGCTGAAATGAAAGTTGGAAGCAGGGTTTGCATGCATAATAAAGATTTTTACTCAGTATATTTGTGCTTGATCTCTCGGGCTAGTTACGCCCGGTATAAACATTATTTTCCTAAATTAACTAATAGAATTTCTTCCGACCGTCGCTCGGTCCGGGTATTATATACTCGCATGTATCTTGCGTACACGAGACGCTTACCGAGGTTATGTGCTTTTAGCTGCACTAGCTTGATGAATGTTACTATCTAACCTATCTACAGCGTCTATCACACTGTTTGCGCCGCGCGCCTTTCGTGAGAGAGAGACAGAGAGAGAAAGAGAGAGAGTAACAGGTGCGCTGCGCACCGACACTTACAGGATATTCGGTGCGCCGTCAGTTTCTGCTGCGTCGTTCGAAGTCGGCCGCGCGCTGCTCAGGGAATCCGTCGAGCTGGTTGTGCCCTGTTTCTTCTCGCCCTCACGTGCCCAGGAAATCCTGCCTGTGGCTGCGCCTCTCTCTCCCATCGGGCTAATGCTCGCCTGGCTGATCGGGATCGCCATGCTGAAATCCCGCTCCGTCCGCTACTCGCCTCGTCGAGAGCCCCGGGCACTTCTTGCTGCTATCGCAGCTACCAGAAGAGTGACCATGCTCGGTTTCGCTGCCTGGTATTTCGGTTCCCCTCTCTTGGCCCTTCGTGATGAGCTGATGTTTGTTTCTCGGCGACTAGGCGCCGTTTCGGGTATAGCGCTGCCTCTCGTGTCGCGCTATACTTTCTCTCTCTATCTCTCTCTCGTACCTACCTTGCTTGTCCTATGCTTATGCTTCGCGCGCACCTACGAGACGCATGCCGAGGCGACAGGAGTCGCCCGCGAAGCATAAGCATAGGACAAGCAAGGTAGGTGCGAGAGAGAGAGAGAGAGAAATTATAGCGCGACACGAGAGGCAGCGCTATACCCGAAACTGCGCCTAGTCGCCGAGAAACAAACAACAGCTCATCTCGAAGGGCCAAGAGAGGGGAGCCGAAATATCAGGCAGCGAAACCGAGCCTGGTCACTCTTCTGGTAGCTACGATAGCAGCAAGAAGTGCCTGGAGCTCTCGACGATGTATATATATATATATATATATATATATATATATATATATATACACACATGGATCAATAAAGATTACTTTAAAATTGGTCCGGATGAAAGGGATGCTGCGATTAAATATTTGTGCAGATATGCTGCTTTTTTAAAGCTATGTGTTTGTGAATATGGAATGACGATTTATGTATTCATGCATATCACAAAATGTTATCTGCAGATTCGATTTACATAAAAGGAATGCTGCAAATAATTACTTGTGCAGATATAATCGTTTTTTTTTAAGTTTTGTGTTCGTGACATATAATGACGAATGCTGTAAGTAATCCTACATATCACAAGATAAAATCTGCAGTTTTGATCGAGATCAACGTGATGCTGCAAATAGTTATTTGTGCATGTATAATCTTTTTTTAATTCTATGTGTTTGTGAATATGAAATGACGCACATGCATATCACAAGATTAAATCTGCAATTTTGGTCGAGATAAATGGGATGCTGCAAATAATTTTTTATGTGTATATAGCGAGATAAATGGGATGCTGCAAATAATTATTTATGTAATAATAGCTATGTGTTTGTGAATATGAAATGACCCGTAGTGGGAAAAAATGTAATGAATTGTAATAAATTGTAATAAAAGAGACCCCCATTAAATCCTGGATAAATGGATTTGTAATAAATTGTAATAAAATGTAACAAAATGTAATAAAATGTAGCAAACTGTAATAAAACGTAAAAAAGGTCCGAAATCCAACAAAAACGTACAAAATGGTACGATTTGTTACATTTTCTTATATTTTATTACACTTTATTACATTTTTTATTTCCACTAGGGACGCATATGCATCTCAGAAAATGAAATCTGCGGTTTTAATCAAGAAAAAAAAAGAGGCTGCAAACTATTATTTGTGCAGATATGCTCTTTTTTCAAAGCTATGTGTTTGTGAATACGAAATGGCGAATGCTGTATACATTTATGCATAACGCAAGATGTTATCTGCAGATTTTGTCTAGATGAAAGGCATGGTGCAAATAATTTTATTGTGCTGATATGATCTTTCTTTTGAAACTATGTGTTTGTGAATATGAAATGTTGAATGCCGTATGGTTTCATGCATATCACGAAATGTAATCTGCAGTTTCGTTTAAGATAAAAAGAATGCTGCAAATAAGTTTTCGTGCAGATATGATCTCTCTTTCAAAGCTATCTGTTTGTGAATATAAAATGACTCATGCTGAATGCATTTATGCATATCACAAGATGTAATCTGAAGATTTTATCCTAATGAAAGGGATGCTGCGAATCAAGGGGCGCGACAGCACCGCGTTGGCAAGAAAAAAGTACGAAGTACTATTTGTCGACGGCGCGACCCTATATACTTTGAAATTAGGTGTTCCTAACCTTAAAAAAATCTTGATTGCATTTAAATCATTATTATTGCGCGTATGTGCAATCTGTTAGTATCTACTTAAATATATTAACCTAATCTTTCATGTATAAAAAGTTTATCCAAAAATATTAAGTTATTAACCTAATATGGCAAGTTGAAAATTTGCTCGGTATACTTCATTTTGTTCAGAGTTTCCATCCTCTCCTGATCTTTTTCGTCTCCTTTGGTCATGTGACTTCCGGTGAGTATATTAGGTATTATACACCAGTGGTTACGGTAATTAATCTACTTTACCGACATTCGTCTGCTACTCGGCGACACGCGATTATAATATGCATGTATAATGCTATACGTATACATGCATATATTGCTATACAATTATATGTGCGATGCGATCATTGTCTAAAGCAATAGTAGCTTGTTGTCTATCGAATAGATCAAGCTTCCATGAAGTCCAATAGCAAGGAATATGCTTTGTGAAAGATTTGAAATCTCCCAAAAAAAACTTTTTTCAAAAGTGAAAACCTTGGCAAGAAAAAGACTAAACGTAGTGAAATCTCTTAATATAAAAATGTCAAGTAAATATTTTTTTGCTATACGCATTAAGATATAACATTTTTTCCGATAATCATTTCTGCAGATATGATCCATTTTTCAAAGTTATGTGTTTGTGAATATGAAATGACAAAAATCGTTATGTAATTATTTTCTTTATATAAAGAGCACTCACATGAGTTTATCAGTAGAGAAAGAGAAATTAATATTAAACAATATAATGTTTTTTAAATCAACCGTAACTTATAATCAAATAGATTTTTTAACAAACATTATCATAAATTATATACTTCTATTAATGTATTATATATGTTTACTATATTCAAATATATTTTACACAAATTTACTGCACATCCCAAGCTGATGTGAATTTTCAATATTTTAACGTTTTTTACTATACCATAATATATTTTAAATACTGACTTATTTAATAATTTAGATAAGCATTAAATAAAATAATAAAAAAATTAATTTATCTTTATATTAGAATATAAAATATGATTTTGTATAAAATTACATAATTTTCCATACTTATATTAATCCTTAGTAGAACAAAAATTCTGCACATATCAGTTTCCATCTGTAAATTGTAAACTAAAACAGAAGATAATTTAACAAAACAAAAATGTTCAGCAGAAGAATGTCGGAATTAAGACAAAGTCAACAGTTATTTATAGGTATTATTAGTTTTTTTTAGTTGTTTTTAGTTTACCGTGGATGGTACCAGATTTCAACAGATAGATTCTATTATCAAGTAGCGCGGTAGCGCCACACGGAGGCGAGTTTGAGAAGCAGACGAAGCCGCGGTGCCCACGCTACTATTTACTTCTATGTTAAGTTTCACATTTTTCATTAAAAAGAAATAAATGCATTCCTTTCTTGTCTCTAATATATTTTGACTTATATCATATTTTATTATGCCTAACTATGATTTTCAACAAAAATATTGATGAAAACTACCTTTGATATAATACACGAGTGTGTCATTCACAAAATGCTCAAATCAAATCAAAAAATGTTAGGACCGTTAAGTTAGCCGCAACAAGTGTTAGGACCGTGAAGTTGGCCGCACAGCTATACACAGATGAAATATATTGCTCTTTTATCGGTTTTCCGCATGCTCGATCATATGTAGTTTTTAGTGTCTAGGTATAAAAGTAATTCGAAGACGGTGTCTAGGTGTACGGGGTGACCGATGACGAGGTCTAGGTGGTGCGCTCCGTAATTTTTTATGTCTAGGTAAATACATCATTCAAAGGCGGTGTCTCGGTGTACGGGGTGGCCGATGACGAGGTCTAGGTAGTGCGCTTCGTGGTTTTTTGTGTCTAGGTAAATGAATCATACGGGAACGGCGTCTAGGTGTACAGGGTGGCTGATAACGAAGTCTAGGTAGTTCGCACTTGGTTTTGGTGTCTAGGTGTAGAAATCATTCGAGGGTAGTGTATCAGAACAATCAGTGATTTCATCTTAGTGATAAAAATGTTACAATAAAACCATGGCCAAAATGTGCTAAAGATGGTTATATTTAATTTGTAGGAAAAATATAGAATACCTAAAAAAATGTACTAAAAAGGACAAAAATCTCAAAAAATCAACTTTTAAAAAAGTAAAAGGTTAGGTGAGTTTGATATATTCCGCAACAAAATAACAGATAAAAAGGAACTGAGATCAATGAACCAAAATACAGTTTATTATATTTAATCATAATGAAGCAACAACATTTGTTTTGGTCAATAAAGGGCTTACTTAACTTAAGTTAAGTTATATACTGATCAATTAGAAAAACTCACAAGATACTTACTACCTAACTTGCCATGACCGTATCATTCTGTTTATTGGTGAACAACTAAAGTTTTTTCTTTATGTATTAGAACGTCAGAAAAACACCATAAGTACAATGAAACGGTCATAGCAAGTTAGGTAGTAAGTATCTTGTGAGTTTTTCTAATTGATCAGTATATAACTTAACTTTAAGTTAAGTAAGCCCTTTATTGACGAAAAAAATGTTGTTGCTTCATTATGATTAAATATAAAGAACTTGACTTTGGTTGATACTTTTGTTTTGGTATGTTATAATATTCTTTTGTATGTTATTTAAGGCGTGTTTTTAAAAAAGTTAAGAAAAATGTGTAGAAATCCGAAGATAGCTGTTTTGATTGGGAACAAACTAGTGAACGTAGAAGACAGCAATTATAAAATGAATAAAACTGTTTTGAACTATGAAAAAACTGTTGTCTTCGCTTATTAATAGTTATTGTCTGTTGTATTCATTTTTGTATCTATTTTCTAAATTGTAAAATTATACACCTGAAAAAAATGCAACCGAAGTATGTAGCAAACTAAATAAAACTGAAGACAACAAAAGATTACTGTTATCTGTGTCTCAATTCCGACATTTTTCTGCTATCATCTGCAGTTCATAACGTTTTTTTTTCAATTGTTTTCATTTTTTTTTCGTTAGGGATTGAAGATATCGTTATCATATAATATAAAAGTAAATATCGTATTATGTATTACATTTTAGTACAGAATGTAAATGTTATGATTGTTATTATCTCACGATTTACATTTTTTTATAAATGTAAATAAAAAAAATGTTTAATTAATATTATTTTATTGTTAGATTTTGTTAATATAATTAATATTGTCATCAAATAATTACAAAGAGTTTAAAAACATTTTTTAATATTCAAAATTTATTTCTATTTTATTCTATAATTTTAAAGCCGGTCCTGTGTACTAGTAGCTATAACTACTTTTATAGAATGTTGGCTGTATTAATTATATTCATTTATACTCGTCGGTAATTAATTCTTATAAAACGTTTTTGAAGTCGTGCTTTTGATTGGTTAGAATTTATAAATCTGGCAATCTTATTGAAGATTTCAAAAACATTTTACAAACATAACTACCATCGAGTGTACATCTAATATTTAACAGTATATTTAACAATGACACGTTAAATAATTAAGGGGATATCGGCGCAAAAGCTTCGCAAATCCACCACGGAGTATTTTGTATTTTCAAACTTCTAGAGAAACAAAAAGTCCGATCAAAATTTTCTTTCGGTATAATGATTCATTAAACTTAACACTACGGCGCTACGGACTCGGTTTTTTAATTGCAAACTTTATTCAAAAAATTGTATGTAATAGAAAAACAGTGGCAGCGATTTTTGATGTGTATTGCGCCAATTAATTCTGTTTCCTTTAATTTTAACATCACCATCAACAATAAATTCTTGAAATAATCGGCGACCTCTTAAAAATGGGCTGAACTCATCACGAATTAATATTTGATTTCTGACATAATTTAATCTCGTTACTCTACGATTTGAATTATTTTTCTTCAAATCCTTATCTCCTTATGAGATCCACGTGGAAAAATAAAGGATGTATCCAAGGCTCAACATTAGGATCCATTGAATTAATTCGTATTAATTTTTTAGTATTTTTATTTTTGATAACTACGTATGAGTCAGGAATATTTCCGTCTGTGTTTGTAGTAAAAATAGCAGCTACTTCATGACACTTTTGAATATTATAGCGTTTTGGGTCTAATCCACCTTTTAAAGTGATTGCTAAATTAAATTCTGGTAAAACTGTATTATTTTGCACTGCTTCTGACATTTGCCGTTTAATTTCGTCTTCCATCATTACATATGACTTTGCAAATAAGTCCGCATTATTTGATCTATTATTTTAATCAATTTACTATCTAAATTATTATTTGAGCGATATTGCTCAGCTTCTTTTTCATTACAAATAAATAGTTGACCATAAGACGGATTTTGGCCAGGTTCTGGATGCAAAGATGTATTTATTTAGTAATAAATTCGTTCTCGAATTTTATAGCAGAATGGTCCAGGTCTTCTATTGTTAAAATTAATAACGTTTACATTAAGAGATGCAAATGAAAAAGAATTATTGTTTCGACGTACTTTTTAAAAAAAATATTTGGTCTTGTACCGTCAAATAAAAATCTTAAATCATCAGGAAAATTTTGAAAAGAATTAGGGATTGAAACTTTTCCATGATTACAACAATTATCGAAAGTAGATTTAGAATTTACTTTTTCAGCAGCAAAATGTTTAGCATTGCAATGTATACATGTAATATTAATTTCTCATATACAGGGTGTTTCATTTTAATCCGACCACGACAAAAAACCATGGAAAAACTAATTTTAACGAAAAATGACCTTAACAAAAGTTGAAGGGGGTAAAGGGGGCCATCGAATGACACAAACACCTATGACCTTGAACTCGATTTTCAAGGTCATTTAAGGTTACTGTGATTTTTTTAAATAGGAACCTCTATTTTAGACCTTGGAATCGGATAGAGCGGAAAAAATTACGTCGCAAAGGATATTTTAACTTTGCTTTGGTGACCTTGAGAAGGTCAATTCAAGGTCAAATAACAAAAAATCTGCTAAACAGCTGTTTGTCTGGTTTTATTTTACTGATATCGAAAGATGACCTTGACAAAAGTTGAAGGGAGCAAAAGGGGCCATCTAATGACACCAACATCTTTGACCTTGAACTCGATTTTCAAGGTCATTTGAAGGTCATTGTATTTTTTTAACGGGAACCCCTATTTTTGACCTTGGAATACGGAGCAGCGGAAAAAATTACGTCGGAAATGACATTTCAAGTTTACCTTAGTGAACTTGAGAAGGTCAATTCAAGGTCAAATAAGAAGTATCAGCCTAAGATTGTTTTCCTTTCAATTTTTTCGTAGAATTATCATTTTGTTATTGTAATAAACATTAAGAGAATAATTGACTTAAAATGTAATTATGCTTTGCTGACTTCAAAGCTATTTTGTAAGGTCAAAAGTGCAAAAATGCAATATCAAATGTTATGTGGAGTCCATATTTATATCCTAACTTTAGCGTTACCCAGGAACAACGACGTGGACGTAATAGGATTGTGTTCCCTTTGGGGTGCTTGATTAGAGTGAGTCCCCTTGCCTATCACTTTTCGGGGTGCTTGATTAGAGTGAGTCCCCTTGCCTCTCACTTTTCGGGGTGCTTGATTAGAGTGAGTCCCCTTGCCTCTCACTTTTCGGGGTGCTTGATTAGAGTGAGTCCCCTTGCCTCTCACTTTTGCTCAAAATTCAACGCAGGTGCTCAAAGACACCACCATTTTGTTGGATACACAATTCAATTCGCTGCTGAAAATGTTCTACTGTTCTGAGTAATACAGCTCTTGGCATGTTTTCACAAGCGGTTTGAATTCTGTGGATCATATCTTCCCTTGTTGTAGTTTCATGTTCATAAACAATATCTTTCAAATACCCCCACAAATAGAAATCGGGTGATGTCATATCTGGAGATCTCGGTGGCCATCGAACACCCAAATCTCCATGTCCAGTGCGTCCGATCCACCTGTCACGGTAATTTTGATTAAGATATTGTCTAACTATTCGAGCATAGTGCGCAGGAGCTCCATCTAATTGAATCCACATTCATGCTCTTGTGTATAAATCTACTTCTTCAAGAAGTACTGGAAGACGTTCTTTCAGGAACTGTAAAAAATTATGGCCATTTACATTTTCATCGAAAAAGTATGGGCCTACAAGGTATCCGTTAACAATTCCACACCAAACATCAAGACTCCAACGATTTTGGTTATCTATCTGCCTGTACCAATGCGGATTAACATTCGACCAATAATGATAGTTGTGTCGGTTAAGCTCTCCATTGCTTTTGAATTTTGCTTCATCAGAAAACATTACGTATTGAAAAAAGTGACGATCATTAGCAATCATTTGTCGTGCCCATTGGCAAAACTGTAGCCTTAACCTCATATAAGCAGGTGTGAGATCCTGAGTCAAAGTAATATGATATGGATGATAACGTTGACTTTTCAGAATTCTCCAAGCAGTAGCCATAGGTATACCACTTTGCCTTTGAATTTCACGGGTACTAAAGTGGGGATTCAAATGAACCATTGCTAAAACGACCATTACACGAAGATCATCTTCGTTGTAATTACGACGTTCTCTAACCCGTGCTAGTTGCCCTTGTTGAGCTCTACGGTAAATCTCACGAATGGTTGTATGACTTGGATGTCTTCTATCGGGATATCGAATTCGATACAAGGCTGCAGCTTGTCGATAATTACGTCTAGATTCACCAAGAATCAATAAAATATCAACCCTTTCAACGGCTGGATAATCAGCCATTGTTAAAAATTTATAACAAGTTCAATAAAAAATTTTGTTTTTACCAAACTGAACAAATTAGATAGCTTTCGATGAGTAATAAATTTTAATAGAAAAAATAAAGGTCAATGAATGAAAAAGAGAAAATGTTAAACAAATGATATTTGATTAGTTTGGCTAATCAATAACTATTCAATAACTAGTAAACTATTGAATACTAAGTGTAAGTAACAATGAGTAGAGGATAAATTCATATGAAAAGAGATCTCTTATTAGAAAAATTGTCTATTTCAACAATGAGTCGCGGGAAAATTCAACATGAAAAATCATCTTTACAAAATAAATTATTTATTACAACAATAAATTCAGGCAAAATTCGATGAGGAAAATTAGTAGCCAATTGTGTCCACGTCGTTCCTGAGTAACGCTAAAGATAGGATAAAAATTCGCTTACGTAAACATCCCAGGAACTGAATAGAATCCAAAAAAATGGTGGTGTCTTTGGGCACCTACATTCAAATCTGTACATAATAAAAGTGAGAGGCAAGGAGACTCACTCTAATCAAGCACCCCAAAGGGAACACAATCCTATTACGTCCACGTCGTTATTCCTGGGTAACGCTAAAGTTAGGATATAAATATGGACTCCACATAACATTTGATATTGCATTTTTGCACTTTTGACCTTACAAAATGGCTTTGAAGTCAGCAAAGCATAATTACATTTTAAGTCAATTATTCTCTTAATGTTTATTACAATAACAAAATGATAATTCTACGAAAAAATTGAAAGGAAAACAATCTTAGGCTGATACTTCTTATTTGACCTTGAATTGACCTTCTCAAGTTCACTAAGGTAAACTTGAAATGTCATTTCCGACGTAATTTTTTCCGCTGCTCCGTATTCCAAGGTCAAAAATAGGGGTTCCCGTTAAAAAAATACAATGACCTTCAAATGACCTTGAAAATCGAGTTCAAGGTCAAAGATGTTGGTATCATTAGATGGCCCCTTTTGCTCCCTTCAACTTTTGTCAAGGTCATCTTTCGATATCAGTAAAATAAAACCAGACAAACAGCTGTTTAGCAGATTTTTTGTTATTTGACCTTGAATTGACCTTCTCAAGGTCACCAAAGTAAAGTTAAAATATCCTTTGCGACGTAATTTTTTCCGCTCTATCCGATTCCAAGGTCTAAAATAGAGGTTCCTATTTAAAAAAATCACAGTAACCTTAAATGACCTTGAAAATCGAGTTCAAGGTCATAGGTGTTTGTGTCATTCGATGGCCCCCTTTACCCCCTTCAACTTTTGTTAAGGTCATTTTTCGTTAAAATTAGTTTTTCCATGGTTTTTTGTCGTGGTCGGATTAAAATGAAACACCCTGTATAATGCTCAATGTTTGGGGGTATATTTGGATTTATGTTAAGAGCAAACCTTTCATGCAAGTTTATATTGATATTTTGTCGACCTTCAGGTACGGTCAACTCAAGATTCAGATTAATTATATTATCTTAATAATGTAATATTATTGTTAATGTTAATATTATTTATCATCATATCATTTATTACTTTATCATTAGTACAATATTTTTTACTTGTTTCTAAATTTGAATAAATATTTTTACTTGTATTTGGTTTAAGGTAAGATGCTTGAAGATTTTCTAATGATGATTATACATTTATAGCATTTAAATTTATAGTCGATTGATTTGCATAGTTATGGTCAATTAAAACATCATTCATCATATTGGTATTTGCATTATTGCAGAAAACTTGACCTAGTGTACTCGCGACCATGGATAAATGGAAACTGTCTTTATTCTTTTGACTCAAATTATTATTACATTTTTATTTTTGTATTTGGTAAAATCATTTCAAAAGTTTTTACTAAATCAATTATTACATCTTTCTTCAAAGGAATCTTTGAAGAGCTAGGTTCATCTAAAAATTCGAGTTTATTTATCTTAGTTTTAATTACTTGATTGCTTCTTTTATGTAAACATTCACTTACTATGGAAAATTTGTTTATAACTGTATTTGAAAAAGTAGGCGTACTTGTACTTGCAACAACATTTTGTAATGAACTCCTTGCATGTTGTAATTTGCTTTAGATACAATCGGCATGGTTATTTCATAAATTTCACCTAAATCAGTTATACAAGGTTTTTTTGAAACAATGTTTGAGCGAGGTTTACTTGTAGATTTGCGCTTCTTAATATTAGTTTTGATGGTTTAATTGTTCAAAGAACTATTATTTGAACATACTCTTTAACATTTATCAGAATGAACAGATTTATCTTGGCGCGCTGAAAATTTAGATAAACAAAGATTTTCTATTGCTGGTTGAAACTTCCTAACATTTACATTCGTAGTTTATTTATCTACAGACGTATTTTTTAATATACCGAGATTGTAATATACAATTTGAGAATCAAACCACTTTGAGTCGTTATAATTTTGAATCAGAAAAAAACTCTTTTCGGACGAAGATTTTTATGGTAAATGCATGGCTCTGAATTCCATGGAGGCATCAATTTGAGCATAACATCCTTGAGTTTCTGGTAGCCGAGGTCTGATATACAGTGGGAAACTCATTTGCGCATTGATTCTCTAATTGAGTATAAAGATATTAACGATGAAATATCAAAATTTAATTGCGGCCCATGACTTTTTTTGAAGAGAACAAAAGCAACTCGAATATCCCTAATGAGAATTTGGTCACATCATCCGACAACAGATGGCGACACAGATCCTGCTAATGATTGACTTCGTTAATTTTTGAACATGAAGGCATTCTCGCACCCACTCGAGGCTTCTTGAAAGGCATCTTAGAGCCGCACTGCTTAATAAGTCTGACGGGTACATATGGCTCGTAGTTAATATGAATAACCATAAACCGGATAAATGTAGCCGCACAATTAAACGTTTTGACAAGCGCTTTGCCTCGCACTTTTATGTAGGTAAAGCTATGCAGGACGAGCTCGCGGTATGAAGACAACTACTTTATTAAGACTTGCTGAGAATGCTAAAAGGTACCTTCTATACTTAATGTTGAGAATTCCACCGAGGGTACGGAAATAAATATTGGGCTGCCCCGCTTATCGGCAGATCAATATTTTACTCTCTTTTCAGCCAGACAATTGCTCAAGCTAGGTACCCGTTTGTTACATTTTTTTTAGCTGCAAAGAACGTAGGCCTGAGCCACGCATAGATACCGTGATTTTAGTGCATAGCACACAAGACAGCATGTTTCCACTTGCCTTTACTGCAAAGGCGTAAGGTAAAACTTTTTTATGTCTACTCATAAAGTGGACTAAGAAGCCGTTTTAGCAAAATTTCCAAACTTTACCAGACATTTTCATATCACCAAGTATTCCATGACCTAATTCCTTTTCCTTGATTTCCAGATTTCCTCGATGACCTGGGTATTCTCCAATCACACTGAATAAAAAAAAACAAGAAACTCAATTCTGATGCAAACATTTAAGGCTCTCTTTGAAGATAATTTGATATGAATAAATGTCTATAAGAATTAGCCGTTATTCAGTGTTTATTACTCAGCAACTTATTGTGCTTTATGTGAATATTGTGAAAATCAGAAGCTTGTCATTTATTATCTTTATTTTCTGATCTTTATTTCCAAATTTAGCTGCGACACTTTTGTAATCGTTATAGGGTCCGGTTATTTGTATCGGTATAGCTTATAGGAACCGAGGTTTACGGTTTACAGCGGCGAACGGCGATACGGTGACATGGCGTATAGGTAATCTGGGTTAAAACACCGAAAATTTTTTATTTTGTTAACTTTTTTATTCCGATTTATATACTGAGATTATTTTTTGGCGCGATTAATATTTCGTGAATTTATATTCGTGGATACTTATGGAATTTGTTTAATTTTGTATGTTTTGTCACAGACGCACACGTCTGCAACGCGAACTGCGAGACGAGTCAGCTGCGCTTGTATCGTAGACGTTAGCTCAGTGGTTAAGAAAAAAATAAATAAACGAATATATATAAATAAATAGATATATATATATATATATATATATATATATATATATATATATATATATATATATATGTATGGGGCGTTCCACGTCAAACTTAACAAAACTCTGCCCAAAATTCCTTTTGATCTAAAAATTTTTTAAATTATGGAAAATTTATCATTTTTAATGTACTTTCAATTAGTGAGGGGCGTTTTTTAAAATTTTATTCCCAGACGGAGCTACGCGTTCCCTAACCTTAAAAAATTACTACTTTACGAAATGATCAAGCTGTCAGAAATCACAGGGGCTCAAACAAATTCTAAGCAACGACTATTTTCATGAATTTTTAGCTGCTGAACAAGAATCCGACGGTATTTTTTACCGATACCTGAAGCGTTCGTCCCTAACCTCAAAAAACACCCCCCTCCCAAAATTGCTTTTTCACGCAGTTGAGAGGTTTATCCTCTGATCGACGGGAGGAAAATTATTGACAGAGAGTATTTTTATGTATTTTGTGCTACTGAACATGAAACCGGCCGTCTTTTTTACTGATACCTCAAGCGCTCGTCCCTAACCTCAAAAATCCACCCAAAATGTCTGTTTTTCGCGG
This sequence comes from Nasonia vitripennis, assembly GCF_009193385.2. Taxonomy (NCBI): domain Eukaryota; kingdom Metazoa; phylum Arthropoda; class Insecta; order Hymenoptera; family Pteromalidae; genus Nasonia; species Nasonia vitripennis. Next base: position 2,076,055 of record NW_022279639.1, read on the forward strand.
TTAAGAAATTTACGTCTAGAGGAAAATTATTGCCGAATTTGCTTAGATTTATCCACTCAACTATACCATTCAAATTAAACTTCACTCTTTTTTTGTACCGTTTCTTATGTAACTCATAAATTTTGTCGTAATACTTTTTCATTACGGTAGCTCTCTTTCTCCTCGTTGAAGCTCTCTTTCTCTCACTCGTCCTCTCCTCAACCTCGATAGAAGGCAACTCGTCACCAGGGCCTGCATGCTCTGTCCTCTTGACTGCAGCGGCTCTCTGGGTCTCTCCTTCCTCCTTGTACGCCGCACCGGGAACGCGCATCTTCTCCGATGGCAGCGGAGGTGCGTAACGGCTATCTAACTCTTTTAGCCGCTCCCAGAGTCGGCCGTACCTCTCCAACTCCTCCCAGCTGTTGACGCACTTTTCGCCAATAGCTCTCCGGTATTTCGAAAGGAGGTTCTGATATGCGATACGAAGCAAATCACGTTCGGATGGAGGTCGGCGAAAGCGCGAAGCCAGATACTGAAGACTCGCGATATACGCCGCGATCTTCTCTTCTCTGTGCTGCGTTCGCTTGCGCAGATCTTCCTCCAAATCCTCCCGACAATACGGAACCATGTATCGGCGACGAAAGGCCCGGCAGAACATCTCCCATGTTCGCAGGCTCTTTCTCTTCGCCCGATACCAGCGGCTTGCCTGCAACTTGAAAATGCACGGCAACACCGCTAGCAGTTCGCGGTCTGGCACCGCTAACGCTACTCTGCACTCACACAGTCGATCAAAGAACTCCTCCGCCTCCTCGTGATCACTCTCGCCCGAGAACTGGAGCTCCCAATGCTTCAGGAACTCCAAAGCTCTGAGCGAGTCGGCTGATCTTTTCCGGCGTTCGGATGACGTCAGGTTCGCTGAGTTAGACTCGCAGCTCGAGTTAACTTCGAGCTCGCTGTCACTGCTCAGCAAACCTCTCTGTCTCCGTCTCTTTCTCGACGCATTTTTCTCTCTCCTCTCACTCTCCTCCTCCGACTCCTCTTCCGCACTCTTCTCTCCTTGTCCACTCTCCTCCTCCGACTCCTCACCCGAGCTCACACAGCTCCGTTGCATACTCGGCCGACCTCCAGAGTTGCCCCAAGAGACGCGGCGTCGCACCGTTTCGCGCTCTGGCTCTAGCAACTCTTTGTCCGCGTCACCAATATCACTCGTGAACACAGACGGTCTGCCTCTCAGCTGGTCTAGAGTAGCTGGGCGAACTGAATCAGTCGTTTTGACTGGGGCTCGCAAACATGGCTTTCGCCCTATTCGCTCTTCCTCCATTTTACGCGTCTGTTCTATCGCCTCGTTGCAGCCGCCGCTCATGCTCTAGCGTGGCTAACTCGTCCTGCAGCTTCGCTCGAGCTTCCAGGAGGGCTCCTCGTAAGCTTCTCGCCAAGCTACAGAAAGCTCCTCCTCAAAGACTCGAGCTCTCGCATCCTCAAGAGTGAGTCCGCATTCTTCCAACTCTCTCACACGAGCGTCTCTCTCGCTGCGATCGACACTCACTCGGCTCGCATAGCCGCTGTCTACGCTGACGTCTATGCTTGAGCCCGAGCCTCCTCGCAACACATCTCCCTCGGCCACGTCACTGACTGTGCTGGAGGTTGCGCAGGCCGCGGTTCTTGCTATCGTCCTTTCGGACAACCGCAAGTAACCTGGCCGTTCGCACCTCGCGATTACAGTACACACACTGTCTCTCTCACTCGAGCACAAACTCGAAGATCTCTCTTGGCTCTCATTGTCACTCGACAACGAGACCGAGGAGTCTCCTCGCTTCCGACTTTCGTCGAAAAGCTTTACTCGCGAGCCCCGCCGACGACGCTTATGACGTACTGTGTGCCAGTCGTCGCCGTTGGCTGACTCGCTGTCGCTAGAGCGCACGCGTCGCAGCACATCTCCTGGGGACACGGTAGAGCCTCCCACGCTATCACGTTTATCGTTGGGCTCTACTCCGAGTCCCACTACGAACGGCCGTTTCGTCATCTCATTCATCGCACAACATGGTGCGACTTCAACAGCTGACGACTGATCGCTGAGCTCTCCTCGCCGTCTCTCTCCAGATGAAAAGACGTCAGCAGCTTGCCTCGTGGCCCGCTGCGCATCTTTCCGTCGCTCACACTCCGCGCACTTTACACTAACACTCGCGAAAACACTTTACCTCTCCCTTTCGATGATCGCGAATCCCCACAAGGGATGCCAATTGCGACGCTATGCCTCCCAACACAGGTGCGCAACACCTAGAGCCTCGCATGCACTAGGATTTTTCTAAACGTAGGATTTGACCGCGATCATCACGTTTGGGAGAACGCTAGGGAGAGGGGAAAATGATCACACACAATGGTCAAGTTTTATTGCACATGTATTTCGCCCAGCCCTTCCCTACAACACGGTGGCTGTAGTGCCTCACGCGCACAGTTTAGCCACGCAGAGCTTACGCTGGGATGCTCAAACACGAGCCACGCTCGTGCAGCAGACGGCGGACCACAGGCCCAGGTCCAGTCCGCTGACGGCTGTCTCTCTCTCTCTCTCTCTCTCTCTCTCTCTCTCTCTCTCTCTCTCTCTCTCTCTCTCTCTCTTGCGTCTGCACATTAGCCCCCAAGCCGTAGCCTGTAGTGTCACGTGGTACACGCTCGCGGCCAGTGTGATCTCTCTCTCTCTCTCTCTCTCTCTCTCTCGCGCGCGCGCGCGCGCGGGCTATGCCTCCCGCTTGTGGCAAGCCCGACCTGCTGCAACCGCGCAGCTATAGGGTTTTCTCTCGCGCTGTCTCTATCTCACGCACACGCGTCTCCTCGCACTCTCTCTCTCTCTCTCTCTCTCTCTCTCTCTCTCTCTCTCTCTCTCTCTCTCTCTCGCGTGCGCTGGCCAGACGCCTCGCGCAGAAGACGTCTTGGTGTGCGCCAGCACTGCACACCAACACCCTGATCTCTCGAGTACTCTCTCTCTAGTGTGCCCGCACCACACTCGCCTCACTCTCGGATCTCTCTCTCTCTCTCTCTCTCTCTCTCTCTCTAATACTTTCTTACTCGCTCTCTCCCTGGTGGACGTCCGTCGGTGCTCCCGCTGGCGCCTCCCTGACTCTCGTGGACCTGGTGACGGCTAGCTTCCTCGGCTCTCCCACGCCAAGGCTGCTGGTTGCTCTGGTCCTCCGGACGATGATGGTGGACTGGCTAGCTTCCTTCCTCTCGTGCGGATGGTTGCTGGCTCGTCCGGGCGTCGGCACTCCAACAATCCAACTCGCTTGTTTCTTCCGCGCACTCAGAGCTTGGCCACATCGAACGAGATTCCTCGTATCGACGCGGCTGCGACGTTTGCAACGTCGCATCGCCTTGACACGCGCGTAAAGGTCAAGGTCGCACAGAGCCGATGCACGTCGCGCGTTTCTCGCCAAGACGGCCATTTTCAGCCATCTCAGCAATGCGCCATTTCGCGCGCGCCATATCACATGCGCCACGCGAGCGACTCGTCCCGCTCCCACCGATCTCCCGATCTCCGCCGATCGCGCAAGTGGGGGGCGCTCGCCAACACGTCACAGCACTTCACACGCTACGCAGCGTCTCGCGCCTCAGCAAATCTCGCTACGCGCAGTAAACGGCTGCACGCCGCGGCTCCAAAACTCCGCGCCGGCAGCTACATACGCCACGAAGTCCAGCCCATCGCTGGCCCAGCAACTTCACGCTGACGACGTAATCGACGACCAGCGATGAGCCCACCGCTCCTGAACCTGAGGATTCGCTTCAGCTAGCGAGACGCCCTGGCAGCATCACTCTATCGCGCACCGTCCAGCAGCTCTAACCGCATCCTCGGCGCCGACGTTCGGGCGCTTCCCGGCAACCGAGAATGTTCAGCGAAGGACCCGCTTCAACGCCGTCGACCCTGGGGCTCCGGTTCGCCGGCTACCGCATCGACAACATCGCTGACGTCGTTTGGATGCTATCCAGGCAGACATTTGTTTTTTTTTTTTGACGTACATCGATTCACAGGCTTTCTGCGAACGGACTCCTCGATCTACGTCAAACCAGCCTATATGGGACCTGGCTTCTCCGACACTACGTCATTCCGTCATCGCAGGCTGAACATCTGAGCACCGCAGCCCTCTACATCCACAGCACAGGCGCCGCGTCCAGCTTCCTCATCGCATCGTTCCGCGGGCATTCCGCCCTTGTTACTGGTGGGGGAGTAGCTGTGTGGATCCCCTCCGGGCACCACCTTTGGACCGACGCACCGCCTGGCGGACCACCACGCCGTGGCGAGCGCGAGGCGAGCTTGGGCTCTAGCGCTTAGGAGTTCCGGCCTGGCCGCCGATCGGGACAGACCTTTCGGTCTCTTGTTAGTACTTTATATAATTTATCATTGATTTAGTAGCAAGTGTTCAATCATTGAGTTTACCCTGGTCTATCCCTATCCTGCCTTAACTGTAATCAGAGTGCAAATGGTAGGGCTCTTATAACCTTCCAAATATACTCTAAAACTGAAGCTTCGTTCGAAAAAGTAGGATCCGCGAGCAAGATTCGAACTGATGCGCGAATACCCATATATAAAAGTCGCAGCGACTGTGCGTTATAGCTCAGATATGTTGTAGCGGTGATAAACTCTAAACGTTATACGAGAGCTGTAACGGCTTGGTGTTGTAATAATAAAGATTACCACTTCGCGCGATAGGCAAGTGTCAACAATTTTAGCGCGCTTTTATATCCTTTGAAATTCGCGATGTACATCCTGCAAATTCGTGTGCCTAAGTGGCGCTGCCAAAGGACATGCATGCAATTATCTAGGCGTCGCTTTGACTCACGGCTGTAATACAATATTTAGGACAACAGAAAAGTACTGACTCACCGATCGTTTACCACGTGGATGCTCAACTTTGCAAAATATATAATTCGATCGGCGATGATCTGATTAATTGTAGTACACATTAGTAATGTCGCTTCTCATTTCGAAAATTTGTTTTTTTAGACAATAATAATACTCGAGATAATTTTTAGAACCGGTAAATTCGAATAAAAACTAATAATCAAAGCATTGAGGATAAATAGACATTTTTTTGTCGGTTCTACTGAGCCTGACATGTCTATATATAAATTTGAGTGAATGCTCGGAGACCTGCGATGCCATATGCTTCCGAGGCCTTTCAATAACGCTTTTTGCGGTGATTTTGCAGGTCACACACAATGGGAGTACAGTACCTCAAGCTATCAACAAATAGCAGCACGATTACTATACTAAAAGGCAATCACGAAAACAGACGAGCCACTATCATAATCGTGCTCTGTACTTGTAAATTTAATCGTACGACAAGATACGATAACATAACCCATGCTATATACACAACTTTCTACAAAATTTATAGTTAATTTATTATTTATGTACATTCAAAGATGGAAAGAATTCCTAATGTCAACTTTAACAACATTACTGAATATCAAGGAAAGACAGGTATAAACAGAAATAGATCAAATTATTTATAAAGATTTATAAAGAATACTTTTGGTTTTGTAAAGATGATCAACCAAGAAATTGCAATTGGCAGTATCACCGATGGCAATATAAAATTAGAAATTCATGTAATTCAAGCTTCTTTAAATTGTTTAACATTTATGATGTACACAAAGGACATAGAGTTCGAGTGATCGGAGAACTAATTGATCTAACGGTTGAACATGAATCACAGATAAGAGTTCTCAACAGTGAAAAAGCTGCGTTTTCCACTTTATTATCAGGTTATAAATTGATTGAATGATTTTTAAAATAGAAGTTGTACAACTGTTCATGTTTACATTTTTAATTAAAATTGATGATAGTAATCATGATATGTAAAATCAATAAATATTCATCAATTTAATATCTGAATGATTTTATTTCTGCGCAAGTATAAATAAATAAACTTTGAATAAAAATAGATCATTAAAAAAACAATTATTTTAAAAACTAACTTACAATCAAAGAATAGCTTCACATTAGATTGTCAATTGTCAACACCTAAAGTTGAATGAACCTATATCTTCTTATGAGCAAATCACAAAAAAAATCATCTCCATCATCAAAGGAGAGATATTAGATTAGTTGCTGCATTTGTTACAACAAATTACTAAAATGGAGAAGCTTAGTTGGCAAAGCAAAATTCACACCAAGTGACGTTATATCTATAACTAAGAATTCGAAATGGAGGATAACACAATGTAAGATTAATTATTATATTCTTTTAACCTAATAATTATCATTGTGTAAACATCTATTATATTCCTTAGAGAATTGATTGTATATGTTAATAAAATTACTGTACCCGAACAAGCAAGAAATGGAGCAAAGCAAAAGTAATGAAATTTATACTGGATAATGCTATGGGGGGAAGTCTTCGAATCAATGTTTGGAAAAAGCAAATTACAATCTTTCAAGAATTCATAGCAAACAATAATCTAAGTATATACATACTTTTTACATATAATTATACGAAGTAACAATATAAGATCTAATATCTCACTACGTACACATTTGATGTAAAACTATACGTAAAATTTTACAATTTTATTGATTTATCTAAGATTTTACATGTAAAAGTTCAATATTATAACAAAATTATTTTTAACGGAATATAGGGAAATATTTTTTTAAATGCGTTGACATATCGAAGGGAGGCGAGCAAGACAGAGAGGATAATATTAACTAAGATGATAATATCTAGAGAATAATTTAGCAAGAGTTTCACAATGAAACTCTTGCCTTTGGGTAAAACCAAAACTCTTGCTGTGTGAGGTTGGTAGGAATTTTGGTTTTTGATGCTACTTTCGCTCCCACTCGTCTCTCTTTAATGTACCGACGTATTTAAAATAATATTGTGCAACTTAAAATTTAATGTCAATAGTATCTCTAAAAAAAGAACTTTTTTCAAAAGAGAAAATCTTGGCAAGAAACAGGCTAATAAACGTAGTGTGACTTGAATGAACCTTTTATACATGAAAAATTAGGATAATATATTTAAGTAGATACCAACAGATTGCGCATACGCGCAATAATAATGATTTAAATGAAATCGAGATTTTTTTAAGGTTAGGAACACCTAATTTCAAAGTATATAGGGTCGCGCCGTCAACAAATCGTACTTCGTACTTTTTCTTGCCAAAGCGGTGCTATCGCGCCCCTTGATGACAGGGATGCATAGGGTAGGTGGGTTTAAGGACTTAAGTTTTTAATCTTACTATTCTGCTCGCTCGCCTTCCTACAAAATGCCAACATATTTAAAAATTTAATACTTTTATCTCTCTGCGTATTAGGTAAATTTGATTTAGACCAGGCTTAGGATTCTGTATTTTGATTTAGGTTTTTGTATAGGCTTATGTGCTTAGGATTCAATATTTTCGTTTATGTCAGCAACTTACCGGGCCTAGTGTAGATGGTTTTAGGAGATATTAGTTTAGCATTTGTATTTTTTTCATTTGCATCTCGCTGTGCATAGGGTAGGTAGATTTAAGTTTATGGGATATATTAGTATCCACGTTTCATATTAAAGTCTTCTTTTTAAAGTCTACCTTATATTAAAGTCGACCTTATAGGGAGTAATAATAGATTAATTTATACATGTATTATGACCAGGGACTCTTGCTCTACATTTTGTCTGACTCTCGGAAAACTCTATTTTCAATCCACTTTATAGGCGCCAAAAATGGTCTCTTTTATGCACGTGTTATAACATTTTTTTTTTAATTATATAGTGAAATATTAAAATATTTCTTTATTGTTTTTGTTAACCTGCATATAATTTTGTTAATTTATTATTTATATCAATAATTTAAAAAATTATGTATATATAAAACAATAATTAAGGTGTCCGTAATAATAATAATAATTAAATTATGTAATTGTGACATATAAAAAAAATTAAAATATAAGAACATCAATTAAAGCAATTAAACTAAAAATATGTGTTTTGATTAAAAAGTATTCTTACAAAAAAAAATCTCGAAAATAATCCCTAATCATTATCAAATAAGATATAATTTAATAATTCTTGTAAACTTGGGGTGCGTAATGGCACGGGTTGTGAGATTTTATTAAAACACACACAGACACATATATATTAATAAATTTCGTTATGATTTTGAAATACATTTTATGTGTTAAGGGAGATTTTTTTTTTTACAATAACTCGAAAGTTCATCGCCTCATCTACGCAAGCCTTCCACGCTGCCCTATCTTGTGTCAACCCTACCCAAGATGCACCTCTCCGATCGACACCCACCCGTCCTATTTCTACTAGATCCACTTTAACGTTGTCCTCCCATCTACGTCTAGGTCTACCTAGAGGTCGCGTTACCATCGGCCTGCCCTTCATGACACGCGCTGCCGTACGGTCGTCTTCCATTCTCGCTACGTGCCCTGCCCATCCCAATCTGCGCGATTTTATTATTCTGTTAATATTTGGTGACGCGTACAGATTGTGTAACTCATCATTGTGTAGTCTCCTCCATTCCCCGGTTTCCTCATCTTTCTTCGGCCCGTATATTTTTCACAAGACTTTATTTTAAAATACCCTAAAACGGTTGTCCGCCTGCTTAGTGAGAGCCCACGTTTCGCACCCGTACAGAACCACCGGCAGTATTATTGTCCTGTATATTCTTATTTTAACGTTTTTAGACAACAGCCTCGACTTAAGTAAATTACTCACGGCGTAGAAGCAAGCATTACCCGAATGGAGTCTCTTATTTATTTCGACATTAATCTCGTTTCTATCATTTATGGTCGTAACCAGATACCTGAATTCGCTAACCTTTTCAAAAGTAAAATTCCCAACTCTGAGATCTTCCTCCCCTCTGCAGATGCCTAGCTTATCCACAATCATGTACTTTGTTTTTGATTCACTCACTTCTAACCCTGTATACTCCACCGCTTTTATGAGGATTTCCGCGTTTCTTGCTACCGTTTCCCTACAATCCCCCAGTATATCCAAACCATCTGCGTAGCCTAGTATCTGCGTTGTTCCATTAAGCGTTGCGCCCAGCTGGCTAACCTGCATTTTTCTAACGTCGTACTCTAACGTTAAGTTGAACAGCACCGTAGAGAGCCCATCCCCTTGTATTAAACCATCGCGTCTCATGAAGGGTTCTGATACATTACCGCCTACTCGGACCTTTCTCGTGCTTCCGTTCAGACATATTTGAATTAATCTCACGAGTTTTTTCGGTACACCGAGAAGTACTATAATTTGATACATTTTGCTTCGCTTAATAGAGTCGTACGCTTTTTCAAAATCTATAAATAGTTGGTGTATGGTTTCGCAAAATTCCCACTTTTGTTCTAACAACTGTCTTATGGTAAACATTTGATCGCTCGTCGATCTGTTGCGCCGAAATCCGCACTGATAATCTCCTACTATATCTTCCGCGAATGGAGTGAGTCTAGCTTGTATTACGTTTGACAGAACTTTGTAGCACGTTGCTAAAAGTGAAATACCCCTATAGTTATTGCAGTCTGTCTTATCCCCCTTTTTAAAAATCGGTATAATGGTATTGTTTCATTTTTCCAGATGGCACATACTAGTTTATAGATTTTGAAAGTGAGCTCGACGCCCCCATATTTGAGTAACTCAGCTGGTATAGAGTCATTTCCCGTGGCTTTGTTGTTTTTTAGTTTTTTAATCGCGGCCTCTACTTCTTGGTAGCTCGGTTCCTCCACGCGGGGTTCAGCAGTGTGAATTTGGTCCCCTAATTCTTCGCTATTTTCGTGCACGTTTAATAATTTATCGAAATAATTTTTCCACAGCGACAGTAATTCGTTATCATTTGTTACGAGGTCCCCGTTTTCGTCCTTCATCAATTGCGCTCTACTCCTAAAACCCTTTCTGATGGCGTTAATCCCTCTGTACATTTCGCGGGGGTTATTTTCCTTACTGTTAGTTTCTATTCTCCTAATAAGATTCTTTTGATACTCCCGCTTCTTATTTCTGTAGATCGCGCTCGTCTGTTTCCTTACGTTAGAATACTCTTCTACGGTCCTATCGCTTCTATTTTGTAAGCTATCTAATTTAGCCTTTTTGCGCCTTTCAAACCAGAGTTCGCACTCTTCGCCAAACCATGTTTTGCTCTTTGGCTTTTTCTTTTTACCCAGTACTTTGTTCGCGGCCTCTTTTACCGTTTTTTCGATGTCCCCCCATAAGCTATTCGGTTCGTCATTCCCTTCCGGCGATGTGTTTGCTTCTTCAAGTGCCTGAAACCTGTTATTAATTTCTATCTGGTACCTAATTCGCTCTGTTCTATCTCGTAGTTTCTTAATATCGAAGCTTTCTACCTAGTTTGCTCGCTTACTATTTTGATTCGCTACTAGTCTAGCTCTTAATTTGGCTACTACTAGGAAGTGGTCCGAGTCGCTATCTGCCCCTCTGTAAGCCCTTACGTCAAGAACATTAGTATGACGTCTTTTTTCAATGAGGAAATGATCAATTTGGTTCTGTGTGGCCCCGTTCGGCGATGTCCACGTTGCCTTGTGTATGTTCTTGTGCTTAAAACACGTAGTTTTGATTATAAGATCTTTTGCCGCCGCGAAATTTATGACTCTAATACCGTTATCATTGCTGGCTTCGTGCAGGCTTTCCTTACCTATAGTAGGCCTAAACATTTCCTCCCTACCTATTTTAGCATTGAAATCGCCTAATACTATTCTTGTGTTGTAAGACGCGAACTGGTCGATTACCTGCTCTAAAGTTTCGTAATAGAGATCCTTAGCTTCTTCTTCTTTGTCCTCCGTAGGACAGTGTACATTAATAAATACATATCTGTACCATTCACCTTCAATAATGATGTACGAGAGCCTATCATTGACGGATTTGAAACTTTTAACCGAATGTATGATGCTTTTGCTTACGAGATATCCGGTGCCTACAGATCCCCCACTACCGACCCCATACAGGTACGTGAAGTTACCGGATGCTAGTACTCCGCCATCTGGCCACCGCGATTCCTGTATTGCTACCAAATCTAGATTGTACCTATCAGCTTCCTTTACGAGTTCTTTAAACGCACCTGCTCTGTATAGACTGCGAACATTCCAAGTTCCGACCCTTAAGTCCCTTTTGGTTCGGATTTGATTTTTTTGAGCCATGATGTTATGTTAAACCCGCGCGCTTCGGATCCTGTTCCGATCGCAGGTGAGTCCACCGTTCTAGAGGTGATAACCCCCATACCTCTCTAGAACTAAGTATGAGAGCTTTCCGACTTTATTGAGGACAGTGTCAATTCGTCGTCAGACACACTACGGTTTCATTCTCGCATCCTAACGCCCCCCTGCAAGGCAGCGCGCCTTCGCTGGCATCGTTACCGCGTAAGACCAGGTGACGAATCATTCTACACATCCCCTTTCGGGGCAGTTGTCATCGCTCCCGCATCCTCCTCGGCAGCAGGATTTTTGCCCATTTTTGTAATGTGTGATGAAAGAGATAGATTGAGAGATAAGATATAATGTGAAGTGTTTTGGTTGTTGTGGTGCTTGCGTAGTGTTTCTAGATGAATTCGTTCGACAGTGTGGGCTCATCACACACACGCTTGTTCCTATCGGCTGTCCGCGGCTGCTTATTCAATTTATTCGCAGCTAACCTCTTTCTCAGGGGCGGTTCCTCTATCCGCAACCTAAGGACGCGCTGTGTAGTGGTGATAGGCACCCACCCGTCCGATATGGACGACAAGGCCCAAGACCCGCTTAGGGTAGCGGCATTGTAACAGTGTGTTAAGGGAGATAAATATATTAAATATAAAACTAACAATCAGATTTTTGTTTGTGTTCGTAAATAATGTATTCAATCAAAACATTGGGATTTCTATTGTACATATTTTGTGGAAAAAAAATTGGTTGGAATTAGGTTAGATACACCACTGAAAGTAGATAAATTCGTTTTAAAACGATTTTTACGTAATTTTACTGTTTCTGACTCCCCCTCATTTTGGGTTATTAGCTCTTCCTCATTTTGGCGCCCCCTCATTGGACCTTACTCTCATTTTGGCTTGCCTTCAATATAACTCCTCCTTATTTGGACAGCTCATGATATATATTATACCCTTTTTTGCTTTGCTCGCTAATGCCCTATTTGGATGTAATATGCTATGATCAATTGGTGCAGTAGCGCCACGAAGGCGAGTTTGAGAAGCTGACGAAGCCGCGGCGCCCGTGACACTATTTACTTCTATATTAGTGTTCGGATTTTTCATTATACAAAATAAAAATACTTATCATTACTGTTGGAAAGGTTTTTTTGGTTTATTAGGATGTTTTCTAAGCTAAACTATGATTTCCAACAAAAATATTAGTGAAAAGGCTGCTTATTTTTATAATATGCGAGTCTATAATCCACAAATGCTAAAATCACGTTTTTCTTCTTTAGCCCGAAATGTGTTAGGACCGTTAAGAGAGCTGCAAGAAGTGTTAGAACCGTAAAGTTGGCCGCACAACTATATACATATGGGAATTGCTTCCACAAGAAAATATAATAATATATTACGATATTTAGAATTAAGATGTTGCCGGTGCATACTCTCCGTTCCGGAGTAGTAACAGTAACTAGCTTGCCAGGGTAGCCGATGACAAGGTTCAGGTTGATGTCGGTATCTTGGTATAAAAATCATTCAAGTACGGTGTCTAAGTGTACAAGGTGGCCGATGACGACGTCTAGGTGGTGCGCTCCATGGTTTTTGGTGTCTAGGAAAATAAATCATAGGAGGGCGGTGTCTAGGTGTACAGGGTAGCTGATGACGAGGTTTAGGTGGCGCGCTCCATGGCTTTTTGTGTCTAGGTGTAAAAATCATTCAAGGGCGGTGTCTAGATGTACAAGTTGGCCGGTGACGAGGTCTAGGTGGCGTGCTCCGTGGTTTTTTGTGTCCAGCTGTAAAAATCATTCGAGAAAGGTATCCATCTGCACAGGGTGACCGATGACGAGGTCTAGGTAGTTCGCCCCGTGATTTTTGGTGTCTAGATGTAAAAATCATTCAAGGGCGGTGTCTAGGTGTACAAAGTGGTCAATGAAGAGGTTTGGGTAGTTCGCGCCGTGGTTTTTTGTGTCTAAGTTGTTTGTGCATCCTTTCGGGAGGTCACCTGTCTTAAGCTGTGATGTCCGTCAACTAGTCTTGTAAACAACCCTCATTGTTTTTCGCGCGGAGAACCGCCTCCACGTACGCCGTTATCTCGACCTAGTTCTGCTTGCTGTCAAGCATCGTTTCGACTAAAAGAGCAAAAAACAATGACGGTTGTTTACAAGACTAGTTGACGGCCAGCACAGCTTAAGACAGGTGACTCCCCGAAAGGATACAAAAGCGGTTACCGGGGGGGGGGGGGGTTCGCGACCCCATGAGAGGTGGAGTTTTAGTGAGTATGCCTGGCGTTGTTACGCGCCAGAAGAGTCTCACACACAGGGAGCCTCGCACGGCTCCTGTTATGATGCATTAAACATTTCTCCAACTTTCTGGATAAACAAAAAAAAATTTAATTTATACATTAAGAAAATAATATTATCTAATTTACCTACTTATGTAAAAAAACAATTATTAAATATGTCGCCATTATTAAAAAATACAATATTTAAATAAATTTACTAAAAAAAATTTTAATTACAACTTTTGTCTATTTATCTATCAGTTATTTTTTAAAATTATTTACTATTACAAATCTTATTTTTCTGTAATAATAATAAACATTAACATTTCCGATAACAATGAAAATCAACTTGAGCTAAACGATGTATTTTTAACAAAAATAGATGCATAAATCTTAGCAAAATTACATAAGTAAAATTGTGCTGTAATCATGTTATTACTATATTTATAATGATACATTCAATTTTTTTTAGAAAAAAAATTATAAAGTAGTGTGGGAAGGCATTTCCGCGCTTCCCGAGTCCAGAGGCCAAGCGACGCTTTCCCGTTGCAGATGGCGGCGGGCGAAGCGACGCTTCACCTCCCCCGCACAGCCGAAGTGCATCACGGGGGAAACCCAAGCCTCGAAATGATATTAAAGAAAAACACATTGTTGATGTTTATTAACAAAATATTAAAAAAAAACGCGTTTACCGACGAGACGAGGTACGCATTGGAGTACCTAGTGGTGCCAGTCTCCGCACCGCCGAGAAGATGTTGCTAGGCGAACCGCTGCTGAGCGTGGCGCGCTTATCGCTAGGAGGCCCCAAGGGTATGGAAGTAAGGCCGATAGCGTAGAGCAGTGCCGAGCGCGAGAGCAGACGTAGGCGCGGAAGGACCAGCAGCCGAAGGCCGGAGCGAGATGCCAGAAAACCCGATAGACGCAAGAGAACCAGAAGAAGACGCGAGAAGACCGAGAGCCGAACGAGACGCGGGTAGACCAAGAGCCGAATAAGACGCGGGAAGACCATGTACCGAATGAGACGAGAAGAGGCGAGAAGACGAGGGCTACACGGCAAGGCGAGGATTCGAGCCAGAGACAAGGCGAGGCCGTGAGTCAGATGCAAAGAGAAGCCCGAAGCCAACTACAAGCAGAGGAAGAAGGTCAAGTCACCGCAGAGCCACCAGCTCGCACCCCTGACGAGGAGTGAGTGGCCCAAAAACGACTAGCCGAGAGAGCGGCCTGGGGAAGGACAACCGACCAGCCCAGAGGCGTTGGGATTTGCAAATAGCGGAGGAGACCAAAGCGAGCAACGACCTAGAGAACCAGAGAGAGGTGGCGAGGAGCATCGAAAAGGACTAGCACCAGAGAGCCAAAGAGAGGAGACGGACCAAGTGGAAAGCTGAGCGAAGGCGAGGGTCCACAGCGAGAGGAGAAACCGCTGGACCGGCGAGGAGATGGACCGCCAGTCACCAAGATGCAGTCCGCAACGGTTGTTGACGATGACGCCCGAGCCAAGGTCGAAGGAGGAGGCGAGGATGCTAAGCGTTGGCCCGACTATGACGATCAGTTCGGAGTAGGCGATCTGGTCATCATCTCGGACCAATTGCGACAAGCAGTACCGGTCTCGGAGGTAACTAACTCCTACCGGGTGCTCGAGCGTAATTATCGAAGAGATACGTACGGGAGTAGTAAGTAAGCCGGTATGGGGAGACATAACAAATGACGTCATCACTGGCGCATCCTTATCTTATCAATGTAAACAAGTAATAAATATAAAATAATGTATCATGTTTATAAATAGATAATTAAGATAAGAGTATCATGTTTATACCGTGTAAGTCAGATATCATGTTTACATAAACAAATAAGATACCTTTACCACAATATTAAACAGTATGTTTATTATTTGTTTGTATAAACAAATATGATACTTAATCTTTATTACTTGTTTATAAGATAAGGATGCGACACGTGTGACACCTTATTTACAAGATAAAGATTATCTTTATGACACGGGTATAAGACATCTTAACGATATGTTTACATGATAACATATCCTAATTATTTGTTTAGAAGATGAAATTTTAATGATGTCACCATCCTCTAATATAAACATGTTTGTTTATACAAACAAGTAATTAACATTATCTTTATTACATGTAATATAGATAATTTTAATTAATTATTTATGTAAACAAACAATACCTTGACTTAATTATTTGTTTACATTGATAAGATAAGGATACGTTAGTAATGATGTCATTTGTTGTCTCTCTCTCTCTCTCTCTCTCTCTCTCTCTTACGCACACGCTCTCTCTCTCTCTCTCTCTCTCTCTCTCTCTTTTATCCTGCGCAGTGAATTGGCAGAGGTCAGGAGGCGACAGGAGCAGACCTCTAACAGTGTGGTTGTTGTCACGGGCCTGCACTACACCCGTGAAACCTCGCTACATCTCCTCGCTTTCTCAGTCGTGAGCGCGCTTGACCCCACGGTCCTCAGAAGAGACATAGCATCAGTCAGGACCATGGGGAGGCTTGATGCAACCAACAGCTCCGCCAGGGGTGACGGCAGACTGCCACCATTAGCCGTCACATTTTCTTCAAGTGCGCTTGCACGCTCGATCGTCATCGCCAAAGCCCGGAAACGCAAGCTACACACCAGCGAATTGGACGCCACCTTGCTGGAGGAAACTAAAGCTCTGAGCTCTGACCATCAAGGGCTGGTAAACATCAACGAGCTTCTCCCTCTGACGTCCACAAGCTGCATTCGAGGGCCAGGCTGGAGGCCAAGAAGAGGCAGGGTTGCCGAACGTTCATCAGAGATGGGAGACTCTACATGCGCTGCAACATTTCCCATCTGCCTGGAAATTGTCACTTGTGCGTGCACTCAACAAAGTCAGTTCACCAACAGCCCTGACTGAATACCGTCCGATTTCACTTCTCTGCTTTCTCTCCAAGGCCCTGGAATGGCTGGTGCACAGGCAAGTCTCACAATACCTTGAATCAAGGCTCTTACTAGACAACTATCAAACAGGCTTCCGCACTGGCCACAGCACTCAGTCTGGCCTACTTAAGCTAACTGATGATGTCAGGGTCAGGATAAACAAAAAGAAAGTGACACTCCTTCTTCTCTTTGATTTTAGCAAGATGTTTGACACTGTATGTCACGTCCGGCTCCTGAGGAAGCTATCCACTTTCGGCTTCTCTAAGCAGGTTATTCGCTGGTTTGCCTCCTATCTCACTGGGAGAGAGCAAGCCGTCGTTGGTGACAATAGCGAGCGTTCCTCTTCGCAGTTCTTAACATCGGCGTCCCGCAGGGCTCCGTCTTAGGTCTGGGACTCCGATGATTCCCATCTTATTTACGCGGATGACTTGCAAATTTACAGTCATTGCCACCTCGAGGAACTCAATTCTTTATCAAACAAGATGAGTGCTAATGCCGAGAGCATATTGGGCTGGGCTGCTCAAAACAAGCTTAAACTTAATGTTACAAAAACCAAAGCAATTGGATCTATAAATCCGATAGTTTAGTTGGAATTAGTTATTCGCGATATTTATTCTTATATAATTTCATTATGTAATGAAAACGACATGATTGGTGTCTCCGTTAGAAGTTTAAATTTTGCCCGAGGCCCGGGTGGGTTATCTTTACGATTAGTGAATATTTTTTTTACAATGATTTATGGAATTTAATAAGCGGATTAGCTCAGAGTAATGAGGATTTTTAAATAGATGAGAGCTTTATTCTAACATTAACACTTGTTAATATACCTAATGGTGGTCGAGGTGGAAGTAGAAAAAGGATAAATGTTGATAGCTTAGCTCAGAGATCGGTTGTATCTATAAGAAATAACGATAATTTATGCTTGTCAAGAGCTTTAATTGTCGGGGAGGCTTTTATGATGTATAAAAAATCCTTTTCAAACGAAGCTATTGATACTTGGAATATTGTCAGAGATAGCAGACGTAGTATGCAAAAAGAGCGCGCAAATCTCCTTACTATTAATGCAAACGTCGTAATTCCTGCAAACGGGTGCGGTCTACGAGAAATAGAAACGTATCAGCGGTATTATGTTGCAAAAAATATCGCTATTGTAATATACGATAGTTTATCTTTTGGAAATGGAGAACCGCCCTTTTCGATGGAAGACCTCTGTTAGATTCAAATTCTTTTGACGTTATAAATCTTTTGTACGATGCGCGAAGACGACATTTCGATACAATATTAAATTTAACCGGTGCTGCACACAATCGTTTTTTCTGCGAACATTGTAATACAAGCTATAGAAACGTAGATGAGCATAGATGCACAGCCAAATGTGACAGGTATTTTTGTGCACCAACGTGTAATTCTAATATAGATATTATAAAGTGTGTAGAATGTAACAGAGAATTTTACGGACAAATATGTTTCGACCATCACAAAATAGATAGGTCATACAAAAAAATAATAAAAAAATATGCGATGTAGTAAAAGTTTGTAATATGTGTTGCAAACGAATTAATATCTATAAGTCAAAGCAGGAGTGTGGAACCAATTGGTGCAACTTATGTCGCGAAAAACATGATGTAAATCAGCTCTGTTATATTCAACCCATTGGACGTAATGTTAACGCACAGATTAATTGTTAATCCTAACTTATATGGCTCATAACTCTCGTGGGTTTGATGCGTAATTTATTTTGAGAGAAATCATTGAAAATACCTCAATAGTACCGAACGTAATATTGAATGGACAAAATATAATTATGCTTCAATGCGGGCAAACAAAATTTATTGATAGCTTAAACTATTTTCACATGAAATTAAGTGCTTTACCAGAAACCTTTTCTCTGCCGCCAGCTAGCAAAAAAGGATATTTTCCTCATCTATTCGATACTTTAGAAAATCAAAATTATGTTGGGGCTTTACCCGAAGCATCGTTCTATGCACCTAATGCCATGTCCACGTCTGAGAGGGAAAAGTTTACTGTATGGTATGAGGAGAACCGAAATACTTATAGGTTTGATTTTCAACCTGAAATACTCGATTATTGCCGTATGGATGTAGAAATTTTAAGACTTGCATGCATGGCTTTTCAGAAAATTTTCATTAAGTGCGGGAATATTTGTCCGTTTACAGAGGCAACGACCATAACTTCTGCATGCTCCATTGTGTATAGAAAAAATTTCTTACGTCAAAAAACTATCGGTATCATTCCAGCAGGTGGATATCGACGCGCTGATAATCATTCGCAAAAGTCAATACAGTCGCTGTTACAGTGTGAACGTGAGATTGGTCGGAAACTCATACACGCGGGTAGAGCACGTGAATTTATGCTTCCAGAAGGGTTTCGTGTAGATGGCTATTTACCTCCGGAAAATGATAATGCTAAAGGTATTGTCTTTGAATATCAAGGATGTTACACACGGTTGCCCTATTTGCTTTAATAAACGACGAGATAAAATAATGTCATACGGTAGAACTATGGATGAGTCGTACGAGAATACTTTTCGGAAAATTCAAAAAATAAAAGCCCTGGGTTACGAAGTTCGAGAAATATGGGAATATAGTTTTGATCGGATAAAAGCAGAGAATCGCGAAATCTACGAATATGTAACACAGCATCCTCTTATGAGTCGTATAACATTGAATCCACGCGATGCTTTTTTGGAGGTAGAACGGAGAATATAGTTATTGAGTACGCGATCGGAAATAACGAAAAAATTCAATATACAGATATATGCTCTCTTAATCCGTACGCGTGTAAAAGAGGTCGATTTCCTTTAGGACATCCGCGAATTTTAATTGGTGAAGACTGCAACGAATTAACGCAGGGGAATAACAATAATCTCAACAATATTGAAGGATTAGTTAAATGTAGTATCTTACCACCGCGCGACCTGCACATTCCACTCTTACCAATTAAAATGCACGGACGTCTTCTTTTTGCTCTTTGCCGCTCATGCTGCGAAGAAATACAGCAGTGTGACTGCAATCACGAAGGCCCAAAAATGCGTGAATTCACGGGCACCTGGGTTGCTGATGAGTTGCGTAAAGCTGTTGAACTCGGTTACAGTATTACCAAAATGTATATTATTTGGCAATATGAGATGACACAGTATAATCAAATTGATGGTAGCGGAGGTCTTTTTGCCGAATACGTAAATACTTTCTTAAAAATCAAGCAAGAGGCTAGCGGATGACCCTTATGGTGTACTGACGAAGCAACTAAATTACAATACATTGAACAGTATAGACTCGATGAGGGTTACGAGCTGTTGCTAAGCTCTGCTTAAATTCGTTTTGGGGTAAGTTTGGACAACGGAGTAATTTGAAACAAACTGAAGTTGTAAAATCGCGTGAATCTCTTTTAAAACTTCTTACTTGTCCGGAAAGAGATGTTAATGATATACTAGCAATTAATGATGAGATACTGTACGTGAATTGGCAATACAAGGATGAGGCTGTCACTCCTGCACCGCATACGAGTGTCGTGATTGCGGCTAATACCACTGCTCAAGCAGCTTTAGAACTATATAATTACTTGAGAAGGTTAGGTGATCGTGTTCTTTATTATGACACAGATTCTTGTTTATTTGTTTCGCATGACGATGCTCCGGATGAGTATAAACCTTTGATTGGCTCTAAACTAGGTGATATGACAGATGAACTTTGTGGTTATGGTGAGAATACGTATATAAGTAATTTTGTTTCGGGAGGACCAAAGTTTTACGCTTATACAGCTGTAACACTCAATAAAGCTGATAAAATTGAATGTTGTAAAGTAAAAGGTATCTCATTAAACTTCTCAAACGGTGTAAACATTAATTTTGATAGCATTAAGAATTTGATTAACGATGCCTTTGCAAACGAAGATCACGAATCTGAAAAAATG
This sequence comes from Nasonia vitripennis, assembly GCF_009193385.2. Lineage (NCBI taxonomy): Eukaryota > Metazoa > Arthropoda > Insecta > Hymenoptera > Pteromalidae > Nasonia > Nasonia vitripennis. The sequence continues at coordinate 2,096,277 of NW_022279639.1, forward strand.
AATGATGAATGTAGTAAAATACACTTAAAATTCAAAGCTATCAGAAGAACTAAAATGTATGAAGTTGTAACGCGTGAAGAATCGAAAACATGTTGTGTTGTATTGAAAAAACGACGATTCCTTACGTCACGTAATTCTCTACCTTTTGTATATAAGAATAAATAACTTTTTGGATGTATTTATTGTAAATAAAAAATACACACAAATTTTTATATAATTTCCTTATTTTCCATTTAAAAGATCCCTAACACATTTTTATATCCTCAGTATAGCTTCTGTCATCGAAGAGAACGCTTCTTATGGAAATTTAGCTCATTTTAACGTATAATTCAGCTTACTCGCGGTATTATTTAGCTTGTTGGACACAATTATCAGCTTAAACAGCGGTAATAACAGCTTGTGATTCAGCACACGTAAAATTAGCTTATTTTTTACGTGTGCCGCGCCGCGCCGCCGCACTATGGGCGATTTCAGGAAAAGTATTGGAAAAATCAAATTGCGCCTCTCAGGAAAGTGCTAGGGACCTAATCTCTTTTTTAAAATGAAGGTTGTACTTCTCAGATATAGGGAAAAATATCAGAATATTGTTTTCTGATGATGTCGATCCGGGGCACCTATGAAAAGTACGAAATTTTAAGAAAACGATATTTTAGCTACTTGTTAATGCATTAATATGCCATAAAAATGCATTTTAAAATAATTGGTAATTTTTGAAACAATCATATACTATTTTTTTAATTAATGAATCATGTTTTTACCTACATAACCTAAAAATTCATCTATTTCGACCTATTGTACTAAGAAATGTGAATTCGGGACTTAAAATTATCATAAATCACGGACCTCCAATTTGATTAGCTTCGAATATTATATTCTAATAATACGGCACTATATGAACAAGAAAACATGTTATTTTAAAGTATTCTAACCTACAGGAATTTTAAATCTGAGAAGTTTCATTCTGTAGCATGAAAGATTTCAAAGTTAACACACATAAAATTGTTGATAAAATAAAATATTATTATTCTCACCACATATAACGTACATAAATTGTTATATATATATATATATATATATATATATATATATATATATATATATATATAATTATGTAACCTAGACTATTACATTACATGTTAACGCTATAGTATTTACACGTTATATAGTAACAATTAGCAACGAAATAATAACTCTGTGATATAAGTATTCCATGTCCAATTAATATGATAACCTTCTATTATTTCATAATAATTACATTATAGATTCTTCATCAGAATTATCATAAGTCATATTACTTTCATAATCATTTATGTTCTGGTTTTCTTCTTCCCACTCTTCTTCGTTCATAATATGCCTATAAAATAGATTGAGGATGAAATCAGAATTCTGAGTTCATGACAAAATTAAATTCGTAAATAAACTTACGTTTCTTTTATATAGTTCAATGCCTGTGCATTTTGAAAGAATATGTTGTTCTTAGCTAATTTTATTTGATTGACTATGAACATCAAAGATAGTTTTGGGTCACTCATATGCACTGCTCTGTTAAATACATCCGTAATTCGTGCTAATCTACTTACGCATAGGAAATTGCCTGGCAATTTGACACCCATGCATTAAAATTTTATGAAGCGTTGAATTCATTCGACACCATGGATACGTATTGTAGTACAGTTGATATGTATTTGTGCAGAACCTTTCTAACTCGTCTAATTTAAGCTCCTTTTTGCATTTAAATAAAGCTAATATAGTTACAATATTTTCAACCAAATCTACATTAATTTCCAATGATCTTGCAAATTTTTTCGGGTCTTCAAAACATCTACGAGCTATATTTCCAGTATTTGTTGTTCCATGGCCTTGTAATACTTGGTCCACTCTAACTCCGAAATCAATGAAAACTTTTTTCTGCACATCTCTTTTTCGAATTTGATGTCGCTCTGAAAATATTAGAAAGTATAAATTAATAAAAAACATTAATAGCAATTATTGATTAATGAGGTAGTTGCTTAAGCTGATTTCAATATTGATTTCAGTGTGAAATCAGCGTTGATTCAATATTGAATCCACGTTGAATCAACATTGAATTTGTCCGAAAACGCAACGTGGATTCAGCGTTGATTTCAGACTGAATTCAATGCTAGATTTCAAAGTTCAATCAAAGTTGAAATAAAATTGTAAAAAGAACCGCCAAGACGTGGGCTCGAACCCAAGACTTTTTGATTAGTAGACGAACGACTTGACCACTAAGCCATTTCGACACTTGCAATGTATATCTAATAATGTAGCATACACGGAAACCTATAGGTGGCAAATAGTCTCGAAGCTTGGTACCTTCCCGAGAGCACAGAGAGGTCCAGTTGAGGGTCCAGTCCAGTATTATTATAAAAATCATGATAGAGTAGGTTAATTTTCGGTTATTCTCTATAGTATTCCTTTTATGTTACATTATGAGATATAAATGTAAGTGTCGAAATGGCTAAGTGGTCAAGTTATTCGTCTACTATTCAATAAGTCTCAGGTTCGAGCCCAGGTTTAGGCGATATTTTTTTTTTTACAATTATTTATTTCAACTCTGATTGAACCCTGAAATCCAGCACTGAATTCAGTTTGAAATCAACGCTGAATCCACGTTGCGTTTTCGGACAAATTCAACGTTGATTCAACGTGGATTCAGTACTGAATCAACGCTGATTTCAGACTGAAATCAATATTGAAATCAGCATTGAATCAACGTTAATCATTTTGACGGGGTGATTGATTGATCATGCACATAATTATTATAGACGCACCTTTTAGCGGTTCTCGAATATCCCACGTTTTGAATGGCATTCTATAAGAAATGTTTAGGGGATGCTCAAATGTATGAATTTCCGCGTGCAATAATCCCAAACCATACTTCAGTGATTCAGCAACAGGAGTGAAATTATTGCCAAATTCTCCAAACTAATAACTATCGAAATAAATAAACCAAGAACTATCGAACCCTACAGTTACAGAAAGCGTTAAATCAATCAAGTCGTTGACACTCCAATCCAAAGCAACTGCATTGCAAAGTCGCTCACTAGTTTTATTTAACACTAGGAATGAAGGCGCGCTTCGCGCGCTCTTGATTCTATCCCTGTCTAATAACTCTGGTAGAAAATTCACTATAAGTGTTGGGCGGTACACTAATATTTTATAAGCATGTGATACGTTATCATACCCGCAATACTATTTTAAAATAAATAATTCCCAATGTCGTCGTCATTAAGGTTTGAGTAGTGAATTTGAAGAAAAGTTCAGTATTAGAGTCAGTGAGTTTGTCTATCATTACAATTCAAAGGGCATTGTATGATGATAGACTTAAACTTACTGACTCGGATACTGAACTTTTCTTTAAATTCACCTCTCAAACCTCATCGAGGGTGACTTTGGGCATATAGAGACTCACAAGGAAAGGTACCCAACCCGAACTCACCGATTTTGATGATTTTCATATATGTTGTAGAACATAAAAAAATAAGAGACACGTATTTTTTTTATCGGCTAATTTTCACTTTTAAGGGGTAAAAACCTCCCCTAAAGTTAACCCCCAAAAAGCGTTTTTTTTAAATATCTCGGCTTAAAATTAATATTTTTCAATGAAACAAATTGGAGGTTATTTCTTACAAAAAGAGCAAGTATTTCATGGTGATTTGAAGAGTAAGGGTAGCATCCCCTATTTTTTAGGGGTTGAAAACATATATTTTTTGGCATAATTTTATAATAAAAATGTTTAAACCGACTAAAAAAAATTGGAAAAAATGTTTAAACATCCTTAATAACAAAATTTAGTTGACGTCTTTCGGTGTTTTCATAAATATTATCCCTAAGGGGGTAAACCACCCCTAACACAAAATAACTGTAAATATGTAATTCAATACATAATATTTCGTAGAAAGTTTGTATATAGAGGTTTTCGAGGTCGCTGATTACAAATCTGTTATCAGATTTTGAAAATTCAAAATGGCGGAACCAATATGGCGGACGGAAATATCGAAAAAAAATTTTATATAATAAAAAAGTTTTAAACGACTAAAAAAATTGGAAAAAATTTGTAAACATCTATAATAAACAAATTAAGTTTTTGAAAATTCAAAATGGCGGAACCAATGTGGTGGACGAAAATGTCGAAAAAAAATTTTAACTTTCATAAAAACTTGTTATAAATGTGTGATCTTTGTAGCCTGTACATGTGAACTAAAGAGCCTTAAACCCTAAACCCCTAAAGAACAAATAGGCTAAATGGTTGTGCTTTTTAACCAAACCACCTCAAATTCCTAAATTTGTAAACAAGAAAATTCTTTGTGTGAAGCAGTTTTATAATTTCCGTAGAAATTGTTATCAGAATGTTATTCAAATTCCTTTATTGTAAATTCAACTTATAATGTATTTTTGTTTATAATATTAGAGTATAATAATAATCTACAATCTTTTATCTTTTGCCATAGTGCATTTTTTGTATTGAGCATAAAATATATTATTTTACGATGTTTTTACAATAATGGTAGTCCTCATAAAAGTGTTTAAAGCACAATGCTTTTTTGCACCAACCACATCGTACAATTGCAATGTTTGTGCACCCTTCTATTTCACAATGTGTTGCACAAGACTTTCCAAAACTGAAATCTATAGGATTATCAAATTTATCTGGTTTTTCATTGACGTAACCGCTTTTATACCAGGAATATTTAAACAAATCTATATATCTCGGTGAAGACAGTTGGTTGTGAACCAATGATTGAAGTTTAATTATATTATTTCTCACATGTAAATTCATATCATGATCCATTAACATTACATTATCAGAAAATATTCGGACAAAGTTTTTCCAAATACGGAATCCATAGATATCAAGTGGTTGTATTTTTCCTGTGGTTCCAGTTGGAATTTTTTTATGTTAATAATTTTATTTTGTGGCATTGTTTCTTCTATAACTTTGTCACAATGACCACTCCAAGAATCAAGTAATAGTATTGAGTGATGGCCTACATAGGGATAAAATATTTTTTCCAACCAGATTTTGAAGTGATCTGCAATTAAACGACTTACTAATTAACTGATCAACGATATTGCAATGTAAAAATTGTTATTAGTTCCCTTACTTGTTGTTAATTTTCCAGATTTGGATGCTTCCACGTACACGTTTTCTGGTCTAAATATGTTTTGTTCTACAATAGGGCCAAACTTGCCACTTGGTTCCTTTAAAATAAGAAACAGCGGTGACAACAGTTGTCCAGTAGCTAATATTAGTGGCTGTATAGTATAACTATGCGTTGTTGCTGAAATTGACTGTACCAGACATTGCACTTGCTTTTCTCCTTCTACTGCTAATGTTCTTCCAGAATGCATTTCTAGCTGAAATCCGCTCTGATCTGTATTATACAAATTTTCGAGTCCAATCCTTGGTATACACGATTTAACGTCATCGATAAATGCTTCAGCTTTAGCCGTAAGTTCTGCACTACTTTCTAGTGTTTTTCTTGTTATGAACTTATTTATTTTCCTAGAAAATATTCGGTGTGCTTGCTTAAATTTGAGTAACCAATGTTTAGAAGCTTTGAATCTAATATCATCAAAACCAATTTCTTTTTTAGCTTGTAAGGCCCATCGAATTATATCTTCATCATGGATAATTGAACCACTGTCGAGAGCTGCTTGAAAATTATCCAGGGTATACTGACAAATTTGTGCTACTTTTTCTCTATACGTGCCACCTTTATTAATTGAATGAGCCCAACGACGTAGCTGACTAATAGATGATACTTTTTTGAATCTGTTTTGCACTGTTTTGAGACTTAAATTTTGCTTCGTTTTGCTACTTCTCCAAAATTCTACAGCTCTTTTTTGTATTCAAAATCTAGTTCTTCATTATCTGCTGTACATTGATTTGTTGGTGCTATATCCGGATCAGGAAAATGATGTTGCACTTCATCTTCAATTATTTCCGCATTATGGTCTTTATACTCTTCTTGAAAATCCAAAGAGTCATCAGTAATCATTTCTACATCGTTGAAATCATGTGTTGCATCTATTAAAATTTCTTTTATTTTTTCGGCCAACTCTGTTTTATGATAATTCGTGACACTATCTGGTATGTTTAACGCTTGAAAGTATGCTAATAATAAGTTTAGAACGTTTAACGGATTAATTTTCATTTTTCAATCTAAAATGAAAACAAGCGGTAAAATTTATACAAGCTGTGTTTTTGCATGTAAGGCACGACTGCTACATTTCTACCAGAATAAAACGAGTGAATGTAAATTGAACCAAATCATTAATTTATGCATTGGAGAAGAATTCTCGTTCCACTTTGTGATGTTCGGAAAACTCTATTTTTGGTTTTATTCAACTTTTATTCACTTTGAAATTGAATAATATAAATCTATATAAAATCACTAAAGAAAATTTTCTACAACTGTATGATACCACTGACAAACAAAAAGACGTACTATTTGTACTTTCCGGTATCGAACTAGAATACCCACAAAACTCACTCACTGCCTAAAAAATAACACAGGCAGCTGAGGTAAACACTCGATGAAAACAATCTAAAAAAAGAACATACTGATTCGCACATATTGTCAACAACTTTTATGAGTGAAAGACATTTATCTGTGGAATTATCATTGAATGTAGATAACATTCATTAAACTAATGAATGCATATAAAATTCCCTTTCAATAACAACGTGTTCTTTAAATGCAAATGAAGTTCGAGTATTAATATTCTTTTATGTATTTTTACCAATAACAAAAATTATCATAGTAATATAATAATAATAATAATAAGAAGAAGAATAAGCATAATTGCAATAGCAATAATAACAGTAATACTGATAATAGCAATGATAATGAAAAATAATAATAATAATTAGAATAATATTTATTATTAAATTTAGATTTTTTGATAAATTCATTAAATCGTAGCAAATAGTATTATTATGGAATTCCAGACTGTAAATATTTTACTATAGATACAATAATCATTACTTCGAGAATTCATCTAAAAAACTTTCGGCTTACGAAATAATTGTAACAATGAAAAACTCCCAAGTTTGACAACATTAAATTTTAATACAAAACGCAAAAGAGTTTGATAAACTAATTTTATTAACCTATGTTTTTTCATTTGCAAAAAAGTGTGGACTTTTTGAATTTATAAAATTATATAATTATGCAATTTATGAAATACTTTATAATTTATGAAATTACTTTTGAAATTATGCTAATTTATAAAAGCAGAAAAATAAATAATCTTTGATTGAAACATAAAACGAGACGTTATTTGTTACATACAAAATGATAGAATAAAATATCGGTAATATGTCTATACTCGTGTCTACGGTAAAGCATAGGCCTTCGGCTTGTCTGGAGGTTAGGGGTGTGGAGTCGTTTGGTTAAAAAGCACAACCATTTAGCCTATTTGTTCTTTAGGGGTTTAGGGTTTAAGGCTCTTTAGTTCACATGTACAAGCTACATAGATCACACATTTGTAAACAAGTTTTTTTGAAAGTTAAAATTTTTTTTCGACATTTTCGTCCACCACATTGGTTTCGCCATTTTGTATTTTTAAAATCTGATATCAGATTTGTAAAGAGCGATCTCGAAAACCCCTATATACAAACCTTCTACAAAATATTATGGATTGAAGTATACTTATAGTTATTTTGTGTTAGGGGTGGTTTACCCCCCTAAGGGGAAGTATCTATGAAAAAACCGAAAAACTTAATTTGTTTATTATAGATGTTTACAAATTTTTTCCAAATTTTTTAGTCGTTTAAAACTTTTTTATTATATAAAATTTTTTTTCGATATTTCCGTCCGCCATATTGGATCCGCCATTTTGAATTTTCAAAATCTGATAACAGATTTGTAATCAGCGACCTCGAAAACCTCTATATACAAACTTTCTACGAAATATTATGTATTGAATTACATATTTACAGTTATTTTGTGTTAGGGGTGGTTTACCCCCTTAGGGATAATATTTATGAAAACACCGAAAGACGTCAACTAAATTTTGTTATTAAGGATGTTTAAACATTTTTTCCAATTTTTTTTAGTCGGTTTAAACATTTTTATTATAAAATTATGCCAAAAAATATATGTTTTCAACCCCTAAAAAATAGGGGATGCTACCCTTACTCTTCAAATCACCATGAAATACTTGCTCTTTTTGTAAGAAATAACCTCCAATTTGTTTCATTGAAAAATATTAATTTTAAGCCGAGATATTTAAAAAAAACGCTTTTTGGGGGTTAACTTTAGGGGATGTTTTTACCCCTTAAAAGTGAAAATTAGCCGATAAAAAAAAATACGTGTCTCTTATTTTTTTATGTTCTACAACATATATGAAAATCATCAAAATCGGTGAGTTCGGGTTGGGTACCTTTCCTTGTCAGTATTTTATCTTCATACTTTTCATTCTTTTAATTGCACATCTCACTGACATTTCAAAAAAACTGAATAATATCACACACATTATTACTACTTTTAAATAGGGTTATGGTGCCACTTTTTAATACACATGTTTTAATACTACACTCTTGGTAATGATTAATTTACTAAGGTTTCTTGCTAGTTACATTTCATATATTTTTTCTGCCATCGAGGTTTCCACATTTCATTTTAAACACCTCAAATATTTCTACCAGGGTTATGGCTGTTTTGAGGTTATGAATTTAAAGCGCGCGGTTCTGATCTCGTTGCCTAGACAACCAACCAGCAACCAATCAGAATCACGTATTAAATGCTTCACAACAAAGTCCATCATTTTTTTAAGAGAGGATCTCCTGCATGGATACCACAATCTGTACCTCGGAAATATCGTAACCATTTGGTAGACATTCGGACAAAGCTTTGAAAATTCCTGAATAGCAGGGATAAATGGTAGCATTTCTCATTTTACAATCTTTAGATAAACTTATGTAAGAATTTTTATTCAAGTTTTGCTCTAAATAAAATGCTGCAGCTGAATCTGCTGTATGTTTCAATATATTTGACTCGCACTGATTATTCTCATTTTGCGTTCCATTGGATAAATCAGTATCATCTACGGTGAATTTCTTTGCAAGACTTAACGGTATTCCTAAAATTTGAACATCATTTTGGTCGAAGCCACATACCTCTCTTGCTCGTCTATATTTAGTAGATATAGAGTAATCTGATATTATGGTATATCTTCCACCATTGGAACCTCTTCTGACTTTTCTTGGTCGTCCTCTATTATGCTTATTTTTTCTTTTTCGTCCGCCCATCTTATGAATTATAACGATATATGATTTTGTGAATAGCGTGTATGATCTTCAATAAATTTAACAAATACAGGGAGTATGCCGAAGAAAAATTGATTCTAGCCTTCTGCAAGGACAAATTTTTAAGATGAATTTTTAAATTTGCGTATCTTTTTTATAATAGAAATTTTGGCATTTCTTCGTTTTTGTCTTTTTTTGTGTAAAAGTAATTATATCATATCACTCACGATTTATTCTCATAATTTTTGCACCTAGTTTTAATAAAACAAAAAAAAAAACAACATAATATATTTTTGGAAAGATGTGCATTAATTTGTCGGAATTTATGCTGTGATGAAAATGTGATCTTATTTTATTTAATTATTTGAAGTAAGTATTTATCGTATGTCACAGAAATTTATCGAAAAAATGCCACAATAATGAGTTTTATCAAAAACTTAGCCTAATTCTGTGGATTTACGGCAAAACGACTTTAAATTTGCTAATATCTAAAAACTACAAAAAATTGATTAATTTGTACAAAAAAAAAAAAAAAATAAATTTGCTAATATCTAAAAACTACAAAAAATTGATTAATTTTTTTTGTAATATGTACTCAAGTCATTTTGCTTTTGAGCCACAGAATGATTTTCTTTTATTATCTTTGGATGACAGATTATAATTTTTCAATATTTTAAAACTTACCTTTTGAACAATTTCGTAACTGAAATAACACTTGCTTTTTCAAAATAACACTTTATAATAATTACACTTTGTAAACAATAATACTTTGTTTTTAAAAAACAACACCTTGTAAAAATAACAGTTGCTTGCTTTTCAAAACTAGGATTTACATAAATATATATTCTTTAATTAGTTATGGGAAACAACATCTTCTTTTAAAGTAGTGCATAGAGTATATAGATTTTATGCACAATTTTTTAAAATGATTTTTCTTTTTGTAATATTTAAATAATGTCAATTTTCGATAAATATGAAATTATTATGAATGCATATAAAAATAATATAAATATTATATAATATATTTGTATGTACATTCATAATATTTAAATGATCAAAACATGACAATATTAAATATTACAAAGAGTAAAATCATTTTAGAAAATTGAGCATGAACTCCATATACTCTGTACACTACGATAACATTTGAAAAAATAATGACAAATAATTAAAAATAATAACAAATAAGATCACTTATCACTATATCCATTTCCAGGTAAAAATTAAATATAAATTAATAATAATCAATAATAATTAAGAAATTAAACAAAAACAAAATTCTTTTAGAAAATATAAAAAAAAAACAAATAATTGCAAATAATGACAGAAAAATTTATATAATTTTGACTATTAGTATTTTTTGTTATATCCTAATATTTCCTATTATCTGATCTTATCTATATAAAGTAATGGTATGTGGTACTTATATCACATAGTTATTATTTCGTTGCTAATTGTAATAATATTTTATTTTATGAACAATTCTATGTGTGTTAACTTTGAAATCTTTCATGCTACAGAATGAAACTTCTCAGATTTAAAATTCCTGTAGGTTAGAATACTTTAAAATAACATGTTTTCTTGTTTATATAGTGCCGTATTATTAGAATATAATATTCGGAGCTAATCAAATTAGAGGTCCGTGATTTATGATAATTTTAAGTCCCGGATTCACATTTCTTAGTACAATAGGTCGAAATAGATGAATTTTTAGGTTATGTAGGTAAAAACATCATTCATTAATTAAAAAAATAGTATATGAGTGTCTCAAAAATTCCCAATTATTTTAAAATGCATTTTTATGGCATATTAATGCATTAACAAGTAGCTAAAACTTCGTTTTCTTAAAATTTCGTACTTTTCATAGGTGCCCCGGCTCGACATCATCAGAAAACAATATTCTGATATTTTTCCCTATATCTGAGAAGTACAACCTTCATTTTAAAAAAGAAATTAGGTCCCTAGCACTTTCCTGAGAGGCGCAATTTGATTTTGACAACACTTTTCCTGAAATCGCCCATAGTGCGCCGCCGCCGACCGTCCGCTTATATGTAGCAGTGATTTTTGCTAGTACGTATCTAAAATGGATTCGCGTTTTAAGCACCCGTTTACCTGTATTATAAGTGGCCCTACGGGATGTGGTAAAACAGTCTTTGACAAACGGTTTCTTAAACATCTACCGCTTATGTGTAATTCAACTTTCGATCGTATACTTCTCTATTACGCAGAATGGCAATCTACGTACGAAACAGACTTTATACCAGGAGGTAGTATAAACAGCAAAAAGAAAATTATTGAATTTCACGAAGGATTACCTCAGACTTCAGACTATTCAAACGATAATGATAGGAAAAAATTATTGATTATTGATGATTTGATGAGAGAAGCTTCGAACACTGTTATTCTCGATCTATTTACAAAGGGTAGTCATCACAAAAATTTAAGCGTAATTTTTATTACACAAAATCTTTTTCACAAAGGAGCTGAACATCGTGATATTTCATTGAACGCTAATTATCTCATTATTTTTAAAAATCCACGGGATCGTTCGCAAATTAAGTATCTTGCACGTCAAGTATATCCTGAAGATCCAAAATTTTTGCAAGAAGCATATCTTGACAGCACATCAGCTGCTCTTGGATATCTTCTGCTAGATTTAAAACAGTCCACTAGCGAAGAATTTCGTTTCAGAACCTGTATTTTTCCCGATGATAGGTTGCGCTACGTGTATGTACCGAAAAACAAGTTTTGATAAAAGTAGAACATAGTATATCATCTCAGACTGATGCTTCAGCATCAGTCTGAGAAGAATGATGGCGGGGAAAGCATCAAAGCAGAAAAACAAGGAAAAAGTTATAAGAAGAATAGATAGAAGACAGCGTGGTGGTGGTGCTGATGCTATTGCTGCTAATGCTGACAATACAGAGTGCGGGTGTCTACCTAAACATTTTACAAATAAGTGTGTAGCAATACTGAATGCTCTTTGCCACGCTGACGGTCAACAACGTTTAGCCTTAATTCACTCAGCAGACAAAAAACTCATCAAAAGTATATGTGAGTGTGCGTTAAATGTGTTACGAGGTGTTGTAAAAATTAAAAATTCTCACAAACCGAAGATAAAGAAACATAAAAACATTTTGCGTAAATTATTGAATAAGAGCAGTGGTATAATAATAATAATAATGATAAAGAGTGGAAGAAAAAGAGACGGGTGATTATTCAAGTCGGTGGTGTTTTTTTACCTATGTTACTTGCACCTATAATTGGCGCACTAGTGTCAAAGTTATTCGGTAGTTCTGAAAGTTAAGTATGGAGCATGCACGTAAAATGATTATCTTACCGGAGGAAGCATATGACCGTGTAATGAAAAATCAACAACAACATCAGCCAGATGAATCAAGTAATGGTTTGGAGCAGCCGAGTGTGCAGACAAAAGGCGATAACTTATCACGTCTCGATGCTGAGATGCATGATATACGTTTTTCAAAAAGTATTACAGATGAAAGAGAAAAATGTCAAAAGTATTTACAAATTTTAAGAAGGTATCTTCATTTTAAAACTTTAGAACGTCAAGAACTTTTATCCGATGGTAATACTGCTGCAGCTGCTGCTGGTGTAGAGCTTGAAACAGTCAGCATCGACGGTAAAGTTATACCTCAGTCAAATATTATAGATTTGGTGGAGGATGCTGTTCAGAGCAAGGCAACAGATGAAGAACCTACTGGAAGATTTCAACTTGCTAATTTTATAGCATCGTCTGACACCGTCTAAATTCATAAGTAATCCGATTGTATTGTCAATTAGTGAATTTCAAACGTGCTTTGAACAAAATACCCTCAAGTAAAAGAGATAGTTCGGAGAGCGTTCAGACTTTGGAGCAAGGTGCAAGACTTGCTGCTTCAAAACGTTACGGCGAACGTTTGAACAAAAAAAAAATCCTTACCACGAAAATCAGGCGATAAGTGGATAAGCTATAATATTTAAGAATGTCTTATAAAAATCAATATTTTGACACTAAACACGAGGCTGGCTACGCAGGTGCACGTAACCTCATTCGTGTTAATAAGAAAAAAAATAAGAATAACGTTAATATTTGGTTAAGCAATCAGGATGAATAGACGCTTCATCGTCCTATTAGGAGAAAATTTCCTAGACTCATGTACAATGTCAGTAATGTGGATGATTGTTGGGAGATGGATTTGTGTGACATGCAGGCTCTCAAAATTACAACGATAACTTTGCATCTTCTTGTAGTAATAGATATCCTTAGTAAATACGCTTGGGTCGAGCCGCTTTATGACAAAAGTGTCAAGAGCGTCATAAGTGCTTTTGATAAAATCCTAAAAAGAGCTAATGGTTGCTCACCTGTACTTGTACAAACAGATAAAGGTAAAGAGTTTGTTGGTTCGGAATTTCAAAAATATTTAAAACAGCATGATATAAATTTTCGAATTGCACGTAATCCTGACGTTAAAGCAGCAGTTGTGGAACGTCTTAATCGAGCCCTCAAAGAAAGAATGTTTAGGTACTTCACACATAAAAATAAACATAGATATATTGACGTTATTCAAAATATTGTTTATGCCTATAATCACACACTGCACAGTTGGATAAAAATGATTCCTGCCAAAGTGAATATGCGAAACGCCGATAAGGCTAGAAAAAATTTACAGAAAAGAGCACTAAGTCAGCGTAAACAGTCTAGAGTAGGTATATATAGAGTAGGTGAGCATGTTCGCATCAGTCGAGCAAAAGGTACCTTCGACAAAGGATACGAAAAGAACTACAGCGAAGAGATCTTTAGAGTACATAGAGTCTCACGTCGACAGAATCTTTATACCTACGAACTCGTTGATCTAGATGGAGAAATAATTGATGGATTTTTTATCCAGAAAAACTCGTACGTGTCGGTGATGATCGTGTAGCAAAAAATAAGGAATTAAAAATTGAACGAGTAATTAAGACTAAAGGTCGAGGAGTAAATTATTTGTGAAGTGGATTGGCTATCCAGATAAATTTAACTCGTGGATTAAAGCAAACGATATTGTAGAAATCTGAAACATGTCTAGCGAAGAATTTTATCTGGTACTACCAAGCAACAGTAGTATGAAATATTTTCCAGATAACACTACGTCTTGCTTTAACACTCAACTATCTCATGAAGTCCGGCTATCTGGGAACTGGGCTGTTGCACTGACGGAAATACATATATCATGCACTATGGTGCATATTCAAAAAGATGAATGCGAAATAATATTTACCAAAACTAGTAGTAGCGGTAGTACAACAACAACAACAACAACAACAGCTAACGATGACGATGAGAAGCAGAAGCATAAGAAAAAACAGAAGAAAAGAAGTGCGAAAGAACACACGCATGAATTTGTAAATTTAGAGTACAGCGATACTTCATTTTTCCACCTGGTGTCTACGACAGCCTAAAAGATCTAGCGGAGGCTATAAATAATGTACCTGAACTTCACGGACATCTACTTATAGCGCCAGCAAAAAAGAAAAGAGGCTACTACAACCTACGAAAAATCTGCGAATGTAAGGAAGCTTATTACTATAGTTTTAGCGAAAAGTTACACGTATATTTGGCTTTGAGAATGAGAAGTATAGGCTAGAAGATTTTATAACCTTGAAACCACAGTCACCAGAGTCACGATATACAACAATCACAGGGAATAGACCTGCTTGTTTAGCAAGAGCTGTATCAGATCAATTTTTTGTCTACTCTGATATTTGAATTCCATACACAGTCGGTGATATTCAAGCATCACTTTTACGTATAGTGGTATTGGATAATTCCAAGTATAAACTGGGTGTAACTATGGTCAAACAATTTGCACCTCCTACTTACATACCAATGCTGAACAACACGTTTCAAAATGTTACACTCGATATAAGAGATCGTTTATTGCTTAAACTGAGACGTTGACAGTTACACTTCACTTTAAACGCTGTCAGTAGAGCATGAAAAACAAAAATGAGTTACTACATAGAATATTATTCCGATCAAATTGGTGCTGGGCTAGGTAGAGAAGGTGTACGACGAGTGTTTGCAGGATCAAGCTATCAGCGAGGACACGGTGGTATAGGCCATTTCTTGAGTGGTTTATTCCGAAGTCTTACCATATCTCACTAGTGGTGCCAAAGCTGTAGGTAAAGAAGCTATAAAAGCAGGAATAAATGTATTAGATGATGTGGGTAATCACGGTCTCAGTTTTAAACAAGCTGTGAATACGCGTGCACGGGAGTCTGGTCGAAATCTTAAACATAAGGCCGCAGATAAAATAGCTGAAATGATGAAGGGGTCTGGAATAAGCGACGTGGTAAGAAGCGAAAACGTTAGTCGCGTAAGAGTCGTATAACTGGACGCAGTAGCACCAGCGGTAGTGTGAAGAAAAGCCGTGTCAGTAAGAGTAAAGTTAGAAGCTCGAAAAAAAAAGAAAGTAAATAGAAAGAAGAGGAAACGCAGTATCTCTGATATTTTTGGATAAACAACATCAACATTATGGCTTTTCTGCATTCAGACTCATGCGAGTGCATGAAATCAGAATTAGATTTATTTACTTTACCACCGACGCAAACGTCAGTGGAAAATTCACAATTCATACATTATATACCCGTTTCATCTCTCACCGACGATGGACCATTGGAATTTGTCGTTCCAGGAGGAAGTGATTATATTGATCTTGCGCATACAATGCTCAGTATACGCCCGCAGATATTACCTAATATTGAAATTACGGCTAATGAGAGTGCCACAGAGTACTCTAAGGTAGCACCAGTGAATAAACTTTTATACTCACTCTTTAATCAGATAGATGTGTTCTTTAATCAAAAACTAGTATCACCGCCAAATAATGCATATCCATAAAGTGCATACATCGAAACACTGCTAAATTATTCAGCCCCTACAATGAATTCTCATCTTACATCAGCACTCTGGTATTTAGATACTCCTGGTCATATGGAGACACCACCCAACACCCCAGTCACTGATCCAACAGCAAATAAGGGAAACGTTTATCGTCAGTATTTTTCAATTAACAGCCAAACTGTTGATCTAATTGGACATTTACATTGCGATGTTTTTAATGAAAATAAGTTTTTGCTAAATGGTGTTGAACTACGCTTACGATTAGTGAGAAGTAAAGATGTTTTTTGCTTGATGGATGCGTCTGATAACGACAAATTTAACATACATATTAAAGAAGCATCACTGATTGTACGTCGTGTTAAAGTGAGTCCAGGGATTATGTTAGCACATGCGAACACTCTCGCAAAAGCCACGGCTAAATATCCAATAAATCGTTTAGAAGTAAAAGCATTTACATTGCACAGTGGTGTTCATGGCGATACGCTTGACAATGTTATCCTAGGCCAGATTCCTAAAAGAATAATCATCAGTTTCGTAGATAATAGAGTATTTAATGGGAATAAAAAGTTCAATCCTTTTAATTTTCAACATTTCAACATAAATTATCTTTCACTTTATGTGGATGGAGTACAGATTCCCAGCAAACCGCTACAGCCACGATTTACGGGGAATAATCCAATATTCGTAGAATGTTATTATGCATTATTCTCTGGTACGGGAATACACTTTCTGAATCACTGACGGTTACACGAACAGATTACAATAAGGGCTATTGCTTTTTTACTTTTGATCTAATACTTGATTTATCTGTAAACTCATCGTTTCATTGGAATCTTATCAAGCATGGTAGAGTTCGAGTAGAAGTCAAATTTGAACACGCTCTAGCAGCAACAATTAACTGCATAATTTATGACGAATATGACAATGTCTTGGAAATAGATTCAAGTCGACAAATCATAACGGAGTTCAATGCTTAGGAAGAGATGGTGGGGATAGAAAGAGAAACAACAGCAGCGCCTTATACATCGTTAACGGTAAGAGAACAAGACACACTATGCTCAGTTCTCTTTGAACGTTTATACAGTTCACTAGTGCTACTTTACCTTCTGCTGCTGCTGCTGCTAATCGCTCTTAAACTGTCATGGATTACATTATTAACGTTCAAGGTCTGAGAGATCTTAATAACAAATTTATTCCTAAAGAAGTGGCTATACTTGGTCTAGAAAATAGAGCTATTGGACACTGGATCGTTAAGGCCCCCCACAATTTCACAGAATTGTCTATTGGAATAAAAAGGTCTAACGAATACATCTCTAATCAGTTTCATGGTGTCCGCTGGCATGAAGGTGACATTAGTATGGAACAATTGCAATTTCATTTACAACAAGTGGCAAAAGTGGCTATACGTGTTTTTACTCGTGGACACGATAATTGGAGATATTTGGAAACTGTCATGTCTCGTGAAGTTGTGAATATGGAAGAAATGTACGCTCCGACTTTTCAAGAATTAAAAAAGAATTATCCGGACAGATTTATGTGTTTAAATCACAGTATCCAAGATATAAACTACACTCGTGATTGTGCTGTCAACCAAGCCTATTTATTGAGAAAGTGGTTGCACTCTATTGCCGAGGATGTAACCCAAGATTCAGCGCAAAAATTTAGCGACGCTTTATACTGTAAATTTCATTCTTGTGTTAGAACAGCAACATCTATTTATAGTGGACGTGGAAGCGACGTAGTTGATCATAGCTAAAACAATGAATACACGTCAACTGCTAAGGGCCCTCAAACCATTAGCTGCCAAGACAGTTGGTGTATACGCTACAGATAGAATCCCTAATGTTATGGAACATCCTACGGCTATTATTGCAAACACAGATGATCACACCAAACGAGGAACACATTGGATTGCTATTTACATAGATGCAACTGGTTATAGAACGTACTTTGACAGTTATGGATTACCACCAATCTCACAACATCATGTTAAAAGACTCAAAAGAAATTGTAAACGATATCCGTGGAATAAGCAAAAATTACAAAGCATCGATTCGCAAGTGTGTGGTCAATACTGCATTATGTTTCTTTATCATATAGTTAATATACATAACTTACTGATCGGAACTGAGCGTTCTCTTGGTTCAGGATTTTGCAATCAAACATGTACTTCGAGAATATCTGCAAATTATTGAAACAATTGTCAAATATCACTATATAATTTACAGATAAGATATAGATAAGATTGAAATAAATTAGAAATAACATTATATATATATATATATATATATATATATATATATGACGTTCCACGTCAAACGTAACAAATCGCAGCCCAAAATTCCTTTTGATCTAAAAAATGTTTAAAATATGGAAAATTTAGCATTTTTTATGTACTTTCAATTAGTGAGGGGCGTTTTTTAAAATTTTGTTCTCAGTCGGAGCTACGCATTCCCTAACTTTAAAAAATTACTACTTTACGAAATGATCAAGCTGTCAGAAATCACAGGGGCTCAGAAAAATTCTAAGCAACGACTATTTTCATATATTTTGAGCTGCTGAACAAGAATCCGACGGTATTTTTTACCGATACCACAAGCGTTCGTTCCTAACCTCAAAAAACACCCCCCAAAATTGCTTTTTCACGCAGTTGAGAGGTTTATCCTGTGATCAACGGGAGGAAAATTATTGACAGAGAGTATTTTTATGTATTTTGTGCTGCTGAACACGAAACCGGCTGTGAAAGAGGCACGCATAGCGTGTGACTATGTGTAATACACCAAAATTTCAAGGCCATGCTTGAAGCATCCAAATTGATGATTCTTACGAAGGGATCTGGTGATCCAATAAATGGTTATATCGATTGCTTTTCGTTCATCTTATGCTGAAATCAGAATCCTGCTTGTTTTTTAGAAAGTTGTCAAAATGTGGTAATTTTTTAAGATTTGAAGAATGTATCTTCTGTATTATACAAAAATAAGATTGAAGAATTAATTTTTAGTGTCCGGCAGTCAACAAATAAATGTACTTTAAAAAGAGAATGTCTTTCGGTGGAAGATTTTACGTCTGTATTGTCTTTGAGTTTAAAAAAACTTATACCACATCATTTCATTGCAAAAAATAAACTTTAAAAATTACTACTTTACGAAATGATCAAGCTGTCAGAAATCACAGGGGCTCAGAAAAATTCTAAGCAACGACTATTTTCATGTATTTTGAGCTGCTGAACAAGAATCCGACGGTATTTTTTACCGATACCTCAAGCGCTCTTCCCTAACCTCAAAAAACCATCCAAAATGTCTTTTTTACGCGGTTAAGAAATTTACATCTAGAGGAAAATCATTGACAAAGGCTATTTTTATGAATTTTGGTCCACTGAATTTGATTACGAAGCTAAATTTTATTTTTTTACTTTTATTTCAGTGCACTTAAATAATGTAACTGATTACTGATAATATGGTTTATACTATGCAAGTTTTTTATTGATTCCTATGAAAGCTCTCTGCGTTTTACAGGGTTGGGTGTTAAAGTACATTTATTTGTTGACTGCCGGACACTAAAAATTAATTCTTCAATCTTATTTTTGTATAATACAGAAGATACATTCTTCAAATCTTAAAAAATTACCACATTTTGACAACTTTCTAAAAAACAAGCAGGATTCTGATTTCAGCATAAGATGAACGAAAAGCAATCGATATAACCATTTATTGGATCACCAGATCCCTTCGTAAGAATCATCAATTTGGATGCTTCAAGCATGGCCTTGAAATTTTGGTGTATTACACATAGTCACACGCTATGCGTGCCTCTTTCACGGCCGGTTTCGTGTTCAGCAGCACAAAATACATAAAAATACTCTCTGTCAATAATTTTCCTCCCGTTGATCACAGGATAAACCTCTCAACTGACTCAACATTTAAGAATTAATTTTACAGTGCAGTTGTGGCTCAGTGGTAAAATGCCTGTCTCGAACTCCGAAGAATAAATGATCAAGCCCTTGGTCTCGCTACATTTTTTGCTTTTTTTTACCCCAGAAACATCTCTTAAAATCAAGATACTGTTGAGGATTGGGGATCCTCTATTCGCAATGGAAAGGGTAATAATATGCTGGTACGCGTAGAAAAGGGCAGTGGTGGTGGTGGTGGTGGTAGTGGTGGTAGTTGTGGTGGTGCAAGCACCCCCCACACCATACATCAGTCGTTCGTGGATCGTCTGGGTGTCAACACCTTAACAAGTAAGTCACTCCATCACTCTTCAAAGTGCCTTGAAAAACCCAAGACACCTTGGATAGGCAGATAAGAGAAAGGGGTTTTCTCTAAAGTGTCTCGAAAAATCAGAGGCACTTTGGATAGAAAGAAAAGGGGGAGAGGTTCTCTCCAAAGTGTCTCGAAAAATCAGAGGCACTTTGGATAGAAAGAGGGAGATTAAGGAAACTCTCTCCAAAGTACAAATGGCACCATGGGGAGTAAACAATCTTGACCTTGATCTTGGCTTGGCTTACATTGACCCTCGCTTATCTCGGGCGATAACTTTCCCACGAGGGTGAAACTACTTTACCGTACTAGTGTCGTAATATACTATTATATCCTTACATAAAAATCAATTAATTTAATTATTATTTTATAAAATACTTATCTAAATTATTAAATAAGTCAGTATTTCAAATATATTTCGATATAGTGTTCGCTTAGAGTATACACATGAGTCATGCGAAGTGCGTTTGTTCTCGCGTGAGCTCGCCTGGTTGCACGAACTCGTCGTTAACCAGTAGATGGCGCGACGTATACCTTTTTGTATATTAAGACTGTGTGAATACACATATTACAACAAATACTTCCGTGGGGTCCGTTCATTTAGCCTAATTGGCTTCTCCTTTGAAATTTGACATTTCCGTACGTCCCCCTTCCATCAAAGTGATTAGGGTTTCAAAATGAAACTCGTGTGTGTGTATTTTTATATGGCGTAGGCAGAGCAAGCTCTGCACAAGTGACCCTACGACACCGTATTCCCACAGGCACTATCGTTAAACAATACTTCCGCGAGGCCGAGAAGTTTGGCATTTCGATACGTCCCCAATCCATCAAGGTGATTAAGGATTCAGGATCAAACTCATCTCACTCATTCTGCATCGTCCAGACATTTGCGTCCTGTAGAATCGTTCGGTCGTCTACTTCGTGGAGCATCGGGCGGTCATCCTCTGGAGAAACTCAATCACGATGACTACGTTCCTCTGCATCGGTTTGAGGAGCATTAAGAGATACTCAACCCTAGCTCCTACGTTCCTCTGCATCGGGCAGGGGAGTGAGAGCTCAACTCTGTGACCTACGTTCCTCTGCATCGGTCCGAGGAGCGTTTCGTATCTAATACTTAGTGACCTTCGTCTAGCAACAGTTTTATTTGGCTGTTTCGCCTTGTCCTTCTCTTCTTTACTCTTCGTCATTTCTAACCTTCTTAAGAATGGTCCTTACGTAGTTATTTATTGCGCACCAACCATACTTTGACGTCAGCATAGCTGGCATTATTGACTTAGGTGTCACTCTAGTCTGAACATAACACTCGAGTTCTTTTCGCTCAATTCGGTATCTTTAATAGTCACAGAAGACATGCTGTGCATTTTTGTAGGCGTGTGTGTGTATGTTGTTTTATTTTATGTGGTGTAGGCATAGCAAGCTCTGCATAAGTGGCCCTCCGACACCGGTACTCCACAGGCACCATTGTTAAACAATACTTTCGTAGGGCCCGGTTATTAGCCTAGTTGGCTTCTTCTTTGAGGTTTGACACTTCTATACGTTCCCCATCCACTAAAGTGATAAGGAGTTCAGGGTCAACCTCGTCTTTTTCTTTATGCATTAACCCCGTTTACATGTTTTTCTTTTTTCTTTACCCTGTCCAGGGTGCGCCTAAATACAATGCAGTCGCCGAAGTCAGCTCCATGTTTACAGTCCTCTTCCCTTTTTCCATTCTCTTTGCAGAGAAAGCAGCTTGGTTCCATCTGGCACTCAACCATGCGGTGATCGGCTCCTCCACACTTATAGCAGAGGGTCAACCTATCTGCTCTATTGCATTCATCCTTCCAGTGTCTGAAGCCTAGGCACTTGTGGCACCGCACAACCTTTACACGCTCCCTGACAAGGCCCTTACAAGGCCCACACGCATGTGTCGTATTCCTAGTAGCTCCTCGACTTTTCTTTTGCCGAGTATCACCATAGCCATTCTAAGGCCTCCCGTGTTAAGTCTTAATAGAGTCATTCTCCTGCTATTGTCCGGCTTTCCGAAGACTTCTCCTATTGCTGCTTTCATTTTTTCCTCCATAGCTTCCGAGTATATGTCCCTTATTTCGATGGTGGCCTTCCTTATTTTCTTTTTCACTTATCTGAGGTTCCTTTTTCACCTGTTTCCCAGCACTGCTTTTTCCACTTCCGCAGTAAACGCTGTCCTGTCAGACCCTCTTTCCAGTTTTAGGAGGACGTCTCTACTTCTGGTTTGCCTGACTTCCAATATCATCGTTCCAGTGGTGTCCGGATTTACCTTTTTTTCGGATTTTCACGTGGACTTGAGACGTGGTGCGTCGCGGCCGCGCCGAAAATTTTTTTTTCGACACGGCAGATTCCCTACCTGACAAATGGCGCGTGAACGATCGGCAACGAGCCACGCGGTTTTGTTGTCAGAGTCGTCGCGCGTCTTAAAAATTCCCGGGCCTGGTGAGCTCGCCGCGACGTTCCGCGAAGCGGCAAGATGAACGATGTCGCAAGAGAGAAGTAGTTAATCAGAGAGAGATAGCGCGGCCCGGGCCGCCGATCGGAGCGCGGCTTTGCTACGGCCCGAGGAATAGGAGAGGTAGGGAACTCGACTAGCGTGCCGGACCGGCAGTATCTCGTGAGCCCTCGTTGATGTAAGAGTTCTAACGTAGAGGTTCGCGAGCGCGAGAGACAAAGAGAGAGAAGTATTCGGTGTTTGGAGAAGTCTCACGGCTTTCCCAAGGAGCATCCCGGCAACCAGGGTAGCAGCGAGGAAGATCTGGCGGAAGGACCGCCACGGCCCAGTCACCGATGATCGAGTAGAAGAGAAGACGAAGCTGAAGACAACGAGACAGTAGGGACACCCACGGACCAGCCAACGGCCCACCTTCAACGGGAGAGGACGAGAGAAAGAGAGAAAGAGAGAGAGAGAGAGACCAGTCGCGGAAGGCCAGCTTGCCTGGGAGGCAAGCGAGGTTTCCGGGCGTCGCGGAGGAGAGATCTTGCAAGCAGCGACTACGCGTAGTAAGTGGTTTTGTTGAGAAGAGATACGCGAGCGAGGAGGAGAGTAGAACGTAGCATCAAGAGTGCTTGTGTGAGGGAGAAAGAGAGGGACGAGTGTGTGCGCGTGCAGTGCGGGTGCACGAGGAGATAGCTGTACGTAGTGTGAAGCATACGGCTTGGAAAGTGAGAAAGAGCGAGACAAATGGGACATCCGCCTACCGCATGAGATTGGCGTCCGTGTCGTCGAGACCCAGCGCCTCGCAGGGCTGAGAAATTGGCCCCGCCCCTCGTGAGATTGAGAGACAAAGAAAGAGCGAGAGGGAAAAGAGATCGTCAGCGGGGCGACCAGCACTTATTGCGAGGTCAGCCACGCCGGACACCTCAAACGAAGGAACGCCGCGGCGTAGCGAGAAGCGAGCGGGAGAATCGGCGTGCGCGCGTGTGCTCGCGAACAAAGAAGAGAGGAGTGGGGGAAGAGAGGTCTCCGACGGTGCGGTCTGACTAGGCCGTGCGCTGGGTTTGCTGCCCGCGAGACGCGAAGAAAGACGAAAGTGCGACGCGCAGTTTAGGTGCGAGAGTACTGGGACGGCGCGAGAGAGAGAGAGTGTCGCTTACGCCCTGCGTGGCTGAATTGCGCGAGAGGCAGAAGCCACCGCGTTGTAGGGAAAGATCGAGTGAAATATAGCGGAATTGTTGCAGAAAATAAAGAGTAATCATTTCTATCCTTTCTTTCCACGTGCTCCCAAGCGTATGGCGACTGCGGCGAATCCGCAACTTAATAAATAAATTCGGGCCTATTGAGGCACCAGGAGTTGCGCACCTATACTAGAAGGCACAGCGTCGTAGACTTCTGCATACGTCTTGTTCTTGTTGGGCCTGACTTTCGCCGGTGGCTCTGATGCGTCGTAAGGGACTCTTGGAACAGAGTTCTCACACTGCAAAGCCACTTTTTTACGTTGTTATCTCTTTGCACCTCGCTTTTCTCCGCTCTTCTCTTCTGGGCTG
This sequence comes from Nasonia vitripennis, assembly GCF_009193385.2. NCBI lineage: Eukaryota > Metazoa > Arthropoda > Insecta > Hymenoptera > Pteromalidae > Nasonia > Nasonia vitripennis. The sequence continues at coordinate 2,120,689 of NW_022279639.1, forward strand.
TTAGATGGATTTCCTCTTGGCCTCTTGTTTTCGACACTGGCTAAGACCGTGTTCTTAAAGAGCCGTCCTCGTACGCTTCTCCTTGCTTTTTCTCCTATCGCGTGCCATATTTCGTAATAATCAACGTTACCTTTACAGCGTCCATCTTTACGATCTCCTTCCTCGTGCTTTTCTCTCAACTGGGTCAGCAGAACTTTAAGTTGTTTAGCCCGCTCTTTGGTGCGTTTTACGTCCTCTGGTGCAGACTGGTAATCCTCGATAAGCACATCCACTTCCTTCTCCAGCTTTATTATATACTCCTCTTCTTCCTTGCAAACTTATAGGCTTCTTTCGGGACTTCTTGGATTTCGCAATTTTTCGGGTTGACGAGGTGCTGTCCATGCTCTTAGCGCTGGCAACGATCGCCAAACTTTCCATACCGCTGGTTTTTAGTCGAAGAGATTATCCTTCTAGTCAAAGCTCTGGCATCTTTAAAAGGTACAGTGGGACACGAGTCTCGCTGATAAATATACGTGAAGGCGGCCATAACAAACTCAGTGCAAAGTAAGCCAAAATTGTTGCTCGCGCAACAACAAGAAGGCGAGTTTGCATGAGCGCTGGCCGCAGCAGCCCGACGCACACCGACGAGCGATTTAGCCGTAAAGCATACACGTACACCAGTGCACACATCCACGACGTAGGGCTTTATAAGGCCGACCGCGCAGCATCGCTGGAAGTTTAGCTCGACCTTCCAATCCAAGCAGTACCGTGAATACACGATACTGGAAAGAGAGCCAGAGTTAGACCACCGCCGACAAAACCGTCTCGTGAGCACATGTGACGCCTAATTCGCATTACCTTACCCCGATCCTCCGGACCATCATCGTGAGCACACAAGATAAACGGAAAACTAGAACGACAACAAGTTTTGTCCTCGTAAGCACACGTGGACGATACCCAGAGTCGCCAAAACCTGCCTCTCACACTCCGCCGTATCTCTGCTCCCTCTGCTACTGTGTACTGAAAAACAACACAGCCGTTCCTGCTGTAGAACACGGAAATTTTAGCGAGTGTCGCTACCATATCAACTTTTCAGTAAAAACAGCGAGTGACCACTGGTAGTTTTGACAGGTTTTGGCAAGGTGCCTCTATCTCGAAGATACGTGGGTTATGTATCACCTTTTAAAACATCAAAAATCTTGAGAAATTATTTTTTTTAATGAGTAGTAATGATCATTATAAAAGAGTAAAATACCTTGAATAACAACTATCAACTTATTATTATTACCATCCCATCATCGCATGCAAAATGACTATTAGCAAATAAGTTACATGAACATTTTTAATTTTGTTACTTATCAGTCCCATAATGGTTATTGTTTATAATTGCATCATAATGCTCATTAAAAAATTAATTTCTCAAGATTTTTGGTATTTTAAGAGGTGATACGTAACCTAAATATTCTCGAGATAGAGTCAGCTTGCCGAGACCTACCAAAACTACCAGTGGCCACTCGCTCTTTTTACTGAAAAGTCGCCATCCTTGCTAAAACTGTTGTGTTCTACAGCAGAAACGGCTGTGTTTTTTTTTTCAGTGTGCGCACACTGGGTTGAGGAAGTAGCGAGACGGTCACTGTCGATCACAAGGCGATCTTTGTATTGCCCTGCTTGCTCGGGCAGTTTGGGGACGCTAACTCCCGTAGGAAACAAACTCCCTCCCTGGAAAAGTGTTTGTATGTGTATGCATCTGTGTGTGTGTTTCATTATTTTGTTTTTTTTTTTTTTTTTGCAATACCTTGAGTAAAAGTGCTATATTCTCTCCCGGCGCCGGAAATCGAATGTAGTACTTATACTCAAAATGTTGCAGAAAATAGCATATTGCTCTCGGGAGGTAAAATGGTGAGCCCATAGCAAGTGTAAATTGCCACCCGAGCTTTCAGCACTTGCTATGGATTTACCAGTTCTTTACCTCCCTCGTGGCATACTATACTATTATGTGTCAATTTTGCAAAGAAAAAAAAATTATATGATCTGTAATCTTATTAGAGCCTATTTCATTAGTTCTTAGTTCTAAATTAGTTCTAAAAAGAATTTAGATTAGTTCTAAAAAGAAAAATATTTTAATTTACTAAACTTAGTTTTAATGCAGAAATAATTGTTATAGATTATCTTGTTTTATTACAGACATAGAATCAACTAATAATTACTTTAAAAAAGAAGAAATGTTGCCTACTTCACAAAATTTGCGCAAACTTATTCCTGTAGATTTTGATCTTAAGGTTTGAAAAATTTATTAAATATATTTTACTAATAGTTAAACATCGAACTGTAATGTTAAGCAATATTTTTTGTAGTTAGATGAAGATGAAGAAGATGACGCAGACAATAATATTACCATTGACAGTAATGTGAGGAAGAACATAGTGATCCATAAAAGTAGTAAGTGTATAAGTAAACTACTGAGAAGTGTTGATAAAATCGAAAATACGAACAGTCGGGATGATTCATGGAAATTACATGATGGGCTACAATTAACCAAACATGAATATCATAAATTTTGCGATGTTCAACTTGAATGTAAGAAACTTAATATTATATTTTAAAAAATATAAAAACATTCATACGCGCTAATTTTCTCAGCACTTAGAAATACAAATTTTGGTTAAATTGTAACTAAATAAAAAATCTAAATAAATACTGCAAGACCATAAAGAGCTATGGCAGAAGATCGTATCTATTATCAAAAAAGTCAAACGTCAAAAAGGCGCGATTTGACCGACCAGGAGATGTTTTCATAAACGTACGAACATGGCAAGAAAGCGGTATCTGGGTGTACTCATGAGGTACACACACGTTTCTGGCCTTTTCAAAAATCCAATGTGGCGCATAAAATATGGAGTCTGAAACCCACGTTTTCATAGCACATTCAACAAAAACAATAGTAAAAATGTTCTAATTTGTGAAATATCCCACCAAAAAGCATGTACAACTCATGATAGGACATATTATTGACAATGCTGACGGAATTCCAAAATCAAAAATGGCGGAATCAAAATGGTGGACATTATACCTCCACCAAACCCATTTTACCGCAACAAATGATTTTTGATCAGTTTAAAGTATCGATATGGAGGTTTTCAGGGTCACTGAATCTTATTTTAACCTCGACATTTCAAAATTCGAAATGGTGGATCCAAAATGGCGGACATTATACCACCACCAAATCAATGTTACCGCAACAAATGATTTTAGATCAGTTTAAAGTATCGATATGGGGGTTTAAGGGGTCATAGAACCTTAGCTTAACCTCGAAATTTCAAAATTTAAAATGATGGATCCAAAATGGCGGACATTATACTGCCACTAAACCAATTTTACCGCAACAAATGATTTTTGATCAGTTTAAAGTATCGATATGGAGGTTTTCAGGGTCACTGAATCTTATTTTAACCTCGACATTTCAAAATTCGAAATGGTGGATCCAAAATGGCGGACATTATACCACCACCAAATCAATGTTACCGCAACAAATGATTTTAGATCAGTTTAAAGTATCGATATGGGGGTTTAAGGGGTCATAGAACCTTAGCTTAACCTCGAAATTTCAAAATTTAAAATGATGGATCCAAAATGGCGGACATTATACTGCCACTAAACCAATTTTACCGCAACAAATGATTTTAGATCAATTTAAAGTATCGATATGGGGGTTTAAGGGGGAGCTGAACCTTATTTTAACCTCGAAATTTCAAAATTCAATATGGCCAATATAAACTGGCGGATATTTGTCATAACCCACCCGCAGGCTCTCTCGCGAAAAGCCCCTGCTAACGCGCAACCCGCCGAACACGCCACGCACGCTGCAGCGCTTATCGCAAGTACCGCGGCGCGCCGCTAGGCGGCTGCGCATTATCCACAAGTGAAGTAGCGTCGCGGAGGGCACATAAGGAGGCCGGGTCCAGCGCTGTACTTCGCCCCTCTTCCAACAGCCTAATGCTGCAAGTACAGGGCTCGTGTCCAATGACAACTTGTGCAAAGACTTCAGCAAATAAAACTGTTTTGTGGCAAAGGAATTTATTGCTTTCAAGTGATTTATTTCATCCCTCTTTTTTACCTACACCCCCAACCCCTTCCCACGTTTAGCAACCCATAGAAAGGAATATTTTCTTCAAGGAATGCTTTCTTCATCGGCGACTTTTTCTCCAACAGTCTTTTTCAGGATGGTTGGTGAGCAAGTCCATCAGCGGCTTTTTTCATAGGCGACTTTTTCTCCAACAGTCCTTTTTAGGATAGTTAATAGGTACATTAATAGATACATTGGCGACTTCTTCTTCAACATCCTTTTTAAGGCAGTTGTTGAGTAAGTCTTACTTTATCGGCAACTCCTTGTTCAACTGTACTAGCCGTAATTTTGTTATTTCTAACATTCTTTGTTTTGGTTGTGCTTTCTCATATCCTACAACAATGTCTTCTCCTGCGAAAAAATATAGTATCGATAGATGCGTTAATCCATTTGATATTAATGCAGGACACAGCAAATCTCTTAGGAAGATCTCCAAAAAATTTCAAGATGTCTATCCTGATTATCCAACATCTTCACTGATTTGTGATACATGTAGAAAATCCTTTTGCAAACTACATGATTTGTCATCTCCAAACGTCAGTATGAGTGTTGATTTTGAATCATAGACTGACTCATCTTCGGTTTCAAACACGGATGCACCTATGCAAGATGATCTTACAGATATTTTAACTGGACTTAAAAACAAATTCCAATCCCTGCCGGAGAACGATCCATTACGTGTCAGTATTCTTACTATTTTGCCCGAAGACTGGGCAATACGTAAAATTATGAACCAATTTGGTGTGTCTCACAGAATGGCTCGTAAAGCAAAACAGTTAAGAGAATCAGATGGAGTTTTGGCTTCTCCTGTTGCAAAACGTGGAAAAACATTATCTGCAGAAACTACTCAGAAAGTTGAAGATTTTTACGAAAATGATCTTAACAGCAGAATTATGCCAAATAAAAAAGATACCGTCAGTATTTATTTATATGGTGAAAAAATAAAAGTACAGAAAAGATTATTACTTACTGATATTAAGAACTTTCATAATCAATTTAAAGAACAGTTTCCTGAACATCCGATTGGGCTTACCAAGTTTGCGGAACTGAGACCAAAATGTTGTGTCTTTGCAGGATCCTCTGGTACACACAATGTATGTGTATGTACGATACACCAAAATTTCAAGGCGATGAATGACACAGTAAATATAGAAAAAATCTAAAACAATATTCTGAAGAATTATAAAGATTGTTTGAATGTCGTTCTATGTGAGGATCCAAAACCAAGTTGTTATTTGAATGAATGCAAATTTTGTCCGGACATTCAAAAGTTTTCTAATTTCGTTGAGAACATTATGGATGAGCACAATATTGATCAAGTCATCTTCAGCACGTGGCAATCAACCGATAGATACACTTTGATAAAACAATGCCTAACATCGCAAGAATTTATTGAAACTTTATGTTTTAGCCTAGAAAAGTTGATACCTCATCACTTCATCGCTAAGGAACAATCAAAGTTTATTTCTGGGAAGAAAAATAATCTTTCAGATGAAGAGGTTCTTGCTCAATTGGATTTTGCTGAGAACTATGCTTTTACAGCCCAAGATGCTGCACAAGCATTTCATTTTAATAATGATCAAAGTACGATTTTTCCTGCTGTTGTTTATTATAAATCTGAAGTCAAGCTAAAGCATTTCAGTACAGTATCTATGTCTGACTGTACTACTCATGATGCCACTGCAGTATACATAATGCAGCAAAAGCTTATACCTGAAATTCGCAAGGTTTGTCCCACAGTAAAAAAGGTAATATATGCTACTGATGGTGCTAAACAGCATTTTAAAAATCGTTATCAAATGAGTAGTTTAATGAGTCATAAGAGAGATTTTGGCGTTGATGCTGAATGGCACTGTTTTGCAAAAGCACACGGAAATGGTAGTTGCGATGGAGTTGGAGCGATAGTAAAGAGAGAAGCTACAAGAGCGAGCTTACAAGCTGCAAAAAATAAAGCAATTCTAGATGTTAAAGCTCTTTATTCATGGGCTAATGGGCGATCATTCAATATAAAATTTTTCTTATACACCAAAAAAGATTGTTGTAATATAGTAAGTATTATAATCTTGATTATAAGTACCAAAACAGTACACGTCGCGCCATCTATTGGTCGACGACGATTTTGTGCAACGAGACGAGCTTACGCAAGAGCGACCGCACCGCGCATGCCTCGCGTCTACACTCTAAGCGCTGATTATACTGTACACGCTGTTCTCTCTCTTGCCTGTAAGACTCCAAGCCCAGCGGACGTACTGCCGACTATGGCTATTGCCATATATAAATAAATTACCATTATTCATTTAACATTAACCTCAGTATTCTTAATTTACCCACGGATTCCAACAAAGATCACGAACAAACTCGTCAATTCCTAACAAAGAAATTTAAAAACTGTCCACCTGTCACAAACATACAAATGGGGCATGGATTTATCCCAGAAAATAATGAAACGTTGAAAGTCATGCATTACTCAAATGCCAATAAACCTAGGAACAGAGTAATTTATGATATCGGCGAAAGCCATTTATCACCAGTAAAAACTCCACGAACGAGGAGCCAGAATTGATAAGAGCGCAGAAAATGTCATTAAAGATTGATTCATTTGGCTAAATTATATATGTTTTTCATCCACGCAGGCATATACATATACACAGAACAATAGAAAAATGTAAGTGCAAAAACTGCAGACAGATAATTCTAAATCTAATAGACCGGAAAAATATAAGATTCATGTGCACAAATACTGATTCCGATAATACATTTATAAACATTTACCTCACAAACCCCCATATCGATACTTTAAATTGATCTAAAATCATTTGTTGCGGTAAAATTGGTTTAGTGGCAGTATAATGTCCGCCATTTTGGATCCACCATTTTAAATTTTGAAATTTCGAGGTCAAGCTAAGATTCTATGATCCCGAAAACCCCCATATCGATACTTTAAACTGATCTAAAATCATTTGTTGCGGTAACATTGATTTGGTGGTGGTATAATGTCCGCCATTTTGGATCCACCATTTCGAATTTTGAAATGTCGAGGTTAAAATAAGATTCAGTGATCCTGAAAACCTCCATATCGATACTTTAAACTGATCAAAAATCATTTGTTGCGGTAAAATGGGTTTGGTGGAGGTATAATGTCCACCATTTTAATTCCGCCATTTTTGATTTTGGAATTCCGTCAGCATTGTCAATAATATGTCCTATCATGAGTTGTACATGCTTTTTGGTGGGATATTTCACAAATTAGAACATTTTTACTATTGTTTTTGTTGACTGTGCTATGAAAACGTGGGTTTCAGGCTCCATATTTTATGCGCCACATTGGATTTTTGAAAAGGCCAGAACTTTTTCAAAAGTGGGTGCACTGATGGTCCGGCCGACGTGAAACGTCATATATATATATATATATATATAGATTTATTTTGCACTAGTCAAAAAAAATACATATCACAATTATATTATGCTTTGTCATATCACAGATTTTTCACACAACGTGACGATAATAATTAGAAATAAATTTCGTTTTCGCTAATCTATAAAGTCAATACAATATACAATACAATTACAAGGTACAATACTGGACGGTTTATCACATTTTTTTTACAAGTTATATCTCAGCTTACATTCGTCATTCAACGACACCACTATCGTCGCATTGATAGATGTGTCGGTGTATTGCCGTTTTAAACCGACCAAGTGACGAAAGTTTTCTCAAATTACGAGGGAGCGAGTTCCATAGACGCGCACCCCATGCACTGAATGACTTCAGTCCAGTGTTAGTACGCGAACCGGGAACTACCAGTTCATTGGGGTCCCTAGAAGAGGTTCTACACTGGTTTCTCTCGAAAAGGGCAGCGAGATACGAGGCTATTCCATGACAACTGCTTTGTAAAGCAGTACCGCCGCAAAATACTCCCTTCATGCCTCGACCGAAACTCAGCCTATCCCTTTCCTATATAGGGAGATGTACTCGCGCCTTTTAGCACCACAGATATATCTCACACATGAGTTCTGCAATCTTTGAAGTAGGGTGTTCAGTTCACCTGATACGTCAAGGTAGACAAGAAAGCAGTAATCCAAGTGCGAGATGACAAGAGCGCTAGCCAGCTGCTTACGCAGTGTCTCGGTGGTACAGGATCTGAAAGACCTAACTCCATAAAGAGCTCTATTAACCTTTCGGCTAATCGTATCCACTTGCGGTTTCCACGTAAATTTTGAATCCATTATAACACCGAGATCATATATATATATATATATATATATATATATATATATATATATATATATATATATGAAAATCAAGTTCAAGGTCAAATCCAAGGTCACCATCAGACTTTCCCCTCGATATCCTACAACTTTTGTTTTTACCATTTTTTTTATTAGGACTATCCCTAACGAGTTATCACCTGTGCCCGTTTAAATTGGGTCACCCTGTACATATATTCATCATGTCCGCACGACACCCACTGTACTTCAGCAAATATACATCATTTTTCGGTCACTTTCGTGTCATTTTGTATTTTTTCTGATTACTTCCGGTTCTTTTCCAGTCGACTTCTGGTCTACTTCCGGTCTACTTCCGGTCCACTTCCAGTCGACTTGCGGTCAACTTTTGGTTTACTACAATTTCTAAGGAGGAGTAGTTTTAAGGTTGAAGTAAACTTATAGCCGGAAACTACCAGATACATTTTAATATAATAGAGGATAAAGAGTATAATAATAATAATAACTTTATTAATCCACTATCTTTTCTAGTGTTTACAATAATTTCTCTATTTTTTATAACTTCTTACTGCATTATCTTAACCTAGTATAATTGTTTATGTTTTGATGTTTGTAGGTTATGTGCGTGTGCTTTTGTGTGTATGTGTGTGTGTGTGTACTCCTTTGTTTCGTGTTTTCGCCTCGTTTTCGTGTTGTCTTTTCCTTCCATTCTCTTTGTCATTTCTAACCTTCTTAATGAATAGAATAGTCCTTACGTAATTGTTTACCGCGCACCAACCATCCTTCGACACCAGCTTAGCTGTCATTATTGACTCAGGAACCCTAGTCTGAAGGTAATGCTCGAGTTCTTCTCGTTCCATTTCGTATCGCGAACAGTTGCAGAAGACATGCTCCGCATCTTCGTTTGCTTCCAAACACACTGGGCAATTTGGATTGTCCTCTATCTGGAAGCGGTATAGGTAGGCTCGAAAGCACCCATGTCCGCTCAAAAACTGCGTAAAATAATTCACTTCCCCGTGTCGTCTATTGGTCCAGCCAGTAATACGTGGTATGAGGCGGTGCGTCCATCGCTCCTTTCTATTGAAGTCCCATCGTATTTGCCACTTAGCTAGGGATTGTTCCTTTGCGGATTCCCAAACTTTCTTTTGAGTATCATCACCACGCCGGCTTTCTTCTTATATATTCTTTCGTTCTGTTGCTTGAAGGTCAATAGGCGGCATACTTTAGATAACGCACACTGCATCTTCTGATACTGTTTGGTAGGTAGAAGCGACCCACAATGCACTTCTTCTATAAACTGTTGACAGCTTTCGTGCATAGGACTTCAACGACATACATTCAGTGTCCTCCCAGCGCGAGCAGCAGGTCTTCGATTACTGGGAGTGGGTAGCGGTCCGGCACGGTGCGGCTGTTCAGCTGTCGATAATCGCCAGTGATGCGGTAGGTGCCGTCTGGCTTCAGGACGAGGCGTAGCGGGCTGGCCCAGGAGCTCTCTGTCAGGCGGACAATCCTCATCTCCAACAATACACGGAATTCCGCTCGAGCAGCTTCGAGGCGAGGTCCAAGGAATCGACGAGCCTTGGCTGCTGGTGATGGGCCGGTTGTGAGGATGTGGTGTTGCGCGTCGAGGCCCGGAAGGGCGATGGTCGTGCTTCCCGGGGTTGCGAGGTCGGTGTACTGCCGCATCAGGTCGGCGAAGATGCCCTCCGCTACGTCTGCGGAAATCACGATCTCCACGGAGTGTACTTCTGGAGGACGGAGTGAGCAGGGGGCATGTCGTGACGTGTCGGTGTCGAAGATACGCCTCTTCTGGATGTCGACAACGAGGCCGTGGTGTGCGAGGAAATCCACACCGAGGATCGGGCTGCTGACGTCGGCGATGATGAACCTTCATGAAAAGGGCCGCCGCAGTCGAAGATCCACGTCCATGCGATGTGCGCCATACGTATCGATGGACGTGGCGTTGGCTGCGCTCAGCTTGAGTGGGCCGCGCTGGAGTTGTTTTTTGACGTAGGAGCGGGGCAGCAGCGAGACTGCTGAGCCCGTGTCAACCAGGAACGCGGTCGAGGACGTGCAGGCATTGCTCGTTGGGTGCGCCGACCGCGGCTGCCTGAAGCGGCGGCGGCGCCATTAGTTTTCCTGGGTCGGATAGGAGCAGGGCGGCCGGCACTGCGCTGCTTCGCTCGCAAAGCGCTGGTGGTACCAGCACCATGCTGGATTTGCGGCGCGCAGCGCTGGTGAAGCGGTGCGGGCTTGGCGCTGGTTGGCGGGCGTGCGGGAACGGCCGCATCGCTGCTGCTGTCGTTGCTGCTGTTGTTGTTGCTGTTGTAGTTGCTGGCTCGACGTGAGGGTGGAGGCGATGGATTGGAGCACGAGCGACTGCTGCTGGAGCATAGTAGTAACCTGCGTCATGGCGAGGCGAAGTGAAGCCATTTCGTGCTGGGGCAACGGTGTGCTGCTTCCGGATGCGATGCCGCTTGATGTAGGTGAGCTGGGGCGCGAAACCGCGCTGACTGGCACGCACGGTGCTACGAGCTCGTCGGCGAGAGCGGCGAGTTCCTCCAGCGAGGTCGCCTTCAGCACGCGGCACATGCGGCTGGCTTGGGCTGGCAGCAGGTCGAGCCATTTAACCCCCAGGGCCTCGTCGGTGATGGCCGTTCCGGCCAGACGCCGCATGTAGCGCAGCAGCTGGGAAGGCGTGCGGTCGCCGAGTTGCACCTCATTGAGCAGCTGGCGAGGCGCGACAGGACCGCCGCCTTCAGGGTGTCGTACCGCTGCTCCGCTGGAGGCGCCAGGATAATGTCCGAGACCTCCTGCGCCACGTCCGGCGGCAGGTGAGCGACGAGGAGGTTGTAGCGGCTCCTGTCGTTGGTGATCCGGCTGGACAGGAACGCCAACTCCGACTGTGCGAACCAAAGCCTCGGATTAAAACTCCAGTATGATTGAAGGGTGCACTTCGAGACCGCTTCGACGACGTGCGTGCGGTCGTTATCGTCGGTTCGCGCGCCGCACGGCCGGAGCCCGCCGGGGGGCGGCTCGTTATTGCCCGCGAGCAGCGGAGCGTTCTGCTCTATGTTCTGCTGCGCTTGGGTCATGATTTGGCCGGCGGCGAGGCCTTGGCGCTCCCGTGTCGGGCTGTGTAGCATTGAATTGCTGGAAGAGTCGAGCGCGGAGAAGTTCAGAGCGCGACGCGCGGCCGCCCGCAAAGCTGAGCGCGAGCTAGCGTGATACGCTCGAAGCGCCGCGGCGTGGCGGTCTGTGCGGGCCTCTTGCTGGCGCACGATGGGCGGCAGCGGAGCCAGCGAACCGCTGCTCGATGCTAAAAATGGCCGCTCGTAGAGGCGGCGAAACGACGCGGCGTGCGCTTGCTCAAACGGCCTCGACCGCGACGCGCGTCGGGAGGCGGCGAGCGCGTACGAAGGAACCGTGAGAAGATGATGGCCGCGTCGGTCGCGACGAGACGACGCGGCTTGCGCTTGCTCAACGTGAGCGAACGGGACAAGGTTGCTAGCACGCGCGGAGAGAGAGAGAGAGATAGAGATGCTCGGCGGCACGCGCGTCGCGGCGATGATGTTCAGCCGCGTGCACCAGGTATCGGGACACGGAGCGAAAAAGAGAAGCGACTCGCTCCGGCGTCTATTGCTTTCTTTCAGCGCGAGACTGGCGAAAGATAAGCGACTCGTCGTCGCGCGCAGTCGATGGAAAAAAAGAAAGGCAACGCGGGTACCTGGTGCTAGCGGAACCTTACGCCGGTGCTGATGATGATGCTCGACGAAAGGCTGCGGACGCGCTGCTGCTGAGTGCCGCTGGAGCGGGAGGAGTAGCCCCGGCACGTTCGCTGTAAAGGGGCTGGTGCGGAACGTCCTCGGGGTTGCAGTTGAGGACCAGGGTTCAAGACTCCGTTAGGGCAAAGTTTTTTTTCACTTTTTTGCGGTCAATTTGTTTGAATTAGCATCAACAAATATATATTTTTCATATTATTCATAAAATTGAAGTATTTATTTTAATTGAAATAAATTATTTTTCTTTTATTAAACGAGAAATTTCTGACGTGATTTTTAACGTGATTCATCACGTGAGAAATCACGCCGAATAGTCAAGAGATAAATCACGTGAGAATTCAAGTAACCTATCACGTGATTTTCCTGGCCAGGGAACCGTTCTGCGGTCTCCATCGAGTATTTAAAATTGGAAACACTTTTCAATCGTTGACAGCACTTTTATATAAGCATTAATAATTTATTTTTTAATGGTAATTGACATTTAACAACCCTCGGAATTATCGAGGAGTTGACTTAACAATAGATAAATTTTCTGGGACCGTGCGACAGACGCAGCGAAAATTAATGCAAAATTTTCTGGAAACCGCGTAAAAATGAGGACAAATTCTCCCTGTAGCTTTACTATTGTGCGATTTTAATTCCCGCAAACCCCGTTACAATATCAAATTACATGGTACGATGTAAAAATCGTAACTTAGAAATTTTAAGTTTTTCATTTTTATTTTAAAAACTAGTCGTTAAAATAACTCAACATTTTTACAGCAAGTAAATATTATCATTTTCTGTTATCATGATTTTTTAAAACGTTCGACTGTCTAGATTTAGAGACATAAATTGTTTTTAAAAAATTACCGTATTTATTATATTGAATGAAACAGTCAATTTATAAAATTTTCCGGGAAAAAGTAGGCAAATTTCTGCTCTTATAGTGTAACGAGGTGCGAAATCGGGTAGTTTCGCGCATCGTTGAAACGCGACGTTGCGCAAGCGCGAGGCAAGATTCGGGGCCTCGCGTATAAGTCGCGGTCTGTCGGACAAGGAGATAGCTTCCGGCCATAGGTGCGAACGCGTCAGCTCTCGTATGTGAGACTGACGGCATCGAGCGACGACCGATAGCGTGCGAGAGACTGAGAGTGTGTGTGTGAGATCGCGAGAAGGAGACGTTCAAGTCAACTCCAGCTACGAGAAGCAAGGACGACCCGGCCTGTCGGTCAGCGGCCAAACGAGAGGACGTCGGCTCCAGCGAGTGAGCCAACAACACCACCGGCGCAGAGTGTGTGCGGTGCGCGCCTACCGAGAACGGCGACTGCGAGTAAATAGGGCGGAGCCTTTTTTCTGTATCGCGTCAGCGGTAGCAGCGGCTACAGCTTTGCTACTTGGTGCAGCGGCACCGAGTAACGGCCTTCTCGTTAGCGCGCGTAAGCTTCGCGAGATACTCTCCACGCCGAGTCGACATTGAAGTGACTCGGCGCAGGTTTGTATAGAGAAAACATTGGCCGCACAATATATCATTATTTTATTTGATTTTAATCGGAATTAGATTTATTTTCCCGGCTTGTTCTCTCCCGTTCCCTACGTCCTCATCGCGAATACCGCCGCCTCCGCGGGCGTTGCAACAAGCGGTTGCAACGCAAAACTGAGAAGCCGGCTCCGCACAGAAGAGGGCGGAGAGGTAGCACACGTGCGAACACGACGTTCGCGAAGCAGCTCTAGCGACGAGCTGCGTTGCAACGCGGGTAAATCACGGACGTTGGGAGAGTTCTCCGTCGCACCGAGAGATTGTGATCCAGTTGAATATCACCGAGTTTTCCCCCGAAAGTGAACCCCGTTACAATAGATACATTATTGTTAAAGATATTGTCTAAATCATATCATCAAAAAAAGCAAAAATATTTTTCAAAAATCGAAAAATGGTTATAATATCGCTATAAAATGATCAGAATCATAAAAAAAATTTTCTGAATTCAGAATCAGAAGACATATATGCTTGTCAAATTATATTAGGGGGAAGCAAAAAATAACTTGGTAGGTTAAAATCCCTTTAGTAGGAGCTAAGATACAGGTGTATACGAACGAACACACATATACATCCGCACGGACATTTAAAAAAAAAACACTTTTTTTCGACTAAAAATGCATCAAAACATACTTTCTACATGTTTTTGCACAAACTCAAATAATTACTATTGCTAATCTGCCTAGTAAAAAAGCAAAATAGGGATTCTAAGACACTTTGAAGGATTTTTGCTTCCTTCCTAAAAAGCTTTGTAATAGTAATTTTTTGTAATACAAGATTTTAAATAGGACCTTAGATGAGATCTCATTTAAAATAAATTTCTACGATCATAAGAAAGGCAATTTATAAAATTTAGGGTTAAAATACTTAATATCATGTTTTTTATTACAGCTTATGACTTAGCAACACAATGCCCATCGAGACAAGTATCAGCCCGGAAACACAGAGATGAATTTCAAATTATTAGCAAATATTCTAAAGATGATCCTGATAATGAATATCAGCAAGATTCTAGAAAAAATTGTTTAAATTTTCAATCTTCAAATGTTCAATTCACTTTGATAAAGAAACCTGTACCAAAACCAAGAAATACCATCGAAAAAGGCAAGACATCTTTATCAGACGAAACATCAAATGAGAAGGTAATAATCTACTACTATATTGAAGTGCTTAATGTACCTGTGTGTCGTAAAGCCATTCACATATTTTCTCAACATCTGACATGTTTTATTTTTTTATTTATATATCATAGCGCATTATTTACACGTTGCCCATATATATTTAAAATTAAAAATTTTTTTTTGATATATTATCCGTTTCACGGTCAGAGTACGATTTTGCCCGGGGCATCACATAAGATAGCTACGTGCATGGCCCTCTCACGCAATCTTACTCACACACGCAGGTAGCAATGCGATGCGTAGCGCACTATGTTTGAGTCGGCCGTAGTGGAGACACGTTGGGTTTATTATATATATATATATATATATATATAGGAGATGATTTTTTTTTATTTATTTATTCATCCAGAGTAATAAATACATGTTATAGTTAACTCCAAGATATACTTGGTATATCTAGGTTAACTGACATCCTATAGAGGTAGATACAGCTACCTGTACATAGGTCTGGTATATATACTTAATAAAATGATCTTACAAAACTAACTTACAAACTAAAAAACTAACAATTTGTTTATTATTAATTTATATATATATATATATATATATATATATATATATATCTACTTCTAACATTATATTAAAGTATACTTAAGGTATCTGTGTGCCGTGAATCCGTTCACATCTTTTATCAATAACTGACTTATTTTATTAGTTTATCATTAATTTAATATTTCATGATATACGATATTTTTCGTATATATCTAATTTAAATCATCATTGTTTTTTCTTTTATCCTCAAAACTTGAATTTTTTGAAAGTAAAATTGATATTTTTTTTGACGTTACCCTGGATAATGGTACATATAATTGACCATGACTAAAAACTGAACTTTGTAAATAGACACCAACTTTGTTAAATGTTTGACCTTGTGATTTGTTGATTGTCATGACACATCCTTATCGTACTGGAAACTGTCGTCTTTTCATGTCAAAAGGAATTTCTTCTTTTGAAGAAGTCAAATCAATCGGTGGTATTAAAATAACTTTACCAAATTGTTTACCGCTAATTATTTCTGCCTGTATACAGAATTGCATCATTTTCCTTACTATTAATCGAGTACCATTACAAAGCCCATAATTTAAATTTGAATTTCTCAGCAAAATAATTACAGCACCTACTTTTAAACATAACTTATAAGGTGTTAGGCCATTTGGCGTAAGTAAATTAAATAATTCATTGTTAGCATCTCTTTATTATCATTTTCGCATGAATCTACACTTGGATACTCTCTTACATCGCCTTGCATCCTATTTAAAATGTTATCATAATTTTTTAGTACATAATTGTTTTTTGGCGCTAAATTACTCTTTCGCCAAGTTTATCGGCATTATTATTATCACAGCAATTTCCATAAATTTACACAATTATATCACTAGTTGATAATGATTCTGTTGGAAGTAAGGTTATATCATTGTCGATTTCAAATTTGATGGAATATCATCTCCAATTTTCAATAGCCATTGTTTAAACTTGTTTATATTTTCCAGATTTTTTCTATATATTGAATTGGGAGTAATGTTGCACATTAAATCTTCATTTATATTTAATATGGTAATTTAAAAATTACATGTTTAGTTTTATTTATTAATAAATTTGCTGCTATACCCAGTCCATGCTACAGGTAAAACACTTATTTTTTCTTTATTTAAATGAGTGATAATTGTATTTAGTATGTAGCTTTTTCCACTACCTCCAGGTCCATCCCTACTAATATACATATGGTAAATCACATATCCAATCACATGTCTAATCACATGTTTTATTACGTGTTTTATTACATATTCTATCAAATTGCAAATATAATCATATGGTAAATCATATGATTATTTCAAACCGATTTAATATATAATTTAACACGTAATTATGCATATAATAAAATACGTGAAAAAACATGTGATAAAACACGTAAAAAAAGGTCATAAAACACGTGAATATGCAAAATTTTACAATATTACACGTGAAAAAACATGTGTCAAAATACGCGATTTTGAAAAATAACATGAATTCAAATATTAATAATATTTTTTTCTATTTTTTCATCATTAAAAATTATAATTATCTTAATTATTATTGTCATGACTATTAGATTGTTGTAAAATCTAATTGTGATAGTATAATAATAAAATAACGATTTTGTTCTATACTTTTTATACAGAATTATTTTACAAAACTTTTTTTCTTAATTGTAAATACCTTTGTACAAAATATTTATTTATAACATACTATACATTTAAAAGCGTTGGTGATTCAATAATTAATAAAAAAAACAAGTTTGGTGTCGCTATTATATACATTTTTTTTCGTATTTGTATAAAAATTGCAATCCTATAAATTTGACTACTTTTCACTGATAATATTTGATCATTAATACTTGTGATTTCTTTAATATTAGAATCAGCATAACATGTTGTATTAATTAATTGATAAAGAATTATTTCACATTTCATTTCAACCTCTCTATTGATAAATCTCTGGTAAGATCTCATGACAAAATCTCATCTGACCCGTGCGTGAATTAACTAACAATAAGTTCCACAGCTGAAAAAATTCTGTTTGGTAGAAAAAAAATTATTTTTAGAACTATGTTTTTTATGCGTTTCATAAGATTTCCGATCAGATTATCCTCAAATAAAGCATTTAAAATTTTTTTTTCAATATTTGCAAAAACTGACTAAGTTCCGCAGCTGAAAAAATTCAAAGTTTGTTGGGGAAAAAATTACTCTTAAGACCGTGTTTTTTATGCGTTTCAGTCAATTTTTTATCGTTCTAGATAGTTCCCAAAAGAAACATTTGAATAATTTTTAATTTTGGAAGATTCGCAATATCCAACCAAGTCCCACAGCTGAAAATATTTTAAATTTCATGAGAAAAATTCTACTTATAGAACCGTGTTTTTTATGCATTTCAGACAATTTTGAATCGTTCTACCTATTTACGATTCGCAATATCCAACCAAGTCCCACAGCTGAAAATATTTTAAATTTCATGAGAAAAATTCTACTTATAGAACCGTGTTTTTTATGCATTTCAGACAATTTTGAATCGTTCTACCTATTTACTAAATGTACATTTCGAAAGTTTTTAGTAATACAAAATTTACTTATAATGAACTATGCATCTAATTTTTACAAATTGTGTATTTTTACAAATATTTTACAAATTGTGTAGAAACGTGCTACTATAACCATTTTTACTCAAATGCTTTGTTTCACACTTTTGCAGTGGACTCTATGACTGTGGGGGCTTAAAAAATCACATGAGTACTGATATGAAAACCATATATCCATTAGTAAAGATAAAAACCACTTGATTTATTGTTTTATTAAGTTAAAACAAGCCTATATACAAAATTTCAGTCCTTCAACTGTGATAGGTTTCGAGTAACTTCAAAAGTTTCAATCCGAGTTAAGTAAAAACTGTTATGGTAGACTGTTTCGACACAATGTGTAATATATTTGTGTAAATATTAGATGCATAATTCACTATAGTGCATATTAAACCATAATATCAAATATTCAGTATATTACCTTTGAACAGATCTTACACTGACATGTGATTATTTTTATAGAATCACGTCACTGGTTATAAATGACACATAGTGATCGCCTGTCTTTCGTAATAGAAGATAAGTATAATTTATTTTGTGCTTAGAATACATTTCTAACGTCAATTTCCAATTGAAGCTTGATTAAATTTATAATATTTCTGATTTTTTAAATAAATTTATAGAGTAACAGACGTGGTGCACTAAGTAATCAGAGTAAAATAAAAAAATTATTGTACTAATATCACATGAGAATCAACGCAGAATTATTCACTAATCTCAACGTGTAATGAAACAGTACAAAAATTTTTTAACCTTATAACTTGAGGGCCTTTTCCGAAAAGAGCATCAAGTCTAGCTCCAAAACTTGCGAAGGCAAGTGTATTATTATATTGTCTATTATTATTTAAAAATTGTTTACTTTGGTCAGTATTTTCGGAAACTAATTCTTTTAACTTTAAGGATAAGTAATATTGTCAGATAATACAACGTTCCCTCTATTGCAACAATTAGAAAGCTTGTTATAACATGATATTTCAAATTTAAAATGTTTAGCATTACAGAATTCACATATTTCACTTATGCTACCTAAATCATTCTCCATAATTGCTGATTCATCAAAATCGAAATCAAACATGGCATCCAATTTTGTTATTGAAATTTCTAAAAGCGTAACCATTTGATTTTTTGCAGTTATTATTATAATCTTATTACTTTTTAATTTTCTTCAGAGCTATAAATATAGACACCTAATCAACCGAGCGACGTTAGGAGTGAGGTGACTGTGCTAGTATTATATTAAAATATAAAAATGAAATCTTAAGAATGTTCTTTTAATAATATATCTAATGCTACTCGATAACCTTTTTAGTATGCCCGAAATAGACTTTTTAATATTTCAAGAATTATAAGAGATAAAAACCGTGATGAATGTGATGTTTATCTTGGTCTAATTATCTTGAATTAAGTGACAAACTTCTAAACAAATGCGGCACATTAGTTAAAATCGAGCAACGAAACAAGGCTTATAACAACTAAAAAAGTTACTGTCATCATATCAAATACCATACCTAAATGTTGTGCTAACTCTCAGAAGCTGCGAATATTCTCAAACATAATTTCGATGCTAGAGAAATTTATATTTGAAAGGTAGATTACATCCTTTTTTCTCGGATTCCTCTAACAGGTTTTTCTTCAAATGATCTAAGGTCTCATAGTATGCATAAGTTCTATCCTTAAATTTCTTTTTTAGGCACGACCGCGACACGGAAGTGCCTTATAGTTTTGTCATCGAAAAATGTGTGAGATGCGATATCTCACGCAATTTTTGACCGATCAAGCTGAAATTTCGGGAGGTCTCCTCTCGCACAAACATAAAACTAATTTTTTTATCCCGATCGTCTGCATTTTTTTAAAGTGCGGGCACAATTTGTTCAACTTGCGTGTTTTTTGAATAAAAATGTTGGTGTTACACGATTATCTCTGAGAAACTTTTATCTTTAAACTTTGAGGCTATACATTTTACATAAAAACCTTAAATGTAAACGTTGTAGATATTCTAAAAACGCAACTTTATACTATGATAAACATTTTTTCAAAACGCTTATACATAAACAACAACCCTAGAAAAAATTTTTGCTACATATAATTCAATAACAATTTCGGTGTGACACGCCCTATCTGGCCCAAAAGCTTTAATTGATTGCCTGACGCTCGCGCGAAGCGTGAGCATCAGTTAATATCGAGGCTAGCGATGCAAGGCGTCAAGCCACCACGGCCGTAAGGCCGAGTGTGGCGCACTACTTCTTAATTTTCCCAGTATTCGTATTGTATTTCTTAAATCTTTCCGTGCCTTGAATTGCCCCTAAGTTATCAAGAATCTGCTATGCTTTTTATTCTTCCTTGATTTTTATCGACTGAAAATCCGTTGTTTATTTTGTTATGAGAAAATAAGTAGAGAAACTCCTCTTCCTCTGGCCTATTTTTTAAAACAGAAATTAAGTGGTAGATAGTATACAAATACTACTCATGATTTTTTATCTTCCGAAAAAAGGCGCTGTTTAGATAAATTTGTCTACACAGCCACGAATCGAGATTTGCGATCACGATTTTCATACAATTTGAGGGGAAGCTGAAATTGTTTTCAATTTTTTCTATATTAAAATGATTAATATTTTAGAATTAGAAAGTTGTGTACAACTTTTTTTGAGGATTCAAAAATCATATTTTTCAATCGAGGATGATGTTTGTGCACGTCGAGGGTGCCGTAGGTGTCCGAGACGGACACTAGTGCTCAAATCATCATCCGAGCAAACATGGTTATTCACAAAAATTATTGATAAAAATATATAAAAAATATGTATTTAATGAATATTGATATGAAGAAATCAATTTATCATTAAACAAGGTTTTAAATAAATTATGAATATTCGAATTTTTGTTGCCTTGAAGTAAACTTTTTAACCCATTAAAAACCAGGCAAAACCTGGCAGAGATATCGAGAAATGAACTGGGCCATCCTTTGCATAACCAAAAAAAAATACCCGTGTTTTTTCTTTTGTCGATCACAATTGTTTATAACAAATTATTTAAACAAATAACCCGAAATGAAGACCTGCGGAATACCGTAGTGTTGCATGCTACAATTGGATTAGCTTATTTTTTTTTCAAAACCTTCCGTGTTAGAGATCACGTTTGAGTGGCAGGCTAACGGTGGTACATCAATAGTGGTCTACATCTAAGATGGATGAGAAGGATGATTTACATGTGAAAAGTTTGTTCCTGTTTTAGACTCATAAATTGAACTCTGACAAAAAAACGATACATAGATTTTTGTCGTGTTTTTGCCCGTAGAATCGATATCCGCATTCAGTTTTGCAAAATTACAACATTTTGGGTTATTTGTTTAAATAATTTGTTATAAACAATTGTGATCGACAAAAGAAAAAACACGGGTATTTTTTTTGGTTATGCAAAGGATGGCACAGTTCGTTTCTCGATATCTCTGCCAGGTTTCGCCTGGTTTTGAATGGGTTAATGTATAGATACTAAAAAATTCAGGAATTCGTATTAATGTATCAATTGTTGTGATACGGTGTCGAATAATTTAAAGTACATAGTTTATAATTCCCACGTAACTAGCAATAATTAACAAAAACACTTTTTCCAAGTTTTAATATTTAAAAAGAAAATTAAGAAAAAACACTTTAGTTCTTCTAGTCAATTAGCTCCAAATAGGATTTAGAAAAAAAACACAATTTGCTGACATTCTTAGGAAGATAAACGCTGAAACGGTCCGCGATGTGTTAGACGCGAACTCGTGAGATTCGTGATCCGAGGTTAGTGATGAGGAGATAAGCACAGTCGAAGAATAATGATTGTCTTCGATCCACCCAGTAATATCTGTGGAGTGGACAAAAGGCTTCCATATCCTCTGAAGTGGAAGACCCACCAGAGGAGAGCTGCTCGTCTGTTGGAGGAGATGAGTAGGGTATATTCACTACGCATATCCTGCACACTTAGGTAAACCACGCAGCTTTTAGACTGATGTGTGAGGTACTACCATCTCACCACGAGTCTCTGACCAGATAGCCCCACCTAAGAACAGGGTACTACCATCCTAAACCGGTGACACATCTGAAGGAGGGATAGGAGTGGATGATACTAATTATTATTAAAGGATTTGAGTCATTGTAATAATATGTTTACAAATGATATTCACTTGATTGTTGTTTATATGCCTACTATTTATTCACTTGATTGTTGTTTATATGCCTACTGGGTATAGTGGAGACTGGAGCAAGAAGCGAGAGCTATTATTCGCTAGTTGCTCAGTTGAGAGCCAAATCATTAATGCTCGCTGCTGGCTCCGGGGCTCCTTATATGCTTGTGTCGGTCCCTCTCTCCTGGGTTGTATGCTCGCACGCCATCTATCAGCGGATAGGTAGACTATTTATATTTGGCTACTAGCGCTACTCAGTCGGTAACTTGCCTACTCCAAGCAAGTTATCTGTTGCTGCTCTCTTATCGTCCAAGCGTGGCCTGCCGTCTCAACGCAAATCCCAAACTAGAGGCACTTGGGAATAGCGATAACAAAATACTCAAGACGGCAGCGGGGGATCGACTACTGGAACCTTGGCACTCCAAAGAAGTAAAGACAAGTAAGCTTCAAGATGCGGTCAGAGAGGTACTCGAGGATGGGGCCACAATAAAGGCACTCCAGCATAACTTGGTCTTTGAAACAAAGGATCTTGATATGCTCACTTCTGGGCAGAATATCTTAGACGCCCTGCATAGGGAATTCACGTAAAGTATAAACTGTTAGACGAGACAGCGATAAAAATGGTGCAAAAAACCTACGGAGACACGAAAACTCATAGAAAAAGATCAAGGTGAGTTAGGTAAATTAAAGAATAACACAAATAAAATAAGAGAGACTACCGTTTAGATGCAATAAATGCCTCGGCTTCTGGCATATTGCTAAAATGTGTATAAGCACGTAAGACCGAAGTCAATGCTGCTTTAAATGCAGTAAATCGGGGCATACAGCGAAAATCTGCATCAACAAGCCAAGCTGTATTCTCTGCCACAGAGAATATGGAGTAAAAGAAAGTGACCATGCTATGAGTAGTTACGCATGCCCAGCCTACCAAGCAGCATTAAAAGTAGGGAAAAAAAGAGTATGAGGATATTACAACTTAATCGTATTTACTGTGAAGTAGCTAAGAACCTCATTTACCAGTATGTTCATGAGTAGAAGGTAGACGTAACCTTTGTGCGCAAGCAATGCAGAAACCTGGAAGAGTCAGCATGGAACTCTGACGTTTATCTTTAAAAAATAAGTCAAATCATCGTCAGTATGAAACTTTAATTAATGATAAGGATAAAAAGAATTGTATAAAAAGGATGTATACAATCAATATTTCGTGTAACTTTATCTGTACAGCTTGTTTAACAATGTATATTTCATAATAAAAATAAAAGGGGTACACATTTTGACTAGTGTACTGCCAGTAGAACCTCCTTAAGATTTCTTCCAGGTCCGCAGTTCCCGTCTTCTGATTCGATGACACTCACTGCAGGCAGCGTCAATTTCTTTATCCCACCAGTATACTGACAATCGTCTATTATTGGGAGCCCTCCTCGGCACCGTTGCATCACAGGCTTGGGTAATACTTCCTATTACCTGCTCGACCTTATCATTCGCTTCGAAATGTCTCCTTATCATAATTTTCCGTTTTCCAACCGACTCTTTTTGTCGCTGTCCTTCCGTTGAATCTATGTTTTGATATTCCTATCTCTATCATTATAGCTTGGTGGTCACTATGTTATAACCCACCCGCAGGCTCTCTCGCACAAGCCCCTGGATGCCGGCAACCCGCTCGACAGCGGCGCGGCGCGCCCACAGCGCCGCTAGTACCACGCGCGGCCGCCAGGCGGCTGCCGTAATCCCCAAAGAGGAGCAGCGCCTTGGAGGGCATATAAGCGGGCCGGTTTCCAGGCCGAGGCACCTCTCCCACCCCGCATCAGACCGCGTCTGAGTGGCAGCAACGGAGTCCAGGCTACTTGCACAGTACACTCTAGCGCAATAAATCTGATTTTTGTTCGCAAAAGAAAATACTTCGTGTATTTCTTTTCCCCCTTCCCTAATCAGCACTTCTCAGCGCTAATTCGGCGCACATCGATGCCGACCTTTCGAACTCTTCAGGAGCTGAGGGCCGAGTGCAACTTGCTGCATCTGCTGCTTGCCGAGACCAACCGTGCGCTTATCTCAGAGCGACGCCAGCATCGGAGGTCTCCCACTGCCGACGCCGCCGTCCAGACCGATCCCACACCAGATCGCCGGCACGGCAGTGCTCAAACGGATCTGCCGCTGCCCGCCTCTCCACCGCCTGGGTCAAGGCCAAACACCCCAGGATCATCATTCGACGTGCTGAACGCCGAATGGCCCGAACATCTACAGCTGATAGATGTCCCTGCGCAGCTCACGATTGATCCAGAGCTCCAGGACATTCGTCTCTGCCATCGGGCAACCCCGACTCCGGCAGCCGCAAATCCGACAACGCAGTTACAAATCATCAGTCGTCATCAAAATGATAAGACTCCCCACTTTCCCCTTTGTAAATTGGGTGGTGCAACCTACACCGGGTTGGGCGGCCCTCCCTCATCCAGACTCGATCCAAGAGTCGACCTAGAGAGGTCCGAGCAGTGTCCGCTCTCTAGGCAACGAAGAAGCCAAGGACTGTAAGCCTCAGCAGGCCCTTTCTGCCTGCCTGCCTCCTCACCGCCTGCTTTACAGCAGGCCTCTTCATCACTCCGCTCTCCAAGGAGCGAACTCCACTGACACCAGCGGGCTGCGTATCGCAACGAGCGCACGTGCCTCCTTCTCTTCACCCGACCTTTTTTAGACCACCCCGACTAGCCTGCTTACATCAACTATTTCTGTAATGATCGCTCACCGTCCACGATCTAAGAAAGCCAATCATGCAGCTGCTAACAAACGTGAGATCTATGGTGGACCCTGCGTCTCCTCTTTGAAATGTGTAAGAACATTCCTGGTTAACTAAGACCAAGTCAAAGAGGGCGAATGCTTCCAATACTGCTCGTCCTCTTTCGTTCGTTTTTTGGCTGCCTCACTCTTCTGCCCAGGCGTTAAAATCGCCTGATATCAGTATTAGTTTTCTTTCTACAGCATCCTGTACTAGCCGGTCCAACAGTTGTCTGAATTGTTCTATCGACGCGTTAAAAGAAGCATAGCAGCTGTAAATGTCGTGTACGTCTCCGCATGCCCATATCGCCGCTTTACCAGTGCTGTCCATATCCTACGATGGTTTGTTCAGGTCTCTGTATTGTTCACAGACGATAGCTATGTGGATATCTGTCTCACGGACATACTGGCTCAGTAGGTCCTGTGTAGTCTAAGACTTGGGGTTGTTTGGATTTTTCTTCCCTGAGATTCTGAGCGTTAGCATTGCTGTAAGTTATCATCTGCCATGCAGAGATTCTTATAGCTTGCTCTTATGATTCGTGCAAGATCTTTAATTTTTTTGTGCACATCGTGCCTGTTCCTGACATAGTCCATTAATTCCTCTATCCCTGTCTGCATCAACCTATATTTCCATATCACCTGCGTCTCTACATGCAGCAAGGGTCAGGTGACAAACCTCTGTGGCTTTTTAGTAAGTTGCTCCCCCCCCCCCTTCTTTCCAATCTATATGGGGCCAGCGCCGACCACCGGGGCTTTCACCCGATCGGAATCGACGGCAAGACTGGGCTCTGTGGCTTGACCTGCTTGGGATAGTAATGTTACTAACTCACTATCTATATTTAATTTTTCTTTGGGGTTTTCCTTCTAGCCTATTTGGTCCGCGAAGCATATTTTATATCTGCTCTACCCTTCGGCCGGTTGAGGGGACCTCAACGCGCCGATGAGCATTCCCCGATTTACCACCCAAGGAACGCGCCACATACGGGGTATCGGCATCCCCGCGCGGTGTGTGTGAATTTGTGTGTGTGTGTGTATGTACCGTAATATTTCTGGAACTACTTCGTCAATATCAACAAAATTTGACAGGTGTATCTATTTTTGGATTCTGAATTTGGAAAAAACAGTTATTGTTTATTTCCTCATCTATTTTTCTTTTTATGACCATTTTGTGATTATTGAAAAACACTATTTTGTGTTTTTTTTTAAATCATCCCATTATTACAAACAATTTAGCTATAATGCATTTGAAAGAGAATAAAATGACCCACTTTTCCTCGTTCGGTCCTCACAATCGACTGCTCTGTTCGGCAGATAAAATGAAACAGGTAATTTTTTTAATGTATATCTCTAAAACTAAACATCATAACCTAACAAAAAAAAATCATGTAGATGGGTCACATGACAAACAATATACTATTAAAATTTCAAGTGATTAGACTACACTTTTTTCGGTATTAAATCGAAAATAGAAAAAAAATGTTTTTTTGTGCCTCGATTACGGACGTAAAAAGGCTTTACTGCACTTAAGATTTTGGAAAAAGGTGGATATTTTAGGTGTTTTGGCTAAGTTTATTGCGCAGCTTCAAACCCCTATGGATCTTAAGACATCAAGGTTTGAATTTTTTTTGAAAATTTTTTGATATTTTATATCTCTAAAACAATCTAGTCCAATGCTTCAAAATGTTATTTGGTGGTTAACCATACAAAAGCCATTTGCTGTTAAATTTTTAGATGATTTTTTTAATTGGTTATCAAATAAAGAGCTGAAATGTAAAAACCGATTTTTCTCACTCACTCTTTGGGATATGGGTTATTTAATTTAAATCATACCTTCAAGCGCCGTTTTGCAGGCATTAAAGAAAAATTTATTTATTGACATTTTAAAAGCATAAATATACAGTATACTAAAACAATATTCCATTTATAAATTTAGTGGGAGGAAGCTACGTACCGATGAATTGGCAGCGGTCTTTTTATTTGCAAGGGCCGTCATCAATGTAAAAATTTATTGAGTAATTAACGATAACACCATTTTTTAGAATAATTGGTGTGGTGCTAATGCATTTGAAGTCAACGAATTCAAAAATTCAGTTAGTATTTAGTCTAATAAATTATCGTCATTTTAAGTTTTAATTTTATCATCACTATAAAATACAAAACTTGTAACATTAATCTTATCAATTACATTTTCATTTAATTCAAATATGTTTGAATTTGAAGGAAATATGATTACTCTGTTTTTCAACAATGAATTATTTAGATATATTTTATGTCTCAACATTTCTGTAATTAAACTCTAGGAGAAACTTTTAATTGAAGTAAAAAGGATGGGCGAGTTTGATATATAGTGTATTATCATGCATGTCTGTAATTTTGTTTACAATGAAGTGACAGATTAAAAAACAACTGACTTGTGTAAAACAAGTTAAGTTTGAAATCATATTTTTTTATTTACAATACGCTAAAAATCATTGTTCGAATTTAGAGCTGATGACTCAAATGGTTGGTAATTTAAACTTAAGTAATATGTTAATCAATTGCAAACAACTCTTAAGATACTTATCGCGTAACTTGCCATGCCCGTTACATTTTGTTCATGATTTCATCTAACTGTAAGTGTAACTTTATACATATTTTATTTGTGTCTAGCTTATTTCATAGTTTACTTCAGAGTACATACTAATCTGACAAAAAAACTCTAAAGTCACCAGACGTAACGATGACTTCCCCCCGCCCAGAGGATACTTATTGCCACAAAAATCTTGTAAAAATGCATCTATTGCGTCAAAAGCATGTTTAGATGCCATTAATATTTTATCCCAGATAACTTTTGACATTTTTTAAAAATATTTTACATCTTGAATTGGGGGGAATATTACATGTTGTTTTTGCATTAATGTTTAATGGTAATTCAAAAGTACAAATAATGATTTCACCAAATTTGCAGCAATTGCAGTCAATGTTATTGTGAGAAAAGTTATATTTAATATCATTAAGTATTAATTAATAATATTTTTTGTTGTTTTTTTTTTTGTTTATTCGGAGAGTTGGAGACTGCTGACGCAGGACTATCGCCAGGCATACCCACTAAAACTCCACCTCTTATAGGGTTGCGAAAACCCTTTTGGTATCCGCTTTCGCATTCCTTCGGGGGGGGGGGGGGGGGGGGGTCGCCTGTCTTAAGATATGCTAGCCATCAACTAGTCTTGTAACCAACCGTTATTATTTTTGGCGCGAAGAACCGTCTCCACGTACGCCGTTATCTCGCCCCAATTCTGCTTGCTGCCAAGCATTGTTTCGACTACAGTCTCGGGCTTTATAGCCCAATGGGAACAGTCAAAACCCGTGTGTCTCACGTCGTCCTGTTCGTCACCGCAGTACTTACATATTGGTGTTACCACCCTGTTCATCGCGAACAGGTAGCTTCTAAAGTATCCGGGATCGGTATCCGAGAAAAATTGGGTAAGGTAAAAGTTGACCTCCCCCCATATCCTGTCCACCCACGGACCTAGATCTTTTATAAGGGTCCTAGTCCATTTAGCCTTTAAATAATCGATTCACCTAGTCTGCCAATTGCGCAATATTATTTCTCTTTCTTCCACGGCAATGGAGATGTTGCTCGACGCTAAGCGAGCCTCGTAGATCCGCTTGCGTTCAATCGCAAGAAGATCCACGGGGATCACCCCCGCGATTACCATCGATGCCTCGGGCGCGACCGTCTGGTAGCAGCATGCTATTCTAAGGATCCCCCTTCGCTGTAACGCCATAATCTTTTTCCGATACTTATTCATAGTCATAGCGTCGGCCCACACCTAATATAACCTCCATATAACAGGATAGAGTTAGTGGTCGCCATGAGTAGCCGCCTAACTGTCGGCCTAGGCCTAGTCCCACAGGCGTCAGCCATGAGTCAGCTAAGTTGCGCTATCCTAGTCGTAGCTTTTTTACAGACGCGATCTAGGTGTTCCCCGTAGTTCAGCTTTGTGTCTAAAGTTATTCCTAGATACTTGACTGATGGTTTCGTCGTTATAGTCTCGCCGCCTACTCTTATAGGTATAATATTCGGTATTAGCTTTCCTGTCAATAGGACAATTTCGGTCTTATCAAGCGCTAAAGTCAATCCGTGGTTCGCCATCCACCATAGCACCCTGCTCATTCTGTGCTGTTATAACCGCGGCTACATCGTCTGCGTATCTAACAAACATCACGTCCCCTGGCATTTCGAGTTTTACAAGCCCGTCGTACAAGATACCCCAGAAGTCTGGAGCCAAAATCGAACCCTGCACTACTCCTGCAGTTATAGGTCTTCTTCTATGTCCTTCTTTCGTTTCATACTCGATAACCCGGTCCCTCAGATAATCTTCGGTAAGACGCATAATGTATTGCGGCATACCGAATGATTCTAAGGCAGCAATTATGTTGGTCCATCTTGTCGAGTTGAACGCGTTTTTTACGTCTAACGTAACTAGAATCACAATATCTCTAGTCGCGTGTCTAACTTCTTCTACTTTCTTTACCGTGTCTGTTACCTCTCTAACAACCCCTATGGTGGATCGCTCTTTTCTAAAGCCATACTGTTTATCGGAAAGGTCTCCCGCTTCGCGTACGGCCCTCAGTATTCGCGGTTTAACCAGTGCTTTCCCCGTTTTTTTCATTGTGTTCAAAAGACTCAGTAGCCTATAGGAAATGTCCGTATCCGCTTCTTTTTTTTCGGTTTTTCAATTAGTATGAATCTCGCTGTTTTCCACCGCGAGCTAAAAACTTCCTGCATCAGGAACTGGTTGTACATCTTCAAGAGCAGCTCAGGCCGTTGCGACGCGACGATTCTGAGCATTTCCACAGAGATGTCATCCAGTCCCGATGCCCTGCAACTTTTAAGGGACAAAGTTGCCGCGATGAGTTCGCCTTCTGTAAAAAGAGGTATCTCGTCTGCCGGTATTTCCGCCACTTCTGTCTGGGCTCTGATGGGGTGTGTGGGAAACAGCCCATCGATTACTTTTTCCATCGTTTCAGGTTCCATAGGTTTCGTGCGTTTCATTTCGCCCATCTTTCGTGTAACAATCGCGTATCTATCATCGAATGGTCTTTCTCAACGTCGTCGATGATGTTTGTCCAGCAGCGGCGCTTACTCTCTTTTATCGCGTCTGTGAGAATTGTTCGCAATTCGTCCTGTCTTTTGAAAAGGTCCCGGGCTTCAGGCCTTTTCTATTTTCAGGCTCTTTGAGCCCTTCTTCTAGCATAAAAATTTTCTCTCATAAGCTCCGCAATGTCGTCTGTCCATCAGTACACCGGTCTTCTCTGGTGGCTGGTAGATACCCTGGGCATGGTCGCATCGCAGATCTCAGTAATCAGATTAGTAGTTCTCTTGACTATTGTCTCTGCTCTTTCGCGTCTGCCTTATTCATGTAAGATCCCGTTGGATAGGAAGTCTTTGAATTAACTCCGCAAGTGTCTCTTGGTTCATGCTTCGGGTGTTCCATCTTGGCACTCAACTACGGTTTCTCCTTGTACTGGTCTGAAGTTCTTCGTTGATATTGAATAGAATATACTGGTAGTCGCTAGCTGTATATTCTTCCATGACGTGCAAGTCTCTTATGTTGCGAATCGTCATTTTGCTTGCGAAGGTTACATCCGGTATGGATTCCCTGAGGCCTGTTCCATGGTAGGTAGTGGTATTACCCTTGTTCGCTACTATCAAGGTCAGCTTGGCTGTCATCTCGAGAATGGCTCTGCCTCTTGGGTTCGTCGTCGGCATGCCCCATTCCGTGGCCCTTGCGTTAAAGTCGCCCCCAATCACAATTTCCCCGGATACCTTGTCTTCTTCCGTACCCGTATTCACCAACCCACGCCCAAGCACCCAAATGGCGGCGGTTTTTTCGTCATTTGACGCCTTTGTGTGCCTTTACCTGACTCAAAATGTCAGCATAGGTTTTGCCACTCTCCGGCTTTATCAGAATGGCGTCCGTCCTCTGACGTGGAATCTTCTCTACTCTTTTCTTTGGTTGGGTCTGCTCCGGTTTGTCCTTCTGTTTCTGCCAGCAGGAAGGCAAAAAAGTTCCTTCCCATTGTGTCTGTCCATGAGAAGTCTGTCCGTTCCCCTCACTGTTCCTACTTGTCGAGGGAGCACTAACATCCTTCTTGTCTTTTTTGGCAGGAGTACCGCCGCCTCCGTTGGATAATGCTCGTACCATCTTCTTCAACTTTTCCGTTTTTTGGGACTTTGCATTGTCCGCTCTAGGTTTTTGAAGGGGTTGCCTCTTCACAACATTCTCCATCTTGTCAAGAAGCGTGACAGCTTCGATCAACATTGATCCTATTAAGGATAATCCATCTTTAATCTTGGAGTTCACGCCCTTCTGCTTATCCAGGGTTTTGGTCATATATCTCACCTCCCTTATCTTGTCACGCAAGTTGGCATGGGTTATAGCCATTCCCTTGTGGTCTGGCTCTCTTCAACTACCGTTCCACTCTCGTATCGGTATCCTGCAGCATTCATGACGCTACCTATACTGGTACTGCTGCTTGATTTGTGGATTGGATATCCACCGTCTTGCGTTGTTGGCACCCTTAAGGTTTCAACTTCCAGGTTCTCCTGTGAGTTTTCCCCGAATTCGTTTGTGGTTCCCATATTATAAGCATTTTTCTCCATCCCGGTATGTGCCCGACCCCCTGGATCCCCCCGTCTATGGGGTCAGTTGACATGGCCCCAACACATGACTGTAGGCAGTGCCAGACTGGGTACATCATGTCAGGGTATAGCACGCGCTATCGCACTAGCCCACCTCCACTCTCTCTGGCCTCCCACTCCGAACAACGGTGCTCGGCTCTCTGGAGAGTTTCCAGCGGATGTCACACAATATCACGCACTGGCTTGAGCCGGTTGACCGATACTAGTTAGGTAACCGGCCTCCCGTCTTGCTGTCAGCGGGAGCCAAAGATGGTTCGGGTCACTTTGGCACGCAACCACGGGTCTTAGAGAGACCGTTAGATCGCCTCTCCATCCAGGATCTCCTTTTGGCAGCTTATGGGTCGCACCGCACGGCAAACGTGGCGGCCTGATTTGGTCCACGAAGCATATTTTATTTCTGCTCTACCCTCCGAGGCATGTGCCTTGGCGAGCACTTCCCCGTCCGCCACCCGGGGAACGCGCCACATACGGGGTGTCAGGCTTCCCCGCGTGGTTAAATATAATATTGTATAATTAAGTTTTGCCACTATCACGAGGACCGTCAACGAAATATAATTAATTAACTATGTTGTTAATTGTGTCTTTTATGTTTAAATCAAATATTTATTCCAAATCAACAGTTAAAAAATGAATTAAAGTTTTATTATGGATACATCGTCAAAATCACCTTCGATAAGTTTATTATTAACATGCATATATGATTTATCCATTGTGTTCTTTTCGTAGACATTTATTATTTTATTTTGTAAATGTTGGAATCATTTAATTTTGTACCATGTAACTGGGATTTTCCCGTCGGCGCGGAGCCGTGTAACTTCTCGCGACACTGCCTGGTACTGTAACGAGCCTGCGGCATGGCGATAGAGCAGTCTCGTTAGACGTCGCGTGGCAGCGGCCGCAGGCACGGAGAAAGAGGGCTGAGGTGGGGCGCAGGAGGGGGAAAGCGGAGCATGCGGGCCGGTGGCACGCGCCGTGACTAACTAGCTTACCGCGAGCCGCGAACGTGTTGAGAGAGACATCTTTCCAGGACGTGGTAGGCCCAGCAACAACGTCCGGGTTTGTCCTACTACAGGCAGGTGAGCGGTCGTTCGCTGTGAATAATTGCAAATATCAGCGACGTTCCACTCAGTAGTTATGATTCGAAAATCAAACAACAAATATAGATTCTGCGTCTATTTTGTAAGGATAAACGCATTAAGTCGGTGCGACGCATACCCGCTGCCGCAAATGAATTCAATTCTTAGGAAACTGTAGCAAGCTAGATACATCTCGACGATAGACTTGAGTCGTGCATACCATCAGATTTCGCTGAAAAAAGAAAGCAGACAATATACAGCTTTCACAGTACTCGGGTTGGGATTGTTTCAGTTTACGAGGCTTCTATTTGGCCTGTCAGAAGCTGAAGCAACTTTCCAGCGACTGAAGGATAAAATAATAACACCAGATTTACAGCCAATTTCGTTCGCCTATTTGGACGACATTATCGTGGCAACCGCGACATTTGAAGATCACGTCAAAGTTCTAGAAAAGCTGCTGAGGTGCGTGAAGGACGCGGGTCTGTCGAGAAGAGGTAAGATACCTCGGAGTGCTGGTAGATCGGGACGGATTCATACCGGGCACAGAAAAGATAGCACCAATAGCGCAATCCCCATCTCCAAAGAACATTAAACGGTTACGACGGTTCTCGGGAATGGCGTCGTGGTACGATACAGACCGATGCCAGTGACACCGGCCTGGAGGCAGTGTTAATACAAATAATTGACGGAAAAGAAATAGTGCCCGAATTCGCTAGCCGCGTATTAACACCAGCGGAGCAAAACTACACAGTAAGCGAGCTAAAATGCCTAACAATGATGCCCGCCGTAAAAAAATTCAGACAGTACATCAAAGGTTACAAATTTAAGGTAGTGACAGATCACAGCAATCTAAGGTGGCTGCCTTGGTAGAAATATCAACGGTTCAATGGCTTAGCATTACTAAGCCATTGAACCGTTGCTTATTTAACCAATAACGCCAATGAACCGCTTAGAAAACCGCTAAATAACCGCTTACTGTAATAGAAGCTTATACAGAGCTCCTTACAGTTAATTTGATTAAATTCAGTTTACTAATCATGCGTATACAATTGTGAGGTTGGAACTTTTATTAATAAATATAAATTTACCTATATAATTGATTATAATTAAAAATAGGTTAGGAAATGCAAAAGACATGTAATAATTTGTAGAAAATATATTTAAGTTGTATCTATAATAAGATTAAGAGGTTAGGATAATCACCAGCAAAATGAATGAGTTTAATTTTATTAATTTTCCAATTTTTTACATTTAATACAGTCCTACTCCAGTATCTGAACAAGGTTTGTATGATACGCATGCACTGTACTTCATTTCACTCGACCGTACTAAGTCAACTGTTATTTCATAATGTCATGCTGTCTGATTAAATAAAATAAATAAAAATTGTTTGTATTAGCATGATAATTGTTGTTCAACAAGACTTAACTAAAAAAGAAATCATTTGAACACTCATTGTGGCTTCGAGTTTATTAGATAAGAATTTCACATTTTTCTTGTCATCGGTGATTATGGACCAAAATCTCAAATCAGTCAATTAAAGTGATAACACAATAAAGTTTATTTAAACTTATTAATCAGCTCTTGGCATTTTCAAAGAGAGTACGATAGCTTTCAATTTGCAGTTCAAAAGTTATTGGAAAATTCTTATCTTCCAAAATTGAAAACCACGATCCAAAACTTAAAATACTTTTGAATCTTCTGAATAGCTTCTGTGCTGCAAATAGAAATCTATTGATATGTACTCTTTTTGGAAATGTCAAGAGCTCATTAATAAGTTTAAATAATTGTTATTGTGTTATCACTTTAATTGACTGATTTGAGATTTTGTTCCAAAATCACCGATGACAAGAAAAATGTGAAATTCTTATCTAATAAACTCGAAGCCACAATGAGTGTTCAAATGATTTCTTTTTTAGTTAAGTCTTGTTGAACAAGGCATTTTGCACTATTATCATGCTAATACAAACAATTTTTATTTATTTTATTTAATCAGACAGCATGACATTATGAAATAACAGTTGACTTAGTACGGTCGAGTGAAATGAAGTACAGTGCATGCGTATCATACAAACCTTGTTCAGATACTGGAGTAGGACTGTATTAAATGTAAAACGTTTCCTAACCTATTTTTAATTATAATCAATTATATAGGTAAATTTATATTTATTAATAAAAGTTCCAACCTCACAATTGTATACGCATGATTAGTATCCTAGTTATCCTAACCTCGTGACCTCAAATTAGTCTCCGGCAGACATCTTGGAAACTTAGCGGTTCCTAAGCCATATTGTTTAAATCTAAAGGTCTTAGCAAATTCGAACCGTTAATTTTCTATCAGGGTGTGTAACCTCAAAAATCTAACCGGCAAACTCGCATGATGGGCGCTGGAATTACAGGGTCATCGCTACACGGTAGAATACCGACGAAGAGCACTGCACCATGTGCCGGACGCGCTATCGCATATGCCCGAAGAAACCGAGGTAGCAATAGCAACGGTGAGTTTGGAGCCGGCAACGCGTGATAGTGGCCAGGGACATCATGGGCCCACTGTCGAGAGCCGCAAAGAGTTATGAATACATTTTGATATTATAGGACCTTTTCACGCAGTGGATTGAGTGTATCTCGTTGAAAAAAGGCAAACGCTAAGTCCGTCCTAGAGGCACTGCAAGAACGAGTAATAATGCCGAATCGGACCGTAAAGAGAAAGATCGTCGCCTACGCTGAAACCAACCATCGGATATGGTATGTGAATCTAAAAGAGATTGCCTTCTCGTATAACATGACCGAACACTCCGCTACTGAAGTTAGTCCCACGATGATGAATTTTGAGAGGCAGTTGACAACCCCTGGTGCCCCTTCTCGGTGAAGCACATGCTCGCTTGTGGACCGCAGTACTCTCATAAACGGCTTGTGTTGAAATTTGAGGTTCTATTTCTTGACTGGAAATAGGAGATGGCGCTGCTATGGGCCAGCAGTGGTTTCCTACTGCCACCTAGGGCCTGAGCATGGCTGCCACAGTAGCACCACTGTGGCATGTTATGGAACGCTGACACGGTAGCCGACAAATAACGCATTTACTACGTTATATTATCCATAAATAAACGGTACATCGATAAATTATACGCTTTACACAGCAAAATAAGTTAATTGAACATGCGTATGTCAGATAGATTTCGGGGTTATGGAAGCACATGACAGCCGTGAATCGCGCGCGCAGTACGCATGTGCCACGTCAGCGAACAGATCGAACAGACGCACACTTACACAAGGCGACTGACATATTACATCTGCGTTTAATATTGTACGCGCATGCGCAAACGGCAGCATCATTACCCGAGGTAAATCGTGCGCGCTCGCGGCGGCCTAGAGCCGGGCCAGGTGGGGGCACCATTACATTTCCGATGTAGGCCAACCGTGGCAACTACAGAGGAGCCATCTCTTTTAGCGTGGCAGCTCCGCTAACATTTCCAGGTGGGCTGCAAGCTGCGGCATAGTGGCGAGAGTGCTATTATGCACAAGGGGGCACTATACGTTGCAACACGAAAAGACATCAGTCCCCTGCGAAGAAAGCCTACGGTGACCCGCAGATGCGTCTATATTTTTCAGTGTAACACAAATCGACATCTTGTAGAATATTTTTATGAAACATTTACAGATAGAATAGGGTTGGATGAGTAAATGAAAATAGAATTCAAGATATAGACAAAGGTTGAACGAAGAAGAAGTCTCAAAAGATAACAAAATAATAAAAATATAGATTTCAATGTAGATGAAGTTCAAGCTAGAAATATTAGAATTATATTAAAGATAAGAATAGAATTCACCATAAAGAAAAAGGGAGGATGGGAATATGGTTAAAGACGCGAATATGAGTAGAGATGTCCATTCCGATAAAAACTTAAAAAAAAAAAAAAAACGTAATAACGAAGATCGGAGATAGATGGGGAATCTGAAAATAAGGAGATTAAGTTAGAAATCAGGATAACAATGAATTCGTGATAGATCCAGAGTCGTAGATAAATGTAAAGGGATATATACGTAGTCAGAAATAACGATAACATTAGAAATACGTATGAAAAAAAAAGACTGATACAGAACTAGATAGACAAAGTTCAAGATAGAGATACAAGTAAGTCGCTAAAAGTTATAAAAATGTAGATCTACATAATAAGTTAAAGAAATACAAAAACAATTGGAAACGCAATAGATACGACATTAGAAATTAAACTAGAGATAAAGGTAACGATAGATTATCCCTGAGCAACAAATTAGTTTGAAAATGTATAGCAAGCAGAAATAGAAATCGCGACAGAGATCAACATAGGTAAAAAAAGAAAATCGAGAATGAAGATGCAATCTGTGAACGGAAAGATAGAGAAAGAAATAGGGATGAAAAAGCGAAAGGATCAAATGAAAAGCTCAAGATAGGAATACAATAAGAATTCGGGATAATAATGGTGTGGCTGCTCACCAGAGCAGTGACGCACTGGGAGTTCGCGCCTCTTATAAAAAAATGACTAAAATTTATTTAAACTATAAAAAATGAAATCAAGCTAAAATCGATTAGACTGAAAATAATAAAGGAATAAAAACTACTACGATTAAAAGGCAAACTAAAATAAAAACTCTAAGTATTTGATTAGAAAATGCAAAAGCTATATTTTAACAAAAACTACAAGACGAAGCTCTCAGCTCCGTGTCGCGGTCCAGGCTGACCCTGCAGAGCACGCAGGGCAACGCTCGCCCCCGCAAAGTCACCAAAACTCGAGTTCCCCTTCCCGGGTCTCGTCCGCCGGTTTGAATCGCCAGATGCCGATGCATCTAAATCTCGAAATTTTCTCTCCGTGAAAAGCTATAAAAATCGGACCCGACTTCGCGCTTGGCGCTGAGTAAACACGGTGACGCGTGCGCTCTCGCCGCTCGGAACCTTACCCCGCGCCATGCGCAGCGCCGGGCCGTAAACGCCGAGCCGCGAACAAAGGCCCTCTTTTCCCGAACGTGCACGTGCTCCGCAGTTGTAGCGGTCTTCACATTTCGTCCCTGCTCTGTTCCCGCATTTACTCAGGTTTTCGCCCGCGACGCAGGGAAAAACTCTTGAGAGAAAAACCTACGCCAGGAACAGAGTGCATACATAAAAAATA
Organism: Nasonia vitripennis; assembly: GCF_009193385.2. Taxonomy (NCBI): domain Eukaryota; kingdom Metazoa; phylum Arthropoda; class Insecta; order Hymenoptera; family Pteromalidae; genus Nasonia; species Nasonia vitripennis. The sequence goes on from NW_022279639.1 coordinate 2,158,439, forward strand.
TCTTAGCCTAAACGCACGCCAACTCGTTGTCAACCATAAATCTAACAATAACTGAAACACCCATCCGCACGCCCGCTCGACCGAAGCGCAGAACAACGACTCCATTCTTTCACTTCCTAGTAGTCGATCCGGACAACATGCTCCCAACAAGCTTCGCTTGTTTTAGCCTAATCACGTTTGCGCAGGAAAATCTCGGCTTTTCCTCGCTCCGCGGTCTCTCCAATTACCGGGTGTATCCACCCGAGGGAGAGAAAAATACTCAAGTACTCAAGTGGCCACACATACTACGAAGCTTACGCGACATTTTGCATAACGCGCTAGAGCACTTGTCCGTCGATCTTTACTCTCCCTTCGATCCGCGCCCGTACGTCGGAAACGAATGACATTCGTGAAAGACTTGGAGATAAAAGTAGAGATAGCGATAAATATAGGAACAGAGTTGGTGTAGATTATAAGTGTAAAATATGAAATTTAGATATAAAGTACAAGAGAAAGATAAAGAAAGAGAATAGGATAGTTTTTGGAGTTGTTAATGAATAGTCAGAAGGATGAACCAAGAAGTAAAATACTAATAAAGAGGAATTAACCTTTGTTTCACCAGGACGTGAGCGCACGACCAGACGAATCGCCAGCGGAACTATTGTTACTCCCTTAACCCTGTGGGCTCACAGTGGCAGAGGGAGGCATCAATGTGTCGGAATGTAGATTAGGATTATACGGTGGCACCGGGTATCGCCCACGTGTGCTCACGTAGACGAGGCTCGGTGTCGTTCGGGTGTTCCGGGTTGCCTCGTGTGCTCACTATGGCAATTCGGAGTTTCGGGTTTCGGTTCGTCTACCAAATCGTCACGTGGGCTCACCAGACGATTTCGTCGGCGTAGATCTATCTCTCGCTATTCCTTATAGTAACGTGTGCGCACAATACTACCCGGAGTGGAGCTCGTGTAGAACTGCCCGTTGCGCCGCGCGATCTGCCTTATAAAGGCGAGCGGCGCGAATGTGTATAGGTGCGTTCACGGCGCACCACGTGCGCCACCTGGCGCGTCGCCGCTGAGTCGCTCGCTGGCTGCCGCGCTCCGCGCTCGTGCGAACTCGCCTTGCAGATATTGCACGCGTCCACTCAATCCGCGTCGTGCAGATTTGCCTTTTGTTCGTTGCGCGCGCGCGCTCGCTACGCATATCGCATCTATTGCGGCCGCCTTCACACGTATTTGCATGTGCGAGACTCGTGTCTCGTCACAACATATATAAATGCAATAAAAGCAATTACAAAGGCAATCGAAAAATAAGTATATACGAAAAGTGGCAGTATTTCAAAGCCTTATAAATCAAGTTTTTTGCCTAGTGCGAGTGTAACCCTTTCCTTAAGTTTGCTTAGTAGCAACATTCCCCTAGATCTGATAGAATAGCGGTCAGTCTTCTTGATCCTAAAGCTCGCTGAAAAGCGACATATCCTGTGATCTGCTTAAATAGCGATTACCCATATCCTAAAAAGCACATAAAGGCACGAAAAACCTCTAGCCATAAAAATACGGTCTATGAACGGATTTATAAACTTATATCTAAATAAACGGAAATAAATAAAATCTAAAGAGTACAAAAACAATCAGAACAATAGAAATATAAAATCGCGAGTTTACAAAAAAATTTAGGTAAGTGACCTGCTTGCGCTCATCGGCGACCGCGCTCACCTTACGCTGCAGTGTCTGCAAGGTGACAGAACGCAGCGCGTCGGATCTATATAGCGCTTAGGTCAGTTTAAAAACCAAGTCAAGTCAAAATATTCCAAACATATGTATAGCAATTAATCTCGTGCATTTTTCAATCTGCCGTGTAAATAGTGATTTATTTATCATTATAAAAGCACGTATTTTATTCAATGAAGGATAATACTAGTGTAATAAATATAGTAAAAAAGAATAATTACAAAAGAGGCGGTAGAAACATATTTTTACGGAAATTATTAAGTGAAAAATCTAAATTAATAAAGATATTAAGACAATTAGACAAGAAAATAGATTCATTTTTCCGATCACAAGAAGTTAAGCAGCCTAAAATAATAAACAACCAAGTAGAACGATCGGAGTTTCAAATAGAAATCGGCAACAAATTTTACGAGTTATTTAATTTTGCCATGACGGAATTGAATAAAAATAAATAGATTTTGGATTGTAGAATCACGAAAAATCCGTTTAAAGCCTAAAAGCGTTCAAATAACACTCGTATAGCAGAGGCGAGTAAAATTACTGTATCACGCGTAAAGCCATGGCGAATGAACTGACCAAAACTTGTCGAGTTTGCAAAAAGGCGAAAAGTACGTCGCGTAATGTAGTAGAAATAGAACAGCAAAATTACATTCGAGTTATTTGGACGCGATTTAAAAACCAAAAATTCAGACTGAATAAAATTTTATAATCAATGAAAATATAACTAAAATGAGAGCACCAAATGAGTGACAATCAGAAAAATCCACCAGAGCAAAAATTAACAAGGAGCGTTGTTCGAAATAATCCGACATTACAAAATCAGATAATAATTCCTAACAATCAAACGCCATTTCCGAGGAGTAAGAAAATAATTAAATCACCGCCAGAAAATAATACAACTAGAGATGAAGAAGCAGTAACCAACACTGAAAAATTAAATGATACAATAGCCAAAAATATAGAAAAAATAGACCAAGAAATAAATTCAGAGCAGACGAACAAAGGGAATTCTACGGAGGCAATAAAAAAGGAGATTTCAACGCTCTACAAAGCCCAATTAACCATTAATATACCAACTACACCTAATAAAAAAGAATCAACCGAAATATCTTAAAAAGAACAAAAAGTAGCAGCAGTAACACCAATAACACTGTTGACAGCGATTAGAAAAGCAGATTTTAATTTGGACTTAATTAGATAGCACCATGGTGGTTGGTGGGTCAGGTAATCAACAACAACAACAAGCGCCACAGCAGTTGCGGTTATCGCTAAAATATGTAGCAAATCTAATACCAGAATTTGACGGAAAGTGTATGTCGGTTAACGAATACGTAGAAAAATTAAAACATGCAAAAAACATGTTATCGGAGACCGATCAAGCAAATTTAATTCCGATACTAAAAATGAAACTAAAACGCTGCGTATATAGGGCTATGACGTATATATTTTAGATGCACAAATTAATAATATTCAAGATTTTATCCAAGATGTGCGATCAACTGATAAAATGGCAACTCTTTATGGAAAAAATAGCAGAAAGTTTACAAAATCCAGACGAGACAGTACTCAGTTTTGCTAATAGGTTGCAAGAACTAGAATTGCAAGTAAAAGACAGCAAGGAAGTATAAGAGAAATACGTCTCGAATTAGGAAAAACAAGAAATATAGGTGATGCTATACAAAAAGCAATAGAAGTAGAGACGTGATTAAACAGAAGAGATTTGATATTTGGTAAAGCAAACAAAGTATTTTGCAGTTTAAGCAATCAAGCGGCCATATCGGGAGATACAAGCGTTGCCATATACTCGTGTCAAATTTGCCAAGACTATGGACATGAGGCATTGTTTTGCCATAAAGTAGCGTGTGTTTACTGCAAAATTAAAGATCATTTGTCAGATAGCTGCAGAATAGTAAAAAAGAAGATTCAATTAATTTGCAAATTCTGCAATAATCACGGGCATTCAAGTGATGCCTGCAAAATGAATAGAATTAAATACAATCATTGTCAATATTGCCAAGTAATGAGTCATAACATAACTCAATGCCCATTTATAATAGAATGCGTGCTGTGTTGGAAATGCAAAGAAAGCGGACATGATCCTAATAATGTATTGAAATACTGTGCAATATTAATGGATAGAACATTTCTAATGTGTGCAATTTGCAATAAAAATGATAATGAAGCTAAACAGTGTGAAGAAGCTAAAATATAAGTAGCACAGAATAGAGCGATAGCATGTCAACAGGATATCCAATGCCAGATTTGCAACGAAAAAGGTCATTCGGGAAAATACTGCCCCAAATTCATGGCTCAGCAACAAGCTACGAATAATGTCAACGCCTCGTATAAAATTCAAAATTATAACAACTATAATAATAACTATAGAAAAAGCGACAATTTTAATAATCAAAACAAAAAAAAAACATTTAATCCTAATTGGAAACTGTTAGGGTAATAGCGAGTTTACCGAACTAACAATGTGATATTGCAAAAAAGAAACACGGGTGCTGGCTTACTCTACCATACGGGGGAGATCAGTACAACCGACTATCGCAGCAGAACTGTTTGATTTTATAGAATTGATTACATTTGATAAATATTATATAAATTGAGACAACTTACTTGATTCTTGTGGACGAAGGTGATTGTGGACTTGATCCGAAACAACACCAAAATATTTGCAAAATTAAAATGACTCTCTCTAAAAATCAGTTGGGCTTCCTTCCTTCAAAATAATTAGATAAGACGTCAAATCAATTAAAACTTAATGGGCTGAATTTCTTTTCTATGACTTTATTTAGTAGATTGAAAAACTTCTAATACACACACGTACAACTTTGACTACAAAACTCTAATCGAAACTTAGACTAAAACTCTAGTATCAGACTCTAAATTGAACTTGATGCGGTACTCAAAATGAACAAATGCGTCCTTCTTTGAGGAGCGTACACACTGGATTGAATTAGTCGAGGGAGGCAAGCTTGAAGAAAGCGTCACAGCTTTCTCCCACACAGGGTCTTTACTTCCCCATACTCCGCACTTCGGCTTAGCCGCGCTCTCTCTCTCTCTCTCTCTCTCTCTCTCTCTCTCTCTCTCTCTCTCTCTCTCTCTCTCCTCTCCTCTCTCTCTCTCTCTCTCTCTCTCTCTCTCTCTCTCTCTCTCTCTCTCTCTCTCTCTCTCTCTCTCTCTCTCTCTCTCTCTCTCTCTCTCTCTCTCTCTCTCTCTCTCTCTCTCTCTTACTCATTAGGCCTTATGGGCCTGTAATACAGTCAACGGCTAAACTGCAGTGTTGGCTATGCACGCGCGCTTCAGCCGAAGCAGGAGAAATTGTTTTAGTTGTGGGTTTCTTCGTGTATTCGTTAAGCGTCGAAGGTTCTGGATTTTTCCGTTGGCTTTGTTTGATTCTATATAATAATTCTGAATATTCATCCAGAAACTTCGTCACTTAACAGAAACATAAGCTGCGAGTATTGTAAAATGACAGGACATTCAATACAAGAGTGCAGAAAATTAAAGAATCTAGAGCATATAGCTCAAGAGCGGAAAAATTGCAGTTATTGTAAAGAAGATGGACACACAGTGTAAAATTGTCAGGAAATCAAGGCTTTGGAATCAAGGGCAAATAAATTCTGTAGCTATTGCAAAAATACGAACCATATGACGGAAGAATGATTTAAATTGCAGAATCAGCAAATGAATCGTGTGGGAAACGACTAAAGCCTTCTCGGGGCGAGTGGAGGAGGAGTAATAAGGCTAATGCACTCAAAATAAATACTGACACAGCAAATTTAATAAAAACAAGAGATACATATGAACAAAAAATGTTCTAAACACAGAATAGTTGGAGATATGCGAGACCGAAGCGAATATTATGGATATTGAGAAACTATAAGTATATCACATAAAGTTAGATGATCGATTAGAATGTATTGAGCTTGCAAATCCATACACAATCAAATCATGTAGCCTACTCGTTGATAGTGGTGCACAAATAAATATAATAAAATTAAGTCGAATTTCTTTGGAGGCGCAATTACAAGATAAAAAAATATTGTTGACAGGAATAACAAGCAAGCAGATAAATACTCTAGGAATAGTTAAACTACCAATAAATAATAAATATTTTGATTTTTATGTCGTACCAGAGAAATTCGACATTCCGTACGATGACATTTTAGGAATTAAATTACTCAGAGAAAGTAAATTACGCTTAGATGAAGGATATTTAGAGATAAATGACATACAATTAAAACTACAAAGTGGACCAATTAAGAAGATATACACGTATATGGAGCAAGTACAAAACAAGGAACAGAATGCAAGAGTGGGAATAAATAACGATCAAAAGAAATTTCTCAATAAAATTTTAAAAGAAATCATTGATGAAAATGATATATATGAAGGCGTGAATGAAAAAAAGTGGAGCGAGAGTGAAGCTGGAAATGAATGTAAAGAAAATATAACTCATCAGAGTAATAAACAAATCAGTGTAAATAAGAGCATGGAGCAAAAGGCAGAAAATTTCGACAATACAAAAGATTTTGAAAAAAATTAAATAGCGATAGAAAATACTTTTTATGATGATGTGAAAACAGTCCTGAATACAATAACTAGAGAATATGAAGTCAGTAATGATACTCAGGCGGAAATAATAAACGAAAATAACAAAGAGAAAAACAAGCCAGAAAATTTTAGAGAATTTTTGGAAACCGATAATAAGAATATTGAAAATTTTATATATAACATTAACGTATGATTGCAAGAGGAGCAAAACTCGCAAAAAATCAGTGCAAAAGCAAAAGAATGTGATTTCAAGGACATATTAACAACAATGAAAGAAACTGGAAAAGAATTGTCAAAAGCCGAAGAAAAATTGATGTTTGATGGAAAAGAATATTGCTAGAGGAATTACGTAGGCGGGGTTTCATTCTGGCTGCATGACCTTGCGATGACCTTCAGTGCCGCAACCGAACATACCATTATGAACGTAAAATTTACCGCTCTTTCCATTCCCGCAATAAAAGAATGGGGTTCCTATTTAAAAATCCAAAGTTGACCTTCAAATGACCTTGAAAAACGCGTTCAAGGTCAAATCCAAGGTCACCATCGGGTTGCCCCTTCGATATCCTACAACTTTGGTCTCTACCATTTTTTCGATTGTGGCTGTCCCTGACGAGTTATGAGCGGTGCCCGTTTAAATTGGGTCACCCTGTATATCATTCGATATTCACTATATTCCTGAAGGAGCTCAATTAGTGGACGAACTGGGAGTTTAATTTTAAATATAGAAGCAATCAATGCATTTGAGAAAACTAAACAAGGCAAACTCAAAAAGCCTAATAGGCAGGAAGTATTACGAAAGAAATTACAGATAAAAAATGGTGGTAAAAGGAATCAAGAAAGAATTAAACGAATCACAAATAAATATTCAGATGTGTTCTGGATCGAAGGAGATGAATTAGAAACGTGTAACGTAGAACAACATGAAATAAATTTAACAACAGAGAAACCTATTTATGTAAAGCAGTTTCCATTAGAGCACAAAAAGAAAGGGATTGCCATCAGTGAAACAAAGAAATTAAATAAAGCAATCCGAAATACAAAAAGCCCATTCAATGCACCGGCATTAGTCGTGCCAAAGGAAGAACTTGTAACGGGAGAGAAGAGATACATCCAAATATTAACGAAATTTTAGAACTCATAGTAAACAAGAAATATTTTGATGTTTTAGACTTAAAATTAGGATTTCATCAAGTAAAACTGAGACCTTCAGATATCGAGAAAACTGCGTTTAGTGTATAGCCATTGGGAAGATTTGAATTTCTTGTTTTACCGTTCGGTCTCAAGAACTCTACTAGGACATTTCAGCGAGAGATAAATACAGTCGTAGCCGAATACATTAATAAAATATGCTACAATTATATTGACGACATTATTATTTTTGGAGATTCAACGGAAGAATTGGATGAAAGATTTAATTTAATAGCAGAAGCATTAATAGCGGCAGGATTGAAATTGGAACCAGAAAAATGTGAATTTGGTAAAACAGAAGTTTGTTTTTTAGGGCATATAATTAGCGAAGCTGGGATAAGACCAGATGAGAAGAAAATAGAGGCCGTCTAAAATTTTCATATACCTAAAACTGTAAAAGGAGTGAGACAATTTTTAGGATTTGCTAATAATTGTAGAAGATTCATAAAAAATCTTGCTCATATTACAAAACCATTAACAGTATTATTACAAAAAGATAGACCATTAATTTGGAAAGAAGAACAATAAAAAGCTTTTGATAAACTGGTAAAGATGTTATGTTCTGCACCAGTCTTCCAATACCCGCAATTTGACAAGCCATTTATAATAACAAGCGACGCAAGTCAATACGCTCTAGGATGTGTCATTTCTCAAGTCGAAATAGGCAAAGACAAACCTATAGCTTATGCATCTATAGTATTGCAACCAGCTGAAATGAAGTATGTGGCGTATGAGAAAGAGGCTTTGGCGATTATGTATGCCATATAAACTTCCAAAAGTGATATCTATAGTAATAAATTTGTGATTGTAACGGATCACAAGCCATTGGTATGGTTATAATCAGCAGATAATAATAAAAGAGTACAAAGATGTAAGTTGAAATTACTAGACTATAAATATGAAATCATATTTAAGGCTGGAAAGCAAAATACGAATGCAGATGCCTTGTCACGAAATCCAGTGGCAGAAGCTGGAATATGTATTTTAACTAGAGCGCAGTTTTATTTAAATTATTAAGGACTATATATGTTTGAGAATTATGCAATATTTTCAACGAGACAAATATTAAGGTTATAATTTGTTTAAATAATATAATTTATATAGACATAGGTAAAAGAGATAATATATTTGAAATGTTACACTCGACTAACATTGGAGGACACTGGCGTTAATCGAACGTATAATAGAATTAAGGATAAATATTATTTGGAAAATTTAAAAGTACACATTCAGAAAAGGATACAAAGATGCGAGGAATGTCAAAGAAATAAGCTGAAATGAATAAAAACTAAACAACCTATGATTATGTATGGACATAGTTGTACCGTTAAATGTAACTAAAAATAACAATAAATAATTATAAACTTAAACAATAAATAACTTTCTTGTATCTTTGCCTGATCAAACGGCGGAATCAGTAGCAAATGCTCTAATAAAGAAATACATATGCATTTTCGGATCACCTAAACTTGTACTCACGGATAGAGGAGCAAATTTTACAAGCAAATTAATAAAACAAATAGCTCAAAGATTTAAATTTAAGAAAGTAGAAACCACGTCATTTTCACCTCAGTCTAACGGCTCGTTAGAAAGAGCACATCATCCGCTATACGAATATCTAAAGAACTTTTCTTCAAAGAAAATGGAGTGGGACGAATTACTTGAATTCGCTCAATTTAATTATAATACTAGTGTCCATACTAGTCATAAATTTACACCGCATGAACTAGTTTTTGGTTATCCAGCTAAACTTCCATCTAGTGAACCATTAAAGAAAAACGAACAATTGCTTACTTTTAATGGTTATTTAGAAAATTTAGTAGCGAAATTAGAAGAAATTACAGTGATTGCTAGAGAAAATTTGATCAATTCAAAAATTAAATCAAAAGAATATTATGATCGGTACGTAAATTCAATAGAACTAAAAATTGGCGAAAAAGTATGGCTAATCAAAGAATCAAAACCAGGTAAATTCGAAAAGAATCATAACCTAGGGCCATATGAAATAATAAAAATAAATGAAAATAGTAACATAACTATAAATTACAATGGGAAACCAAAAACAATTCATGTATCAAAAATAAATTAAGCCGTTGCCATACATGATTCTAAAATATTTTTCTTTCTTGGAAACTTGGACACAATGATTCCTGAAATTATTTTAATTTTTGCAATTCTTAAAACAAGTCAAGCCATAGTAGGATTCGATTGCAGGGCATCTGATCCAATCATTATCACGTACTCTCTACTTAATTCGGGCTAGCGCGCAGGAAGCTCGTCGATTTGACGACAAGGATCGGTCTCGTCTAACTCAGCGTCGCCGCATTAGCGGACCGCGGAGAATGGCGGGATCCTTTCTACTTGACCAGCTGAAATGTAAATTGGAAGCGGGGTTTGCATGCAGAATAAAGATTTTCACTCGGTTTATTCGTGTTTCTCCTCTCGGGCTAGTCACGCCCGGTATACCTTTATTTTCCTAAATTAACAAATAGAATATCTTCCGGCCGTCGACCGGTCCGCGTACTCGAGGCGCTTGCCAAGATTATGCGCTTTTTGCCGCACCGGCTTGATAGATGTTGCTATCTAACCTAGCTACAGCGTCTATCGCGCTGTTTGGGCTACGCGCCTTCCGAGAGAGAGAGAGAGAGAGAGAGAGAGAGAGAGTAACAGGTGCGCTGCGCGCCAACACTTACAGGATATTTGGTGCGCCGTCGGTTTCTGCTGCGTCGCTCGAAGTCGGCCGTGTGCTGCTCTGAAAATTCGTCGGGCTGGTTGTGCCCTGTTTCTTCTCGTCCTCACGCGCCCAGGAGATCCTGTCTGCGGCTACGCCTCTCTCTCCGATCGGGCTGATGCTCGACCTTTGATCGGGATCGCCGTGCTGGGGTCCCGCTCCATTCGCTGCTCGCCTCGTCGAGAGCGCCGGGTACCTCTTGCTGCTATCGCAGCTATCGGACGAGTGACCAGGCTCAGTTTCCTTGCCTGGTGTGTCGGCTTCCCTCTCTTGGCCCTTCGGGGTGAGCTGATAGTTGTTTCTCGGCGACTAGGCGCCGTTTCGGGTATAGCGCTGGCTCTCGTGTCGCGCTATACTTTCTCTCTCTGGTCTCTCTCTCTCTCTCTCTCTCTCTCTCTCTCTCTCTCTCTCTCTCTCGCACCTACCTTCCTTGTCCTATGCTTATGCTTCGCGGGCGACTCCTGTCGCCTCGGCATGCGTCTCGTAGGTGCGTGTCGTGTAGTGTCTGTGTGTGCGTAAGCGCTGTTTACGCGCTTGTATGTGTTGTGTGCACGCTGTTTTATGCGTGTGCGTGTGCACTGTCACAGTATATATATATATATATATATATATATATATATAATACTATAATATGATATACACAATATACCCTAATAGCACAAAAAGTTTTCAAATGTTTTAAATACATGTAGCTTGTAAAAGTTGATACGTTTGTAAATGTTGGCTTTAGAAATGTTTTCTTTGCGTTTAAACAACGTTGGAAATGATCGCTATTCGATATTAATGAAACCATGAATATTTTTATAAAACATTTACATAGTATTTCAAAAACAGTTAAATAACCGTTAAACATTAACGAACAAACAACATGTAATATTTGTCCTAATTTAAAATACGGAATGTTTTTAAAAAATGTTAAAATTATAATATGGTGAATTGTCACGCGGGAAGCCCCTTAGGCGTGGATTCCCGCTTGTTTTCGTTGTCGAATTTCGCGGAGGAGTGAGGTGTGGGAGAAAATAAAAGAATTCGATTAAGCGAAAACGAGAGTGTTTAATACGCTCAGAATGAGAGGGGAAAGGCGTCCGGCATAAAACCCCTCTCGAAAATGTTACAAGCTGCGGAAAATATAAGAACGTGTGGAGTGTGTGTCTGTGTGTCGTGATCGTGTCTGATTCTCAGAGAGAATCTTCGCCTAGTATCAGCGGCGCTGTTCCGCTGACGTAAATCGGTAGCGCAGCTCTACCGACTTACACGTTTCGACGCGCGCGCAAATACATTCGCGGAACCGTTCGCGAGCCGAACGCGGTTAGCAGGCAGCGATAGAAAGAAAGAGAGAGTAAAATGAGAGAACTCTAGAGAGAAGAGAGAGAGAATGTAGCAAAGAAGCACCAGCACCAAGAACCACTTCGACGGAGATACGGACGGGATCGCAAAGCAAAAATGTCGTTTGATTCGTTCGCTAGCTATGACTGCACGAGCTGTCATTCGCTTGGCGTCTTATCGTAAACTGACTCGGCGCTCGTCCGATCGCGCGCGACTCGAGGCCGGCGGTGCTGTTGGCGATCGCAGCAATTCGCGACGTCGTTTGCTCAACTCGAGCACGGGAGATGGCGTCACGAGTTTTACGTCGACCTCGCTGAGTTCGCTCGACACCGTATTTACGGCGGAACTCTTCTCCTCGGGTCTCGGCGGAACATATGGGATGAAATATTTATGGTATCTAGACATGCTTATAAAACAATAAATACATTTTTACAAGATTTGTGCATTAATAACGATTCTTTCGGTGGGAAAATCACCGTTCCGCCTGGTAATTTTAGACAAACACTTCCTATAGTAAGCCATGGCAATCGTATAAAAATAATGGAGCTATGTATAAAAAGAAGTAAATTATGGTTATATTTCATGGAATTATTATTAAATGAAAATTTGAGATTACAATATTGAGATCATGAATTTGAAAATTAGGTTCTCGGTGTAGGAAAAAATAAAAATGCAACATAATTTAAATTACAAAATAATGTTAGAAAGCTCTATAAAAAAGTAATAATGATTTGATTATAGATATTTTCGGACAAATAATAAAATTAATCCAAATGATTTATCGCTGAAAAATGAAGTGATTTTATCACCATTAAATTCTTATAAATCAAAAATTAATAAAAATATACTTTAAAAATTGATGATGAGAGTTTTGTATTTTATAGTAATGATAGAATTGAAAGTGAAGATGATGACAATTTGATAATACCAACTAAATTTCTTTATTCGTTGACACCAAATGGATTACCACCACATAAATTAATATTAAAGAGAGGTACAATAATTAGTTGTTCAAGAAATTTGGATATCGATGGCGGCCTTTGTAATGAAACAAGAATGATTATTAAGGGGCTGTCGGAGAAGTAGCCGAACGGTGCCGCCGCAACGTCCAAGTGGCGCTGCGGTCGGATGACAAAATCCGGATTGAACAATAAATACAACAGAACCGCGTATTTTACAAAAAAAAATTGCTCTTTACCGCCCTTCCTTTTATCCTAAAGTAATATTTCCTTTTATCCTAAAATAATCCTTGTATCCTAAAGTCCGTAGTCCAACATCGCGGGAGGACGTAAACCTCCCGACAAGCCTATGAATAAATTCTGTTGCCACACGTTAAAACCGTCAACAACAGCAGTTTGTATTATATGTTATGAGGCATATCACCTTAACATAACCTTAAAAACAGAAGAGAACAGTCTAAGTGATTCAGCAAGATTGTTGATCACACAAATAAAACTAAGGAAAATAGAGGATTTAAGGAATGAACTTTTAAAAGAAACATCTTCCAAGACTCAAGAATTTGCTGAAACTGATAGTACTAATGAGGAAAGTGATTACTATCTAAATAAAACAGAGAATTTGTTACTAAGACAACTACGAATTAAGTGACAAAAACGAACTGTTTGCTGCTATCGCAGCAAGAGGTACCCGGCGCTCTCGACGAGGCGAGCAGCGAATGGAGCGGGACCCCAGCACGGCGATCCCGATCAAAGGGCGAGCATCAGCCCGATCGGAGAGAGAGGCGTAGCCGCAGACAGGATCTCCTGGGCGCGTGAGGACGAGAAGAAACAGGGCACAACCAGCCCGACGAATTTTCAGAGCAGCACACGGCCGACTTCGAGCGACGCAGCAGAAACCGACGGCGCACCAAATATCCTGTAAGTGTTGGCGCGCAGCGCACCTGTTACTCTCTCTCTCTCTCTCTCTCTCTCTCTCTCTCGGAAGGTGCGTAGCCCAAACAGCGCGATAGACGCTGTAGCTAGGTTAGATAGCAACATCCATCAAGCCGGTGCGGCAAAAAGCGCATTCTACCAAAACCACAACAAAAAAGAGTGCCTAAAATCACAGTAAAAAAAAATACAAGTGACAGCACTGTAGACATCAAATCCTAAATGATTGAATGCTTAACTACAGACAAAAAGATTCAAACAAAAAACTTGTATGTAAATAATAAGAATGAACCTATAATCAGTTGTGTAAATAGTGACAGTGTATTAATAACTACACAAACATGACTGAACAGGACATAGAAAACGACATTAATGAAAGGAACTTTAGCAGAATAGCAAGTAAGGGTAATGTATTGTATATGTACAAAAGCACATATAATGATATAAGCACGGTTCTTATGGAAGTGCCAGCCAAACTATATAAACTTATAAACAAAAACAAGTACAAAATCTTTGTAGGACATCAAAACTGCAAAGTTTATGATTTAATTAACATAAGGCCCTGCAACAAATGTGTCTTAAATGTGCTGAATCACATAAAACTAGTGATTGTGTAAACACAATAAAAAAGTGCTTAAACTGTAATTATAGTAATTGTAAATATAAAACTAATCTACAATCCAACCACTATGCTGAGGATTCTAACCTATGCAGCATATTAAAGAAAAAAATAAATAGATATATCGATACAACGAATTACCCTACGAGACTTTCACTACCATCTGTAAATATAGCCATCCATCGACAGAAGGTAACAAAGAGGCAAATAGACCTGCCAACTACAAAAGCATCAATAGCACAAAGTCAACAAGATGAACAGAGCACATCAGGAATAACACCACGAAGCCACCGGCCGACAAGAAGAAAGAACCAGCTTAATCAACAGCCACCGACAATATCAAAGAGATAAAAAGCCAAGAGGAACAAAGAATGCAAGTACGTAAAAATGGATACTTTCGACTATTTAGATATAATTCAAAATGACTCAGTTCTCAAAGAAAAACATGTAATAATATAGATGATTTTAATAGAATTACTAACAAAAAAACCACTGCCAATTATTTGGCACGAAGGTTCCTTCAACATTATGTATCGCTTTAATATCTGAATTGTTTTTACTTCATATATAATTCTATAAAGTTTTTGTACGTTTTCGTTTGATAGATAAAATTATTTCAAATCAATTATATACACATAATCAATTATAGTTCTCTCTCTCTCTCTCTCTCTCTCTCTCTCTCTCTCTCTCTCTCTCTCTCTCTCTCCCTCTCTCTCTTTCTCGCATAACTAGAATTGTTTAACGAAGCTCCATCAAAATATCACCCTCCCTTTTTTACCTGACATCTTATTAACCAACCTGTTATTTGTAACAGGGTTAACTTGTAAATGAAATATAGTTGAGAAGCAGAGTTCAATATTTAGTTTCCGAGTTATAATGATTAGGATAGTTCGTGGAACGTATCTAAAATCACTAGTGATCGAAAAATCACCATAAAAAAGGCAAATGCGTAACAGAAAATCTTATTTTTAATAAATTGGTGAAACAAAAACAGAAAAAAACGAGCCTAGGTATAGATTAAAATCCATTAAATAGAAGTTGAGATCTAAGCGATGCAGTTTTTAGTTATATAGAGTATACAGGGTGAGAAAACAAAATTTTGAAGCTTAATATCTTTGAAACTAACTGGTATCATAAACAACCCAAAGAAAGGGGTCAAGGTGCAATATAATACTAACTGAATCCAAAATTTTTAATTCATTATTGCCTTTTTACTCCAGTTATCGCGTCACGTAGAAAAAACGACTCATAGTATACAGGGTGAGAAAAAAAAATTTTGAAGATCAATATCTTTGAAACTAACTGGTTTCATAAACAGCCCGATGAAAGGTATCACGGTGCTATATAATGCTAATTAAATCTAAAATTTGAACTCGATTACTGCCTTTTTACTCCAGTTATCGCGTCACATAGAAAAACAACTTTTTTCAGTTTTTGATGTTTTTCTCAGGATCTGCCCTATGGAATTACTTAAAATTAAAGTGGAATATACTCGTGATAAGTTTTAATAATCATGTTTTTTTTTTTAAATATTCAACATTTAGTTTTCGAGTTAAAACAATTTTAAAACATTGCGCTTTATGGTGTATAATAAAAGAACGACAAAAGATAATATTAATTTTCCATGGTAAAAAAATAGGTAATTTTATTCTCTTTCGGGTACATATTGAGCAATTTACTTTTATTAACTTTTCCAATAAATTTATTAGAAAAAACTGAAATATCAAAACTAAAAAATCACTATAAAAAAACGCGTACACAAAATGTAAAAACGAACTTTTATCCCACTACGTTCTAGTAAAAACAAAGAAAATGAGATTTGATGGGTCCAAATCCACTGAGTAGAAGCTAAGATACAGGCGTCTACATACGCACACACGCATACATCCGTACGGACATTTTCCAAAAACACCATTTTTTAACTAAAAATGCATCAAAACACACTTCTCACATGTTTTTACACAAACTCCAAAAATTACTATTACAAGGCTTCCCTAGGAAGAAAGCAACAATGATATAATTATAAATAAAGCTTGCCATGAAAAACCAAGACCAGAGCGCTATAGTGTTGATTTTAATAAATCATTCTACCGAAAGAAAATGTCAATCGGACTTTTAGTTTTTCTAGAAGTGGTGAAATATGAGCGGGTGTTTACGTGTGTTTACGCGATTGCAGCGCCAATCTCGAACCCCAATTTTACTTATTAACTTTTTTAATTCGAAATTTCATAAATATAATCATAGTAACATTAATAGGAACGATGGTGTCGTTGTTTTTCTTAATATCAATCTAGTACAAAATACTCTAGAATAATACTAAATAATAATAATAAACTTGAAATATCGGTTGTATATAGATCTCATGGAATTACTAAATCCAAATTTGTACTAGATTTAAATGAATACCTTATCGAATAGAAATATATTAAAATTCACCTAGTAATAGGTGATTTTTATATTGATTTACTGGAATGTGAGCACTCCAGCCAAGATTTTGTTTGCAACTTTTTCGAAAAGGGTTATATAGGCATATGTTTTATAGGCATAACTAAGCCACCTATTGGTGTTTCTAAAGGATCATGCATAGATAATATTTTCATTAAATCTGATAATCTATCTACAGCCACTTACAAAATCAAGGTTGCTATTACGGATTACTACCCTATCTTTATAGCAGTTAATAAAATAGAAAAAGTGAGTAGTGAGCCAACAACTTTTATAAATTTTAAGAAATTAATAAATATTGCTAAGGTAAGAGAGTGGCGTGCAATTATGGCGACAAATGATCCCAATACTGCTACGGATTATTTGTTGAAATAAATCAAGGAGTGCATTGAATTTGCTAAAACAACAAAATGTAACAATAAACAGTTGGGTAGGAAAAACTGGATTACAGATTCTATTATAGAATCATGTTAAAGAAGCAACTTTCGTATGATTTGCGTCAATTAGATAAAAATAACGAACAACTCAAATCATAAATAACTCATAAATCTCATAAAATATATAAAAGTTGACAACAAGGAGCGTCAGTGGCTCAGTTGGTTAAGGCGCACGCCTTAGCCGTCCGAAACACGTTCGCTCAAGGGGTCGTGGGTTCGATTCCCGGTGAAGTCACTCGGATTTTTTCTGAGTTACTTTCAACGGCAAAAGTACCCAAGACTCCGGCTGTTTCGAGGCAGGTTTTTTCCCCGGAATTCTCCTTCAGTGTGATTCCGAGTTTTTCCCTGTCTCATAGGCGTAAGCCTCGGCGAATGCGAAACAGTGGTAGGGACCGAAGGTAAGGTAGAAATTAAGGTAGCCAACCCGATGCATTAGGCAGGGAGCGCCGACCTTACCGGTGTGGAACTGGTCTAATAGGGGACCTTCTCCGAGGAAAGCTACACTGAGAGACGGACCCGATGCCCTCTAGGGGGCAGAGAGTGCTGGCTTAACCAGCATGGTGTGTATCTGAAAATATGGTCCTCATCGGATAAATCTCTCAGGGTGGAAAAATATAGGCATGGGAGATAGTGACGTAGGAAAGAGATAGGATGGGGCACTACTTCCACACAGAGGTGGTGGAAGGCCCCCGGCAGCTAGGGCCAAAAGGCTGCGCCGGTAATGGAAAAAAAAATTAAAAAAAAAACAAGTTGACAACAACAAAATTACTGACAAAGTTTTAATAGCCAAAAACATGGAAAAATATTTTTGTGAAATAGGGAACAAATTAAGTGCAAATATAACTAAACCGATAAATGCTGTACTAAAAATGCCAGATACGAATCCTAATTCGATTTTTCTTAAGCCAAAAAACACGATAAAAGTTACAAATATAATCAAGGCACTGAAACTAAAAAATGGTAGGGTCGACAATATCAATGCTAAAACCCTCAAACTACTTTGTAAACACATAGCGAAACCTCTAACACGTATTTTCAATATATGTATTGAAAAAGCAATCTGGCCAGATGCGCTAGAAAAACCTGAAGTTATACCAATACACAAATCGGGTGAAAAGCACAACATAACAAATTATCAACCAATCTCCCTCATATCAAACTTTGCAAAGATTTTCGAGGGAATTATTTAGAATAGATTATATGGTTTTGTTGAAAAGCACAGCATAATCTCTAAACATCAATTTGGTTTTATGAGGAAGATTGATACAAAGAATGCACTCAATAATTTAACGAATATTCTATATAACAATGTTGATCAGTGTATACCAACAATCGTAACCTTCTTAGATCTAGCGAAGGTCTTCGACACAGTCGACCATAATATATTACTAGACAAATTATTTTGTATTGGAATCAGAGGTCAGGCGTTGGATCTTCTTTCAAGCTATCTAAAAAATATATATCAAGTAGTAAAAATAGATGAAATTGAGAGTGATTCCTTATTAATAAACACGGGTGTTCCACAAGGAACTATCCTTGGACCACTGCTGTTTATCCTGTACATAAATGATATCTTGAATGAGATCCCCTTGGAAGCAATCATGTTATACGCAGATGACACTGCAATAGTAGCAACTGGTGATAATTGGGACGATGCCAAAGATACGATGAACAATTACGTAATAGTAATTTCGGAGTAGTTAGCATTAAATAAATTATCCTTAAATGTTGATAAAACCGTATGTATGACGTGTGGCAGCTACGTAGACAGTGTACCAGCGAAATTGCATATTAAGATCAGAGACTTAATAAAAAAAAGAAAGAAGATTAGAGACAAAATTATTACCAGAGTTGAAAGTGTCAAATATTTAGGGATAGTCCTTGACCACAATTTAAAATGTAGTAATATGTAAATATTTTATAAAATTGCTAAAACAATGTCAGTTTAAACATTACGAATGGTCTATTATGCTTTCTTCCATAGTATAATAAGCTATGGAATCATTGCTCGGGGAGAAGCATATCGTAATATCAGAGATATATTACAAAAATTGCAAAACTAAATACTGAAAATAGTCAATAAGAATAATTTTAGTTTTCTTGTAGTACAAGACAATCTACTAAATTTAGAACAACTATTCTGTTTTGAAGCTCTGAGATTGCACTATGATGACCTCAAGAGGCAATTTCTTGCATTGGACAGTGTCACTAGGAACAAAAGTATCATAATAACCAAAAATAATAAAAGGGTTAGTGATAAAAACAGCTTTAAAAAAGCCATAATTATTTCTATTGATAAATATTCGCAAAAGAAAAAAATAAAAAACTGGATTAAAGTGAACTGGTAGATTTTTCGTATAGTCCTAATTTCGATCTAAGTGAAAAAAAGGATTTACTGTTGTTGTTAATTAAAAAATAAATTGTTTTATTAGTTTTGAATTTTTAGTATGTAAGTTTTTGAATTTTTATATTTTATATATTATATTTTTTTTTTGTATGCCCAGCCCTGCGAACAGATAACACTGTTTATCTCTGGGAGATTTTAGAGTCTAATAATACTCTGTAAATTTTCTGGAGTAAATAAATAAATAAATGAATATTAGTAATATCGTGCAAAACATAGTATTAAGTGCATATTTTGGACGCAGTATTAGAATTACAATATGACGAGGCAAAGATGCGAGACAAGACCTACCAAGACACGGAGACTGTATATAAATTCAAGTTGGCCGCTTGTTCAGCTGCTCTGTTGCTTTAAAGGAATTTCAATACTACGTCGAAAAGATGATACTTAATAAGATGTTTTGCACAAGTTACTATTACTTTAGAATAGAAAGAAGGGCGGTAAAGAGCGTTTTTTTTATGAAGTACGCGGTTCTGACTCAATTGAGATTTTGCCACCTGACCACAGCGCCACTTGGACGTTGCAGCGGCACCGTTCGACTGCTCCTCCGACCGCCCCTTAAGGGGATACAACACCTTCGAATCCTGAAAATGAAAAATTAGTAAAGATGACAAAATTAAATTAAATCATATGAAATTTTGTTGAGTAATATTTAGTATAAATACCTTCAACTTTACCGTGCTAAAACCTTTATTATCCCTGTTGGCCATTGTGGCACTCAATGCATGGATTTGTGATTATTTTCACTGTCCGGAAGATTTGTAAGCAGGCAATCTATGCGACTCAAGCACTTTCCGTGTAAAGTGCGGTATTCGTAATTGTCTACTGAGTTTTTTGTACCCTTAATTACGGCCGCCACCTGCTTGTTGCGTACAAGCAGGAAAACTTGTTTATTAATTGATTCGTTAAAATATGTTCTCGATAATGACTGCTGCGACAGATTTTACTTATTCAGGAATATTGGAGCAAGGTCGATTATTGGACAACACTTTGTTGAATAATTAATGAACTGTATATTTATTGCCTTATTATTTTAACAAGGTATCGCGTTGTTGATTCGAAGCACAATCACGCTCAGCGTTAACGAATTGTAACACTTATTTATAATTATGTGTGGAAGTTCTGTTCGCTAGAGCAGTTGATTTGTAACTGATTTGTTTAAATTGCCCGCACGCTTATATACAGACCCCGCGCGGTCCTTACGGCCGATTATCGACAGGGCGGTCTGACCATAGGTGTTTCAGTAGTCGGCCATTTGGTGTTGACGTATGAGTTGCTGTCAGCTTCGGCCCATTTGGCGGGTGCCATCGTCCCTGTAGCTTTTCCCTGTGGTCGTTGTGTTTTTTGGGTTCGTTCAAAGGAATGCTTAGGATATCCTAACAGATTCTAAGTGAACGAATGATTCTTTTGGGCTAAAATTCAAGGAGAATACTTTGTACACCTGTAGTTTTGGTATGAATGTAGGAATTTTGATTTGAATGCTTAGAAATTATTTAGCGATGAAAAAACTGAATTTTTAAATTTTTTTTTCGCTTATTATGCCACCTGTTTGTGTATAAAACATTTTCTAAACATTGAAATTAAAATCTCTGCATTCATACCAAAAATACAGGTGTACAAAGTATTCTTCTTGAATTTGAGCCCAAGAGAACTATTCGTTCACTTGGAATCCTACGGACAGTGAACAAATTCACAAAACATTGCACCAAGTGACACAATGGCTAACAGGGATAATTAAGGTTTTAGCACAGTGAAGTGGAAGGTATTTATACTAAATATTAGTCAAAAAAATTTCATATAATTCACTTTAATTTTGTCATTTTTACTAATATTTTTTTCAGGATTCGAAAGTGTCCCCTTAAGAATATAAAAAAAAAACATATCTTTGTTAGACAAATTATTACTGGTAAATATTCTGGTAGAATCGTTTTATTGCCACGACTTGGTCTAAGGCCATCGTTAAATAAGAAAAAAATTTAAGAAAGTAGTGCTCGTAGGCTATGAGAGAGATTCTGCCACCTATCGACTCTACTGCCCCGAAACCAAGAAAGTCCATGTAGCTAAGCATGTGACAGTGAATGAGCTGAGTGGCTCTGTGTTTCAACAAGTGTTATCTGTCTACGAGTGTGTTGATCTTCCCAAGGACGAAGTCGACGGTGGTGAGGATGAAATTCCGAGTATTTCTGAAAATGATGATCAGGCTGGAGTCGACGAAGCTGAACCTGTCTTGCCAGAAGATAAACCTGTTGTGCTTAAGAGGAAAAGGGCAGTTCAAAAGCCAGCTGCTACCACCATGAAACTCAGGGATCGATCAACAATCCGAACTTCGTCCTTTCTTGCCAGTGCGGCGCTATCGCGCCTCTTGATGATTGTTTTAATCCTACAATTTACATTCTATTATAGATGTAAATAAAAAAAAAATTTAATTAATATTATTTTATTGATATATTTTAATTATATAATTAATACTTTCATCAAATAATTACTAAAATTTTGAAAACATTTTTCAATATTTGAGATTTATTTTCATTTTATTTTATAATTTTAAAACTGGTCCTGTGTACTAGTAGCTATAACTACTTTTTAGAATGTTGGCGGTATTGAATATATTCATTTGTACTTGACGGTAGTTAATTCTCGTGGAACGTTTTTGAAATCGTGCTTTTGATTGGTTAGAATTCATCGATGTGGCAATCTGATTAGAGCTTTTCAAAAACGTTCCACAAGAATTAACTACCATTGAGTATTTGTCTAATATTTAATAGTATATTTAAAAGTGACACGTCAAATAATTAAATATCATTACAAGTAATTTGTAAATCGCGAGCGAAGCGAGCGTTTCTTGCTAGTTAATTAATTAATCAATTAATTAATTTTATGAAGGAGAAATTTTTCAGCTAAATGCTATGGTAATTAAACATTTCTAATTTAAATTTTTAAAATAAAATACTCACATATATAAGCATTGATAAATGATGATGTAATATTGAAGATAAATTTGTAAAACGGGTATAGGTTATCTAGCAAATTTAAAGTATAATATGGTCGCAGTCTTCCCGCCGACACAGTGTATAAAACTTCTACTTGTCATCGGGGCGTTGTGGCGCCCCTTGATAATAATTATTGATATAAGCAATTTTTTCTCTTTGTTTATCTAAAGAGTTGCAGAAATGCTTCATTCAATATGACAGGAGCTAGGCAAGGCTCCCGTGTGTGGGACTCTCTTGGCGTGGAAAAACGCCGGATATACCCACCTAAACTTCACCTCTCATAAAGCCGCGAAAACCCCCCTGGTAGCAGCCTTTGCATTTCTTTGGAAGGCACCCTACACTATTCAAGCAGTCAACTAATCTTGTAGACATACATCACAGTTTTTCATCAGCTCTAGTCTCTACGTCTTTTAGTTCACTGAGGGTAGTCTATAAATGAGCCTTCCGTCATCCCGTTCTACTCTGTTTATCGCGAAAAGGCATCTTTTGAAATATCCATCTTCCAACGAACTTACATCCTTGATAAAGATCCTAGTCCACTTCGCCTTTGGACATTTGGTCTCTTTCTGGCGGATGAGATACTATCTGATAAAGTTATGTGAGCCTCATATATCCGCTTGCGTACAATTGTAAGAAAATTCACGGGAATCAGTTCTATTAAAACGCAGCCTTTTCTTTTTTTAAGGATTAACTTGTCTGTTTTCTGCGTCGTCCAGTTATTTGCTTCTTGCAGCATCATCTGGTCATCATCTCTGGGCAGGTTTAACCTCGACACCTGCAATTCTCTGCATTATGTGGGGGAGTCTAGGCTCGACTCAAATAACTACGTTTCTCTGCATCAGTCCGAAGAGCATTTCATACAAGCAGCTTTTTGCCCAGCGTCTAGCAACATTCATAAGCGGTATTTCAGCTTTGTCACTTTCTTCTTTCTTCTTGGTCCATCCGCACCTTCTTTAGAATGCTTACCACACTCCATCTTTCAGATAATATCAACATAGCTGCCATAATCGACTTAGGTGTCAATCTGATCCGCAGGTCGCTTTCAAGTCCTTCTTGTTCTCTGTGATAGCGTAAGTAGTCACAAAAGACATGCTTAGCATCCTCGATAGCGTCTATGAATACCGACAGATGGCACAGTCTTAGAGCCTAAATCTAAGCAAGTAGACTTTGAAGCATCAATGCCCAGTTAAAAACCGCGTGACATGGTAATTTAGTTTCCAGTATATTTATATAAAGTGATGGGTCCATCGTCCCTCGTCGCTACTATTACTTCATCTATTTTGCCACTGATGAGTCATCGTTTTTTTTTTCTAGCAGCATCCCATATTTCTTTGTTATTACAGCCACTTGTATGTCGCTTTTTTTTTGTAGATCCCTTTTCTTTTTATTGCAAGCAGGTCTATGGCTAGTAATCCTGCAACAATACTATTAGAATTTTAGGTTAAAACAGAGAGGACTTTATTAGTAATAATAATAAGAGATTTATCATAGGCTTAACTCTATATATACATGTCTGTATCGGGTGTAGAGGGCAACAGCTCAAGCCAGAGAGATAGATGAGAGAGTGATACAGTTTCGACACCTCTCACAGTTCGGTGATTTACACGCATAACACGAGAAGGGGATGCTTACATGCGCATCCCCTCACACACTCATTCTAGCGTGCTACTGTTCTTTACAGTGTAAAAAAATTAATTTTTCAACAGGACACACATATTTTAACCAATGCAGACTGCCTCGTCTGATATCGTACGATAAGCAGACGCGACCATTAGTGCACTTTGCCTGTACATCATTGAGAGCTTATGTGTGTATGCTTTTACTAACATAACATCTGCCCTGGTGGAGTAGTCCTGCGGACGTTATGCATCAGCCGTGCCAAGGCAGCATGCGCAAGTATATATCTGTGTGTGTCTGTTTTTTATGTGTCGCAGTGGTCCTCCGACACCAAAACTCCGCAGACACCATCGTTAAACAATACTTTCATGGGGCTCGTTGATTAGCCTAGCTGGCTTCTCCGTTAAAGTTTAACATTTTTATACATTCCCCATCTACTGAGGTGATTAAGGGTTCAAGATCAAACTCATCTTTTCCATTCTACATGGTCCAGCCGTCTGCTTCTCGCGGCATTGTCCGATCGTTTACTTCGTGCAGTATCGTACAGACTTAACTCCGACATATACGTTCCTCTGCATCAAGTAAGGGATTCTGGGCTCAACTCAGTTATCTACGTTCCTCAGCATCGGTCTTTCGTACTTACGGCTTATAATTCGTGGCCTTCGTCTAGCAACTTTTTTTATCGGCTATTCAGCCTTGTCTTTTTCTTTTTTATGTCTTTGTCATTCCTGACTTTCTTGAGGATAGTTTCTGCGGATTGTCTAACTAAGATTCCTTTTAGCATCTGTTATTTTTTGTTCGCCAGCTCGTACTACTTTCTGGCCTCTTCCAGTTATATAGTATTTTTTCCTTGCCCGTTGATATCGTCTCCTGCTCCGGTGGCACTCGCTGCGTACACTTTTGACCTCTTTGACCACCAATCTACTGGTGGTTGTTCATGCTTTGTCACTCTTCTTTTTGGCATAACTGCGTCACAGGCTTGGGTAATATTCTCATCACTTGTTTAGCTTTGCTATTTGCTGTTCTGAACCGTTCCGATTTGTGCGACGCTGTGCCTCCCAACACTGGTACACAACACCTAGCACCTTGCATACACTAAGATTTTTCTTAAGCTTGGTTAAGGTGAGGTTCTAGTGAGTTTTATAACTTTTTTATATCATAGGCCCATTTTCTGAAACTTTGTACTCATATTCGGTACAAAAAAAAAAGAAGAAAAAGATCGAAATGTAAATTTTGAGCCATATATAGTATATTTCTCGAATTATTGCAAATAGAAATTCAATAGAACCCTACCTTAAATCGTAGGATTTGGCGCGATCGCCACGTTTGGGAGAACGTTAGGGAGAGAGGAAAATGATCACTCACAATAATTACAATTTATTGCACTCTGTATTTCGCCTAGCCCTTTCCTACAACGCAGTGGCTGTACCTCCCACGCACAATGTAGCCACGCAGAGCTCAACAGGCCCAGATCCAGTCCGCTGACGGCTGGCTCTCTCTCTCTCTCTCTCTCTCTCTCTCTCTCTCTCTCTCTCTCTCTCTCTCTCTCTCTAACTCGAGTGCACTAGCTTGACTCCTCACGCAGAAGATGTCAAGGTGTGCGCCCGCACTGCACACCAACACTTTCGTCTCTCGCTTTCGTTCTCTCTTTCACACACGCACAGCCGTACGCTCTCGCACAGCGTACGGGTTCACGAGTGTGCCTGCACCACACTCTCTCTCTCTCTTCTTCCGACAGCATCCTGTACAAGTCGATCTAGCTGTTGCTGAAACTGTTCGATCGGTGCATTAGGCGAGGCATAAAAGCTGTATACGTGCATTACTGCTACCTTTGCTCGGACAAAACCTTTTTCACAGGTCTTTATTTTTTTCTTGGAGAGCAATGTTCCTACATACCCAGATCACCGCTCTACCAGTGATCTCCGTTTCCCATGATGGCTCGTCCAAATCTCTGTGCTGTTTACATATAATGGCTATGTCTACCTCTGTCTCCCGGAATTACTAAATTAGTAAATCCCACGCTGTCTCATGGTGATTTAGATTTAGCTGAACTCTCTTCATTGTCTTTGCTTCTTTAAATTCTCTACTACAGCTCTTTAGATTTCACATGTGTAGCTACCAGCTACATGGTCAATTTTTTCTTTTGTTTCTTTCCTGACAGAGTACGCAGTTCAGTTAGCTTAAGTATTATGTTCCCTGATCCCACATTTATAGCAACAGTTACTTCCGTCCTGTATTGCTATACACTTTTGGGCAATATGCCTAAAACCTAAACATTTATAACATCTTAGTAGCCGTGTTCCTTATTATACTTCTCGCATTTAGCAGAATATCGATCCTATCTTGATTTTCTAGTTTGTTATGACCTCTTTAACCGTTGTCGGTGATACTTCCGTATGTCTGTTGCACTGATTTCACTGATGTTTTCTCTACTGCGAAGTTTCACTACTTTAAAATTCTCTTTGTAGCGCTTCTACTATCAACCTTGGTTGATAATATATTAAGTTCCCTTATTCCAAAGACCGCTTGCTCTTGCAGAGTTCTTACATCGGTCTGTTGACATTTTCGCCCAGTATCTCCAGTTTGAAGTCTGCCTTCATCTGTCTCAAGATGACAGCGTAGGACTTGCATTGTGTGTGTGTGTGTGTGTGTGTGTGGGTGGGTGTGTGTGAGAGAGAGAGAGAGAGAGAGAGAGAGAGAAATTAAGACTTTTTATGCTCCATATGTTCTATTCAAATTCCTTGAGAATATTGAAAATTTTCTTGAAAAGTATTATTATATAATTTACTTTGATTTTTGCACCTACTTTTGTACTTTTATAATATAATAAACATAATAAATAATAGTGTACTGTAACTTCTAGTCTATCATTGCAGGTGGTGAACCAGTGTTTAAATGAAATGCTACTTGAGGATAGACTTTCATTGACTTTGGAAGAAATTGTGCACATACGGAATGTATTAACAAAAGCAGAATTAGAATCACTTCCTGTTGAAGGCAGCGTAAAGGAGGATGTAGAAAAGCGAAGAATTTGCTTTCTTTGTTTGAAAACTCGTTTTGGGATACTAGGTCCTTGGGGTCAACGTTGTCGGCTTTGTGATAGGACAATCTGCGTAAAATGTTACTCAAAAATGAAAATTCCTACTGACCATTTTTCACAAGTTCCGGTTTTACTTTTATCCCCAGCATTGCTTCTTTCACCATCGTCCATGCAATCAGATTCAGATGTCATAAAAAACTCATGGTCAAAATGTAATAGAGCATTTGATTCTGCACCAACTTCACCAGCAGCAAAACGTCAGAATCCTGAAATACCTAACGATATCTTATTAAAGCCTTCAAATAAAACAAAATTTACTAAGCAATCTGAAACTTCAAATAAAACTTTTAAAAATATACTCTATGAGACAACAGCAGCACGTTTTGACTACGAAAAAAGGTATTTACATTCAAAAATGTATGTCGATACTTGACTGTGAAAAAACCTTATTTTCATTGTAAAATTATCAAAAAAGGCTTATAATAGTCATGGCGTGAAAGGGCTTTACTTGGGTAGTGTTTTAAAAAATTTATTTTGTTATATATGAGACGTTGTTATATAATTCGTTTTGCAGGTGTTATTGATCTTAAACAATCCTATTATGCGACAAGGTGTCTCTTAGCACTATGCATGCAACCCCTTGCGAGTGAAATACGCGTAGAATTATAAGTAAGATTTATCGCAATCACCAATATTTCGAAGATCGCTAAAAGGCGAAAAAACAAATATTCAAGCAAAACAGTTTATTATTTTCTGTGTTTCGTCTAATCCATCTCTACTACGTAGTAGCTTCAATGTCTCCTTCGCACGATAGCCACGCAGGGCTCGCAAATATATACGTCGTGCTTGTACACTCGCAGACTACCACCATTAGCCGTCATCCTCTCCTTAAGCGCGCTCGCTTGCTCAATTGTCGTCGCCAAAGCTCGAAAACGTAAGCTGCATATCAACGAACTGGACGCCAGCTTGCTGGAGGAGGCAAAAACACTGAGCCCTGACCATCAAGGGCTTATAAACATAAGCGAGCCACTCCCTCCAGACGTCCACAAGCTACGTTCAAAGGCTAGGCTAGAGGCCAAGAGGAGGCAGGGTTGCTTAGCCTACGTAAGAGACGGGAGACTTTACATGCGCTGTAACGATGACAGCGAGGGCGCCACTGTCATCACCGAATTCCGCCCACTGCCAACATCAATCAATGCTGAAGCTTCGGCGCACATGCATCATTTTACCACAACCACCATCAAGCTCATCTGCCATGTCTTTATCCAATTCTAAGGTATCTCTGTCTAAAGGTCTAAGAGTCTGTCAGTTCATTACGAACTCTCTCGCGGGTCACATCGAGATAATCAGACTTTTCTTGTCCATCCGATTTCCATTCCACGTAATAGCTGTGACTGAAACCTAGCTGAGCGACAAGATAACATCCATCCCATCATACTGCCAGGTGCAGAAAGTACTTTACTGATTGCTTTCTACGTAAAATGTTCAATTCAGCTGTACCATCATATGTACTAGCTTACTTTAACTTCCGCGTAACACTCCGGCGAGTGCTTCCTGGACAAGGGTAACATGCAAAAAAATATAGATGACTTATTAGTGGCTAAACGTAGCTATGCTGGGAAGAACGGTAATGCTCCTGCTAGTTCTTGTAATTTTAAGGATTGTACTGGAGCTGGACCTGTGGCAAGGTTGAGCAGTGTTCATTGTGATTTTGAGGATTGTACTTGTTTTGAAAGGGAAGTACTTATGTGTACGGAGTATCACAGACTTTTTTACGTTCAGTTGGACATTCACAATTTTATAGGAGCATTATCTGTAAAGACGGTCTAGACACAATAATTTTTAGCAAGTGTCGTCAATCTGCCATTTTTAGTATAAGCACTAAGGCTGCTTAAGCTGGCTAATTTAATTAAAGTATGTAGACAATAGCTAAAATCCTAAAGAGAAAAATGTAGATGCCTGTTAGCGGGCCTTGTTACAATAAAAAAGTATAATTGAAACTAAAAATTAGAACTTTAACTATTAATGTACATATTACGAATCTATTTATGTACATGTTATATCAGTCGCTAAATAATTTTTCGTACATTTTAATAACAAATTATAATTTTTTATTTTTTATATATTATTATCATTCTTTTTTTTTAACGATTAGATCTCATCCATTCTTTTATGTCTCTCTTCTGAGAGTATTTATCAATATTCAACACTTTCATTTGATTTGGAAGCGCAGTATAAATAGTGATTGCTTTCATATAGCTTTTTATTGCTAATTCTCTTGTTTGTTTTAAGTATAATAACACTACTATTTCTAGTAATACTATCCAATGCTAAGTATTTCTTTTTATTGATAATTTAAGAAATTTTGTTTCGTAGTTTATGAACTTAGTCTTGACTATTTCTATATTCTCTACCCCAAGCGACAATACAATAGTTAATGTTGCTGTGGAAAAGAGCATAAAATATCATTCTGAATGTCTTTGTAGGCATGGATTTAGAAATTTTTATATGTTTGTCCCACTTTAGGTTACTTTCAAAAACAATTCCTAGATATTTATAATTGTCTACCCTAGTTATATTTTTATCTAGAATTTTGACGTTTATTTAAGCTATTACACTTACAATACTGCTTTCAAAAGTGTAATGGAATCTCCGATTCCATTACGCGCCCATGACGCCAATTAAAATAGAGTCACACAAATATTTTTACACACAAAACAAATACACATTCACACACACACACACATAATCCTACAAAAATAGGATTAGAAGAGTAGCGGCAACTGCGCGCGGGGCGTAGTTTGTCCAAAAAATGGCCGTCGTCGGAAAAACTGACACGGACTATCAACAGAATTAGAAAGATGTCAATGAACAAGCAAAACTACGTTGCGATATTCCTGAAATAGCGAAAAGCTCCTCGAAATAACCACGTGACAAACAAACATCGGACAAGCGTACTTTCCCGAAAACAAATCGGGAAAGTCCCACGTGAAAGCGCGCAGGGAACGAAAAGCAGCAAAAGAGCTAGTCACGAGTCGATTTTCTTAAAACCGACGGTAATAAAGATTTTACGAGGTCACGTGATAGTAGAAAGAAAGTCGTGAGAATATCTCATATTAGGCACTTCTAATATGGGAAATAAAAAAGAAAAGAAGGTCCAGTATATAAAGACCAGGGGCAACGGGGTAAACAGAGTCAGTTTTCCCGAAGTTATCATACGAATCGAATCGCTGCAAGTCGTTAGATCAGATCTTCAGTCTACATCTAATTTCTAGTCGATATCGAATCGCTGACAGTCGCAAGCCAAATCGGTTTAACTTATATAATCATCGGAGTAAATAAGTTAAAAGTGCGAATCCATAAAGAGATCAAGGGACTTAGTAAAAACTAACAGACCGCATAAAAAAACTCAGTGGTAAAAAAAAGTTACACAAGTGCCCGCGTTCATCGAAACACACTGTCCTCTCGTTACTGGAAGAGAGCCAACGCATCGAGGCGCCATCTGTCTTCACCTGTACCGAGGAGGACAGAGCCATAAAACCGACACGCACACCAGCCTGACCGCACTGAACCACCGACGCAAGGCTACCGAGCGCCAGGGACCTACAGCTGCAACCTCCTGCTGGCGCACGCTTATTCACACACACACACACACGCACACACACACCACACTATTCTAAAAAGTGTACTTTTCTCTTTTCTTTTAATTTGAGTGAATAAAACGTAGTTTCCCGGAAAACAATGACCGCGTCTTCGGTAGCCAAAAGGGATTTCCTTCAGAAATTAATAACAATAATAATTACTTAAGATAGGAACTCTGCACACCGTAAGTATATTGGTGGGTTGCGCTCATGCTGACGTAACAAAAGTCATGCAAACGATTCTCCTTTAAGATATCATTGATGTACAGCATGAAAAGTAGCAATCCTAAGGTCGTTTCATTGAAAAATATAGGTCGATAACTCGTGATTTTATGTTTCTCGCCTGATTTCTAAATCGGCACTACTTCGGCCATTTTTAAATAATACGGCCATATCGCTTTTTCAATAACTAATTAAAAATATGATCTGAGAACCTGTTTTGTCACTAATTTATCTTACCACTGTTTGTTTTCTTGTTTTTAGGTATAGTAATACTTTTGTTCCTTGTTACACCATCCGATGTAAGAAATTGAGATTTAAGGTCATCATAGTGTGGTCTAAATGCTTCTAAACAAAAAAGTTGTTTTATGTTTAGGGGATTGTCTTGAACTACAGAATTGTTATTATTTATTATTAGTAGATAAGCTATAGGCTTACCAGATCACACGGATTCTAGATCACCCCCTCTCCTCCAAAAGTGATCTAGAATCCGAAAGTGAGATTCCCCCTCTCCATCTCACGTGATCTAGCATGCCTATAGCGTTTTCTACTTTTTCTTTTTTTTCCCCTGTTTTTCTGTTTTATTTATTTAATTTTTTTTTCATTATAAATGTTTGCAGGACTGATAGAATAATTTTATAAGTTTGACTGTGTGAAGTGCGCAGGTAGTCTTGTAGATTGGATTATGGTTTGTGCATACTGTGACACACTTGAAAGATGGTTTTGATGGATAGCCATACTGTTGGATGTTGTAGACGGGAAATTTGAATCGTTGAAGCCATTTCTGTTTTAATGCGTCCATGACAAAAATTTTTGTTGCATCGTGTAAAGCGTCACGAAGCAAGTTTCCAATTTGGAAGTAGTCATGTCCATCGGTTTTCCAATTCATGCCATGATAATTATGTTTAAGCCAGTTGTTTTCCCTTTGCATTTTGTCAGAGAGTTTTTTCCATGGGAAGGGATTTTTGAATATTAGAACAACAGGATCACTACTATCGTTGAGAGGAATGATTGCAACTTCCTTTAGAATATAATCTCCTTCGGTTTGCTTGAATCCAGTCATGTCTAGTGCATACTCCATTTTTTTATGCAGCCTAGACGAGTTTCTTGACATCCCCACTGATGGGATTGTACTGAACGATACGATCGTGTAAGATCATGCAGTAGGCTGAAGTGTTGGCAGGAAAATCTTTTTTAGCCTCGAACTCTAGACGTACATCGATAGGAGCGCTCTTGAGAGATTCGTTTTGTCGTGAACAGTCAATAACTATGAGTGGTTCATTCTTGATGAACATAGGTTTTGTCAGCATCGGCTGTGGATCTCTTCCATAGTATGATTTTTGAAAATTAGCATACATATCATAGAGAATCGCATACTGATTGTTATATATGTCGAGATTCATATTGCTGTATGGATAATATTGTGAATTTAAGAAAAGTTTCACATTACTTATCTCACAATGATCAAATCTACTCGCATTTGCATTTCTTACAGCTTTTTTCTTTGTTTGTAGTCCGAGAATTACAAAACGAGGTTTCTCCAGTTGATTTGAAGTTTTCACTGTCCAGACGTGTCTATTCGTGTTTGGGAGAAGAGGATATTCAAATATCTCCCAAGAACGAAAA
Source organism: Nasonia vitripennis (assembly GCF_009193385.2). Lineage (NCBI taxonomy): Eukaryota > Metazoa > Arthropoda > Insecta > Hymenoptera > Pteromalidae > Nasonia > Nasonia vitripennis. Next base: position 2,190,880 of record NW_022279639.1, read on the forward strand.
CACATAGAGATGGGATTATCTTTACCAATGAAATTCAATAGCTGAATTTTTTGTTTATCAGATGCAATAACATATGGCATTAACCATTCTATCTTCGATATTTTTACTTCACATTCTTCATAAGTAGTTACACCAGATGTCGTAACACCTTCCTGGATTATTGCGTTCAAGTCACTTCTCGATCTTGTAAGAATGAGCTCATGCTTCATGTTAACTATAATTTTTTTATAGTCTTCTGCAAAGCCCATAATCATACTCAGCGGAATCGCAACGTCAAAGTTTCCCTTTTCATCGACAAACGATTTTACGTTTTCTTCATTGCCAAGCCAGCCTGCATTTTCTAGCATGTTATTCTGATTCGAATTAAATGAAGTCCATCCTTTCATGGTAGTGGTCAAACCAACATTTTTACTTTTATCTATCTCCACAGCATTAATTTCATAACGAATTTCATCAAACAGATGACAAATGCCATTGTTTACGAATTTAGTTTTAGATGCTGATGATCCATCTTTGAGTTTCAATTTTCCATATACATGGATAGAACTATGTGATGGCAGGAGACATAGATCTTGATGTTGGATAGAAATACGAATTTCATCACTATTATCGAAGCTTAATGATGAGTATGGTTGATGGGCGTGTACCTCGTAATGAGCAATAGACTCATTGAATACGACACCTGATTGAATGCTTAGAATTTCGTCCATTTTTCTGGAAGCAGCAAAGAATTATACACGTGAATTTTTTCCACGAACGTTTAGTCCTAGGCTTTTCAGAAACTGAATGCTCTTCCGTGTTAACGGTTTGAGTTTCTTCGGTCGACTGATGACTCGTTGACATGGTGGCTGACTTATATACATATGTTCCAGAATTGTAAACGATGCCCATTATACTGATTTGATGTGAAGTCTAATAGTAATTTCCTCTCCTCGAAAATTCACTAAATTTCCATCCTGATCTACAATTCGAATTTGTAGATGATCTATGCACTTGAAACTGAGTGGTAGATATATAACATGAGACGGAACTTCTAAGATTTTGTATCCTGGAGGCACTCTGGGAAAGAACTCATGGATTGTATGAACTTTTTTATTATTGATATAAGCACCTGCAGTAATATTGCACTCAACTCTGAGTGCATTGATTCTCAATATTTTCACAGGTAAATCAGAGCTGTGTTGAATGTTCTCTTTGAGAATGCGAGGAGCAAAGCCAAGGAGACGACCTATTGAATCGTGAGGTCTGAGATCTATCAGACGACTGCAGAGAATTTCACTTCTGAGAGTATTGTTGTTAGCTTTCAAAGAAAATTCAATTCCTTTGGATTTCAAAGTTTCTTGTAAAAATTGATTGATAGCATCAATCTCATAACTGCCAGTAGGGATTGTAATAATATCTTTTTTGCTCAAATGAAGTTTATTATTTGAAAAGTCGACATTGGGAATAGAGTTGAATGTTAAAAGTTCAACTAATCCCAAGACAAAATTCTTATGCTGTGGCTTATGTCGTAGTTCAATCGAAGGAAAATATTGTCCTTCTAAGACAGATGAGTTTCCTGAGAGACTCAGAGAGTGAAGCTATCTTCCATGACTGATCGGATGATAATGAATCCATTCGTCTGCGAGCACCTCTTTTATAGTCTCCCAGCTAAGAAGTAGAGACAAAGATGACCATATATGAATGAGTCAAAATTTTGATATCTTTTGTAATTGTATTTCACTTCTTTCACGTTAAAATACATCATGAGATCCTTGGGAGGATTGAGATCACCAAAACTATCAAAATAAAGCACTTCAGAACCTTGCTTGCGATAACAAACCCAGTGAGTACCTCTATTTTGATAGTCATCCAAGTTAACCACTGCAGATTCATTATACCATGGACCATTGGGAGGCAGATTATTTCTCATGAAAACACCTCGGAAATCTGAGATTTTCATCATACGAGCATATTTATTTAGATCGTAGTCAGTCAGTGGACGATTTGGCAAAGTTAAATCGAAGTTTTTTTTTCTATTCACTAGATTACCACGACCGATGTGAGGAGACATAAATAATCCCATCCCTGTTTTATAGGGCTTAAGATGGAGTCCTTTGCCCAAAGCAATAGCTTCAATGGTCTTATTATGTCTCTTACTTTCTTCATGATTTTTTTGCGCGGCTTTAGCATCATTAACAGCTTTAGCTATTCCAGCAGCACCTCCTGCTAGAGCACTGGTCGCACTCAGTCCTGCGAACAGTGGAATCAGAAAAGGAAGAATTCCACCAATTTTTGATGGAAGCGGTAGAACTCGTGGAATGATAACTTTTTTCTTTCCGCCTACACTCTTAACAGTATGACGTGCACCCTTCAAGGCTGATTGAATAACCTTGCGAGAAGATTTACTTGCGGTCATTGATTTTTTAGCCGCAGTCACCAACTTATTAAATTTCAGTCCCATTCCAGTTTTTCCTTTTAATTTCATAGCACTATTAACAGCCAAAGCAAATGCTTTTTCAGCAAGACTAGCATCCTTGGCTCTGACACAATGTGAAGCTTTATCAGCAAGCTTCTTGTCAGCAGCTTTACGATCTCCGTTTTTATCAGAGTATGCTATGTCATGTTTTTTACATGACTGATCAAGCGGATTAATTCCAGGATCTCCTCTTTTCATTCGCTTTTTTAATTTGGTTCCGGGACCGCAGTATTGATATCCAGGAAGATGCAGCTCAACAGGTAAGTTATTGATATCTTTATCAAGCAGTCCATTGCCTTTCGGCCCTTTCTGTGATTTGTGAATGATCATCTCTCTTCGAGTGTCGATTTACAACTGACAATCAAGGTATAAAACAAGCGTTTATATTTCAAGAGCTCAATGTTGAATCTGACTCTGTTACGTGAACATGGATTTTACTGAGCAGAAGGTCAAACTCCCCGTCGCGAATTTCGATTTTGGAAAAGAGAAGAGAAAGAAGCGACATGGTGAATTACTACCAGATAGTATACGAGCAGTATTCTGCGGGCCATCAAACTGTGGAAAAACAAATAGTTTATTGGCTTTAATTACACATCCTAATGGTCTTAGGTTCGAGAATTTGTATGTATACTCAAAATCCTTGAATCAGCCAAAGTATCAATTTCTCAAGAATGTCTTGGAGCCGATTGAAGGTGTATCATATCTTCCGTTCAGTGAGCATGAATCTGTAGTATCTCCAGATGAAGCCCTTCCAAATTCAATTATGATATTTGACGATGTGGCATGTGAGAAGCAGGATAACGTCAGAGCATTTTTCTGCATAGGGAGACATAAAAGTGTAGACAGTTTCTATCTATGCCAATCGTATGCTCATATAGGGAAACATCTCATTAGAGATAATGTTAATTTGTTAGTGATTTATCGTCGAGTTGCTATTTAAAAAATATTCGGATGAACTTCTTTTGAGTTCAGCAGATCGTGAAAATTATCGCATGATCCTGGAAGCAACAAATGCTCATCGGAAAAAACATAGCAAAAATGAATCCATACGAAGTTCGAGGAGTAATAAATATAAGAATGTCTTAACTCCAATGTTCCGTAGCACTCCACGTAAAAAGAAAAACAGCAGCATCGGAGAAGGACTCATACCTAAATATAAAATAGCTAAGAAAAATTCTTCCATTGATCTCGTCTACTGGGATGATCCAAACGAGCTTATCGAGCGACTCCGATTATTGATTGCCGAACGATCTGCTGTAAATAAAAATCACATCAATGAAATCCAATCCATTATTGAAGAATTACGTGAAGCTGGACATATATATTGACACTCAACCTTCTCATTTGGATCAGTAGCACCATGAGTCTCGATGTGTTTGGAAGAAAACTTGAGGGCTCGCAAGTGGGTCGCGGTCCTCCAGGCATTGTTTCAATTTTACATCAGACGGTGATTTTGATTTAGAAAATAAGCGGCTTTGCAATCTAGGAGCCCCACGTGATCCAAACGATGCAATCACCTTGAATTCACTGAAAGTTATCCTACAAACTGAAATAAATTATATAGCTTCTAAACTTGCTGGAATAAGTGAAGTTCTAGAAGAATATAAGCAGCAAGTTGAAAAACATCAAGTCGAAGTGGCTGCAAAACTGAAATATCTTTACAAAACAACTCAGCGTAATTACTATGATGTTGATTATATCATTGAAGAAGTGAATAGACAATTAAAAGATCGTATAGAAGAATTTTCAGGGGATTTTCATCCGCTATAGACGATAAAGATGGAACGTCAAAGAGTAGCTGAAGAGCTGCATAAGCCAGCATGTCGCCGCTACAAGAGAAGAAAATATGACATACGTGGCATAGATGAGACTTGGCAAGCTGATCTTGTTGAAATGATACCTTATTCCAAAGAGAACAAAGGTTTTCATTACTTACTCACTGTTATAGATATATTTTCAAAGTATGCATGGGCCGTTCCAGTCAAGTCAAAGAGTGGTAATGATGTCACTGCAGCTATGAAGTCGATATTGAAACAAGGACGAGTACCGAAGAATCTAAAAACTGACCAAGGAAAAGAATTTTACAATTTAAATTTCCAAAATCTCATGAAAAAGCACAAGATAAACCTATACTCTTCACATAGTAATCTTCATGCAAGCATATGTGAAAGATTCAATAGAACATTAAAAAATGCAATGTGGATAGAATTCAGCAAACTAGGAAGCTACAAATGGTTGAATATTCTGCCTAACTTGCTCAAAGCATACAATTCGAGAAAACATCGGACAACAGGAATCGAGCCTAAAAATGTTAACCAGGCAAATGAGAGAGAGGTCAAGAGACGTTTTCCTAATGAAAAGTCACCAGCGAAAAAATCGAAATTCAAAGTAGGAGATAAAGTACGAATAAGTAAGATCAAGAATGTTTTTGAAAAAGGTTATACACCAAACTGGTCTACTGAAATTTTCACAATAACGCGAGTTATAAAAACAAATCCGATAACTTACCACCTCAAAGATTATTATGATAAACCAGTCTCCGGTGGCTTTTATGAAACGGAAATTCACAAAACATTGTTTCCTGAAATTTATCTTGTAGAAAAAGTTTTGAAGAAAAGTGGTAAACGCGTATTTGTTAAATGGTTAGGATTTAGTGACGAGCATAATAGTTGGATAAATAAAAATGAAATTCTTTAATATAACTGTAATATCTATGTATATGGATAAGGAATTAGGTTGTAGTAAATAAAAAGTATTATGTATGTTTAAATAAATTTATTTGTGTATTATTATGTACAAGTTACTGAAAAAAAATATATTCTTTTGTAAAAAAACAATTTTGTATACTGTTTATTGAGTGCTACTTTCGAACTTGAAAGAACTTCCACCCTGATATTTTAAAAATAAACAGAGATTGTTTGCAGTGCCGCGGAGTGAGTTAAAGAACGCTTCATCTTTTATAATTGCCGATGAAATCTTCTCTGGCAAGAAGACTTGAAAGCTGCTATCAAGTTTGGCAACAATCTTCATACCGAATCTTGTCTTGACTTGTTTCAGTGCTGTCACCATGTACTGTTGATTTTTTTCCAAGTCTGTCGCCTTTTTCCTTGGCAAGAACTCTTGCTCAGCAATCTTATTGAGTGCAGATAGATCCATTCTGAAAAAGTGAAAGTAAGAATGTATGTTAGTGAAAAATATCTCATTGCTAAGAATTGAGGGAGAACTAAGAAATAGAACTTACTTATTATAGGGTTAGGTGAGTCTTGGTCTCTTTTCACAAGGTTGGTTGTTCTCGTTTGCTTCGATTGCTCGAATGTGCTCTCCGTCGTGCTGCGTCTGTTGATATAGCCCATTCCCCACCACAATTTCTGCCCCTTCCATAGCCTCTTGTAATATATCCCTTCTCCGTTCCCGTTCAGAATGTATAGCATCCAATGATGGATCCCAGTCATGCATTAACTCCCCCATCACATCATATTCGATCCTGATTTGTTCATCTTCATTGCCATAAAGTGTCATCCCCCCTCGTGCTTCACTATTTTCATTGGTTTCTTCATTCCCCCTCTCAATTTTCACACCTCCACTGTCATTGGATATTTCATACCCCTTCTCTGTTTCCATCTCCACCTCTCTTTTATCTTGTTCTGCTTCCCCCTCTACTTGAAATGCTGCTTGCGCCATCTGTTCCTCAATAATTCTATAATGACCCCAAGGCAAAGTGTCTGTACTATGGGGTAATAAGTATCTTTTATTATCGTGAGGACTTAAGGCTATTTTATTCTGTTTTTCAGTATGCACTATGTGCAATTTTGAACGAATGTTGCACTGCTCGCGTTTTATAATAACAAGATACTCTAGGCATCTTCGATAATCCTCAAAAGTAATTGATTTCTTCACAACGCTGGATTTTATACCTTTGGCTTTTTTTATTGTCTCGCCTCCATCAACTAAAATACTATACATTTTACTTCGTAAACCTATGAATTCAGTCATCATCTTGCAACAGCATTCGTCTTTCATCAATCCAAGAACTTTTTTATTAACTCGTGGAATTCCAAACTGATTATTTTCATCATAATCAGAAGTATCAAACCTGTGGATGTCTTCTTTCATAATTTTGTACATATCAATATCTTCAACTTCGTATATTAAGCTATCAGTATCCGTATAGAGAAGTTTACATTTTTCTCCTACTCGCTGTTTCATGTATGAGTAGTGGAAATCGTAAACTAATGTCTTAGACAAATCAAGGATACAAAGACCGACATAGATTGGTTTCTTGATTGTGATACTTGTCCTTTTCAGCTGAATGGCTACCAAATTTTCATTAAAGATAGCGCAACTATGAAAATTTGGAAGAGCTATGCGTGCTTCTGCTCCATATCTTCCCGTGAATTTATTTACTAAACGTACGTCTACACGAGACCGCTCTCGTTCGATGCACTTACCATAGACAGCGCTGATTAATAATTTATAGAAGAGTTTTTCGAACTCATTTTTGGCCTGCTTTCTCTTCTCTATATTAAGTTCAACATATGGTTTGAGCCAGGCCTTCTGCTCAAAACTCAGAATCCTGTGCACCTTTTTCAATCGGAGTCCATTATCTAACGCCTGTTTAAGTGCTCGATAATGAATGACATACCTTGTTTTGTCATCCAGAGTAGTGAGAAGTTTCTTCTGCTTTGAGTCTGGTGGTGCACGGTGTTCTGCACAAAAAGGGAAATCTTGGTGTTCATCATGTATCTCTTCAGGATATTCCAAATCCACTTCAGCAAAGTAACCCGTATCAGAATCTGGTGCTGCATTGAAAAAATGTGGATTTGTCTCATATTTAATCCATTTAAATTTTCCAACCGGTAAATGCTGCACCATTGCCCAGCCATAAAGGTTATTAATATCATAATATAAGAGTGTCTTTGTTTTCTCTTTCTCATCGTATGAAGAACCCATGTACGGATTGTTGGCTTTAGCATACCGATTAGAACACTGGCTTATTCCTCCCCGAATGCCTGCTTCAATAAACATTAGCATGTCAATATCCGTAAGAAGCTCCAATTCTACCTTAGTCATTTTAAGAGCTGCTGAAAATGTCATCCCAGGGGTCGTGTAAAAGTGAGCAGGACACAAATCATATGCTTTGAGAGATGTTTCTCGAAAACTTTCAAAGACATCAGCTAATAGTAGAACGTTAGTTTTCAAATATAGATCAGAGTACTCTCCTAGCGTTCTTGTATTAATCTTATCCCAGACTTCAATAGCATGCTTGTAATCTTCTTCAGCAATATGAGAGTCAGTTAGTTTATTGTAAAACTCGTTCTTTTCTGGCAGTTTTGTCGACTCTAGCTTATCTAATCCATCCACGAAATCATATGGAAATACGCCTTTCCGTCGAAGAAGACCAATCTTCTCATCTGTGAATCCATCTAATTGAAACTCCTTCGTTGCTATCAGTACATTTTCTAGGTATGATGCAAGTTTCTCTAAAGATGATGAGAGAAAACGCCAAGAATCTATGAATCTAAAGTTAATGTCGCTCCCATCTACGTATTTTGTGAAAGAAATATATTTCTCTTTATTATGTGGTAGTAGAGTGACTCGACCTTTCATTAATGTAGAAGTGGCTATCTCTTTTAAAATAAATTGTGTGTCATAATTGAGGTTATGAAAAACCACCGGAATAAATCTTGAATCCTTATAATTCAAATTACATGAATTATGAGCTGCACCTCTGAAACTGAAGAGAAAAGAAGACTTTCTTAGAATCGCCAAAAGAAATTAATTTTCTTGATTAAAATATATAAACAACCTGATAACATACCATCCTGTAAGATGACAATGATCTCGGACTGCGAGTTCTTCGGTACGAATTGCTTTTCGACATATATGACAGATTGTACTCCTTCGGAAAGATAATTCTTCTAAATCTGTAAGTTTCATAGGTTTTGGATTCGTGTACAGAAGATTAATCTTCTCTCCTATCAATTTCAATTCTTGAACAAACCATTCTGCAGGCGACCATCCATCTCCAATATTTTTTCTATATGATTTGTAGCCAGATAATCTGTCATCAAAGCTACATTTAATATAGTATCCTATGCTGTATGCTTCATGAAGTTGAAAAGCATTCTCATTCTAAGTAGGTTTTAAGAAACATTCAAAATCAGCATAGATAACAAAAGGAACTTTTTCATTCTTATTGTAATCTTCGAATTTGAGAATGTTATTCTTAGAGTCAGGTAGATTGATTCGACAATTATTCCAATGTTTACAATCATTTTCATGAATTTCCAATCTTTTTTCACTATAAATTATTTATAAACATCTTTCACAGTGATAAGATTTTACATGAGTTTTAGACAGTTGAGAACTCAGAAGACGGGAGATGCTTTTGATCAAAACATAGTGGTATTTAGTCATGATTCCGTCATCAGCACAATTATTTTCTTCACGCTCGTCTATGTAAAAATCTTGAATAAGAAGTAGATTTACATGTTTTTCCTTCTTTTCATACGAAATGTGACAAGGCGATACTTCAAACTTTGCTCCATACTTTCTAAGCATGTATACGTTTACTGAAATATTGTTGAGTTTTTCAAATTTCGGTATACTTTTTAGTTTTACTGGAAATTCTATATCATCAAAGTTCAACACATTCTCGTGCAATCGATATTGATTAACTCTATTAGCATTTGTTTCACTAGGATATAATGCTGAAAGTATAGCATACTTAAAACACTGATTGTCATTGTTGCGAACATTTAGACATGCTTTTTTCTTCTCTATAAACTTTGGAAGAGGAATATAAGAAGTGCCCTTGATTGGAGAATATTTTTTCATATTTATGAACAAACTTATGATACTCTTGAGAGTCCAGCCAGAGTCCTTTTCCTGAAATTCTTCTAATTGTGTGAGAATAGACTCTTTTATGCTATTTTTGAACCATTCTTGTAAATCTGTTGATGAGTATGCAGCAGTACTTTCAGTCGTAAAATATTTTATATCTGTTGTTTCTTCTCCATTTTTTTGCATTGGAAATTCTGCGATGAAATCAGAATTAACTTTTAAAGCATTATACTCTTTTAGACATGCTTTTGCCTTATCTTTGAATAGCAGTTGTGCATCATCCAAAAAACTTAAAACGTCCACATGTTTTAAGTTCACTACTACACCAGTCCGTATTCGGTTTTCAAAAGCCGACTGTACATCTCGCCACTAAACTCTAGCATCAGTTTCCTCGGATTCTAGACCACCTCCCTGATGAAGATGATGTTCGAAATCAACTTGAATGCATGACAGATGTGTCATACAAGTTTGGAACTTTTGCTTCTCTTCTCTCGTAAGATTGGATTTGATGATCTTTTCATTCAATTCTTTGATTGTAGAATTGCATACTTCTAGCCAATAATTAATATCCTCATTTTGCATTTCATGTATAGATAGTAATGCCTCACGAAGAAGATCTACAAGTCGTTCAAAAAATACTGATTGAAGACATTTTACTTTTTGTCTAAAATATCACTGTCACTGAAGTTAAGACTGAATTTCGATGACTACGATTTATAAAGTGTGCTCGACTAGGAAAAAATTCCCTCTTATAAAGGAAAAATCAGCGTAAGAGAGGTGGAAAATTTCAATGTCTGACCAATGGTGAAATGGAAAGTTGATTGATATGAAGAGGGGGAAGATTTTCTAGGAAAAGGGATGATTTTTATCCAAACAAACATCATCATTTCAGCCCAACCAATGGGAGCTGTGCTTTTATGGAATCATCCAATCCTAGATGAAAACGATCGATTTTCATCTGACCGAAAATCTCTATTTCAGTCTATTTCACTGCTTATCTGTTCAAACCTCCGATGGCCTGGGAAGAATTAACTGAGGAAGAAAAATGCATGACTGGATGGCTAGAGAAGACATATCATGGAATAGCGTGGAGTTCTGGAGATATTCCATATCACCGTCTCAATAATATTTTAAAAATCTGTACGCAAGGAGTTGAGAAAATATTTATTAAGGGAGAGCAGAAAGCCCAATGGATGAGAAATATTTTACCAAACATGTAAGTTAAACTTATGTTTTCTTTTATCAAAAAGTATCAAAAAGTATCAAAAAGTATCAAAATGTATCAAAAAGTATCAAAAAAGTATCAACAAGCATCAAAAAGTATCAAAAAAGCATCAAAAAGTATCAAATAGTATCAACGGTTTTCTTACATTATTTGCAGATCAATATCAAATGTGGAAGACTATGGATGTCCACCACTTGAAGAAATACAGAGTCAAATCCAATACTTCTGCTTCAATCACGACCTCTGCATTTGTAGAAAACCCATGTGCGCCATTTATAACGTCGTTGGAATACGGACTTGGCTGCTAGATTACTTGATTCGTTTGGCCAAGATGAAGTAGATAGCAGTAATGTTAAGAGACCGAATATATGCTCTTGCTTGTATTGGAAATACATTTTTTTTAATAAGAATAAAAAATATATTTTTTAAAAAACTCAAGTGTTCTTTATTTTTTTCCTACTATTTATTACAATACGGACTTTCTAACGAGATACATCATCCCTCACCACGCCAGTAATCGAGGCCGGAAAGCGAGTTACGAAAAAGGGGCGGTAGCATGCGCACCTAAAGATCTCGGGAGCATCGGATCGGATACTTGTCCATTCCATTAGATCTTACTTATTTTTTGTTCTACCAAGACGAAGTAAAATAATAGTCATTTTTTTTTTAGAGAAAATAATATATTTTTATAAGATATTTTTTATTCATTAATTGCATTTTTTATTTTTTTCTACCAAGCTGAATTAAATAATAGTAATTTTTTTTTTGAGATAATAATATAGATACTTTTATTTATTAATTGCATATATGGACTTGGTTACTGGATTACTTTGTAACGAGATACACAGAAGATGAATCAGATAATAGTAATTTAAAACATGAAAGTAATATATATTTTTTTTATTGCATTAGTTAAATAAAAAGCTTTTATTTATTAATTACATTCTAATATTATTTTTATATTATTATAAATTGCTAATCGAGGAACGTGATATCCTCTATTATGCGTGGCGGGATTTTGGGTTGGGATGGACCTGCCTCTGTTTTGTGCAATGATGACGGTGCTACTTTCCCTCGAGATGCCGTTGCTGCTGCCTTCGGTGGAGCAGGTGCATTTTCCTTCCCCTTGCTGCGATCCATCCTCAGCAAGCCTCGCTTTGACGAATGGGCATGATCCTTATTATCATGAAGAGGCGCTTTTACATCTGAAACAAAATAAATATAAACATAGTTAATTTTATGATTTTAATATTACAAAAAAAAATGATTTAAAAAAATATTTACTTATAATTTACCTGCGTTGAACAGCGAGGAAACCGAAAGAGGAACTCTAACGTCTTTCTTGACTTCTGTAACCAAAAAGAAATAACAATAAATTTTTTTTTACAAAACTAAAAAAATCATGCGTATACTATTTCATGTGCTTAAGCGGTCGGTAAGTATAATTTTTTTTTTCGTCTGCTGTGCGGGTGTGAAATGACACTTCCCGGCGACTGACACGTAAAATTTATATTTAAAAATATATTTATCACTCACCCGTATTAGAATGCGTTGAAGGCTTTTCTGATTTTTTCATCTCATCACAAGGCTTTTTTATTTGACCTTCTGCTTTATCCTCCGCTTTCCTTTTTCTGCCACTGTCGTTACTGTTGCTGTTGCTGTTGCTGTTGCTGTTACTGTTGCTGTTTCTCTTGCTCTTGCCGATGCTCATTTGCTCTAGTTTAGGCAAAATCGCACGGACCAACGATTTTTCCGGCCAAAACGTGCTACTCGATCCTCGTTTCTTCGACTTTACACTTGAACTCGAGTTTGAACTCGAGCTCGATGAGCTTGAACTCGAGCTGGAACTCGAGCTTGAACTCGAGCTGGAACTCGAGCTTGAACTCGAACGTGAGCGAGAGCCCCTTCTCGGACTTGCACTTGAAACGGGATGGTTAGGACTGCCTGTAGGATACAAATTTTGCATCGCAGCCATTGGAGGTATCGGTGGCACTGCAAAAAAGAATAAAATAAGACTATAAAAATATGACACGAAAAATAAGACTGCATAAAAAAAATAAAAGAATCATATAACAATTATATACAATATCTCAATATTTAATTAAAAAAAAAATCAACTTACATGAGTCTATGGCGTCTAGCGCCCATGCTGCGTGGTCCATCATCATCATTAGAGTTGGTGCGTTAGATATCAGCGTCCTTATGCGCTCCCGCATATTACGCAGACCACTTTGCCTTGGAAGAGCCATCCTGTCTGTTACTAATTTTCACTGGGTTAAGAATAATCGGAGAAGATTCTTGAACTGACGCTCTGCAGCAACACCCGTGGTATTTATTTAGAAAAGCACGGCTCTCCCTTTCCTTAACTTTTTGTGAAAATCATATGATTGGAGGAAAACTTTCCTCCTGTATTCTCAAAAACACATCCCTTGCAGTGCTTTTAGCCAATCCTAGGCGAGTCAGTCAAATTTTTTCCTCCCATATTCTAAAAAGAAATACGCCTCCACACATTTGACCAATGTCAACAAGTGAGTTTTGGTCACCCTTCGATTTTGCCAGTATGCGCTTACGTTTTCCTATGTTTTCCTAAAATTGACAAAAAAGTATTCATTGGTGACAAATAGAAAAAAAAGGTCCATACCTGCCAAGGGGCCGGTGCGCGCAGTCAGTGGTCCTCCGATTTTCATCGATCTATGTATACCGGTGCAAGGATCTTCTGCGCGCAGTCAATGGGGAGGCTACTTCTTTTGTAATCTATACACATTCACCTGCACACTTTAGTCTGCGGAAATCTATAGTTTCGATTGTAAAAATGTGTGAGATTTTTGGTTTCCTGTGAAAAGAGAGAAAATTCTCATCTTCGTAGTTACCTATGAGGCGTGCCTCTAAACTTATTGATTATCTTGAAAGGATATATTGACCAGCATTAGCTTCTATTGACCTATACACTTCTCTCACGCAAATCATGCACCTAACTGCGAGGATTCGAAATTTTATTTTTTTTTTTTCCCATATAAATCCCAATCTTTTCACTTTCATGAGAAACGTGATACACCTTTCTTGAAAAAAAAAAAAGTAGTGGGTTGCATACATGTGAATTTCCACCACGCATTCTATCTTAGAATAATATAGCAGGATAGCTCCTCCTTTCCCTCTCTTCTCACACCAGAAAAAAAGAAAAACTGACCAATAGATTTTTCCGATCAGATGAAAAAAAAGAGGTGGGAGTCGAACGCTTACGATTTCTCAATCAAATGGAGAGAGGGATGATCAAGAAAAGGGCCTGCAGGAGTAGGGACAACTTATATGGGGCTTATACACACTACGGATTCTAAATCACTTTGAGAGGGGGGGCATCCCAAGGAGGGGGCTCGCATATGATTGGACAGAAGGGGTGATTCAGAAAACCCTCCATCTAAAATACACAGGTCGGATTCTAAATCACTTTTGGAGGGGGGATGATCTAGAATCCGTGTGATCTGGTAAGCCTATAACTTATCTACTATTATTTTTAGTATTTTTTTCTCGTAAGTTCTGTAGAATATCTACATTTTTTCGACATGCTCTTCCCCAAGCTATGATGCCATAACTTATCATGCTATAAAAGAAAGCATAATAACTTATACGCAGAGTTTCTACTGTCATTGTTTTAGCAATTTTATAAAATATATATATATATATATATATATATATGCTTGGGACACATTTACATTACCCTATAATACATATATTATAGGGTAATGTTCAGTTACTAGTAACTTGAATTTGTAAGTGACTTTATTAAGATTTTTTGTTTTTATGAAAATATTATCAATCTTTGGACATTCCTACAGGCCGCCTTGTGATGACAACAAAATTTCAAAGAAATTGCTCAGAGTATCCTGACTTATAAGATCGCATTCTGAAAGATCAATATTAAAATCTCCTATTACTAAATGATTTTCAACATTTTCCCTTTTTATCGAATATTTCTTTAAATATAATATAAAACAACTCTTTGGTATTCCATGTAATCTATACATAGCGGAGATTTCAATATTATTACTATTATTTAATTTAATTCGCGTATATACAATCTTAATCCTACCTTGATGAACGATTTCACTGTTTTAAACTTAGTTCTTATTTACAAATACAACAACTCCATTATCCTCTATTATATTAAAATGTGTCTTGTAGTGTCCGGTTATAAGTTCACTTTATCCCCAAAACTACCCCTTCTTTGGTGTTAGGGTAAACCAAAAGTTGACGGGATGTAGACCGGAAGTCGACTGGAAGAATACAAAATGACCTATAAGTGACCGAAAATAAGTGGCAATAAACCAGCAATATATCGAAAATGAACAGATAGTGACCAGAATGATGTATATTTACTAACTCCTAAAGGGTAAAGAGAGAGAGAGAGAGAGAGATAGAGAGAGAGAGAGAGAGAGAGAGAGAGAGAGAGAGAGAGAGAGAGAGAGAGAGAGGTTAAAGGCAACTCCATTATGGACAGTATGGTACCGAATGCTACCATCTGTATGGGACTCTCACCCACTAAACTCTTCACTACCGTTAGCCTTTAACTTCCAACGGCAACAGAATTCTCTCCGTCATCCTTACCGTTCCTAAGTAAGTTGGACCTAGCTCTTTACACGCTTCCTAATCCTACAACTTATAAGGCTCACGCAGATGTGTCCTATATCTAGGAGCACCTCGGCCTCTCTCGCTGAGTACCAATATGGCCATTCTAAAGCCCCTCGTGTTTGGCCTTAATAGGGTCACCCTCCTACCATTGTCTGGCTTTCCCAGGGCTCCTTCTATAGCTGCTGTCACCTCTTCTTCCGTAGCTTCCAGGTCCATATCCCTTATTTCTAGGGTGGCCTTCCGTTCTTCCTTTTCGAACTGTCCAAGGCCCAGCACTGCTCTTTCTACTTCCGCAGTAAACACTGTCCTGTCGGATCCTCTTCCCAGTTTTAGGAGGACATCTCCACTTCTTATTTGCTTGATTCCCAGCACTCTTGTTCCAGTGGTGTCCAGGTTCATATTCCTTCGGATTTTCCCCATGACTTTGTTTTTGTTGGACCTGACTTTCACCAATTGCTCTGGTGCATTGTGAGGGACTCTCGAGGTGAAAGTTTCACGTTGCATTGCTGTTCTCTCATGTCGTTGCCTCTTTCTGACATGCTTTTCCACGTTCTTCTCTTCAGAGCTATTAATCGGGCTTCCCCTTAGCCTCTTGCTTCCGGCATTAGCTAAAACCGCGTCCTTAAGGAGCCGTCCTCACGCACCTCTCCTCGCTTTCTCTCGTATCTCGTGCCACGCTTGATAGTAATCAACAACATCTTGATAGCTTTCCTCTTCCAAATTTCCTTTTTCGTGCATTTCTCTTAGTTCCTCTAACAGAACTTTAAGTTGTTTGGCCCGCTTTGCTATACGTCCTACATCCCTCGGTGCAGACTGGCAGTCTCCGATAAGTTCGTCTACTTTATTCTCCAGCTTTCCTACCCTAGTGGAAATAAAAAATGTAATAAAGTGTAATAAAATATAAAAAAATGTAACAAATCGTACCATTTTGTACGTTTTTGTTGAATTTCGGACCTTTTTTACGTTTTATTACAGTTTGCTACATTTTATTAGATTTTGTTACATTTTATTACAATTTATTACAAATCCATTGATCCAGGATTTCATGGGGATCTCTTCTTTGAAATGACAAATGTAACAATACGTAAAAAAGTATAACAAAATGTAAAAAATTGTCTGTAAGCGTAATATTATATACGAAAATGGCGACTTTTTTATTTTCTTACTTCTGCTTACATCATTTTACTTTTACTTACAATTTATTATGCATTTATACATTTTATTATAAAATTAATAATTAAAAAAATTTATTACATTTTTTCTCACTAGGGTATGCACTTCTTTTCTTCATTACGCGCTTTTATGGCTTTTTGCTGAGACTCTCTGTATTCTGCGATTTGTTTCGTTGGCGGGTTGCTGCCTGTGCTCCTAGCACTAACAATGCTCGCCAAACTCTCCTGACTGCTCGTTCTTGTTCCAAGAGATTCTCCTCCTAAGCGAAGCTCTGGCACCTGGACGTACATTTTTCCTCTATCTTTCCTAACTCTTCCATCGCGTCCGCGAGGCCCGTTTTAATCGGCCCGTGCACGTTGGTTCTGCCCTCGGCGTACTCGATTGTTTTCCTGATTGTATCCTTCATGACCGTCAAATGGTCGCCTTGCATAGCCGGATTGGGAGTTTGGGTCCCTGGTGACGACGGGCCTTGCTTTACCTTCCCTTTTCTCTCTTCTCTTCGCCTCGTTTCCACGACCTCGTGAGTTTGCCCCCCCCCCCCATAAACCATGGAGCCAACGCCGGCCACCGGGGCTTTCACCCGATCAAAACCGTCAACGGGATTCGACTCAGAGGTCTGATCCGTATGGGGTAGTTTTGTTGTTAACTCACAACTCATGCTTGATTTGTTTTCGGGGTTTCTTCCCCTAGCCTGTTTGGTCCACGGATCATATTTTATTTCTGCTCTAATCTCCGACATGTTGAGGAAACCTTCACGCGCCTGTGAGCATTTCCCTATCTGACACCTAGGGGATGCGCCACATACGGGGTATCGGCATCCCCCCGATTTGATAAATATACAATGTCATTGTTATCCACATCAATCAGTATAATTCTTTCAAAATGATTAATATATTATGAAAGTTTTTTTATTAGCTAAACTTATTATTTTATTATCTTTATTATTCTTTTATTGATTTTTAGCAGTTACTTTTTCTTTGTGTTAGCTTCTAAAAAAGTTAGTTAATGATTGATGTATATAATACCTCCAGTTCCTAATAATAATTTTATTAAAAATTAATTTAAATTCATTTATTTTATAGCACAGACTGCTAAAATCCGCTGTTAAGTCACGCCTATCTGTGACTAAAGTAGTCCTTTTTTGCACCGTGTTTATCACACTCGCTACGCTCGTGCGCTAACCTCACGAGGACTACTTTAGTCACAGATAGGCGAGACTTGCGGATTTTAGCAGTCTATGCTATAAAATTTTATACGATACTCTTGACTTAAATGGTACAGTTTTACACGGCGCTTAGCGCCCTCGCTACGCTCGGGTGCTAACTGCGCCGTGTAAAAAGAACCATTTTTATTTTCATTTTCATCAGATATTTCTGCACTAATTAATTGATTTAAGTCATTAAATGATAATCAGTGATTTGTAGTGATAAGGTATGAAAGGCAAAAATTATAAAACTGAAATTGTGAAATTAAACAATTTCTATAACGAAATTGTTTGATTGACTCGCCCCGTATAAAGAGTTTCGAAGAAACGTCTTATACCCAGGACGAACGCCTATTGGATTTGACCAAAAATGTTTTTTTTTCAATTCTTTCTGAGCCATTTTTTACAAAAAGGTTTTTTCATAAAAGTATTCTAGCTATTTTGTAGGAAATTAAATTCTGAACAAATTCACAGTATTTAAAAATTCTAAATACCCAATTGAAAAAAGTCTTTCTACTAGCGAAGCCTCATTCTCCAAAAATTGACTTTCCGTCCGCGCGCAGGACCTGATGTTCATAAGAAGTGAGCTTATATTACACAACATACTTGCTCAAAACAACTTCCTTTAGTCAAATTCACTATGAATATTAAATATACTATATTCTACATGATCACCATGTATATGCATCTTTTTAGACATACTTTTGTAGACCAATAAAGGTAGAAACTGACATTTCTTTACTATACCCATACTAAATTCTTATAGAATGACTATATAGGTTCAATATACTATATTCTAAGCCATCACTGAGCATATGTATCTGTATATACATATATTTGATATTTTATCCCTCTGCATAAACTTAAGTCTTAAGAAAATATGAATTGTTTTCACTCTAATTATATGAAACACTTGCACTGTAACTGTATATTATCATACTCATCACCATGTACATATGCGCATACTTTTACTAATTTTTATACGAAGTAACCTTATATTACACTTCATACTTTCTTAAACAAACTTTTTGCACTTAAACTCACTATATAAATTGAATATACTATATTCTACACTACGCCTAGCCTAAATTTTTTAAAAAATCTTATATTACGCTTCATACTTTTTTAAACGAACTTTTTGCACTTAAACTCACTATATAAATTGAATATACTATATTCAACAATACGCCTAGCCTAAATATTTTAAAGAAATCTTATATTACATGTCATACCTGCTTGAATCAACTTTTTTCACTTAAACTCTACACAATGCCTAGACTAAATTTTTAGAATGTTTTTACCCTACTTCCTTCTACCTTTTTCTGACTAAACCTTCTCTTTCTTCTGTCTTCGTGAATTTTGTAATCCTGTTACTTTCTTATCACTCCTTTTTTTTAGAAGCACACGTACCATCACAATATATGCACAGCCTGTATCCTGTAAGCCTGTGAACGGTAGAGGCTTGACTTTTTAACCACTACTTTGTCATGTCGTACACAAAATTTGTGCTGCCCTGCTATGGCTGACAGCAGCAAGTCACTTATATTGCTTTCATCACCACGTATATATATATATATATATATATATATATATGTGTGTGTATATATATATATACATTTAAAATTTGCATGTTACTTAAAATCTTGAATTGGTGAATTTTTTATTATACTATTGCGTCCACTAAACACTTACATATGTGTAGATGTGTTTAAGATACATATACAACTACCGCATATGAACACGAAGTATAAAACGATAAATCTATAATCTTGCTTGCTCTGAACGTAACACTATGACTCATAATTATAAATATACATATACATTATGAAAATGTAAATCATTAACTTAATGATATATGGTTACTGCATCCCAGAATCGACTTCTTAAACAAATATTGAACAAGATACTTTTACTAAATTGTAATTTATGCATTGTATACATTAATTAAATTGTAACTAGATTATACATAGCAAATTATAACAATCATTATTGCATTGAAAAAAAAAAATAATAATAATAAAAATTAAAATAAGAACAATATTTCAATCATAATTTTAACCGTAAACAAATTCCTATGCAATTTTTGACTATAAAGAAATATCAATGACATTATACTTTGCAATAAAATGCAACAAAATCATTCATATACAAGATAAATAATAATTTTAATAAATTCAAAATAATATACTTTACTAGTCAAGTGGCTGATAGAAAAATTTACCTGATACAAACATCATAAACATTGAAAAACATGCAACAATAAAATAAATTCTACAAAGTAAATACTTAATAGAAAAAGTTTTAAACAATAATTTTTGTTTTTAATTTGTAATAAATCACTTATCTAATAATTCCATTGAAGTACTTTATTGAAGTAAAATTGAAAAGTCAAAACAAACTAAAATCTAAAATAAGTACTAACTAAATGTGGAGTGTAAACTTCAATATTAAAATTGGACAAACGATTCGACTCATAAACTACATAAATATACCTATAGAATAACACTATTAGTAATCCAAGGCAACTTCACTCCTTACACAATTTGCTAGCATGACTCCATGGCTTTTACGGAGAATCTGAAAATTATTAATTCGCTAATAAAATACATTAGCTTATACTTTTAACGCACAGAATGATATAATTTGCTCCATAAATATTAATCTTATTTAACCTTATAGTAACAGAATTAAGAACTATTTAGATAAGAACACATCAATTTAAGAGAGAGCACACAGTGGCGCTGTTGTCGTTCAACAAGTCCAAAACTATAGGCCGCAACAATGCGACATAAACCGTCATAAGTGTCGTACAACATGTCGTAGATGGCGGGACTGTCGTACGTTGCAGTGTCAGGATGATAACACGTTAACTCTGGCTGTGAGCTCCAACATTTTTGTTTTTCAATAATTTAGTTTAAATAAAATCTTTTTAAGTGTTAAAAAATAAAAATTTTGGAGCTCATAGCCAGAGTTTTCGTGTTATCATCCTGATTCTAACACTAGTACTGGCCCTCATTATGTGAAATTTATAAATTTTACTTATTTTAAACAACTTATAATAAATATATTAAAGGTTACCAATTTTGAATAATTATCACATGATTATCACCTGACTATTCTTAACATTTTATCTCAAATGAACGCATATTTATAACTATCAGCTTCATTAAAAATACTGAGCTGAAATCACCTGATAATCAGCTGACGTTTTAGCATGATAATCAGCTGACGTTTTAGCATGATTATCAGCTGATTATCAGCTGATTATCAGTTGATTGTCGTCTGATTTTTTTCGGTAGGCCCGTTACACGCAAAAAGGAACAGAAACAAATAAATACTGACCCACCATGTTAAATAAATATTTTCTCGTAGTGCATCATTTATCAGGAATAGTTTAGTCTGTTTCTTTAGCTGGAATAATGCTATTGCGAAAAAGGTCTCGTTGATTATTATTTTCTAATCGTATTATTAACTTATACATTTTATATGTTATTATCATTACAATCCCTAAAATCTTTTATACACAAATCAATGGTCATTAAAATTCAACATTATTTTTTGCTACAGCAGATCAATAAAAGTATTCGAATGAAACTGATTAGTTTTATTTAGATTATGCAATTGACGAATCTGAAAAATTGATCTGTTTCATAAGAATACGAATTTCTTCCATAAAGCACACGGAGAAAAATAAAACGTTACGCTTACTCAAAATTTAGGTAAATGCAATCTAAATTGTTCAGTAACGGCTATTAAGTAAATCTAACTGAAGTCGCTTGCGTAGAAATAACTGAATGAACAGTCGGTAACTAACTTCAGTAATAAATAACATTTGTAAATGAAAACTGCATGATAGATATATTACTATGCTCGACATAGTCTTAGTCATAGTTGGTTTGTAAAACCAACAAAATAAGGTCATATAATAATATAAGAAGACCCTTCTCGACTGTGCCGCGAAGGCAACTCGGGCAAAAGTTTTGAGCATAGGGAAGGGTGATCGGCGCAGATCCGAAGCTCTTTGTGTCTCCTCTCAGATGAGACACACTATATTACATATTTATATATCTCTTTCAGTCTCTCCCAGTCTCTCGTATTTCACGCTACACCATACTAGTATACTTTTTTAGGTTAGGTGCGCCGCTTTTTTTCGCTGTCGCACGCAGTCAAGTAGATTTTACTGTAGTCTGTGCAGTAGTCAGTCTACTGAGCAGGCGTTACTGAACTGACTTCAGTAACCGCAACGGTTTATTTTTCTCCGTGCATGGTCAGTATATTGAAAAGAACATCCGATAACACAACCGGTTATTAGAACAGGAAAAAAAGACGATGTTTCCTCTCATCGTCAAGTCTTGCCCCATTACAGTTTAATAAATTTATCAAGAATATTTGAATATCTGCATACTTTGTGTGTGTATGTGTGTCTATGTGTATGTTCATCAGCGAACCTTTAAATATCGGCGAGTGCCTTATGTGAAAAGCAAAGCGTTTCGCTTTTAGCGATGTTTTTGCTTTTGTGTTGTTTCATTTTTTGATGAACTTTGAGTTTTAATTATAGATTCCTGCTCATGGTAAACTGGGAGTAAAGCTGGTAAAGTAGGTTTCACCACATCGTCAGTAGACTCGATGTATATGTTTATTTCTGCTTCCTACTAGAGGAAGCTTTCTAAAAGTAAAATTATGCGTTTTGTCAAAACTTTAAAAAAATACGTTTTGGTATGTTAAAAGTTCAAATCAAGTGTTTTAAAACATGTCTGGATGTATGGATGAGTGTGTGTGTGTATTTTTTTATGTGGCGTAGACAGAGCAAGCTCTGCACAAGTGACCCTTCGATACCGGATCCCCACAGGTACTATCGTTAAACAATACTTCCATGGGGCCCGTTAACTATTCTCTTTTGAATTATGACATTTCCATACACCCCCATCCACCAAGTTGATCAAACTCGCCTTCTTCATTCTGCATCGTTCGGCCGTCTTCTTCATTCTGCATTGTCCAGCAGTCTGCTTCCTGCAGCATCATTTGGCCGTCTACATCGAGCAGCATCGACCAGCCATCCTCTGGACAGAATCAAACCCGATACCTACGTTCCTCTGCATCGGGTGAGGAAGTCTAGGCTTAACCTAGTTACGTACGTCCCTCAGCATCGGATTTCCAAACTTCCTCTGAGTATTGTCACTACGCCGGCTTTCTCTGTATATATTCTTTCGTTCTATTGCTAGAAGGTCAATAGGCGGCATACTTGAAATAACGCACACTACATCCTCTGATACTGTTCGGTAGGCAGAGGCGTCTCGCAATGAACTTCTCCTATAAACTGTTGACAGCTTCCGTGCATAGGACTTCACCAACATAGCGTCCGCCCATATTGGGGCACTGTATAATATAATTGATGTATTTACACTGGCTCGGAGTAACCTTCGATCCTGCTTTGGCCCACCTACATTTGGCATTAGTCGCGATAGTGCAGTACTGACTTTTGCTGCCTTATTGCTTACCCTCTCAAGATGCTGCTTAAAGGCTAGTTTGGCGTCCATGGTAATTCCCAAGTACTTAATGGTAGGCTGAGAGTTTATTTTGTGTCCGTCCACTGTCAGAGTTATTGTCTATATTTTCTTCCTACTGAATATAAGGATAGCCTCCGTTTAATGGCTAGTAAGTTCAAGTCCAGTCTGCTTTATCCAAACGTGGATTATACCTACTGGCTCGTTAGCGATTTCCGTCACCTCTTCCTTTTGCTTCGCTACTACTACTACTACTACAATGTCATCTGCAAACCCTACAACCGTTGTCGTTTTGGGTAGCTCTAGCCTAAGTACTCCATCGTACATGATGTTCCACAATAATGGGCTGAGCACTGACTCTTGTGGGACCCCTCCGGGTACTTGATAAAAGTTTTCGTGCCGCTCTCTGTGTCATACAAAAAGATTCTGTCTTTCAGGTAGATAGACATAATCCTTCTTATATATGCGGGTACCTCTTTTTTCCGTAGTGCCTCGTGTATCTTGCCCCAGCTGGCTGAGTTAAACGCATTTTCAACATCCAGTGTAATAATAGCACAGTACTTCTCGGATCCTCCTTTCCATCTTTTTCCTTCTATTGCAGTTCTAGCGGCGTCGACTACTAAGCTTATGGCGTCAAGAAAGGAGCGTTTTTTTCCTAAAGCCGTATTGATATTCTGCTAGTCCACCTGGTTTCTTGATGACTTGATCCATTCTAACGCCGATTATGCGCTCTAAAATCTTGCCCAGGGTGTCCAACATGCAGAGTGGTCTGTATAAGGCAGCTTCTCCTAGTGGCTTATCTCTTTTTGGTAGTAGCACCAGGCGTTGCTTCTTCCAGTTCTTATGAAACGTCCCTTCTTTAAGACATAAATTGTACAGGTCCACAAAGACATCGAGACGTGCATGTATAGCTTGTTTTAATGCAATATAGGGTATGTCATCCAAGCCTGGAGCCTTGCTGGTCCCAATTCTTTTGCATGCAGCCAGTTATTCTTCCGTGGTGATTGTTGGAATGATTTTGTCATTTTTCTTCGCTTTAGGGATAGCTGTTACTTCCAGTTGAAGGGGAAACAGTGTGGTCACAATACGGTCCAGTAATTCCGGGCTCTTAGGAAGGGGAATATAACCTCCCTTTATCTTCTTTATTACTACTTGATACGGTCGCCCCCAAGGATCGAGATCAACATCGTCCTGTAACTCTTTAAGGCACCGTCGTTTATTTTCTTGGATTTTTTTCTTGAGTGTCCGTTCAGCATCCTTCATTTTTGTTTAGGGCGTCTACTATTTGTCTACCTTGACCAGTCTTGTAGTGTTTCTTCCAAACCCGCTGTTCTCGTCTTCTGGTTCGATGACACTCGCTGCAGCTGGCAGCGTCAATTTCTTTATCCCACCAGTATACTAGCGATCGTCTATTATTGGGAGCCCTCCATGGCATCGTTGCGTCGCAGGCTCGGGTAATATTTCCTATTACCCGCTTGACCTTATCATTTGCAGATCCAAACAGCTATATTTCTTCTAGAGCTAGCAGGAATGTCTCTTTATCATAATCCTTCGTTTTTCAACCTACTCTTTTTGTCGTTGCCCTCCCGTTGGATCTCTGTTTTGATATTCTTATTTCCATTATTATCGCTTGGTGGTTACTATTTGTGTAATGATCGCTTACCGTCCACGATCTAACTAAGCCAATCAGGCAGCTACTAACAAACGTGAAACCTATGAAGGACCCTGCGTCTCCTCTTTGAAATGTGTAAGAACATCCCTCGTTAACTAAGACCAAGTCAAGGAGGGCGAAATCTTACAACTCATTCATACTGATTTGAACGACCCACATAACACAACTGGTTATGGTGGAGAAAAATATTTTGTAACATTTGTTGATGATTACAGTAAATGTACTAGAATCTTTTGCATTAAAAATAAATCAGAAACTGCCAGTTGTCTGAAAGAATTCAGTAGAAAATAAATTCAATAAAAAGGTAAAAAGGTTGCAATGTGATAACGGTAAAGAATATTTAAACTGTGAGAGTTCTGATTTTGTAAAGTCTAAGGAAATAGAACTAGTAACATGTCCACCGTACATCCATGAACTGAATGGAGTAGCGGAAAGATACAATAGGTCAGCTATGGATATAGGTAGATGCTTGGTGCGAGAAGCAAAAATACACAGGCGATATCGGTCAGAGATTATGAAAACTGTTGCTTATCTAAAAAATCGTACAATTGCCAATACAGCGGAGAACAAAACTCCTTATGAAATATTTTTTGGTAACAAACCTAACGTAGAAAATTAAAAAATGAATGGAAGTGGAGTCTTTGTAAGAGTTCCAGAAGCGTTGCGAAAAAACAAATAGGATGATAAAGCCCAATTAGGAGTACTAGTAGGTTATGTAGAAAATGGCTATAAAGTTCTAGTCAACAAAAGAGTTATTCATGCTAGACATGTACAAGTAGTTGAAGAAAATACTAAAATTATTTGCTTAGATAAACTTAATGATGAAAAAGACAGAGATTTGGAAGATAAATCTATAAAGGTAGAAAATGAGATATTGGTAAATGAATCCGAAATTAATGAATATGATGTAAATTCAAATCGAACTAAATCTCTTATCTCTACTCAGACCTTCGGGGAGAGTAGAGATAACGAATTAAATTCTGATATTGCCAAAAATGACAATTCAAGCTTAAAAGTGCAAAGAAAATTCAATAGAAATAAAAGTCCTGTAAACAGATATGGAAATCCAGTAACTCATTTTATTTATGTAAATCACATTGATGCAAATGTACCGAATACATTTGAGGAGGCGTTAAACTCAAATGAATATAAACAATGAAAAATTGCGATGGACTCCAAAATTAATAGTCTACAGAAAAATAATACTTGGCAAATTGTTGAAAGACCAAAAGATAAAAAGGTCATTGATGTTAAATGGGTTTTTTAAAAGAAAAAACAATAATGAATATAAAGCAAGACTAGTTGCTAGAGGTTTCCAACAAAAAAAATACATTGATAATGTGTATTCACCTGTAGGTAAAATGCAAACTTTGAAAATTTTATTGTCATACAGCTGCAAAAATAATTTGTACATAGAACAAATGGATGTAAAAACAGCCTTTCTGAATGGCTATGTTAAAACAAAAGTATATAACAATGAACCTAAAGGTTATGAAACAGGAGACAATAAAGTTTGCAAATTGCATAAGGCACTCTATGGGCTCAGAAAAAGCCCAAGAGCTCGGTATAATTGCTTTAATAAATTCATGGAAAGTTCAAACCTTGCTAGAAGTAATTATGATTATTGTTTATTTATAAATAATACAACCAAACATACAATACACATACTAGTCTTTGTAGATGATCTATTAATTTGCTGCAAAGATAAAAACAAAATAAAACAAGTAAAATCTAGTCTAATGAAAAGATTTTCAATGAAAGATATAGGAAAATTTAGTCAATACATTGGTATTAATATTGATTACAGTGATAATAGAGATAAATTGACTTTGAGTCAGACTAAGTATATTGAATCTTTAGCTGCTAAATATAATTTAGAAAATGCCAAATAATATTGTAACGGTTTAACTTTCCCCAAGAGACTGGATAGGCAGTCGGTTCCAGGATCAGGATAGGGGAAAGGAGCAAAAAAGAGTCTGTTTTTATATTCTCAACAATAACAAAATATATTTCTTAATTAAACAATAGCATTTGGAATCATTTGTTAAACAGGCTGAAACAGAAATCAATTATGCGTCTTGTTAAAAATATTTCGCCTTTACAAGTAGAATTGTTTAAACTAACGCGGTTAACAATTTACAAGAACATATACGCGGTTTCGTTACAAGAATGATTCGGTGTACGCGGCGACGGTGTATCGGTTCGGTGGCGGTATGACGGTTCGGTGGCGGATTTTGAGGTTAGGAATTCATTCGGCACGGTGGAGTCGTGTGCGCACGGCTACGCCGATCCAAATGTGTCATGTAACAACGATCTCGACCGCTCTGTGTGCGCACAGTAACAGCCGGGATAGTGTCACGGCGATTTGAGGTTATGCCTCGGATTTTGGAGTCGTTAGCGCACGGCTTCACAAATCTTCGTCGCTCGTCTCGTTCTTCTTTTTATCCTATGTGCATACAGAGATAAAGTGAGTCGTGAGATGTCGGCGTACGGCTGGCTTTGTTGGTCAGGAATTTACCTTTGTTTCACCAGGACGTGAGCGCACGAACGGGCGAATCGCCGGCGGAACTATTGTTACTCCCTTAACCCTGTGGCCTCACAGTGGCAGAGGGAGACAGCAAAGTGTCAGACTGTAGGTTAGGATATTACGGTGGCACCGGGTGTCGCCCACGTGTGCTCACGTAGACGAGGCACGGTTCGGGCTTCGGAGTTTCGGGTTACTGAGTTACGGGTTTCGGAGTTTCGGGTTTCGGTTCGTCTACCAAATCGTCACGTGGGCTCACGAGACGATTTCGTCGGCGTAGGTCTATCTCTCGCTGTTCCTTGTAGTATCGTGTGCGCCCGATACTACCCGGAGTGGAGCTCGAGTAGAACTGTCCGTTGCGCCGCGCGATCCGCCTTATAAAGGCGCGCGGCGTGGATGTGCATAGATGCGTTCACGGCGCACCGCGTGCGCCGACTGGCGCGTTGTTGCTGAGTCGCTCGCCGGCTGCCGCGCTCCGTGCTCGTGCGGACTCGCCTTGCGGATGTTGCGCGCGCGCGCTCAATCCGCATCATGCGGATTCGCCTTTAGTTAGTTGCACGCGCGCTCGCTTCGCATGCCGCGTCTATTGTGGCCGCCTTCACACGTATTCACATGTGCGAGACTCGTGTCTCGTCACAATATGATACTCCAATAGAGACAAACTTAATATTAGGTCAAGCTAGCGAAATAGATGAAACAATTAAGTAAAGAAATCTGATTGGCGAATTATTATATATAAGCACAGGCACAAGGCCAGATATATCATACAGCGTAAATTATTTAAGTCGATATCAAAGTTGCTTAGATCGAACTCACTATAAGTATGAAATGCGAGTCTTAAAATATTTGCATAAGACTAAAGACTTAAAACTAACATATTGTGATAATGTAAAAAACGAAATACTAGATTGTGTGGTAAATTGCGATTTCGCAGATGACAATATAGATAGAAAATCCACAACCGGATACGCAATTAGATTATTTAGAAATGTAATCTTTTGGAAAACCTACAAACAAGGTGCGGTAATAAAATGTTCGACATTTGCAGAGTACGTTGCTCTATCCGAAGCAGTCTCTGAAATATTGTTTATAAGAAACTTGTTAACTGAATCTTTCGATATAGATTTATATGATCCTACAACTTTATACGAAGATAAATCAGGAGCAATCGCGATGGCTAAATTCGGAAATTTTACTTCAAATTCAAAGCACATCGAAGTGCAATATCATTATATAAACGAAAGTTACGAAATGGGCGAAATCGACATTGTAAAAGTTGACTCAAAATGTAATCTAGCAGACATCTTCACAAAGAGTCTGGATAAAACAAAGTTCCTAAACAATAGAAAAGGTTTAAGACTAATCTAAAGCGTTCATACAAAATCCCAAGTTCAGTTGTAAAATCCCAAGTAATAATCGCCAAGTTCAACTGTAAAACCCAAGTTCAAAATAATAATCGCCAAGTTCAACTGTGAAATCCAAGTTCAAAGTAATAATCGCCTAGTCCAGTTGTAAAACTCAAGTTCACTTGAAATGCTCTTAATTCAAATTATCTAAAATGCGATGACGAATTGTATGAGAAATTAAAAACTCAAGTAACACAAATGTATCGAATTATAATGAAAAAATATCACGACTGTGAAATTCAGAAGGCGTGTTGTAATGTGTGAATTTATACAGTCGTAATACATAAAAAAGGTACTCGTCGCGCCATCTACTGGTTGACGACGATTTCGTGCAACGAGACAAGCTCGAGCAAACGCGAGCATAGTGCGCATGCCTCACGTATGTACTCTAAGCGCATACTATACTGTACTCGGCTCCATGGAGTCAGACTATGCGATACTGTACTATACTCTCTCTCTTGCCTGTTAGACTCCGAGATGAACTTATGCCACTTACTTTCAACAATATATTTACATTATTATTAACCTCACAGTGTCATTATTTATCGACCACTCCAACAGGTTTGTCCAGGTCTCTGTATTGTTCACAGACGATAGCTATGTCGATTTCTGTCTCACATACATACTGGCTTAGTAGGTCCTGTGCAGTCGCGCAGTGATTTATATTCAACTGCACTATTTTCATTTTCTTCGTCTGTCAGTGGCTTCTACTGCAGTTCGGTAAACTGGGCATGCATAGCTACCAGCTGCGTGGTCACTCTTCTCACTTGTGCCTCTTTTGCAGAGTACACAGTTGGCTTGGTTCTTATACTCCTTTGCTTTGAGCCCATCTTTTCAACATTTAAATCAAAACTTACTTCTATTTTTAGTTACTGTGCAGTTTGTGCCAATATGGCCAGAACCTAGACATTTATAGCACCTAAGCGGCTTATTCTTGCGGTTAGCCACCCGGATTCTACAGTTGACCCATCCTATTCTGATCCTCTGTAGCTGAGTGATCTTAGCCGTTATCTGAGCTGGTACCTGTATCACTGCAATCTGCGTGTCACCGTACGTCTTTCGCAGAGATCTTATCGTAGAGTCTTCTATGATGTTCTCTTCGCCAATTTCCTTTTGTAGTGCTTCTTGTACCTCCTCTTTTGAGGTAAGCATGTCTAGATCTCTCACTTCAATGGTTTCTTCTTACTGGAGTGCTTTTATCGTGGCGCCTTCCAGTAGTACCGCTTTGACTGGTTCTTGGAAGTTCGAGGTTTTGACTTCTCTTGTGCGTTTAAGCTCTATCAGAAAATCTCTTGCAACTGTTCTGCGTATTTTATTTCGCTATTTCCCAGCATGTTAAGTGACGGAGCCGCTTTCATTTTTGACAAAATGTCTGCATAGCTCTTTCCTTCTGCAGCCTTGATGATTAAAGCATCCGGCCTGGGAGGTCTTGCCAGCTCCGGTCCATCCTTGCTGGTCCTATTTGTGAAATGCTCACTTCTTTCGCATTTCAAAATTAAATATCAATAAGGAAACTAAAATTACAGTTATTAATTAAATAAGATAGAAACGAGGAACGACAGCGTTTACCAAAAATACAAACAAAAACGTGACAAAATCCGAATAGAAATAAATAAAATCATTAAAGATTATATAACATGATGAGGGGATACTTGAGTTTAATCAGAGAAAAATAAAATCCTACACGCTATTACACACACATACAAAATCGGAGGAAAGCGACCGTCAGCAAAGGAGAAGAGTGCATGTAGAAACAGAAGGGAAGGCACTCGCACTGGCCCCATGCATTGAAAATCGAGCCTCACGAGAAGGAGTAGGCGACCATCAGCGAAGGAGGAGAGTTCATGCACGGACAGGAGGGGAGGCACTTGTACTTGCCCCGTGCATTGAAAATCGAGCCGCACGAGAAGAAGAAAGCAACTATCAACGGAAAAAGAGAGCGCAGGTAGAAGATGCATGCGCAAGCCTCCGTTAAAATTTAGAGCAGCGCGGAAGCTCTGCCCAAATCTGGACCGGTACGTCGCGTCGGACTTTAACTTTTACGCGTAACTTCTTTCGGGACTTAGAATATTTGCGATTGTTTAAAAACTTAGAATATTTTCGATCATATCGGACTTTGAACACTGTCGTTGTCGTTTGTCGTTCCTAAGAAAAATTATAATTGCTTTACAGTACATGTGTTAGTTGCGAGCAAGCGTTAAACAAAATCTTGTTGCTTTGAATAAACTTGATTGAGAATTAAACCGCGAGTGCACATTCAAATCCTTAAACTCCTAATTCCTGACGCAACCATTCATACTCGAGATCTATCAGCAGGGGTCAGGTGACAAACCTTTGCGGCTTCTAAGTAAGTTCCACTCTACCTGTTTCTCTCTCGAAGAAAGAGGTATTAGGAAAAATCTTAGAAAGACCTTGTTTATAAGTTCGTCGATACAGCCCCATCCCCAATGTCAGCCGTGTGTCGGATTCACACCGACTAAACCCATCCCTCTTACGGCCAGGTGAAAAAACACCCAGTTGTAAAAAAGGAACGCCCTCTTTGCCTTTATCGACCCTTTGTAAAGGTGCCTAGCGCTATCTTTTATGCCCCTGAACCCTGCGGTACCACCGTCAAGCAATGCTTCACGGGGGAGGGGGGGAGGCGAAACGCTTTTGCCCGCTTCTGGTTGATGTAGTCGTCATTACTATAGTCATCCTTTTTTTTCTGCGTCGCACACACACACGTACATACTCAGCCTCTTCGTAATTTTCTGTCTTCTTCGTCCTCTCTGACTTTCTTAAGAATGTATGCTGCATAGTTGCTGACTGCGCACCGTACATCCTCTGAAGTCAGCATGGCCGTCATACTCGACTCAGGAGTTACTTTTTTCTGAAGATAATTCTCAAGTTCTTCTCGCTCCTAAGATAGATAGATATCGTGAGCACTCGCAAAAGACGTGCTTAACATCCTCTGTTGCATCCGAAAATATTGATAAATTCGAACGGCCGTCTAATTTGGACCGATGCAGGTAAGCCCGGAAACATTCGTGCCCGGTCAAAAACTGCGTGAGGTAGTAGTTAACTTCCCTGTGTTTTCTTCAAATCCAGTCTTCTATCCTTGGTATAAGGTGATGAGTCCATCGCCCCATGCCACTAGCGTTTCATCTTGTTTGCCATTCAGCCCATCGTCTTCTTTCTTACCCCAGATCTCTTTCTGGCTTTTGTCATTTGATCGTCTCCTAGCTTCGAATGCGTCCTTTCTTTTCAACGCTAAAAGGTCAATGGGTGGCATGCCTGCTATAATGCAGAAAGCATCGTCCGATACTGTACGGTAAGCGGACGCCACTCTTACAACTTCACCTATACACGGTAGTCAACTTTCATGCATACGATTTCACCCTCATCGCATCTGCCCACATTTTGGCTCCGTATAGCATAATCGATGTGGCTACACTGACTAAGAGTAACCTTTGCTTCTAAGTTGGCCCTCCTACATTTGACATCGATCGTGATAGAGCAGCGCCAACCTTCGCTGCTATATCACTGACTACTTCCAGATGCTGTTTAAAACTTAGTCTTGCATCGATGGTGATGCCCAAGTATTTGATGGTTGATTGAGAAACGATCTCATGTCCATCCACCGTCAGTGTGATTTCCTCAATCTTCTTCATACTGGAAATGAGAATAACTTCAGTTTTGTGACTGGCTAATTCCAGACTCATCTCTGTTAGCCTTTCGTGTATTATACGGGTTGACTCTTCAGCTATGTCTGTCACCTCTTGTATATGTTTCGCTACTACCACTACTGCTATGTTGTCAGCGAATCCTACGACTGTTGCTCCTTCAGGTAATTGTAGCTTTAGTACCCCATCGTACATGATGTTACAAGCGGTGGGCCAAGTAATAACCCTTGAGGGATGCCTCCTGTAACTTTATAGGTCTTGGTACCGCCCTCAGTATCATATAATAAGATTCTGTCCTTTAAGTAGTCGGACATCATACTTCTTATATATAAGGGCACATACTGCTTCCGAAATGCCTCGTGTATTTCCCTCTATCTGGCCGAATAAAATGCATTTTTAACATCCTTTGAATGTAACTATGGCGCAATACTTTTTTTTCCTCCCTTCCATCATTCTTTCCCTCTATCGCTGTTTGTGCAGTGGCAATCACTAGACTAGCTGCGTCTAGGGTTGAACGTTTCTTTCTGAAGCCAAATTGGTGTTCCGCTATTCCACCTTTTCCTTTTATAAATTAATCCATTCTGACGCACATAATGCGTTCCAGGATCTTGCCGCTGTAGTCGCTGTTTCTTCCAGTTGGTGGGAAATGTTCCTTCATCTAGACATGTACTGTACAAGTCTACGAAGATCTCTAGATGAGAGTGAATAGCATGCTTCAATGCAATATTTGGAATGCCAGCCGGCCCTAAGGTATTGTTGTTTCCTTCCCTTCTGCAGGCGGCTACCAATTCCTTAATCGTAATCGGTGGGATAGCCTCTTCATTTACACCTCTTTCGATGACATTTGGCTCTTCTAGTTGCCTGGGGAACAGTGTGGTCACTACCCAGTGCAATAGTTCCGGGCATTTTGGTGCCGTAGGCACGTAGCTTCCTTTAATCTTCTTCATTACCATTTTATACAGTCGACCCCAAGGGTCTTGTTCGACCTCGTCCTGTAATTCCTTAAGGCAACGTCGTTTGTTTTCGCGAATTTTCTTCTTAAGATTCCTTTTAGCGTCCTACATTTCTTGTACGCGGGCGTCTACTATTTCTTTGCCTATACCAGTTTTATAGTATTCCTAGCCCGTTGTACTTGTCTTCTGGTCCAGTGGCACTCGCTACGAGCACTTGTAATCTTCTGGTCCCACCAGTATACTGGTGGTCGACTACTGTATGCAACTCTTCGAGGCACAGCAGTGTCACATGCTCATGTAATGTTTACCGTCATCTGCTCCGCCTTGCTGTTCGCCGTTGCAGACAGTTGCATTTCTTCTAGTGCTAACAGGAACACCTCCTTATCATAATCCTTCGTTTTCCAACTAACTCTTTTGATCGTTGTACTCGCGCTGGGTCCCTGTTTTGATATTCCTACCTCCACTATTATAGCCTGGTGATCACTATGTGTGTAGTGCTCACTTACTGTCCATAAATCAACTAAGCCAATAAGGCTGCTACTAACAAACGTCAGGTCGACAATAGACCCTGTAACTCCTCTTGTAAATGTGTGGGTACATCCTTGGTTAACTAGGACTAAATCCAGAAGAACAAATGCTTCCAGGAGTACTTGACCTGCGTGGTTAGTCCTTATGCTGCCCCATTCTGCAGCCCACGCATTGGAGTCGCCTGCAATCAGTATCGGTTTCCTTCCTACTGCGTCTTGTATGAGCCGATCTAGCAGTTGTTCGAACTGCTCGATTGGAGCGTTAGGTGAAGCGCAGCAGCTGTAAACAGTGACACCTGCTATCTTAGCCCGTATAAATCCTTCTTTACAAATTTTCATTTTTTCACAGAAAGCAACCTTTCCACATGCCCAAATCGTTGCTTCACCCGTAGTGTCCATTTCCCACGATGGTTCGTCTAGATCCTTATATCTTATATTGTTCGCACTCAATAGCTACGTCTACCTCTATCTCGCGGACATACTCGTTAAGTAGGTCCTGTGCTGTCTCACAGTGGTTTAAATTTAACTGCACTATCTTTATTTTCGTTAGTTCTTTAGTTCTTTTACTGCGGCTTTGTAGGCTGGGCATGTATTTTCCATCCTTTTCCCGGTAGAGAATGCAACTCAGCTCTTTCGTGCAACCTTTCGCTGCATGTCCTTCCGCTCCGCACTTGAAACAGCATTTACTTTTTTTGCGATGTGGCCGAAACCCAGGCATTTATAGCATCTAAGTGATTGCATCTCTTGACTAATTTTCCTGGTTCTGTAATTAACCTAACCAACTTTCAATAAAATTGAAACTTCGATATTCAAGCCATTAAGATGTAATTAAAGACTTTTTGTTTCCGAAACAAAAAGTCTCAAATCTAGCTACCCTACGGTCGGATACTCCTTATATGAGTATTTGTTTTCAAATACGTTGACAAATCGGAGGAAGGCGAGCTAGAGCGAGCCTCTGAAACAAAAATTCCTAAATCTGATATCCTACGCTCAGAAACTCCTTATACGAGTATTTTTAAGAAGGGAGTACGACGGCAAATGACAGCAAGGCGAGCGAGCGCGAATATGAACGATCTAAAAAAAAAACTCTTAAATCTAGCTGCCCTACACACCGAGACTGCTATCACAAGTTTTTTTTTAAAGAAAAGTATGTCAGCATATCGGAGGAAGGCGAGCAAAAGCGAGAAGCAAAGCTCCAAAACGAAAATTCCTAAATCTAGCTTATATATACTTATACCGGGTATTTTTAAAAAGAAAGTACGTCGGCAAATCGAAGGAAGGCGAGCGTGGGGTAGCTAGATTTAAGGGTTTTTGTTGTGAAGGTTTGCTCTCGCTCGCCTTCCTTCGATTTGCTAAAGCGAAACTCGTTTTTATCAATATTCTCGTATTTGAGGTTTCGGTGCGTGGGTTAACTAGATTAAAGAATTCCAATTTAAAAGGAGTCCGATCGTTAAATTTTTTATTACCAAACACAACAAATCTCAATAGTGGTGCATGGTTTACATGTGACGTCCTGCGACGTATTGCATCTAAGCAATATCAGCGGAATCGTTACGAAGCCGAAAACTGACAACTCAGATTAATAAGTAGATCAGCGAGGTTAATGAGTATCCCCTGTATACGCTGAGCGACCAGTTGTAATTATACACTCGATCTGGACTCTCGTACGACGCTCCTATTCGTCGATAAGAGTTATCCGGGCTTATGTCGCGATCCCGATACCTATAGAACTTTATCTTGAATAAATTGTGAAAGTCAATCAACTACAAGTATTTTTCTATTGAATATATCCATCCTTTACAAGCCTGACTACAGCACAGCAGCAGAGTTTCCAGCCCAAGCAGTTAAACCCAAGTAGGGACAAACTGGATCTTCTGGTCCAATTGAAGTGTTTAAACTTTATAAATATGCGTTATTACATGCAAATGGCTCGGATGTCAAGTTTCAAGTTTGTAAGATGCATCCCTTTTGAAAAAATTCCGTTTTTATCAAAATGCTATGACTAAAAATAGCAAATCTCAATTATGGTGCATGGTTTACACTTGAAATTTGATATACAAGCCCTTGCAATGTGTTTCAACATATTTATAAAGTTTGATGGATCAGCGATGACTGGAAGATCCAGTTGGTTTCAAAAAACCTACGCCAAACGCGTCTACTTGGGACGAACTGGATCTTCTGGTTGAACTTAAGTGTTGAAACTTTCTAGATATGCTTAATTACATGCAAATGACTTGAATATCAAGTTTCAAGTTTATACGATACATTACTTTCATATAAATTGAGTTTTTAAAAATTTCTTCGACTAAAAATCGCATGAGTCAAATCTTGTGCATTATCCAGACTCGATGTTTAATCAAAGTCTTTTAATAACTGTGATTTTAAATAAAATAACAAGCTATTCAGCTCAGTTCTCAAACAGAAAGTCACTCTTTCTGCGTGTTTTGCAACTCATACTGCGCATAACCTGCAAAATTAAAAAATTCTCATCCGTGCCTTGGCTCGGCCGAATTCACTGCGCATGCTTGGCCATCGCTCGACCGAGCTCTCACACCGACACGGCCGCGCTGGGCGTGTAGTTGTGAGCCATGCTGCTAGTGAATTTTTTGGAGGTTGGTACGTTGGTTTTAGCCATCGACGCCATGTTGAAATGGTTCTAGGCACAGCCCTGTTCCGAAGGGTCTTTACCGACGTTTCCTCAACTACTTGTGTGTATGTACTATAATATCTCCGGAACACTCTCATTATTTAAACAAGAGATGATGAGTTCATTTTTGCTGTTGACGTACACATTTCTTCCTTCTTAAGGAAGCTTTGTAATGTAATTTGTCGTTCTTTTATTATACACCATAAAGTGCAATTTTATGAAACTGTTGTGACTCGAAAACTAAATCTCGTATTTTTTAAAAAAAGACATGATTATTAAAGATTATTAAAACTATACACTACTTTAATTTTGAGTCATATCATTTGGCAAATCCATAGAAAAATACCAAAAACTAAAAATAGTCGTTTTTCTATGAAAAGCGATAACTTGAGTAAAATGCCAACAATTAAGTTTAAATTTTGAATTTAGTTAGCATTATACAACACCTTAATCTCTTTCTTTGAGCTGTTTACAAAACACTAGATAAAGCTATTTACTAGTCACGCCTGTCAACCTTGACTGATGTTGCCGAGATCTGGAGAGAGCTGGAGAAACTTGGAATTTCTGCCACCAAGGCCCCTACACCATCTCGTTTTAGCACAGATGAACTCAACAAGCATTTCACCTCGATCTCCAATGATCCGTTAGCTCCTGCTGTTGAGGATTATCTTCTCACCCTGAAAAGTCTTGACCTCCCGGAGCATTTCGAGTTCATCACCATAACGGAATCGGATGTGTTGGCTGGAGTATCGCATTTCGACACTCAAGCCAGGGGAAGCGACGGAATCCCTCAGGTTGTCATCACAAAAGCATTGCCAGTTCTCGCTCCCCTACTAACAAGGAAAGGTACCCAACCCGAACTCACCGATTTTGATGATTTTCATATATGTTGTAGAACATAAAAAAATAAGAGACACGTATTTTTTTTATCGGCTAATTTTCACTTTTAAGGGGTAAAAACATCCCCTAAAGTTAACCCCCAAAAAGCGTTTTTTTTAAATATCTCGGCTTAAAATTAATATTTTTCAATGAAACAAATTGGAGGTTATTTCTTACAAAAAGAGCAAGTATTTCATGGTGATTTGAAGAGTAAGGGTAGCATCCCCTATTTTTTAGGGGTTGAAAACATATATTTTTTTGGATAATTTTATAATAAAAATGTTTAAACCGACTAAAAAAAATTGGAAAAAATGTTTAAACATCCTTAATAACAAAATTTAGTTGACGTCTTTCGGTGTTTTCATAAATATTACCCCTAAGGGGGTAAACCACCCCTAACACAAAATAACTGTAAATATGTAATTCAATACATAATATTTCGTAGAAAGTTTGTATATAGAGGTTTTCGAGGTCGCTGATTACAAATCTGTTATCAGATTTTGAAAATTCAAAATGGCGGATCCAATATGGCGGACGGAAATATCGAAAAAAAATTTTATATAATAAAAAAGTTTTAAACGACTAAAAAGTTTGGAAAAAATTTGTAAACATCTATAATAAACAAATTAAGTTTTTCGGTTTTTTCATAGATACTTCCCCTTAGGGGGGTAAACCACCCCTAACACAAAATAACTATAAGTATACTTCAATCCATAATATTTTGTAGAAGGTTTGTATATAGAGGTTTTCGAGGTCGCTGATTACAAAACTGTTATCAGATTTTGAAAATTCAAAATGGCGGATCCAATATGGTGGACGGAAATATCGAAAGAAAATTTTAACGTTCAAAAAAACTTGTTTACAAATGTGTGATCTTTGTAGCCTGTACATGTGAACTAAAGAGCCTTAAACCCTAAACCCCTAAAGAACAAATAGGCTAAATGGTTGTGCATTTTAACCAAACGACTCCAAACCCCTAACCTCCAGACAAGCCGAAGGCCTATGCTTTACCGTAGATCGAGTATAGACATATTACCGATATTTTATTCCATCATTTTGTATGTAACAAATAACGTCTCGTTTTATGTTTCAATCAAAGATTATTTATTTTTCTGCTTTTATAAATTAGCATAATTTCAAAAGTAATTTCATAAATTATAAAGTATTTCATAAATTGCATAATTATATAATTTTATAAATTCAAAAAGTCCACACTTTTTTGCGAATGAAAAAACATAGGTTAATAAAATTAGTTTATCAAACTCTTTTGCGTTTTGTAATAAAATTTAATGTTGTCAAACTTGGGAGTTTTTCATTGTTACAATTATTTCGTAAGCCAAACGTTTTTTAGATGAATTCTCGAAGTAATGATTATTGTATCTATAGTAAAATATTTACAGTCTGGAATTCCATAATAATACTATTTGCTACGATTTAATGAATTTATCAAAAAATCTAAATTTAATAATAAATATTATTCTAATTATTATTATTATTTTTCATTATCATTGCTATTATCAGTATTACTGTTATTATTGCTATTGCAATTAAGCTTATTCTTCTTCTTCTTATTATTATTATTATATTACTATGATAATTTTTGTTATTGGTAAATATACATAAAAGAATATTAATACTCGAACTTCATTTGCAATTAAAGAACACGTTGTTATTGAAAGGGAATTTTATATGCATTCATTAGTTTAATGAATGTTATCGTACATTCAATGATAATTCCACAGATAAATGTCTTTCACTCATAAAAGTTGTTGACAATATGTGCGAATCAGTATGTTCTTTTTTTAGATTGTTTTCATCGAGTGTTTACCTCAGCTGCCTGTGTTATTTTTTAGGCAGTGAGTGAGTTTTGTGGGTATTCTAGTTCGATGCCGGAAAGTACGAATAGTACGTCTTTTTGTTTGTCAGTGGTATCATACAGTTGTAGAAAATTTTCTTTAGTGATTTTATATAGATTTACATTATTCAATTTCAAAGTGAATAAAAGTTGAATAAAACCAAAAATAGAGTTTTCCGAACATCACAAAGTGGAACGAGAATTCTTCTCCAATGCATAAATTAATGATTTGATTCAATTTACATTCACTCGTTTTATTCTGGTAGAAATGTAGCAGTCGTGCCTTACATACAAAAACACAGCTTGTATAAATTTTACCGCTTGTTTTCATTTTAGATTGAAAAATGAAAATTAATCCGTTAAACGTTCTAAACTTATTATTAGCATACTTTCAAGCGTTAAACATACCAGATAGTGTCACGAATTATCACGAAACAGAGTTGGCCGAAAAAATAAAAGAAATTTTAATAGATGCAACACATGATTTCAACGATGTAGAAATGATTACTGATGACTCTTTGGATTTTCAAGAAGAGTATAAAGACCATAATGTGGAAATAATTGAAGATGAAGTGCAACATCATTTTCCTGATCCGGATATAGCACCAACAAATCAATGTACAGCAGATAATGAAGAACTAGATTTTGAATACAAAAAAAAGAGCTGTAGAATTTTGGAGAAGTAGCAAAACGAAGCAAAATTTAAGTCTCAAAACAGTGCAAAACAGATTTAAAAAAGTATCATCTATTAGTCAGCTACGTCGTTGGGCTCATTCAATTAATAAAGGTGGCACGTATAGAGAAAAAGTAGCACAAATTTGTCAGTATACCCTGGATAATTTTCAAGCAGCTCTCGACAGTGGTTCAATTATCCATGATGAAGATATAATTCGATGGGCCTTACAAGCTAAAAAAGAAATTGGTTTTGATGATATTAGATTCAAAGCTTCTAAACATTGGTTACTCAAATTTAAGCAAGCACACCGAATAGTTTCTAGGAAAATAAATAAGTTCATAACAAGAAAAACACTAGAAAGTAGTGCAGAACTTACGGCTAAAGCTGAAGCATTTATCGATGACGTTAAATCGTGTATACCAAGGATTGGACTAGAAAATTTGTATAATACAGATCAGAGCGGATTTCAGCTAGAAATGCATTCTGGAAGAACATTAGCAGTAGAAGGAGAAAAGCAAGTGCAATGTCTGGTACAGTCAATTTCAGCAACAACGCATAGTTATACTATACAGCCACTAATATCAGCTACTGGACAACTGTTGTCACCGCTATTTCTTGTTTTAAAGGAACCAAGTGGCATGTTTGGCCCTATTGTAGAACAAAACATATTTAGACCAGAAAATGTGTACGTGGAAGCATCCAAATCTGGAAAATTAACAACAAGTAAGGGAACTAATAACAATTTTTACATTGTAATATCGTTGATCAGTTAATTAGTAAGTCGTTTAATTGCAGATCACTTCAAAATCTGGTTGGAAAAAATATTTTATCCCTATGTAGGCCATCACTCAATACTATTACTTGATTCTTGGAGTGGTCATTGTGACAAAGTTATAGAAGAAACAATGCCACAAAATAAAATTATTAACATAAAAAAATTCCAACTTGAACCACAGGAAAAATACAACCACTTGATGTCTATGGATTCCGTATTTGGAAAAACTTTGTCCGAACATTTTCTGATAATGTAATGTTAATGGATCATGATATGAATTTACATGTGAGAAATAATATAATAAAACTTCAATCATTGGTTCACAACCAACTGTCTTCACCGAGATATATAGTTAAATATTCCTGGTATAAAAGCGGTTACGTCAATGAAAAACCAGATAAAATTGATAATCCTATAGATTTCAGTTTTGGAAAGTCTTGTGCAACACATTGTGAAATAGAAGGGTGCACAAACATTGCAATTGTACGATGTGGTTGGTGCAAAAAAGCATTGTGCTTTAAACACTTTTATGAGGACTACCATTATTGTAAAAACATCGTAAAATAATATATTTTATGCTCAATACAAAAAATGCACTATGGCAAAAGATAAAAGATTGTAGATTATTATTATACTCTAATATTATAAACAAAAATACATTATAAGTTGAATTTACAATAAAGGAATTTCAAGAACATTCTGATAACAATTTCTACGGAAATTATAAAACTGCTTCACACACATAATTTTCTTGTTTACAAATTTAGGAATTTGAGGTGGTTTGGTTAAAAAGCACAACCATTTAGCCTGTTTGTTCTTTAGGGGTTTAGGGTTTAAGGCTCTTTAGTTCACATGTACAGGCTACAAAGATAACACATTTATAACAAGTTTTTATGAAAGTTAAAATTTTTTTTCGACATTTTCGTCCACCACATTGGTTCCGCCATTTTGAATTTTCAAAATCTGATATCAGATTTGCAAAGAGCGATCTCGAAAACCCTTATATACAAACCTTCTACAAAATATTATGGATTGAAGTATACTTATAGTTATTTTGTGTTAGGGGTGGATTACCCCCTAAAGGGTAGTATCTATGAAAAAATC
This sequence comes from Nasonia vitripennis, assembly GCF_009193385.2. Classification (NCBI taxonomy): domain Eukaryota; kingdom Metazoa; phylum Arthropoda; class Insecta; order Hymenoptera; family Pteromalidae; genus Nasonia; species Nasonia vitripennis. Next base: position 2,232,593 of record NW_022279639.1, read on the forward strand.
GAAAAACTTAATTTGTTTATTATAGATGTTTACAAATTTTTTCCAATTTTTTTAGTCGTTTAAAACTTTTTTATTATATAAAATTTTTTTTCGATATTTCCGTCCTATTGGTTCCGCCATTTTGAATTTTCAAAATCTGATAACAGAAAACCTCTATATACAAACTTTCTACGAAATATTATGTATTGAATTACATATTTACATTTATTTTGTGTTAGGGGTGGTTTACCCCCTTAGGGGTAATATTTATGAAAACACCGAAAGACGTCAACTAAATTTTGTTATTAAGGATGTTTAAACATTTTTTCCAATTTTTTTTAGTCGGTTTAAACATTTTTATTATAAAATTATGCCAAAAAATATATGTTTTCAACCCCTAAAAAATAGGGGATGCTACTCTTACTCTTCAAATCACCATGAAATACTTGCTCTTTTTGTAAGAAATAACCTCCAATTTGTTTCATTGAAAAATATTAATTTTAAGCCGAGATATTTAAAAAAAACGCTTTTTGGGGGTTAACTTTAGGGGAGGTTTTTACCCCTTAAAAGTGAAAATTAGCCGATAAAAAAAATACGTGTCTCTTATTTTTTTATGTTCTACAGCATATATGAAAATCATCAAAATCGGTGAGTTCGGGTTGGGTACCTTTCCTTGTAAGTCATATTTTTAACCTGTCTCTGAGCGAACCCTGTTTCCCATCTGTCTGGAAATTGTCGCTTGTGCGTGCACTCAACAAAGTCAGTTCACCAACAGCCCTGACTGACTACTGTCAGATTTCACTTCTCTGCTTTCTCTCCAAAGCCCTGGAGTGGCTAGTGCACAGGCAAGTCTCACAATACCTTGAATCAAGGCTCTTACTAGACAACTTTCAAATAGGCTTCCGCACTGGCCACAGCACTCAGTCTGGCCTAATTAAGCTAACTGATGATGTCAGGGTTGGGATAAACAAAAAGAAAGTGACACTTCTTCTTCTCTTTGACTTTAGCAAGGCGTTTGACACTGTATATCACGTCCGGCTCCTGAGAAAGCTATCCAACTTCGGCTTCTCTAAGCAGGTCCTCCGCTGGTTTGCCTCCTATCTCACTAGGAGAGAGCAGGCCGTCGTTGGTGACAATAGCGAGCGTTCCTCTCCGCGGCGTCTTAACATCGGCGTCCCTCAGGGCTCCGTCTTAGGTCCCTTGCTGTTCGCATTGTACATCAACGACATCTTATCTATGCGGATGACTTGCAAATTTACAGTCAATGCCACCTCGTGGAGCTCGATTCTTTATCAAACAAGATGAGTGCTAATGCTGAGAGGATAATGGGCTGGGCTGCGCAAAACAGGCTTAAACTCAATGTTAATAAAACTAAAGCAATTGTCCTGGGCTCCCCTTACTACATAAATTTACTTCCTTTAACAGCTAACACTTTCATTAATATCAGAGGTGTCCAGGTCAGCTTTGAATCCTCTGTGCGTAATCTGGGATTGGTGCTTGACTCTAAACTCACGTTACACGTTACACAAGTGTGTAAGCGTGCTCACTCGCTAATGTGCAGGCTCTACTTTTTCAGAAAGACTACTAATCTCAGGTTGCGCAAGCATCTTGTGCAAGAGCTCGTATTTCCGATCATCGTCTACTGTTCTCTTGTATACTGTGACCTGACGCAAGAACTCGACTTAAAACTACAGAGGCTCGTGAATATAGGAATTCGGTACATCTATCGTGTAAGGAGAGATGAGCACATCTCCCCGTACAGGCGGGAGCTGCAGTGGCTAACCACTGCCGGACGCAGGAAGTACTTCACAGCTTGTTTCCTACGTAAAATGTTTAACTCGGTCGTACCATCATACGTACTGGCCTTTTTTGACTTCCGCGTCACACTCCGGCCTGTGAGGGGCGAGCTGACACCTCTGGAAATTCCTGCTTTCGCGACGGAGACGCTGAGGAACTTGTTCCATATCAGTGCTTCATACTTATGGAATAACCTGCCATCCCACATCAGAAACACTTCATCCACCGTCACTTTCAGAAAACTTGCTAAGGATCACTTTTTGGAACTCGTACACACTCCACGCACACGCACACACCTACTTTCTCGCTCATTCCACCTTCACTATCGGCACACTCACACTATACATACTCTAAACATGGCTCAATCTATTGTTTTTTCTTTTCTTACTTGTAATGCTGTAAACTTACAATCATACAATATAATGTACGCAAAATAAAACTAATCTAATCTAATGTAATCTCTCTCTCTCTCTCTCTCTCTCTCTCTCTCTCTCTCTCTCTCTCTCTCTCTCTCTCTCTCTCTCTCTCTCTCTCTTTTTCTCGATTTGAACTCCTTGCCTCAGATCGTCATTGATGGCATACCTATTCCACTCACCAAATCAGTGAAAGATTTAGGAGTTACGATTACTGACGATCTATCATGGAACAGTCATATCTCATCCATCTGCTCTCGTGTCCATGGAGTGCTGAATCGTCTACGATTTAGGACATACTACTTATCTAGTAGCCTAAAAAAGCAACTAGTTGCAGCATTAATCTTCCCGCATTTAGACTATCCGTGCAATGTGTTGTGTGACCATTCAGGATACTTAGACCTGATGCGTCTTTTTAATACATTAGTCCGATTGATATTTCGTTTACCACGCGACGCCAGGTTATCACCGTATATTGCTAAACAGGGGTGGCTTCCGCCAGACAAGCGTAGAAGGTATTTTTTTGCTGTAACAACATACCAGATCTTAAAAACATCAAAGCCTTCTTATCTTACCCCATTTCTACCGCCATTAAGCAGTGATATCCGAAGATCGGAGGAATCACTCCTCGGCATTCAATATACCGACCGCCACTACTACGACTTATTTTAGGGGGTTCAGTATTCAGGCGATGACTCTATGGGATTCCATCCTCTGCAATATTCGACTGAAACCATCTATTGCCTCATTCAAAGTTGCCCTATTCGACTACCTCTTAAGTAATTAATTAGATCAAGCTTTAAACTGTTAACTAGTGTTTAGCATTGGCAAGTAATCAACTGTTAACTAGTGATTAGCACTCCGATAAATTGTGATCAATACCGCTTTAAGTAGCGCTAAGCACTTAATTGTTAACTACGTTAATATTTCAAACCTATCATAATTTGTTATATCTGGCGCGAAATTGTTTTCCTATTAAAAGCATAGTATATATATAGCATACCATCTATATTTATATATTGGTTTCTACTTTTTATTTTCATGCGTAAATTGTTTATTATATCATATAGTTTATTATTGTATCATTTATATGCACCCTGACATACGGTTCTGATGGGCCTTGCCGGTAATAAATAAGTTCTCTCTCTCTCTCTCTCCTTTTTTACCTGACATCTTATTTTCCAATTATTATAATGCCATTATTGATAGTCATGCAACTCCAAGTACTTTGAAATTAGATAATAGCAATACTCAAAAAAGAATATATATATATATATATATATATATATATATATATATATATATATATATATATATATATATATATATATCATCCTGATTATCATCATATATATATATGATGATAATCAGGAAGCTGTTGAACAAAGAATAAATTCTGATAGAAATAAAAAATTGATAAATCACATAGATTTAAATTCGAATAACTGCTCGATTACAGTGATACATTGCAGGAGAGAATTCCATGCGCGCTTGAATCTAGGTAAGGTCGAAAAGAACCTATTGTTCGAGTGCGCCAGGTGCTCATATATAGGTCTGTGATTACGCAGATTATAAGATAAGTGTCTAACAGGAAAAAGGTCAGAGATCTACAGACAAATTATGAATTTACGCTTAAGTTTGAACGTGAGCAGACCGTGGTAACGATAAAATTTTGAGAAAAATTCCAAAAAGAACAACTCCAAATGATATACCGAATATCACTGTTAGACTATTTTACACAAAATTACAATCAATTATGAATGCTATAACGGAAAAAAATTTTTTGGTAAAGTATTAGCTTAAGTTTATACAATTGAATTTCAAAAGCGAGGTTTACCACATACACATATTTTAATAACATTTCATCCTGACAACAAATTAATAACCTCAGAACAAATTGATGAATTTATATCCGCTAAAATAATTTCAAATAATGAAAAACTTAAGAAATTAATTATTAAACATATGCTTCATGGACCTCACGATGAAACAAGTCCGTGTCTCAGGAATCACAAGCATGAATGCAATAAACGATTTCCAAAACCTTTTGCTAATGTAACAATAATAAAACAAGATGATTATCTTCAATTTAAAAGAACAGACAATGAAAAGGTAATAGGTTAGGCGAGTTTGATATATTCCGCAACAAAATTACAGATAGAATAGGACTGAGATCAATCAAACGAAGTCAAGTTTGTTTATTGGTGGACAACTGAAATTTTTTTGTATATATTAGAACGTCATACAAACACCATAAGTACAATGAAACGGGCATGGCAAGTTAAATAGTAATTATCTTGAGAGTTGATCCTTGCTTCATTACGATTAAATATGATAAACTTGACTTTGTTTGATTGATCTCAGTTCTTTTCTATCTGTAATTTCGTTGCGGAATATACCAAACTCGCCTAACCTTTTACTTTTTCAAAAGTTAATTTTTTTTAGAGATTTTAATCCTTTTTTGTAATTTTTTTTTTTAGTATTTCATATTCGACGTCGTAAAAATAAAATATAAGCATCTTTAACCCTTTGTCCACGGCTTTTTTGTAACATTTTTATCACTGGCATCCAATCACTAATTGTTCTGATATACACCCCTTTTGAATTATTTCTACACCTAGACATCAAAAACCACGGTGCAAACCACCTCAACCTCATCACCGGCAACCTTATACACCTAGACACCGCTCTTGAATGATTTTTATACCTATAATATAAACTCTTAATTTAATAGGACGCCGCGGTAATATTTATTTGTATGTAACCCCGGAAGGAATGTGAGGATATGTAAAAAAGGTGGAAAAGCAATTCCCTATCATTTTTGATGCACAGCTAACTTCACCGTCCTTTCACACTGGAGAAAAAGATAATAATTTGAGCAAATAATATACAAGATTGTTTATATTATATAAATGTCAACGTTTTTTTTTTGACAACTTCTATTAAAAATCACTGATTAGCACACGAATGTATTAATATATAAAAATTACTTAGAAACAATTATGGAAAGTATCGTTTTTCTTAAAAGTAAAATCTCGGGTACCAATATAGAAGTAAATAGTGTCGCGGGCACCAAAGCTTCGTCTGCTTCTTAAACTCGCCTTCGTGGCGCTACCGCGCAACTTGATATCCTGGTAGTAAATCACCCATTGAAAATGGCCGTAAAGGCAAAAACTGGCTAAGTAAAATGTGAAAAAACTGGACATTTTAAATTTCATAAAAATAACGATATTTTGGTCATTTTTATGTCTGAAAATTATATTTCATGAAAATATCAATAAATCAATTAATTTTTTGGATGTAAAATACAAAATTATTAATATTAAGGCGTAAGCTGACTAATTTGAATAATTCAAACATATGGCGAAGCTTGTAGGGCTTCAGTGGAACAACGTCTACGTGGCTCAGTCGGCTAAGGCGCACGGCCGTACTTATTTGGCCTCGATAAACAACAGGAAAGTATTTATATAAACTCAACCTGCGCAGCCTTCCGAACGTATAGTCTGCTTCTGATACTGTAATAATTCGAGTGAATAACTATAAAAGTATATTCTAAATAATTTAAACAATCAAAAGAAATGGATTCACCGATGTTACCGTTTCTAGAGGTCAGATCAGAATGAGCACTGGAACCAATTTTTCACGCTATTTATACATATTTTCACGCATGTGCTGTCGTCATTGATAATCAACATGAAAGTATTTATATAAACTCAACCTGCACAGCCTTCTGAACGTATAGCCTGCTTCTGATACTGTAATAATTCGAGTGAATAACTATAAAAGTATATTCTAAATAATTTTAATAATCAAAAGAAATGGATTCACCGATGTTATCGCTTCTAGAGGTCAGAGCAGAATGAGCACTGTAACCAATTTTTCATGCTATATTTATACATATTTTCGCGCATGTGCAGACGTCATTGATAAACAACAGAAAAGTATGTATACTTTGAAAATATTGCAATTTTATCAATTTTAACCAAAATAACTATTTGTTTATCTCCAAAACAACTGGATTTTTTCAAGTGGGAAAGAACTGAAATGTACTAGACTTTACGGCAAATCTGAACCGTACTACTCTTGAGTGCGTCGTAGGCTCAGCGGTAGAGCACGCGCATTGAGATCTCGGGAATGTTGGGTCAAATCACTGTCATCGCTTTACTTTTGTGCAATTTAGTTTCCAAAATCCCCGTTGCAATATATACTTTGATGTTATTTGATAACGAAATAGAATTTTTTGTAACACATGCACGATTTTCGCGTTTTTTTTACCTAAAATTAGGGGCAAAAGTAGTCGTTTCCCGACCGGTGGGCGAAAAAATGCAGCAGCGGGCGCAAAAGTACTTCCGCTACTTAATTCATTGGAAAATCTTCTAAACTCGCGTGAAATTCAACAAGTGCAGTTTGAAACGTAAAAATCAGTACATGCATTACAAAAAATATGGTGTGCACCAAAGGCTAAGCAGGCTTTTTGGCCTCGTATAATTGCAGTACTCGTCTACGGCTCGTAAACACCCTCATCTTCGGCTCGGGCTAACTCGCCTTGACTCGTACTGCAAATTCCACACTTAGCCTAAAAAAGCCCACTTTACGCCCTTGGTACACAATATACTATTTCACTAGCCGTTTGGAGCTCGTCAAAATTGTAATAATATTGTCACAGTCGCTCACGTCTGCAACGCGAGCTGCGAAACAAGTCAGCGATAAGAGTCCGCAGAGCCGTACTACGATGCATAGCATGCGTTTGTGTCGTAGACGTTATAGCTCAGTGGTTACAGCTCCCGCTTGTTAATCTCAGGGTCCGTGGTTCAAGCCCGCGTCTACTATTTTTCGCTTTCCGACTCATTTCCTCTCCGTCCGTTACACTTAGCATCCCTTTGTGCGATAGATTGCCGGTTTAGAACCTGGCTAAATAGATCTACTGAGTGTTCGAACTCACAGACACCTACCTTAACCTCATAACTCCTCCGATCAGGCCCTCAGTCAGTGTCTCAGCGCCTGCCTCTGGTCCATATGTTGATCAAGCGTTAACAGGCCTTCTGATCTGTGTGGCTAAGTGCAGTGACTGCAGCCTAGTGTCTATGCTACACATTAAAGGCGTAAGAAGCAGCACTGCCGATCAGTAAGGAAGTTCACGAGCCGAGGTCGACTCGTCTCAAAGGGGGGTGGTGTCACAGACGCACACGTCTGCAACGCGAGCTGCGAGACGAGTCAGCGATAAGAGTCCGCAGAGCCGTAGCATGCGCTTGTATCGTAGACATTATATCTCAGTGGTTAGAGCTCCCGCTTATTAATTTCGGGTCCGCGGTTCAAGCCCGCGTCTACTCTTTTTCGCTTTCCGACTCGATTCCTCTCCGTCCGTTACAATATGAGGTTTTAAAAAAGATTTTAAGAAAGATTTTTAAAATTTTTAAACTTGGATAATGTTTTGAGCATTCTCAGTTTTGGTCACATCACTATAAAGTACCGATTTCCTCCCCCCTTCTCCAGTTGCACAATGTATTATTTGTTGATACAGTGTGCGTAAAAGTCGATTTTAAAACCCCAACTATTAACAAAAATAAATATTCTATGCAGATTTGAAAATGGATTCCATACTCGTGTGATAGGCACCCTTGCCCTTCTAACTCGGGTTAGAAACCTCACACTTATGTAGAATTAACTTTTTCGCATTTGTATCGAAATATACTATTATGCGTAAATTTGTTTTTTACAAATTTTATTTAACGATTTTTTTAATTATCACATCTCTTGGAGAAAGCATACTGTTAATGGAGTTGGCAGTAGTTTTTCCCTATAGTGAGGTCGCGGTGATTCCTAGGTATGAGTATCGGGGCACTTAGCAGGGCCATACAATGTGATGAAGGAAACATTCAAAAGGGTGTTTCCCTTGACTAGAAGCGTGCCGACTCTGAAGGGTACACCCGTAAAACTAATTTTAGCAACCCTGGGTTGGACCCTGTCTAGCTAGACGAGAGGTTCACCCTGTACAATGGTAAAACGCCTAATAAGCGACAAATCTTGCTCCTTGTAGTAATGTTGAATAGCGATCGGGTGGACCCTTGCTTTAAGGAGCTAGGGAGAAACAGACAAGGTCACCAACTTTGGGCACTCTCTGACATCGCGAAAATTTAGGACAAAATGCAGAATCGATCATCGTGATGAACCCCTGCCTTCCCAAGACACACAACACACAGAAGAAGGACAAAATTCTTAAAACAATGACTTTAAGCAGGCCCTGGAATGCTACCTACGCTAACAACTTGAACAAGTAATGGAGGCTGCTTAGCTCTCCTGCTGCCGAAACCTCGGCTGCATCCTCAAAACTAATACTGTCCGTCTCACAAACTAAAATTTTTTTGCACGTTTGTCTTTGCATTCATCTTAATTAGGTCGTTACGTATTGCAAGTAGCTGCTTTCCCAGCTTTCTCCCCGCAGCCTTCCAGCTTTATGGAACCCCTTTGGCATTATCGCTCATCCCGTCGCGTTTTTATGTCGTGGTTTCGAACGCACTTGCCAGGTTACCTACTAATAGGAGCTGAGCAGCCTTCATTACTTGTTCAAGCTGTTTGGCGCAGGTAGAACTCCAAAGCCTGTTGAAAGTTGTTCTGTTGTCATTTTTAAGCACTCGCCCCGTATAAAGAGTTTCGAAGAAACATCTTAAACTCAGGGCGAACGCCTATTGGATTCGACCAAAAAGTTTTTTTTGCAATACTTTCTGTGCTATTTTTTATAAAAAGTTTCATAAAAGTAGTATGGCTATTCTGTAGAAAATTTAATTTTGAACAAATTTACAGCATTTAAAAATTCTAAATACACAATTGAAAAAAGTTTTCCTAGTAGCAAAGCCTAGTTCACCAAAATTAACTTCCCGTCCGTGGGCAGGACATGATGTTCATAAGAAGTGACCTTATATTACTAATCATACTTGTTTGAACCAACTTTTTTCAGTCAAATTTACTATATCTACTATATTCTACACTACACCTATACTAAATTTTTGAAATAATAAACTTTTCCATACTTTTTGCTTAATAAAAAAAGTTTTGAACAATAATTTTTGTTTTTAATTTATAATAAATCACTTATCTAATAATTCCATTGAAGTACTTTACACTTGTGCAATTTAACAAATAATATACATACACGCACATATATCACTAATAACTAGAGAAAAATAATAGCTATTCTACAATATTATTATGCATCAACAATATATGCAATACAATTAACAATTTAAAATTGAAAAGTCAAAACAAACTATGTTTTTTCCTTCAATTATCTATAAATAAAATACAAGATATAAGTTATTTTTTATTAAAATTCTAATAAATATTTAACTTGTATCTGATTCTTAGTTATGTTACCTTTGTCTCCTATCTCTATATTAAGTATTAAACTTGTATATAGTAATATTGGTTATACCAACCCTTATCAAAATAATAAGATTTGTGCATAGATTTCTGCACAGATATCTGCACAAAATTTGAACCGTATTCTTTTAATTTCCAGAATGCTCTTAATAGCAAAAAAATAATATAATGGGTGCCTATATGGGTGTTTCCATCTGGATCATAATAAAAAAACTCTGGTTGTGAACTCCAAAATTTTTATTTTAGAAGATATTAACAAATTTTTGTTTAAATTAAATTATTGAAGAATGAAAATTTTGGAGTTCACAACCAGAGTTTTTTGTTATCATCCAGATGTTGACACCCATTTAACACCCATATAGGCACTCATTATATTATTTTTTTTTTGTTTTTAAGAGTATTTTGAAAATTAAGAATACGGTCTAAATTTTGTGCAGAGATCTGTGCAGAAATCTTTGCAGAGATCTAAGCACAGATCTCTGCACATTATTTTCGTAAGGGAATCTTCCTATTGAAATTTATTTTTATAATATTCATGCTAATGAAATTTCTTTTTAAATAGAACGTTCCTGGAGGCATCAGAAAGTCCAATAAAATTTTCTATCGCGAGAACATTGAGAGCGCAGTACCGGAACAATCCAGACCAAGAATTAAAAATTGACCGTCTACGTGGAATATCGATGGTTGTGTGCCATGATTGTCGTCTGATGGTTGCTCAAATAATCAAGAGTTCTCGTTCAACACGAGCTAATATAAGAAATAATGTGATATCTCGTTTAACGCTCAACTTGTCACCAGCGTATATTTGAAAAATAAACGTATATTTGATTGAATTTAATAAAACCAGCTTGCATTGTAAATCTATAGAATTATCATATTGTAAAAAATTGTAGTGATGTTTTAAACATTGTTCTTAAATAGTGAATGCTTTAAAACGTTCCAGAATAATTTAGCGAGGATCATTGACGGACCTGCAATTATCCTGCACTGCGGTTGGACAATCACAAGCCTTTTCTAGCCTTTGTAGTGGAGTAACCATCAGAGGGACGCTGCTCGTGTGTATCGGGAGTCAGGGAAGAGTATCTACTTCATGAACTCCATACACTTAGGTGAACCACGCAGCGACGGGATGTACCAGTGAGAAACAACACTCTCATTATCACATCTCTGTGTCATCTTTGCGAAAAATGACAAATTGAAAACGATTAAAACCTCAATTTGTTTTAATATGAAATTGTGATCCAGAATTGTCGAATTAAAACCGATTAATATAATTTTAACCAATTATAAAAGTTAATCAGTTTTAATAGGCTTGAATCCATTAGATTTGGAACCAAAAAAGTATTAACTGATTCAATTAAAAACAAATTAAGATTTTAATCGTTTTTAATTGGTCATTTTTAGCAGGGTTACTTTTTCTTCCTTACCAGTGATTGTCGCCTAAATGTAGTGTTCACGCAGAATCAAGGGGCGCGGTAGCGCCCCGATGGCAAGTATACGTTTTATACACTGTGTCGTCGGGAGCGTGCTGCGACCTATTATACTTTCAATTTGCTTATATTCGAATATTACGAATTATGTATATATTTTATTCGATCTCCTGTTGATTTTTATGTATGACTATACAATTTCAAATATTTTCATAAGATCTTTCTAATTACCATATTATTTTGTTAAGAAAATTGCTCGTTTGTAAAATAATTGAGTTCGAAAATTAATTTGGCGAAAAAAAATTATTTTTCGCCTCTCCGATCCTTTTTTATCTTTCGGTCAGTCATAGCTATAGGTATACATACGATTCTTTAATTATTACAAAAGCTACTTGATAGATATTACAAACATAAAAGAATTTAAATCATATGTCCTGTTGACTCATCTGTTGTATTATAGACGTAAAGAAGCTTGATTGCTGTACTCCCAACGGTAATAATTTTGAATGAAAAAACGGCCGCGCCATGTCTTATCAGGTTAGGTTAATTGATCAGCTAATGCGAGTAAATACTCTACGCGGAGCGCGAGTGCTCGAGTTTCTTTCTCATCTCACGGCTTGCAGCCGTTTTTTTATCGCTGCAAGGATCGAATGTAGTTCCAAAATATTCTTATTTCAGAACGATAATCATTCTGCGCAAGCCCAGCTGAGCTGATCAAGCAGCAGAACAATCACTATTCCAGTCGTAATTCAGCAGGTATAGATAGAGAAGTATTACTTATATACTAATTCAGACGCCAGCTTCCTTTCTGTGTTTTTTTAATTGTCCCCTGGATTTTTCAAGTCGATATGGTTTTATTTATAGCGCTTATTAAAAATAATTTGGGTTTCCTTCTAGCAAATACTTTCTTTGTTTGTTATTAACAATAATAACAGCGAATTCATGGTTTTTTAAAAATATCTCAAAAACTACTACTGCACCTACAAAAAATCATCGTGATTGAAAGTTGCTTGAAATATTGAAATACATAAATTATCATCTGACGTATTTTCGCGTAGAAGCAGTTTTTGCGAAAATGTAACTCCTAGCATCATGTCCCTAAAATTTTTCAACTGGATATTGTTGTAATCGAGCAGTTTATTACGAATAATTTGGTTTTTCAGTTTTCAAATACTTTTTTTGTTTATTATTAAAAGTGATAATGGTCAAAATGTGGCTTTTCAACAATAAATCAAAAACGACTGCTCTTATTACGAATAAAGTTATTAAAATGTGTTGAAGACAAAGTGCATAAAGTATTATTTAAAGCATTTTAGTGCAGGTGTAGTAGATTTTGCAAAAATCGAACCTAAACTTTTAACTATATGTGAAATGCTCACTTTCTTTCGCATTTCAATATATCAAAAACAAGTAAGATAAGTTATTATAAAGTAAATAAATCAACACCCTTCCCACTAGAAAGCAGTGTATAATAAAATATAGCAAACTCAACAAATTCAATAATTAATTGAATAATTAAGAATAAGGAACGACAACGTAATGCGAAGTAAACATGAAAACATAATTAAACTCGAAGTAAAATCAGTTAGAAAAATCAATAATAATAGTAAAGTCTCGTAAAACAGTCAGGATAAAATAGAACACCGATACGCACGCACACATTGCGGTTCTACAGCAGAGGCAAGAGACCAAGCGAAGCACACCGATATGCACGCACACACTACGACTCTACGGCAGGAGACTACTACGGAGACACACCGATACTAAAACCGAGCCACTACAAAATATAACAAATACAGCACAGCACAAGTAGAGAGAAAAATAAGAAGTCTACTGTACATCATGGACCGCGCATACCAGAAAGCGGTGCATATAGCACTATCGGGAAGTGTCACATGATTCACGCGCTCTGGAAGCTCAAGGAGCCGCCAAAGAGGACACCGCGCGAGTCGGCTCGTAGTAATGCATAGAAAAGCTTCTATAAGCCTGCAGATAAGAAAAAGTAAATCAGAGGCGAGTTTGATAGGAGAGGAGCACAAGGGGACTCGATGTACTAGAGAAGAGGATTTTTACTCTGGTTTTCTGATTGGCCCTCCCTGCAACGCCACTTGCATTAAACGTTCAAAATAAGGCAAGAAGCTACATCTAGGCCTCCTAATTGGCCAAACACCCACCCCGCCGAGGAGACGAAAAATCGGAGATCGCCTCTGCTACGAGAGCATAAAGAGCCCAGCAACAGGTCCTCACGTCCTCAGTCTGCTTCAAAAATCGTTTCCACGCCAACGCTTTGCCCGAGCCCGGTCCGGTATAACATCTTGGAACTTAGAATATTTTTTAATCATTTAAAACCTAGAAAAATTTTGGTCGTACAACACTTATAAAATTTTCCACTTTATTGAACTAGCATACGTTGTTGTTCGTCATTCTTGACAAACCGAAATAATTCATAGAACTTTAGATAGTTGCGAGCAAGCGTTATTTTCAAGTTGTTTAAAATTGAATAAAATAAGAAAAAACGAAATCGCGAGTGTATTTTGAACCTGGAAACGCCTGACTCCTTGCGAACCAATCCACCCTCGCATTTACTCTGCTTTGGAAGCTGAGCCAAAGCTGCTGAAAGGACGTGCTGGGAGCAGAGAGGATCAGCAGCAGAAAATACAGAAAGATAGGTGACACATTACTAAACAGGCTGCACGCCTCTATTACGCATCACTTCTCTTTTTCTCTCTTTCTCTCTGCGTTTCATAAAAAGTTAACAGCACCACTCGAAAGCGTAGCGAAATATAAGTCTGCGATACAACCATAACGATAGGAGTGACGTCTTATTTCACCAACTGTCAAGAGAGAATTAATTTAAATTATTCACCTCAGTGCGGGATTCCAATTAAAAATATACAAGGGCAATAGTAGTTTCAAAAAACTTTCCGGCGACTGCTGGAGGCTGTTCTTTCTTAGATCGCAAAGGTAGTCAGGCACCGAGGACGCTAAGACTCTGCGTTCAAAGCTTTATCGTCCTCTGTGCTCATGAAGCAAACCAACCCGAAGAGTTACTGTCCGGTGACAACTTTCAATAGTTTAGGACATAACATATGCTATGCTGTAATTCAAATTGAATTTTTCTTTAAACATTTTTTTATAAGTTTATTTAAAACTCATTAAAAGGTTATGAAATCAGTTTAAAAAAATACCTTTTACAAGGTAAAATGTTGGCAACTATAAGTTTTGTACCTATCTTCACCATTCTGTATCTTACAAGGAAAGGTACCCAACCCGAACTCACCGATTTTGATGATTTTCATATATGTTGTAGAACATAAAAAAATAAGAGACACGTATTTTTTTTTATCGGCTAATTTTCACTTTTAAGGGGTAAAAACATCCCCTAAAGTTAACCCCCAAAAAGCGTTTTTTTTAAATATCTCGGCTTAAAATTAATATTTTTCAATGAAACAAATTGGAGGTTATTTCTTACAAAAAGAGCAAGTATTTCATGGTGATTTGAAGAGTAAGGGTAGCATCCCCTATTTTTATCATTTTGTATGTAACAAATAACGTCTCGTTTTATGTTTCAATCAAAGATTATTTATTTTTCTGCTTTTATAAATTAGCATAATTTCAAAAGTAATTTCATAAATTATAAAGTATTTCATAAATTGCATAATTATATAATTTTATAAATTCAAAAAGTCCACACTTTTTTGCAAATGAAAAAACATAGGTTAATAAAATTAGTTTATCAAACTCTTTTGCGTTTTGTAATAAAATTTAATGTTGTCAAACTTGGGAGTTTTTCATTGTTACAATTATTTCGTAAGCCAAACGTTTTTTAGATGAATTCTCGAAGTAATGATTATTGTATCTATAGTAAAATATTTACAGTCTGGAATTCCGTAATAATACTATTTGATACGATTTAATGAATTTATCAAAAAATCTAAATTTAATAATAAATATTATTCTAATTATTATTATTATTTTTCATTATCATTGCTATTATCAGTATTACTGTTATTATTGCTATTGCAATTATGCTTATTCTTCTTATTATTATTATTATTATTATATTACTATGATAATTTTTGTTATTGGTAAAAATACATAAAAGAATATTAATACTCGAACTTCATTTGCAATTAAAGAACACGTTGTTATTGAAAGGGAATTTTATATGCATTCATTAGTTTAATGAATGTTATCGTACATTCAATGATAATTCCACAGATAAATGTCTTTCACTCGTAAAAGTTGTTGACAATATGTGCGAATCAGTATGTTCTTTTTTTAGATTGTTTTCATCGAGTGTTTACCTCAGCTGCCTGTGTTATTTTTTAGGCAGTGAGTGAGTTTTGTGGGTATTCTAGTTCGATGCCGGAAAGTACGAATAGTACGTCTTTTTGTTTGTCAGTGGTATCATACAGTTGTAGAACATTTTCTTTAGTGATTTTATATATATTTACATTATTCAATTTCAAAGTGAATAAAAGTTGAATAAAACCAAAAATAGAGTTTTCCGAACATCACAAAGTGGAACGAGAATTCTTCTCCAATGCATAAATTAATGATTTGATTCAATTTACATTCACTCGTTTTATTCTGGTAGAAATGTAGCAGTCGTGCCTTACATGCAAAAACACAGCTTGTATAAATTTTACCGCTTGTTTTCATTTTAGATTGAAAAATGAAAATTAATCCGTTAAACGTTCTAAACTTATTATTAGCATACTTTCAAGCGTTAAACATACCAGATAGTGTCACGAATTATCACGAAACAGAGTTGGCCGAAAAAATAAAAGAAATTTTAATAGATGCAACACATGATTTCAACGATGTAGAAATGATTACTGATGACTCTTTGGATTTTCAAGAAGAGTATAAAGATCATAATGTGGAAATAATTGAAGATGAAGTGCAACATCATTTTCCTGGTCCGGATATAGCACCAACAAATCAATGTACAGCAGATAATGAAGAACTAGATTTTGAATCCAAAAAAAGAGCTGTAGAATTTTGGAGAAGTAGCAAAACGAAGCAAAATTTAAGTCTCAAAACAGTGCAAAACAGATTCAAAAAAGTATCATCTATTAGTCAGCTACGTCGTTGGGCTCATTCAATTAATAAAGGTGGCACGTATAGAGAAAAAGTAGCACAAATTTGTCAGTATACCCTGGATAATTTTCAAGCAGCTCTCGACAGTGGTTCAATTATCCATGATGAAGATATAATTCGATGGGCCTTACAAGCTAAAAAAGAAATTGGTTTTGATGATATTAGATTCAAAGCTTCTAAACATTGGTTACTCAAATTTAAGCAAGCACACCGAATAGTTTCTAGGAAAATAAATAAGTTCATAACAAGAAAAAGACTAGAAAGTAGTGCAGAACTTACGGCTAAAGCTGAAGCATTTATCGATGACGTTAAATCGTGTATACCAAGGATTGGACTCGAAAATTTGTATAATACAGATCAGAGCGGATTTTAGCTAGAAATGCAATCTGGAAGAACATTAGCAGTAGAAGGAGAAAAGCAAGTGCAATGTCTGGTACAGTCAATTTCAGCAACAACGCATAGTTATACTATACAGCCACTAATATCAGCTACTGGACAACTGTTGTCACCGCTATTTCTTGTTTTAAAGGAACCAAGTGGCAAGTTTGGCCCTATTGTAGAACAAAACATATTTAGACCAGAAAACGTGTACGTGGAAGCATCCAAATCGGGAAAATTAACAACAAGTAAGGGAACTAATAACAATTTTTACATTGTAATATCGTTGATCAGTTAATTAGTAAGTCGTTTAATTGCAGATCACTTCAAAATCTGGTTGGAAAAAATATTTTATCCCTATGTAGGCCATCACTCAATACTATTACTTGATTCTTGGAGTGGTCATTGTGACAAAGTTATAGAAGAAACAATGCCACAAAATAAAATTATTAACATAAAAAAATTCCAACTGGAACCACAGGAAAAATACAACCACTTGATGTCTATGGATTCCGTATTTGGAAAAACTTTGTCCGAACATTTTCTGATAATGTAATGTTAATGGATCATGATATGAATTTACATGTGAGAAATAATATAATTAAACTTCAATCATTGGTTCACAACCAACTGTCTTCACCGAGATATATAGATTTGTTTAAATATTCCTGGTATAAAAGCGGTTACGTCAATGAAAAACCAGATAAATTTGATAATCCTATAGATTTCAGTTTTGGAAAGTCTTGTGCAACACATTGTGAAATAGAAGGGTGCACAAACATTGCAATTGTACGATGTGGTTGGTGCAAAAAAGCATTGTGCTTTAAACACTTTTATGAGGACTACCATTATTGTAAAAACATCGTAATAATATATTTTATGCTCAATACAAAAAATGCACTATGGCAAAAGATAAAAGATTGTAGATTATTATTATACTCTAATATTATAAACAAAAATACATTATAAGTTGAATTTACAATAAAGGAATTTCAAGAACATTCTGATAACAATTTCTACGGAAATTATAAAACTGCTTCACACACATAATTTTCTTGTTTACAAATTTAGGAATTTGAGGTGGTTTGGTTAAAAAGCACAACCATTTAGCCTGTTTGTTCTTTAGGGGTTTAGGGTTTAAGGCTCTTTAGTTCACATGTACAGGCTACAAAGATAACACATTTATAACAAGTTTTTATGAAAGTTAAAATTTTTTTTCGACATTTTCGTCCACCACATTGGTTCCGCCATTTTGAATTTTCAAAATCTGATATCAGATTTGCAAAGAGCGATCTCGAAAACCCTTATATACAAACCTTCTACAAAATATTATGGATTGAAGTATACTTATAGTTATTTTGTGTTAGGGGTGGATTACCCCCTAAAGGGTAGTATCTATGAAAAAATCGAAAAACTTAATTTGTTTATTATAGATGTTTACAAATTTTTTCCAATTTTTTTAGTCGTTTAAAACTTTTTTATTATATAAAATTTTTTTTCGATATTTCCGTCCTATTGGTTCCGCCATTTTGAATTTTCAAAATCTGATACAGATTTGTAATCAGCGACCTCGAAAACCTCTATATACAAACTTTCTACGAAATATTATGTATTGAATTACATATTTACAGTTATTTTGTGTTAGGGGTGGTTTACCCCCTTAGGGGTAATATTTATGAAAACACCGAAAGACGTCAACTAAATTTTGTTATTGAGGATGTTTAAACATTTTTTCCTATTTTTTTTAGTCGGTTTAAACATTTTTATTATAAAATTATGCCAAAAAATATATGTTTTCAACCCCTAAAAAATAGGGGATGCTACTCTTACTCTTCAAATCACCATGAAATACTTGCTCTTTTTGTAAGAAATAACCTCCAATTTGTTTCATTGAAAAATATTAATTTTAAGCCGAGATATTTAAAAAAAAACGCTTTTTGGGGGTTAACTTTAGGGGAGGTTTTTACCCCTTAAAAGTGAAAATTAGCCGATAAAAAAAAATACGTGTCTCTTATTTTTTTATGTTCTACAACATATATGAAAATCATCAAAATCGGTGAGTTCGGGTTGGGTACCTTTCCTTGTTAGTATTATAATTAAGATCTCCTCTAAAAAGTTATGCAATCCTCAAAGAAATTGTCCAATGTTTATAGCTTACAAAAGTTTTTCTGTATTTTTATCAATACACGCTAATAAATTTAATGAAATCAGTTTTAAAAATGTCAAGTCTTAAAAATCAACACACTGACAAAAATCATTACTCACTCCAAGAAGAATCAATCTCACTATAACTTAAAGGTAAAAACTGCTTTGTGTTTCATGATTCTCTCACATCTATATGTTCTAAAACTAATCCAAATCATTTTGTGCAAAAAAAAATGAGTAAAATCATAAATATAAAAAAATCAACTAAATTCCTCCTAATTATATAGAAGAATCATTTAAACACAAAGCGGATTTTGATCTTATATAGAAAATAAGATGGTTTTACTTTTCAAAATTATTTTTTTAATGCTTACTTGTCGTCCCGTTGTCTTATAGTCTATCGATGAAACACTGGCATTATTACTTTTAAGGTGTAAATCTGTTAGATAATCTACATTATATTAAAGTGGAACAAATTTTCTCTGGTTCTCCGGGCCACTAGCCCTACGTCACACTTTTTTAGATATTACCTTATCTTTTTATATAAAAATGATGAACCATAAAAAGTTTGGGCCTTAAAAAATTTAGGGCTTTTACCAACTTTGGGCCTTAAAATTTTTGGGCCTTAACAAATTTTATTTATGGTTTTACAATTTTTAGGTCTTAAAATTTAGGTCTCACAATTTGTTTTCAGACATTTTTAACCTTTAAATATTTGGGCCCTAAAACATTTAGGCCTTGAAATTATTTTTATGCAAAAAAATTTTAACTTTAACATAAATTTGGGCCTTAAAAAATGTTAAACCATCAGAAAATATATGGATAACCTTTAGAAAATATATTGTCTTACAAATGTTGGGTCTTGAAATTTGGGCCTCACAATTTGTATTCAGACATTTTTTATTTATTTATTTATTTATATAAATTAACGGGCATAAGTGCCCTTACAAAAATATAAAATTCAGGTACATGAACAATTGTAAAAATAATAAACAATATATAAAACAACAAAAATATTATGAAATAAGCAAGAATTACTTTATCCTTTAATGTTTCGTCATTCATTTCTATGTTAATCTGTAATGATGTCTCCTTTTGATATCATGTTAACAGGTATTTTAAATAATTCATTTTCTTTTTCATATAAATTTAAACGTTTTCCATCACCAACATTTAATAGCCATTGTTTGCACTAAATTTTCGATTACTTCAATTCGACTACCGTGTCGAACTACCGGTAATGTTTGTCTAAAATCTCCTGAAACAAGTATAGATTTACCACCAAATATTGCTGTTACGTCACATAAATCTTGAAAAAGAAGATCAACTGCTTCAAAAGCAAATTTCGATGTCATTGATATTTCATCCCATATTATAATTTGTACATCTTTAAGTTTCCTTCCATTTACAGAATTAGGTTTAACATTACATGTTGTACGGTCATTAATATTCAGTGGTAATTTAAATGTTGTATGTACTGTTTTTCTATTACTAAGTAAGTTCGCTGCAATACCTGTCCAAGCAACACATAAAAATGTTATATTATGTAATTTTAAGTAATCTATTAAAACATTAAGTAAATAACTTTATCCACTCCCGCCTGGTCCGTCAGTAAAAATACACTTATCCTGTTTATAATTTAAACTTTCTAAAACTGCATCATATATATTTATTTAATTAATGTTAAGGGATGTAATTTTCTTTTGTAATTCATTTAGCATATTATTTTCTTTAAACAAAAATTTTGGATTATCAAATTCTTCAATGTTCATTGTTATGTTAAGCAAATTAAATTCACTTAACGTAAAACTGTTTGTTTGCATTACTTTTTTAATTGCATTTAGTGCTATATTTTCACCTGCACATTCTTCATATTTATGATGATAAAAATTAGTCTTATATTTTTCATATAATTCTCGTGCATTGATAGGGTTATGAAAAATACAGATAAAAGCAAACAATTCACATAGTAATGTTCGAAACTGTATTTGTATTGCTTCTTATAAACATTTATCCCACTCTTTATCTTCATTGACAAGCTGTTTTGCTATAGCAGCTTCATAAAATGTAGGATATAAAACTCCGTTAACAGTATGTTAATCTTCAAATGAGGTTGGCCCTTTAACATGTAAAAGTAATAATCTTATAAAGTATCGTTCTCGGTCTTTCGGATTTACTAAATACATTCTGCTTAATACTGGTTTATTACATTTTTTCCTTTTGTTCCATGTTTTTAGTTTTTCGTTAAATGCGTAATGTATTGTGAAACGGTCCGCGAAGGGTTAATACGCGAACGCGATGGATTCGAGACCCGAGGTTAGTAAAGCGGGAGAGAAGCACATTCGAAGAGCGATAGCAGTCTTTGATCCACCCGGTAATATCTATTGAGTGGACAAAAGACCTCCCTATCCTCTGTAATGGCCGAGCCACCAGAGGAGATCTGCTCGTGTGTAGAGGGATATGAGTAGGGTATTCGCACTACGCATATCCCGCACACTTAGGTAAACCACGCAGCTATTAGACTGATGTGTGAGGTACTACCATCTCACCATGAGTCTAGAACCAGATGCGCCACCTAAATGCAGGTTACTACCATCCTACACCGGTGACACAACTGATGGGGGGATGGGAGTGTGTAATGCTAAACAAGGGTTAACATAGTTTATATGTTTTAAATGTCTTTCATTTATTTATTTAATCATTTAATATTCAATTATAAGCGATGCTGGATCTCAATCTACAAGGAGAGGGAGTGAACTGCACACATACTCTTCGAGAGCCTGGGGCTCATGGATTACTGGGTATGGTGGAGACCGGAGCAAGCAGCGAGTACTGCCATTCGCACGTTGCTCAGTTGAGAGCCAGATCATGAATGCTCGCTGCTGGCTCCGGGGCTCCTTATATACCCGGGATGCTCCCTCTCTCCTGTGTTATATGCGCGCACGTCATCTACCAGCGCTTAGGTAGACTATTTACATGTAGCTACTAGCGCCACTCGGTCGGTGACTTGCCTACGCCAGGCAAGTTATCTGTTGCTGTTCTCTTATCCCCCGGGCTGAGCCTGCCGTCTCAATTGGTATATCAGAATACAGATAATTTCTTGCATCAAGATCAGTTTGATTTAATTTAAAAAATGCGGTTAATGTCATTTCTATTATTTTATTCTTAATTTTTTCTTCCTTCCTTTTTTCAAAATATACATATTGTTGATCTTTATCGTGAATAGCTAATCTTTTTATAACATACGAAATTTCGTGTACACAATATTCTAATAATCTAAACATAGCTTCAGGAGGACTTTAATATCTTGTATTAAGATATTGATTGATTTCATCATATTTGTATTCGTCTTCTTCCATACTAAAAGTTTGATCCTTACTGTTATTATCTTCTTCAAAATTGATATCTGCAATACGAATTTCAACAAAAGCACAATCATGACCTTTATAACAGTATTTAAATAAGTATTTAATACATTGGATAGTTGAATGTACTTCTACATTAATATGACAGTTAAACTTTAATACTAAAAAAGGTTATAAGGTACAACCATTTGATTATCAGCTGTTCTTTGAGAATTTTTGTTTTAATAATTAATTTTAATGCTATCATTTCTTCGTTTGTACATTGGATATCCTGTTGCTTGGAAACTTGTCTCATTATAATAATTTTTTGGAAAATTTTTTGTACATTTTTTTGTATTTTTATCCATACAAGGAGAATTTTTATTTATTACTCCACAAGGCCCATGAATCATAAACTGTTTTACAATGCTATACAAACGTGGATAAAAATTTTTGTTTGGAATTTCTGCATTTATTAAATTATCTACTTTTTCAGGAGTATCGAATTTATAATTTTCATCTAAAAATAGTAACATATGCATATGAGGTAGACCTCGTTTTTGAAATTCGATAACGTAAGTATATTCAATACTTTTTCCTAAAATTCCATCTTTTATAACAAGTTCTTTAAATTCTTTCACTTCTTGTTGAAATACTTTAGATACAATATCTGGTCGATCAATTGCATTTTCATATTTTTGTAAGTGTTCTGTAACTTCTTTCCAATTCGGATTACATGTCATCGTCAAAAATAGATCAAGTTTTCCATAAAGATTAACTAGTGACATAGAGCAATATAATTTTGTTTTAAATGCCTAAGACTTCCAGTGAAATTCGATGGTAAATGAACATTTTCCCGATTTTTATATTTTCAGAATTTTCTTTTTTGTGCACATAATCCATCACACCTTTATAGCAATCGCTTCGTAAATTATTTTGATTTTTTCTTATAAAATATAATCTGGAGCTTTCTACTTTAACAAACGCGTCTATTATTGCCTGTTGAGATACCTTGCCTAAATTAAGATACGGATTAAATTCATTTCTTACACTGAGTCTATAATTATAAAACTGCAAATTAGAAATATTAGTTTTACCAAATTTACACTTTATATTAGGCATCCATCCATAACCACCATCTGGATGTATAAGTGGATGTCATTGGATCAGTGTGTTTACTTATAAGAGGTATGCTAATCGGTTTATCATGCCTTGAATATATATATATATATATATATATATATATATATATATATATATATATATATGGGAGGTTTCACGTCAACCGGATCATCAGTGACAATGCTGACGGAATTCCAAAATCAAAAATGGCGGAATCAAAATGGTGGACATTATACCTCCACCAAACCCATTTTACCGCAACAAATGATTTTTGATCAGTTTAAAGTATCGATATGGGGGTTTTCAGGGTCACTGAATCTTATTTTAACCTCGACATTTCAAAATTCGAAATGTTGGATCCAAAATGGCGGACATTATACCACCACCAAACCAATTTTACCGCAACAAATGATTTTAGATCAGTTTAAAGTATCGATATGCGGGTTTTCGGGGTCATTGAATCTTAGCTTGACCTCGAAATTTCAAAATTTAAAATGGTGGATCCAAAATGGCGGACATTATACCGCCACTAAACCAATTTTACCGCAACAAATGATTTTAGATCAATTTAAAGTATCGATATGGGGGTTTGTCAGGTAAATGGTTATAAATGTATTATCGGAATCAGTATTTGTGCACATGAATCTTATATTTTTCCGGTCTATTAGATTTAGAATTATCTGTCTGCGGTTTTTGCACTTACATTTTTCTATTGTTCTGTGTATATGTATATGCCTGCGTGGATGAAAAAAATTATAATTTAGCCAAATGAATCAATCTTTAATGTCATTTTGTGCACTCTTATCAATTCTGGCTCCTCGTTCGTGGAGTTTTTCTGGTGATAAATGGCTTTCGCCGATATCATAAATTACTCTGTTCCTAGGTTCATTGGCATTTGAGTAATGCATGACTTTCAACGTTTCATTATTTTCTGGGATAAATCCATGCCCCATTTGTATGTTTGTGACAGGTGGACAGTTTTTAAATCTCTTTGTTAGGAATTGACGAGTTTGTTCGTAATCTTTTTTGGTGTATAAGAAAAATTTTATATTGAATAATCGCCCATTAGCCCATGAATAAAGAGCTTTAACATCTAGAATTGCTTCATTTTTTGCAGCTTGTAAGCTCGCTCTTATAGCTTCTCTCTTTACTATTGCTCCAACTCCATTGCAACTACCTTTTCCGTGTGCTGTTGCAAAACAGTGCCATTCAGCATCAACGCCAAAATCTCTCTTATGACTCATTAAACTACTCATTTGATAACGATTTTTAAAATGCTGTTTAGCACCATCAGTAGCATATATTACCTTTTTTACTGTGGGACAAACCTTGCGAATTTCAGGTATAAGCTTTTGCTGCATTATGTATACTGCAGTGGCATCATGAGTAGTACAGTCGGACATAGATAATGTACTGAAATGCTTTAGCTTGCCTTCAGATTTATAATAAACAACAGCAGGTAAAATCGTACTTTGATCATTATTAAAATGAAATGCGTGTGCAGCATCTTGAGCTGTAAAAGCATAGTTCTCAGCAAAATCCAATTGAGTAAGAACCTCTTCATCTGAAAGATTATTTTTCTTCCCAGAAATAAACTTTGATTGTTCCTTAGCGATGAAGTGATGAGGTATCAATTTTTCTAGGCTAGAACATAAAGTTTCAATAAATTCTTGCGATGTTAGGCATTGTTTTATCAAAGTGTATCTATCGGTTGATTGCCACGTGCTGAAGATGACTTGATCAATATTGTGCTCATCCATAATGTTCTCAACGTAATTAGAAAGCTTTTGAATGTCTGGACAAAATTTGCATTCATTCAAATAACAACTTGGTTTGGGATCCTCACATAGAACGAAATTCAAACAATCTTTATAATTCTTCAGAATATTGTTTGAGATTTTTTCTATATTTACTGCGTCAATCATCGCCTTGAAATTTTGGTGTATCGTACATACACATACATTGTGTGTACCAGAGGATCCTGCAACTGTTTTGCTTTACGAGCCATTCTGTGAGACACACCAAATTGGTTCATAATTTTACTTATTGCCCAGTGTTCGGGCAAAATAGTAAGAGTACTGACACGTAATGGATCGTTCTCCGGCAGGGATTGGAATTTGTTTTTAAGTCAAGTTAAAATATCTATAAGATCATCTTGCATAGGTGCATCCGTGTTTGAAAGGTGATTCAGTCTCTGATTCAAAATCAACACTCATACTGACGTTTGGAGATTACAAATCATGTAGTTTGTAAAAGGATTTTCTACATATATCACAAATCAGTGAAGATGTTGGATAATAAGGATAGACATCTTGAAATTCTTTGGAGATCTTCCTAAGAGATTTGCTGTGTCCTGTATTAATATCAAATGGATTAACGCATCTATTGGTACGATATTTTTTCGCAGGAGAAAACATTGTTGTAGGATATGAGAAAGCACAACCAAAACGAAAAAAAAATGTTAGAAATAACAAAATTACGGCTAGTACAGTTGAATAAGGAGTTGCCGATAATTTAAGACTATTAATACCTATTAACTATCCTAAAAAGGACTGTTGGAGAAAAAGTCGCCTATGAATAAAGCCGCTGATGGACTTGCTCACCAACTATCCTGAAAAAGACTGTTGGAGAAAAAGTTGCCGATGAAGAAAGCATTCCTTGAAGAAAATATTCCTTTCTATGGGTTGCTAAACGTGGGAAGGGGTTGGGGGTGTAGGTAAAAAAGAGGGATGAAATAAATCACTTGAAAGCAATAAATTCCTTTGCCACAAGACAGTTTTATTTGCTGAAGTCTTTGCACAAGTTGTCATTGGACACGAGCCGTGTACTTACAGCATTAGGCTGTTGGAAGAGGGGCGAGGTACAGCGCTGGACCCGGCCTCCTTATGTGCCCTCCGCGACGCTTCTTCACTTGTGGGTAATGCGCAGCCGCCTAGCGCCGCGGTGATAAGCGCTGCAGCGTGCGTGGCGTGTTCGGCGGGTTGCGCGTTAGCAGGGGCTTTTCGCGAGAGAGCCTGCGGGTGGTTTATGACAAATATCCGCCAGTTTATATTGGCAATATTGAATTTTGAAATTTCGAGGTTAAAATAAGATTCAGCGGCCCCTTAAACTCCCATACCGATACTTTAAAGTGATCTAAAATCATTTGTTGCGGTAAAATTGGTTTGGTGGTGGTATAATGTCCGCCATTTTGGATCCAACATTTCGAATTTTGAAATGTCGAGGTTAAAATAAGATTCAGTGACCCTGAAAACCCCCATATCGATACTTTAAACTGATCAAAAATCATTTGTTGCGGTAAAATGGGTTTGGTGGAGGTATAATGTCCACCATTTTGATTCCGCCATTTTTGATTTTGGAATTCCGTCAGCATTATCAATAATATATCCTATCATGAGTTGTACATGCTTTTTGGTGGGATATTTCACAAATTAGAACATTTTTACTATTGTTTTTGTTGAATGTGCTATGAAAACGTGGGTTTGAGGCTCCATATTTTATGCGCCACATTGGATTTTTGAAAAGGCCAGAACTTTTTCAAAAGCCCTTGACCAGACGATCATTTTGAGACCTCAAACGTCTTGTTGGGTTAACCCAAATTTTGGGTGCACTGATGGTCCGGTTGACGTGAAACGTCCCATATATATATATATATATATATATATATATATATATATATATATATAACAATATCACGTTCTATTGGTGGATGCCATCTTCACCAACAAATATCATTGCAACTTCATTACATGTACCTTCATTATATTTATTTTTATCTAAATTATCATTTCTTATAATTGACATTATAATATTATTTGGTTTGCAATTCCTTTCATTAGACCGTTTTAATTCTTCTTTTTCTGCCTTATACATCATTTTATAAGCTTTAGCATATTGATTAACTTTTCTCAATAAACTGTCTTATTGACTTAGTAAATCTAAATTTGTATTATGAATACTTTTATTATTTTGACGTTGTGTCATTGCCATTACATTATCCAGAACATATAATTGACCATATTTTCGCGTATCATTTTCATTTGGATGTAAAGCATAAATATTGTGATATACTTGACCACAAATTCTAATTACTTGCGGACCCATACCAGATAATTTGTCGAAATTCGCTCTAAAACTTGCAAACGCCAAAGAATTATTATATGATCGTATCTTTTTACGAAAATTCATACTTTCAGCTGAAAATCCTGTAGCCAATAACTTTAATTATTCGGGGTAACAAGGAGTTTCTGGTAAATTTATTTTATCCTTGTGACAACAATTAGAAAATTCATTTCGAATATACTCAAAAGCCAAATGTTTTGCATTGCAAGATTTACAAATCTCAGACATAGGACCTAAATAATTTTCTGTAACTAGATTTTCATCGAATTGTATGTTTGATATTCGGCCTACAATATTTAAAGTTTCAGTAAATGTTACATTTATTTGAGTTCTGTTTTTAATAAATTTATTATTTTTTATCACATTAAATTCGTCGTATGTATTTTCATAACTTCCATTTTCATTTAATTTTAATTTTTGTATTAATACAATTGGTTCTTTCATTTTTGGAGACAATGTTGTAAAATTTTTTTTCTTGCAACTTTTTATATCGATCTTTATTGTACTTCCAATAAGTTTCTTTCTTGCGCATTGCTTCTTTATTCTTTGCTTTTTTAGCATTGATTTTGTTAAGTTTTAGCATTGATTTTGTTAACACCACCATTTTTCAGTTTCATTGAATTTATTATGTTTATTATTTCAGTCGTATTTGTATATGAATACATTTTCACAGAAAAATGTATTCATATTATTTGCTATTTCGGTTTTGTCGCTTATCTTGTCAACCCTTATATAATGGTATCATAGATTTTGTTTCATTTTCCCTATTTTAGTATTTATTATTTCCCATAGTTTTTTTTATGTTTGCATTATTTTGAACTAGGTCTTGGTCATAATTGGTTTTAGCATCTATTATTACCTTGTCTAAGATTTGAGTATAGGTTTTGTACTAAGATTTGAGTTGATTATTCTGAATATCTAATTGCTATAAATTATACAAGAATTCTTTATGCCTACAATACCAGAGATATATCTTTGAAGAAGTTGCATAGAAATTCCTGACTTAAGTAATCACAGTCCAACAAATCGATTTTAAAATCAGCCATTACTAGGTGATTTTTTACATTTTTCTTTTAAATTAAATAGTTATTTAAATCTAGTATGAAAACAGTCTTTGTTATTCCATGCGACTTATACAAGGCCAAAATTTCAAGATTACTATTATTATTTAATTTTATACACGTATTTATTATTTTAATTCTTCCAGCATCAACTACTTCTGTACTTTTTACTAAATTGTTATTTACAAAAACAATGACTCCATCATTTCTATTTATTCTACTATTATTATAGTCACTCTTATATTCATAGCTTAGTCCTTTTAACTCGTATAAATTATGATTACATTGCTCCAAAGTTTTGGTACAAACAATAACAGGTGGTTTAATAATTAAGCTTTTAAATAAAATTTTTCTGTTAAAATTATTCATGTCACTACATACTTTTTCTTTCTGGACAGAGTCTTTTTATATAATGTCTAAAAAATCGAAAGTATCCATTTTTATTATTTTTTTTCTAATGCTTTTAGTTTGTTACCGTTTTTTTTTCTATCTGCGATGTAGATAGTTTTTGCTGGGATACCTGTTGTGATTGTATTTTCAGTAATTGTTTTTGTTGACGACTCCTAATAGTTTGCTATTCTTGCTCTTGTTGTGTAGTTTGGGTTTGTTGTTGCAGCTGGTTTAAAGTACTTGAATTTAAATTCGTCGGTATAATCGGTCCATTAGTCGTCTTCTGTGACTTGAGCCTTTGGAAGTCGCGAAGGGTGTGAGGAGACCAAATTTGAGAAAGATATGTGAAGTTAGGAATTACAAGGGATTTGTATAGATTTTAGATGTTTAGATTTATGGTTTTATTGTTGTACATTATGTTGTACATATTTAAATATAGTAAATACAAATAAGATAAAAAATTGTTGTGTAAGAAGTCATAGTGTGAAGAGTAAATGGAATGAGGTGAAATGAGATGGATGGGTGTGTATGTTTGTGTCATGTTTGCGTGTTTTCCAATTTAAAGAAGTATGATTTAGCTGTTTGTTTAAAGTGTGATATGGATGTGTGTTGCGAAGGTGAAATGGTAGGCTATTCCAGAGGCAGGAAGCACTGATGAATAATGAGTTCCTCAGCGTCTTGAAGGACGGGATGTCCAGGGGGGTCACCTCACCCCCTACAGGCCTGAGCGCGACGTGGAAATCAAAATAGGCTAATAGGTAGACAGGTACGGAGGTGTTGAACATTTTCCTTAGAAAAGAGGCCATGAAGTATTTCCTACGACCGGCGGTGGTAAGCCATTGCAACTCACGCCTATAAGGGGAGATGTGCTCGTCCCTCCTTACACCGTAGATATAACGGATCCTCGTTTTGACAAGCCTCTGTAGCCTCAAGTCAAGTTCCTGTGTCAGGTCACAGTAAGTCAGTGAACAGTAATCGATGATGGGAAATAGGAGTGCTTGCACCAAGTGTTGGCGCAACCTAAGGTTAGTGCTCTTCCTAAAAAAATGGAGACGGTACATTAAAGAGTGAGCACGTTTACAAATTTGTGTAACGTGCTTTTTCACCGTGAGTTTGGAGTCTAGCACCAAACCCAGATTGCGCACCGATGATTCGTAGTCGACCTGGGCTCCCCTTATATTTATATAGGTGTAAGCAGTAGTAGGTAGAACATTTATATAGTAGGGGGAGCCCAGGACGATTGCTTTAGTCTTAAGGACATTAAGTTTAAGACCATTTGATGCAGCCCAGCCCATTATCCTCTCGGCGTTAGCACTCATCCTGACAGAGCAGGAATCAAGCTCCTCGAGGTGGCATTGGCTGTAGATCTGCAGGTCATTCGCGTAGATTAGATGGGACACATCTGAATCTAGACAAAAGCCAATATCATTGATGTACAACGTGAACAACAAGGGGCCTAAAACTGACCCCTGTGGAACACCGGTGTTTAATGGTAGAAAAGTTGAGAGTTCGTTGTTGTCACCAATGACGGCCTGTTCTCTTCCCGCGAGGTAAGATGCAAGCCAGCAGATAACCTGCTTGGAAAAGCCGAAAGAGGATAGCTTTCCGAGTAGCTTGACGTGACACACAGTATCAAACGCCTTGCTAAAATCAAATAGAAGTAGCAGAGTGACCTCTTCCTGTCTATCCCAAGCCTGATATCATCAGTCAGCTTAATTAAGCCAGACTGCGTGCTGTGGTCAGTGCGAAAGCCAGTTTGTAAATTGTCAAGGTAAAGTCTTGTTTCGAGATATTCAGAGATTTGCTTGTGCACCAGCCACTCTAGCGCCTTAGACAGGAAACAGAGTAGAGAGATCGGACGGTAATCAGTTACAGCTGTTGAAGAGTTAACTTTGTTTAGTGCTCTTACGATCGATGATTTCCAGGCTGAAGGAAAGCGTGCCTCGCTCAGAGACAGGTTAAAAACTTGACAAAGTAAAGGAGCGAGTATTGGCAGTGCTTTGGAGATTACAACCTGTGGGATGCCATCGCTTCCCCTGGCCTGGGTGTTAAAGTGTGATACTGCAGCCGACACGTCCGACTCCATGATAGCCCTGAAGATGAAGTGTTTATTGAGAGCATCTGAAGAGAACCGAGCAGGTGAAGGAGATTTAGAGAGAGTAATACCAAGATTTTCAAGCTCTTTCCAGATCTCTGCAACGTCGGTCAAGGTAGACAAGCGTGAATAGTAGTAATTCAGCCTGGTTTCCTCAACCTGTTTATGAGCGTCGTCTCTTGCGATTCTATAGAAGTATAGATTCCAAGACTTCTGCGAAAGTGCCTGTAGAGTTTGTTCCTTTCAGTTAAAAGGTCACGAAGAGCCGCGGTGAACCACGGGTGACGTTTACGTCTAGGTGTCACAGTCTTTAATGGGGCGAGATGATTTATGGCGTTCGTGATGTGAGCGTTAAGAATGGTAATGCATTCGTCAAGTGATGGCGTGGTGAATGATGACCAGTCACATGCGCTAAGGAAGTCCCTTAGCTTCTCAGCACAGATTCCTTTGTAGTTTCTGTAAGAGTATGTAGCAGGTACGTGGCGTGGAATCTGTACGTCGAGTGTGGCCGTGATAAGGTCATGTCCGTTGATGAAAGGAGTGTCTGTCTTCCAGTATGAGAGCAGGCAATCCTGCTCATCAATTAAACGTAGGTCAAGCCAGGTGTCAGAGTCCTGTCTGTGATGGTTTGCACCATATGGCACAGAAGTGAGGGAGTTCTCATCGATGAAGGCCCAGATGAAATTGGCGTCTTCAGATGAAGAAAGCTGATCGGCATTAAAGTCGCCTATGATGACCTTCGTGGAGTAGTTGTGCATAAGTGTTGTTAGTTGTTCAAAGAAATTAGATCCCTGGATAAAGTGTGAGTGGGGAGGGCGATACACAACCCCCACGAAGATGGGCGATACGCCCTTAGCTGTGATTTCACAAAAAAGATACTCCGGCTTACCTGGCTTGCCTGACCATTCGCCGTCAGATGACGAGATAACGCTAGCCGTCAATGAATGATGAATGTAGAGGGCCACACCTCCACCGTTCCTGTTTCTGTCCCATCTGTGCAAAGTGTAACCATCCAGTGAAGGGATGGATGATATCTTGTCACTTAGCCAGGTCTCAGTTACAGCCATTACGTGAAAGGGGAAACGAGTGGATAAGAAGAGCCTGATCATCTCAATGTGACACGTAAGGGAATTTGCATTGAAATGACAGACCTTTAGACCCTCGGACAGAGACGTTTTAGAGGCAGAAGTGAATGAGTTGGATGATCTAGATGGTGGTTTTGGTGGAATGATATGTGTGTGTGTTAGTGTGTGGTATCCATGCTGGCTGTTGGCGGCGTACGGGCTAAAAAAGCCTCAAGATCAGCATCTGTGAAGATGATGGTGGCCCGTTCGCTGTCCTCGCCAGAACGGATGTAGACTCTCCCGTCCCTCATGAAGGAGCGGCATCCCCCTCTCTTCTTTGCCTCTAGCCTGGCCTTTATGCGCAGCTTGTGAATGTATGGAGGAAGCAGCTCGTTTATGTTGATAAGTCCCTGGTGGTTTGGGTGGAGAGCTCTCGCTTCCTCCAGTAGGGCAGCATCCAGTTCGCTAGTGTGGAGTTTGCGTTTCCTGGCTTTGGCCACGATAATGGAGCGGGCCAGCAACTGGAGAGAGTGACAGCTAGAGGTGGTAATCTGCTGTCACCTTGCGCATTGATGTTGGTTGCGTCAAGTGTCCCCATGATCCTGACGGTTGCCACATCCCGCCTAAGGACCGTGGGATCCAGTGCAGCCAGGACGGTGTAAGCCAGGAGTTGCAGTGATGTTTCCTGGGTATAGGCTAGGCCAGAGGTCACCACCACATTATTTGCCGAGCGCTCCTGCCTCCTCTTAACATCAGCCAGCTCCCTGCGGAGGTTGTTGATCTCTTCAGAGACAGGAGCAGTGCTGATGTTCTGCTGCTCTGCGGGACTCCTTGTGGAACTGCTGATTACACAACTCGCAGGTCTTCATTTTAGGTGTTATTGAGTCTCTGTCGACAACTTACTGGTAGTCGATAACGTAGAGAGAGTTGCAGGATAGTGACAGTAGGCAAGTTATCGACTGAGCTAGAGACTTGGTACTCTCGAAGCCAGATGGAGTGCTAATCGAGAGAGAGGTCAGATTTGACCGACCTGCGATTGATGATGGAGACGTTGATGGTGGTGTTCCGTCTATCCAACAGGTGGCTCCACGTAGTTTACTTTGAGGAAAAAATAGACGCCGTGCAACGAAGAGAAAGCCGTGCGAGTTTGCAGGTTAGGTTACAGCGACAGATGTTTAAGCAGAAAAGTAGCGTTGAAAGAAGTTGCAGCCTCCAGTGATTATTATCTCACGTTGAAGGTTGCAGAAAAGCGCATACAATGATCTAAAAAACAATAGGCCCGAAGGCAGGGTGCGGCAGTAAGAGTGCTATGAAAAATGAGCAAAGCGGAACAGGTCTGTTGTACTCACGTGAGTGAGAGAGAGAGAGAGAGAGAGAGAGAGAGAGAGAGAGAGAGAGAGAGAGAGCATATAGGTAGATTATTGCGTAAACATTAACGAAGTTGGAGGTGGACCTTCTAACAAATCTGATTAATTTGAAAGTGGTAAAGATAACATGTTCAATATGATTCGAGAATGAAAGTCCCGAGTCGAACCAAACACGGAGGTCCTTGACGTAATCCGATCTCGGGAGAGCGACTCCGCCAACGGAGTAGCCAAACAGTACCGGACTAAGACTCTAGCTGTATGAGATAACGTGACATTTTGATAAATTAAATCGCAGCCCAGCACTGAGCGACCACCCCGTCAGCGCGTCAAGATCCCTCTGGAGGAGTTGAGCATCAGCTGCGGAGCGCACAACGGTGAACAGCTTTACATCATAGGCATGCATCAAGATCCTCAGAAAACGCAACTGCCTCACAAGGTCGTCAATAAACACGCAAAATAATAATGGGCCCAGGTGTGATCCTTGGGGGACACCGGATGTGACCGGAATAACTATAGATACAGCGTCATTGATATGAACGGCAAAAGATCGATCAGAAAGATAGGAGGCAAACCATTTCAACAAGAAACCCTAATGACAATTTGATGAAGCTTGTTGATAAGAATAAAATGATCCACTGAGTCGAAAGCCTTGGAAAAATCTGTATAGATAGTATCCAGCTGAAGGGAAGATTCCAAAGCTTCCGACAAGTAGTCATTAAACAACAATAAATTAGTTAAAGTCGAGCGTCCACGAACAAAGACGTGCTGATCGTTGGAAATGTGTTTTGCTATTCTTTCATACAATTCGTAAGTTACGATTGCATCGAACAGCTTGGCTAGAGTGCCTATTAGGGTGTCCCAAAAAACACGTACTTTCGAGTAGCAAAAATCTTGATGCAGTTTCATATTCCGGCATAGCAAAAAGTTAGCCTGCATTTTTTCCAAAATTTTTAAATTATTTTTTCGCACCGCTCAAACCTCACAAAGATTTTAAATGTAAAACCTATACAAAAAAACGGTCTGATGCTTCGAATTTTTTTAAGCATGATGTAATGTAGTGAGGACAATTATTTTTTGTGTACGTGTTGCCTATCAATTCAGAATATCATAAAACTGAATTTCATTAAAATAGGCTTGTTCAAAGCTGAGATATGCAACGATAAAAACAGCCATTTTTGCTATATTTAGAGCCTCATACAGCCCACAAATATTAAGTTACGGAACTAAGATTTTCACTTTACTGAAGTTTAACTCTTTGTCAACAATTGACCAAGGCGTCGTTCACCTAGGAATATTTTATAGGCTTTTTTTCATTCCAAAAATTTTGTCGTTTGACCGACATTTTGAGCTAGCACCTTGCCCGAGACAATAAAAAACTGAAATGGATATGTAGACAAAAACTTTAGGGCTTGGGTCAGGGAGGTCACTCAGGTCAAGATTTTCACGATCATGCTTTCTGGTATTTCTATGGTATTTTCAGCTATGAATTTTTCTATATATTTTTGACAAATATTAGTTAAATAAAAAATATCATTGTTTACAAATATTCTTTAAAATCAGTTTTTTTGATAAAAAAAAAACATAGTTGCGGAAATAAATAAAAACTTATTGTACCTATAAAAACTATAATAGTAAGAATAAAATATTTTTGTTATTTAGTTTAAAATAAATAAAATACGAGAACTGAAAATCTTCGTTTGTCTTGTCGACTAGGGTAAAGTTTGGAAAAAGAGTGACTGGTCATACATTTTTTATAAGGTAGAGCCGAAAACGCATCTCAAGGGTCAGCTGAAGGATTGGCTGAAGGTGATTATCGCCGTCACCTCAAAACACTTGCCTAGCTGAGGGCTCAAGTGCACAAACTTCATCAACTTTTGAGCAGCTTGAGCGCCGCCTACAAACAATTTAAAAATACTGAAAAAAATGCAGGCTAATTTTTTGCTATGCCGAAATATGCGACTGCATCAAGATTTTTGCTACTCGAAAGTTCGTGTTTTTTGAGACACCCTAGAGCCTATGATAGAGATAGGCCTATATGGTTTTGAGCATCTCCCTTGTTTCCGCATTTGAAAATGAGGAGGACGAAGGAAGATTTCCATTCGCCCAGGAAATGACCAACCTTTAGCAATTTATTAAAAATATGGAGTACCGGTTTTTCCAACTGTGACCAGCACCGCTTTAGAATGTATGGCGGAATAAAATCCGGTCCGCCATTCACATTATCCTGCAGTCTATTAATCGCAGCAAACGCCATGCTACTGCTAATTCTCTCCTCGGCATCGAAAAGTAAACTATCAAAGCGATCAAGCCCGTTGTGTGAAGTCCCATAGGGGTACACAAAGCCAAAGTGGCGAGCAGAAAGGTTTGCGATGCCGAGGTCCGAGGAGGCGGTATCGTCTTCCAGCGACAAGCAGGAGGGGAAGCCATCGTCCTTGTTTAATGTCTTAACATATCACCAGAAACAACGCAAGTTACGCCTTACATTACGCTCAACGGAGTCGATATAATTCTTATATTTAGTATGCGAGAATCTTATGCAAGCCACACGAAGACGCTTAAAATTAATATGATCAACTAATAAGTCAGTGGTCTTCCACTAGCAGTGCGCTTTCTTCTTATCAAGGATAAGGTTTTTTAATTCGGCATCATATCATCGGGGATACGAGCTGGGAGTAATAACGGCCACAGGGACATATTTATCCACGACAGCATCCAGAGCAGCGTTTAAGAGCTGCAAACTATCCTCAACATTACTGCACCGAAGCAAGGACTCCCAACTTGCATCCCCAAGGGCACGATTAACGTCAGAGTAGTCTACATTCACAAAATTTCGCTTTTGGAACCGACAGCGACGAGGTGCAACTGGAGCTCTAATGGTGAACAACGCAGGCTCGTGGTGCTCATCAGTAGGAACCAGCTTGTCGACGGTTGCACTGTAGGAGTCGAGGCACTCATGGGCGAATAGCAGGTCCAGAGTGTAGCCTTTCCAAGGATGATCTGGGTACATCTGTGCCAGATTGCAGGCTGACATGGTGGCACAGACAGCGGCCACACAGTCCACATGATTGGGGTCCAAATAGCTCAACTGGGTGTAACTGAGAGGGTTGGTGTGCCAGCTGACATTTGAATAGTTGAATTGTCCTAAGATGATGGGCTGATAATCACCAAAACGACTGGCAAGGTCATCCACAGCTGAATTAAGGCCCTCATAGGCCCCAAGACCGGATCTAGATCTAATGTAGACTGCTCCCAAGATGATTTTCAGGTGTCGAGTGGAGATCCGGACAAACAGCTGCTCGCTGCCTGTGCCTGTGGAAAGCAAGTTAGCTGACTCCTAACTGCTATCAACACACCTCCACCTTTTGTGAAGCCAGTACCGTCGAAGTCCCTGTCATTCCTGTTGATGGTATAACCAGTAAGACCAAGTTCGCTGGATTTAATCGTTGAGTCGAGGTACGTTTCTGTTAACACAACAACATCAGGTAGAATACAGCAGTTGAATAAATTGAGGTTAAATTGCGTTAGCTTGGAACTACTTCTTATAGACCTTACATTCTGATAGTAAATGGAGAAATTGGAACGTACCTCCACAGCTAGTTTGTTCGCAGCCGTTGGGGTGAGCCCTATCGTAAGCCTCCGCCTTCTCCCTCAGCTATATTGAGGTTCGGATATTTCATTATACAAAAAATAATACTTATTATTACTGTTGGTAAGGTTTCTTGGCTCATTAGAATGTTTTCTAAACTAAACTATGACTTCCAACAGAAATATTAGTGAAAAGGCTGCTTATTTTTATAA
Source organism: Nasonia vitripennis (assembly GCF_009193385.2). Classification (NCBI taxonomy): domain Eukaryota; kingdom Metazoa; phylum Arthropoda; class Insecta; order Hymenoptera; family Pteromalidae; genus Nasonia; species Nasonia vitripennis. The sequence goes on from NW_022279639.1 coordinate 2,269,581, forward strand.
TATGTTAGTGTATAATCCACAAATGCTAAAATTACGTTTTTCTTCTTCAGTCCGAAATGTGAAAGGACCCTTAAGTTAGCCGCAAGAAGTGTTAGGATTGTGAAGTTGGCCGCAAAGCTATATACAGATGGGAATTGCTCTCTCAAGAAAATATAATAATATATTACGATATCTACACTATATTAAAACACTAAAATGAGCCATCATGTAAAAATTCACCGAAACTAGTGAATCATTCTAGGATGATAATTATTTGCTCTATGTATTCAAGCATATCACAAGACGTAATGTGCAGATTTGGTCCGGATGATAGGGATGCTGTGAATAATCATCTGTGCAGATATGATCTGGTTTTTTTAAAGATATCTGTTTGTGAATGAGAAATGACGACTGCTCTATGTATTCGCGCATATCACGAGACGTAATTTGCAGATTTGGTCCGGATGAAAGGGATGCTGCGAATAATTATCTGTGCAGATATGATCTGGTTTTTTTAAAGATTTCTGTTTGTGAATGAGAAATGACGACTGCTTTATGTATTCACGCATATCACGAGACGTAATTTGCAGATTTGATCCGGATGAAAGGGATGCTGAGAATAATTATCTGTGCAGATATGATCTGGTTTTTTTTAAAGATTTCTGTTTGTGAATGAGAAATGACGACTGCTTTATGGATTTACGCATTTCACAAGACGTAATCTGCGGATTTGGTCCGTATGAAAAGAATGCTGCGAATAATCATTTGTGCAGATATGATCTTGTTTCATGCCTGTTTTTGTAAAGAAGTCTGGTAATGATACTATTGTAAATGATTATTTATATTAATATTGGTTGTAAATTTGCTCTCTGCATTTCACAGGGTGGAGACTGTCGTTTATTATAAAACGTAACATTTTTAATAAGAACGCCCGCATTACAAATAATTTAGAAATGTGTCATCAGTTTTAATATATATAAATTAAGATAGTGTTAATATATTGCTACAAAATAAACTTAACGATTATTTATCTAACATTTATACAATGTATTATTAAGTATATCTAACATTTGGATTTTGAATATAGTTTCTGTGTCGGTTATTTAGCCAATATTTTACATTTTTATAATTATTGGTAGCAGATCGTGCAGTATCGTGGCATTAAGTGTTGTGCACGGAAAAGTTTTTTGTTTTTTGCATAGTGAAGGCGTGTTAAAGTATTTCGGCAGCCGTTCGACTATTCGAAGTCGCAACGGTCGGAGAGCGTCCAGAAGCTTCCTAGAGCTCGCTCTCGCAGTTGGCCGCAAGGGGCCTAGTTGCCTGTTGTTGTTGTAACAATTTAGACATTTAGACAGTTAGAAGTATATATTTGTTTAGAGGTTAGACGTATTAGAAGTTTAGAGGATTAGAGGTTAGAGGTTTAGAGGCTAGAGGTCAACGGTCAAGATTTGAACTTCGAGGGATGCCAAGAGTTCGCCATTTGGGGCACAACGAGGGGAAATAAGAAGAAGACGGCCATATTGGTACCGCATTCCCACCAACTTTGGACGACGCGACCAGTACGCAAAGTCATCACGGGAGTTGACGGCACCGGCGTAAACGAGGTTTGAATTTCATTCTCGCTCTTTCTCTCTCGCTTGCTCTGTCTCGCTCTTGCTCACTTGGCGTCGTTAGACCACGTTGAGGCAGCGGCAGAGCGGTGCTCGCTTTTAATCCTTCTCTCTCTCTATCTCTCTCTCTCTCTCTCTCTCTCTCTCTCTCTCTCTCTCTCTCTCTCTCTCTCTCTCTCTCGTTCGTGCATTCGCACTAGCAGCTGTGCGCAGTTCATCGGCCGGCGCAAGCTCGCTCGCTCGACGTGTCGCTCGTTGCTCGGCTCGCCGTCCGGACATTTTCGCTGTCGTGCGTCGTTAGGCCGCGGGGGCCGCACCACACAGCGCATGTCTTCGCGCATTGGCGTCTCGACGGCCATATTAATTAGTGTCCGTGTGTATGCGGACCCGCGGCGGCACTTAAATATCGTTTTTATTTATTTTTTTTTTTTGAGTCGTTCTCTACTCGTAGTTCGATCGCTGCTAGAATTTCTGAATCAAGCATGATTCGTATTTGATCGAGTTGGCACTCTGTAACAATGGCTGATGCGGCTGCAGAGTTAGTTAAGCAGAAGCGCATAAGCGGGTTCTTGCTGAATTTCAAATGTAACACGGCAAGATTAGCGGCATCTGCTTGCACGCTGCCGCACATGCGCACGCGTTTGAGTTTGTTAGAGTCGTATTGGTCCGAGTATACTCTAAGGGATCTGGTCCTGCAAGCGAATAGGTCGGCTTTCAAAGGCGAGGCGTACTTCGAGAACGACGAGTATCTCGAAGTTGAGTCAAGTTATGTGGAGAGTAAAGCGGATGTGCTTCAGTCAATTGAAGATTTAGAAATCGCCGCGAGGCCACCGGTAACCGCTGCAGGCGCGCAAAATAATCAGGTTGTACACGCACCACCTGTTCCGGGTCCGTCGAAGTTCGCGAACATGCCGAAATGTCAAATCCCGAAATTTTCCGGAAAAGCCGAGGAATGGGAGACCTTCAAGGAGCAGTTTTCTTCGATGGTGAAAAACAAGGCCAACTTACCGGATGCTATCAAGATGCAATATTTAGTAGACTCGGTTGAACGGCCTGCAGCGCTCAGAGTAAAGGGTCTTCCGTTGACGGGTGCTAGTTTTGAGTTTGCTTGGCAAAAATTGATGCGCAGGTACGATAACCCCACTAGACGCATGCATACGTATATGGAATTGCTGATAGATATGAAACCGGTTAAGCGGAAATCTTCGGGAGAGTTGATGGAGTTACTGGATAAGGCGGAAGCCGCGCTTAAAACCTTCAAGAATGTAGGTTGCCCGTGCGAACATTGGGACAGTTGGCTTATTCATATGGTCGAGCGCAAGTTGGATAATGAGACGCGAGAAGGTAGCGAGTGGCGTATTTCGCAAGAGTCGGTGGTAGGTTTTTCGACATTTTCAGCTCTCACAAATTTTTTCGAAACTCGTGCGTCCTCGCTTGATCAGGATGCAGATGATGATACGGAGACGCCTACCAAACAATCTAGTCAGAAGGGTAATGGTTCGAATCGTTCATCTCGGCGTGAGTCAGTCTCAGTCAACGCAACTAGCACGTCGTTTGCTAAAGGCAATTGCAATGCCGCTGTAAAATGCAGCTTATGTAGGGGTCCTCATCAGCTTCAAGCGTGTCCAAGGTTCAATGGTATGTCGACTTCCGCTCGTTTTGAACATTGTAAAAAGGAGAGATTGTGTCTCAATTGTTTGAGATCTGGACATTTTTTGGCTGATTGCACCTCTCAGAATCGTTGCGCCAATTGTAAGGGCAGACACCACACAAAGATTCACTCGGATCGACGACAAGGAGGAGAGGCTGCAGATTCTTCAAATTCAACAGGTCAGAAGGGCTCTTCTAGCGCGCCTGGCAAGTCAAGTATGCTGGAGGTATCAGCAAGTACAACAGTGGTGGGTAGGACCCGATTGATGGCCACAGCCAAGGTCTTACTTCAATCTTAGATGGTAATTCGATGTACGCTAGATGCTTGATTGATACGTGTGCAGAGGTCTCTTTTGTCACGCAAAGTTTGTCCGCAAAGATTAAGCCTGTTTCTGTGTCTGTGATTGGTGTCGGTGCAGGTCCTTCTGCGGTGTCAAAGGGTGAAGTTTTTCTTCAATTAAGGTCCAGGTTGAACACAGAATTTTGTTTGGAGTTTTCGGCGTTGGTGTTGAGAGAGGTAACGGGATTTTTGCCGCGAGAGGAGGTCATAGTCTCCAATTGGGATCACATCAGGGGCTTGCAGCTTGCTGATCCAGATTTTGCTTTCTCAAAGCAGATAGACTGCGTGCTCATCGCAGAGGTGTACGCTGCTATAATTCGGCCGGGGCTCAGAGTTGGTGCAACTGATACTCCTGTTGCTCAGGAGACCGTTTTTGGGTGGATTTTGACGGGTAGAGCGTCTTCTGCTCCTGAGTCTGATAGAGCTCAGAGCGCTCAGGCCTGTCATGTGGAAGTAGAGCCATCGATTTCAACGTTATTAGAGAGGTTTTGGGAAATGGAGGATATTGCCACCTCTAAAGTTTTGTCCGAGGAGGATCAGTATTGCGAAGATTATTTCGCAGATACTGTTTATCGGGATTCCAAGGGCAGATTTGTCGTTCGCTTGCCATTCTCTGAGAGGTTGTCAAAGGTTTCTTTTGCACACACGAAGCAGATTGCTGTGGCATTTTTGCTCCGCTCAGAGAAGCGTCGAGCGCAGGATTATAGGGTAGATAGTGCCTATAGAAAATTCATGGAGGAGTATTTGACTTTAGATCATATGGAGCCTGTAAATAGTTCGCATCGAAAGGACAATACGTTCTATTTTACTCATCACCCAGTTTACTCGGCTGAGGTGGTAACGTTCGAGGAAATGTCGACAGTTGCTGCTCAGATCTAGGCATGCTTAAATTCTCGGCCGCTCTGCCCACTGAGCTCTGAGTTCACTGATTCGGTGGCGCTTACCCCTGGTCACTTTCTTGTGAACGCTTCTCTCAATGTATAACCCGAGCCCTTTGAAGACGTGAATCTAAAATCTCGCACTTGCAGGTGGAAGCTACTCTCGGTTATGAGAAACCATTTCTGGAAGCGATGGCGACTGGAGGTTTTGCATCATTTACAGCAGAGAAACAACTGGCTGACTCCTGGACGACAGTTGGTCGTGGGCGACTTGGTGCTTCTGAAGGACGAGCTCTGCCCTCCATCCAAGTGGCCACTGGGTCGAATTACAGCGGTACATCCAGGGAAAGATGGTCTAGTTCGAGTTGTTACCATCCGTACTGCCAATTCCGAGTTCCAGCGACCAGTTGTGAAAGTCATCTTTCTGCCCTCAGACGAGAGTGCGCAGAGGGCAGTCTCCAGCCTTCAACCTGAGTCCAGTCAAGACTGAAAAGTTTCCCAGTGTCATCAATCGAAGAGATTTTACACACAACACTTACACTGTAAACTCACTTAGCTCGTGAATAGATAGAATCCTAGTCGAATGTTTAAATGCAGATTCATTAGAGTCAAGTTTTTATTTTGTCCTTTATTATTAGCTTGCTAGAAACTTTGCATTAGATTATTCAAGAATATAGGCGAATTTAACCTTGTAACAAATTTTATTGTAATGTTGTCAAACTTACAGCATTGTAAACTTGTTGTTGATCGACTGTTCGTTAAGGAATTGATTCCACAGAAATTTAGTGAGAACAGTTCGATCGGTAGAGTCATGGTAGGGATTAGCTTCTTTCGAAGTAGGCTTTCCTATCTTTAAATTTAATTTATTGTTATTGCCGGTCTCTTTATTGCTGCGAGGCAGCTAGAGGGGCGGTATGTTCGAATATTAGTTTAATATGCGAAGAGAGAGCGAGAAGGTTCGAGTAGCTTGTCACCTTAAGTTCAAATTCGACGGTTTTCGCTAGCCCGCACGGCACCAATGAGGTTGCCATAGCAACGCGCGCTCGCTCGCTCCTACTCTGTCTCTCTCCGCCTATTTCGCGAGCGGTCTTCTGCGCTTTCGCTGATTTGTGTTATTCAGTTTTCGTATTGCCGAAGCGCTGTGAGGACTCGCCTCACAGTGTCGACCGTTAAACAATATCGTTTGTTAACGCGTCGGTGCTCTAACACTCTTCTAATACTCTAAATTTCCCATAGTCAATACATTTGTAATCACACTCTTTTCTTTTCAATAAACATCAATAGTTTGACGGTATACTTAGTATACCTTTTCATCTCAAGTTTAAAGAGCGTGTTATTATTTTCACATTAATTGTTTTGATCCACAAGTCTCTATCAAAGTCGAGAGACTATAATTACTCCTTTTCCACATGTTTCAAGGAATTTTGTTCGGTTTCTATGCCGTACTATAGGCAGGGTTTGTCTAAAGTCAACAGATGTTACAATAACTTTCCCTGCAAAAGGAAAGTCATTTTGTTGAATTTTCTCGATCCTACATTTGAAATTATTATTTCTGATACCATTGATATTTCATCCCAAATTATAATTTTTACATTTTTAATATGTTTACCATATTTTGAATTAGGATAAATATTACACGTTGTTTGTTCATTAATATTTAATGGTAATTTGAAAATACTATGGACAGTTTTTTCATTAATTAATAAATTAGCAGCAATACCAGTCCAGGCTATTGTAATGAACGGAACATTCATTGAAATTAAATAATTAATCATCACGTTATGTAAATAACTTTTACCACTACCACCAAGCCCATCGATAATATTTATTCAAGACTGAACTATAATAGCCACTTTATTCCCTGAATATCGAAAATAATTTCTATATTTATCATAAATAATTCCATCTACAGTACGTATATCCGCAAATGATTTTGCATCACGTACATGTAATAATAAAAGACGTAGGAAAAATGCTTCACGCTTATTTCGATTTACAAAATACATTATACTAATGAGAAGTTTTATAAATTTTTTTTATTCCATTTTTTTTTTTTTTTTTTTTTTTTTTTTTTATCAAAATAGTACGGAATTTCGTGATATAAATATTACGTTGCATTTTTATCTTCTTTATTTAATTTAAACCAAGATGTCAATGGACATTTTTATCAATTATTTCGTGTTCACATCCTTTTTAATAATAAACATATTGTTCATATTCTTCATGAACAGCTTTTAATTACATAAGATTGAACATGTAGCAAAAATTCCCATATGTGATATATAGCTTTAGGTGCAAATACATATCTGCTGGAAAGATGTTGTCATATGTCATCATATTTATATGTATCGTTATTTTCGTTTACATTGTCTTCATTACCTAGATTATGTTCATTTGGAAACTTCACAAGAGCTGTATCAGGACCTTTATGAAAATATTAAAACAAATATTGTATAGTTTTAATGGTACTACATATTTCTACATTGATATGACATTCTAAAAGTAATAATAAATATGGATTATACGGTACAACAAAACTATTATCTGCAATGCTATGTTTTGGAAACGTAATTTTATTATTATTTTTTCTTCGTCGGTCTTCATTCATACAAACACAATTTTTATTTTGTGATCTACAGGGACCGTGTATCATATTACTTTTTACTATATTGTATAATCTTGGATATTCGTTTTCATTTGGTATTTCAGCACTTATGATAGAATCAATTTGATCAGTATCTCGAAATTTATCATTAGTATGCAACCATAATAACATATGAATATGTGGTAATCCCTTTTTTTGAAATTCTATTACGTAAACATAACCTTTAACTTTACCAAAAATATTATTTTTTAGTGGTTCGGTTTTTAAAATTTTACCTTTTTCATGGAAGACTCTTGAGATTAAATCAGGATGACCTATTGTGCTTACACACGGTAATAAATTCTCTTGAATTTCCTTCCAATTTGGATTACATGTCATTGTTATAAAAATATCTGGTTTTCCGTCGACTTGTAGTTAAGTCATTGAATCTAAATAATTTTGTTGTATTGATTTAGGACTACCTATATAAGATGATAGTAATATTACTATTTTTCGAATTCGAGAATTAGACATCCTTCGATCCTTGTCCAAACAACAGCAATGAATTGTTGTGATAAATTTTACAAATCCAAATAAGGATTGAAATCACCACGTATTCTTAATCTACATGAATAAAACTGTAGTGTAGATATATTATTATTTTTGTACATTTTATATAAGATTGCCATCCTGGATGACCAAAAGGAAATATCAAAGGATATGTCATTGGGTCAAGATGTTTACTGACAATATTTATTTGTTGTAGTTTATTAGTTTTTGGATAAATACGTACCCGGCTGAAAATAATCATATGATAATCATATGAGTGTTAATATGATTATCATATGAGCAATCATATGAGTGCTCATATGACAATCATATGAGTGCTCATATGACAATCATATGAGTGCTCATATGATAATCATATGATAATCATATGATATTTTCAACCGAATCCTCATATGAGAATCATATGATTGTCATATGAATATCGTAAATTCTCATTGTTAGGTGGAAACTTGAAGAGTTTCCCCTTTCATGTGAGTTTGCCTATCTGACACGCTCTACAGGTGTCCAGGGCGGAATCTGGTCAGGATCCGTATCCCTGCCTGCAAATGTCTTTTCTTTCCTAATGGTAGTGGTCCAAATTAATATTTATGAATCTTTCCTTGCGATTTTTCTGCTTGAACGATTGAATAGAAAAACTCTTCTTTCTAGACCTTTCCTCCTTTTGGTATTTTGGGATTTTTAGGAATCAGTGACTTCGGATGAAATATATAGGTTGAACAAACTATATGGTCCAATTGTATCTGTATTTCCCTTTTTATGAAATTCTTTACAATTTATACAGGAAATTCTCACTTGAAATCTGAATAATGAACACTATTATCTCTGAGTAATTAATTTGAATCTGTGAATTAGAATAAATAACTACAACAAATCTAAATCTTTGGATAAAAATCTGAATATAACTTCGAAAATCTATTGGTCCGCCGGCTTCTGTGCTCGATCACGGAGTGAGTGACTAGCTTGGTTCGAGAGCGCTCGGAAGAGGTTCCGGACCTCCCACGCCGTCGCCAGCTTACTTCCCCTTAGCCGCGTTACAGTGTCGACGCTTGTTGCACTCATTAGACCTTACGGGGCCGTTATTTTTGGGTTCGTGGTCCCGTAAGTGGAAAAGAAAAAAAAATCGTGTTCGATATGGTTGAGTGAAAGAGGAAATTATTGCAAATTTTTTATTTATTATTATTCGTTCTGGTCTCCAGTCAATTGTGCTGTTTCTCTTCCCTTTTAGATAATGTCGTTAATGTCTTGTGAGTTATGGCTCAGCACATGATCTATATGTGTTTTATCATGTGTTGATGCTTTCGCTCATGGTTCTTTAATACGTCTAGCCTATGATTGTTTTGCTTGACATACACACCTAGTGTGTTTGGTTGATGGGATTTTGACTAGCGAAACGCCATTGACGAGACTTCTATGGGTTTTAAATGTTTTGCTTTTATGTTCGGGTGGGTGGCTGTAGGGATTTTCGAATCATTCTGTTCCTTTAGTATTATTTATTGATATTGAACGTGCGTTTTAACTAATATTCCACTTACTTTTTGTTGCTGTGGTCCGTGGACCTACATTAGGTGCCTTACGTGCTAAATTGTTAGTACTTTTTGATCTCCTGCGCTAACTAATTGGCTTATGTCTAAATACTTCATTTTGTTAGTGTACAATTTTATGTTTTATATTCTATGTATATGGATACATAAGGGTTGCAATTAATCTTGGTGTAATGTAAAAGTACAAAAATATATTATTTATTTCTTTGGGTCCCCCTAGTTTTTTGGTGCCATATACAAAGAGAATTAATAGAAAAATTTCATAAAGATAGAAAAAAAGGAAGGAAAAAAAAATGTTATTGCCATAATCGCGCGTAACTATAAATACTCATTTTGTCTTCTTCTTACTAGTTGATTTGTTGGTCATTTTTTTGTAGCCATAGTATTTGTTCTGGGCCGCTGACTGGATTAATGTTTTGGTCCATTGTTGCTCCTAGTGGGTTTGTTTCGTCATGTCCTTGTGGTAAAAAGGGTCCCTTTTTGTCTCGTATAGTCTCATAATATACCATCTTTCCAAACTCCGCAAAGTGCTGGAAAAAGACCTCATCCTTTTCTTTATCGATGCCTTGCCAGGGTAAAATGCAAAATAACCTATCTTTACTCATTACTTTTGCTTGTTGCGTGTCGTTCACGACTCGTACTTCGTGTTGGACCGAAGGATTTCTTTTTGCTGGAGTAGGAATGTTCTCATTGGGTAGCGATCTTCTTGTCGGTATTGGTACTGTTCTAGCTAGTCTTCTGAACTTGTTTTCTCTTATGAGTATGATCTTTAAATCATTAACTCGTATGGCTTCCATTACTGTATCGTAGGTTATAATAATCTTTTTGCTTCCGGAGTCTGTTATGTGTTTTTCGGTAAAAATACACCGTGGTTTCCCAACTTGTTCAAATTCTCGCACAATGGTCCAGACTGGCACTTGCATGTCGCAGAATATTGATACGTTTGTAGCTGCCGTGGTCATCTTGCTACTTTCTGTAAATATAGATTTTTTGTGTTAGGGGATGTACTGTTAAAGCCTGGTTCGTATACAGGGGTGTGTTAATAATCGCATTCCGCTTCATTTTTAAATTGGGTTTCTATTATGAATGATTTTGATTTACTTAATTTATTGCATTTTGTTTTAGAAGTGCTGGGGGTTTCTGTTAGGTTTGTTTCGATTATGGGGTTATCGCAATTGGGTTCGTTAGTTTGAGGTATTTTATATGTTTGTTTATTTAATTTTGGGCAGGGTATCATCATTCCGCATTTCATTTCCACTATTAATGCTATGATGCCTGCTATCATAACCAGTTAGAAGGTTAGACCGCTATACAGGAGGGTGTTTGTTTTATATTCGCGTCTTTTATGTTCTTTTAATTCACTTAATTTTTTTATCATTTGTTTTAAAGGTTTGGCTTGGTTAAAGTCAGACTTAGGTCCAATTATTATAATGCTTTGGGGTGCATCGTGACTAGGATTCTGGTCTTTTTCGTTGAGAATGGTGAACATGTCATATATTTTTAGATCAATTTCGGGTTTATACAAATATGTAGTTCGACTGGATTTGGTTTCCTGTCCAAATATCATGCTGTCGGTGATTCTCCCGACGCACGTTGGTGAGAGTCGTATTATTCCGGCCTTCTCCAATTTTATTTTTGTGTCTCTTTGATTTGTGCATAAAATTCGCATTTGTTCTGGTTTAACAACTGAATATAACCAGGATTGATCATTTTCTAAATATTTCAATTGGGTTTTGCACTGGTTCCATATCTTATGTCACAGGTTTTTAGTGTTTCTGTGTTGGGGTTTAATAGCATTGTTACTTCGCAATCCTTTGATGTAGATGTGATCTCAAATGGACCAAGTATTGGACAAACGTAACGTATCTTTCTTGATTGAAATTTATTGCTATATATTTATGCGATGGTTTCACGAAGACTATTTCTGTTGTTTGGTTTTGATTATTTTGTGGCACTGCCACCGGGTGTAGTCTGTAAATTTGATATGGTTCTCTGTCCACAAGTGGTACATGTATTACGGCAATGGTCCTTCCGTCTTGGTCAATCGCGTCAATCTCTGATATTTTGGTTATTTCTTCTATTCTTAAATGCTCTGTGGGTATGGCAAAGTCCAGGTTTTCGCTGGTTCTCTTTACGTCCGTCATAATTTGATGTAGCATGCTTGTTGTTATAAGTTCCGGGTGGATCTTTCGTTCTTTCAGATATCTGAGTACTTTCAGAACCTTCTCGTTGCTTTTTATTAAGTGGTTTAGTGTTGATTCTAGGCGTTTCACGTATACTGTTGTTTGTACTAGATCTTTTAGTTCATCGTCTTCTTTTAACATTTTGTTTATTGTTTTGGTCATGCTTGCTTCGAAGCCCTGGAGCACTTTCTGGTAATTTTTGGTTATATTATATAGTTCTTCAAATTGTGCTGAGACTATATGCGCATTTTCGTCCATTATTTGCACGATTTTCGTCTGGTCCTGAAATAACGTGTCTATGTTCTTGTTGATATTGTCTACGTCGTCGGTGGTGACTAGACCGAATAAGCTTTTGCTTACTGAGCCTATTATTCCTAGGGGTGCTATTCTTTTCACTTGAATGCTTCTAGGGTTTCTCACTGCTGGATACAATTGGTGTGTCATTGTTTTGATGGTTTCATTTATTTGTTTTTGTACCTCTTTCAAACTTTGGTCTTTTAACTTTATGAGATCTAGTCCTAATGCATGTTTGCATTTTGTCTCTTCGATTCGCGTTAAACAGCTGTTGTAGACGGCCTTGTAGTCTCCAATGGTGCATGTATCTGCATGAACTTATCCACCTCGATGTAGATTTGATTTTTTCAGTCAGCTCTCCTTGTTCTCATGACGTCCACTCTCTCGAAGTAGATGCCAGGATTCGGGTCCAATGGGTTCATTTGATATGAGGATTGACTTTGAGTCGGTATTATTATATTTAAAATTATGAGCAAAAGTTTGTTTAATTTATTCATCCTGCAAATTTTGATATGAGTTAATGGGAGTTTATAAGAATTTTATGAATGTTTTATTTGAAATTTATTTATGTTTATATGTTATTAATTAATCAGAATTGGTATCAGAATCGTCCTCTACATGTTTTAATTTATCTATATGCTTTCTAATTCTTTCACCATTAGGATAATCTAAAATTACATTTTTCCTACCAATAAATTCAATAATCTTCAAGGGCTTATTTCTATAACCATCAAACTTCCCTGTTCGAGGTTCAGTAATAAGTCTGGCATAGCCTCCCACTTTTCCCTTAAATTTCCTAACCTTTTTGTCGTAAACTTGTTTCGATTTATGTTTGTTTTCAATTTGTTTTTCCCCCGCTAAGAGTTTCATTTCATCGAGTCGCAATATGAGATCTCTAATGTACGTGTTCTAGGTTCTTAACTTTTCATCAGAGGGTATTTTTATGGGGAAACGGGCTATTCTACCATAGACTAATTCGAAAGGGGTGAAGTTAGTTGCTGAGTGTACACTAGTATTGTACGTAAATGTTGCAAAGGGCGCTAATCTATCCCAATCAACGTATTTTTCAGATTAAATTCTGATAAACTCGACGAGGGGCGCATGGCTTCTTTCGAGAGATCCATTGGTTTGGGGTCTATAGCCAGAAGTGGTCAAGCTATTTATTTTGAATAAGTTTAGCATGCATTGAACTATGTTAGACAGGAAACTAGTCCCTCGATCGGATAAAATTGCTCTGGATGCTCCGAATTGACAAATAAGGTGTCTGACTAATGCGTCTGCTATTGTAGTGGCGTTCAATAGGTATTGCAATGAGATATTTGGTCAAATTATATTGCATTGTTAGCAAATGGCAATTCCCGCTGGGCGTCATTCTGAGTTTGTCCACTGTGTCTATCGATACATTGTCGAATGCTTCAATAGGAGTATTGGTGATTAGCATGGATTCTCTTGTTTTGAATCGTTCTATCTTTTTCTCCTGGCAGCTTTCGCACCTTCTGATGTAGTTTAAAATGTCATTACTCAATCCGGGCCAATAATATCTCTCTTATTTTTTGGTACATTTTGATTTATACATTTGTGTCCACCTGTTAGACTGTAATGTAGATTTGCTATGATCTGCTTTCTCTCGTTTTTCCTGGGTAGCTGGACTTTTCCGTAGCAGATCATTATTTTGATTGTCGAATTGGAGACAATTCTCATGAGCATTTCACTAATTAGACCAGGCTCCAAATCATCAGTGAGGTCTCCTCTTCTTGAAATTCTGAAACTTCTTATATCTCTGTTGACCATTATGTGTTTGAGGTTCATCAGTGCGTTGTTTAAATCTTCAATTCTTATGGTGTTGAAGTATTTTTCCTTTAATACCACAGAGAACACATTGTATTTCTTGTAGGGTGTGACCAGTATTTGACCAGTTTTTGGTTTCTTGTTTTTCAGATTGAATGGTTCTATCGCTCCGATTTACTTTAATAATTTTGATATTGAGTTGTTGCATTCACAGTCTTTTGATATGAATTGAACTATGTTATCCCTTTTATAGGCCAGGCACTCTCTTACAGTGTTCGCATTGTCTTATATTGGTTCACAATTCACGCTCTTTCCCACTGTCGATCCATAATCCACTTGCGACTTGTTGTTGTTGTTCCATATCTTTTGTTGACGGGTAACAATTCTTTCTTGATGGGCCAAAGGAAAGGCATTATTGTTTCGGGCGGTTTCGAATACCTAATGTTCACTTCTGATTGTTCATTGTCTTCGATTTCTGTTAGGATACCTTTATTCTCTTCTTTCTTGGTGCGTTTGGTGCTGTTTGCTATAGATTGAGAACCTTTTATTTTGGAGGTAACAGATATTCTGCCTTCTCCCGGTATATTATAACATCGCTACTCAGGTCTGATTCATGATCTGAGAGAGAGAGTCACGATCATTGTCCATTCTCTTTTGCAGTTTTGCCTGTGTACGATCTATTAACTCTTTTACCTTTTCTCCTAGGACTTGGTCCATATGTTCAGTACCATAATGCGGGTTGAGTTCGTGCATTCTAAAACGCATTTGTTCAATGATTTCTTCTCCTTCTGAGAGACACAATGGTAAATCGATAACCGACTCGTGCTCTGAATCCACTTCGTCCTTCTCTGGCATTATGCTCTGTTCTTGATATCTCTTTAGACTTTCCTCAAACTTCTTGCTTGCTTCTTCCACTTCTTCCCTGCTCAAAGTGGTCCTTATGGAACTTTCTCTTACGGAGTCATCATCGGTGTTTGGTTCTGTGTTTGAAGGTTCTTCTACACTTACTAACACTTCGATGTTACTGATTGTCCTAGTCTGACTGTCGGTCTATAACTTGTCTCCATCTGAGTCGGAGTCTTCTGATTGGTAATCATCAATTCTTAATCCACTGTACCTCCGGTCGGGCAGTGGTGCTTTTTCGGTTTCACTCCCTGCTAATGCTGTGGATGATAGCCATGACCTGCGTGATGGAGAGAGTTTTCTATTGGTGGATGCCTCAGAATCGGTATCACTTTGGGTGTCCCTGCTGCTTTCTTCTTCGCTATTTGCAATGGTCTCTGATGTAGGTTTGGTCACTTTCAACAAAGGTTTGTCCGTGGGTTTATTTGTTTTAGCAGACGTCACTGAATAATTGTGTAACTACCTAACCTTAGGTGGTTAAGTAATTTAGTTATATTTTAATGATTTTGTTTTTAGATGGATTAAAAGGTTTAAATTTAAGAAATACAAAATTATGGGAAAAAGCCTTTTGGCATAATAAACCCAGATTTATTGATTGCACAGCATTAGATTAAGTTTACAGAGATAATTAGTTAATCGAACAATAACGTTTCACACACACAATCTTTGTCCGCACTTAGTTGGTATAGCCCGTTCGGCGCGATTTATAGATTTGAATCAAATCAAATCGGATAGCCCGATGGGCATGATTTAGTCGTATTGCGATTCGTATGGAATCAATCAGCCCGGAAGGCGAAGGTGTATGTATACGCCCGGAAGGCGTTGTATAAGCCCGTAAGGCGATAGTAGTTTCTGCAACCAAATGCAGTCAGAATTTGAAGTATTCAAAGTCTGAGAGCGAGGGAGGACCGCCCGCGTGTAATGACTGGTTTTGACAGACTGACTGCCTGCGCGTGAGCATGCCGTCGTGAAGCAGGCTAGCGCAGGGTGACCAGAACTACGGCGTAGTTCAAGGTTGCCACTGTGATGGTGTTTTGGGCCTAGAAAAGGGCGCGCATGCGCTCGTCATTCAAACTCATACATTCAGCGCGTTACAGAATAGGTTAGGTCGTAACATTCACTGTCTTGGACACTTTTGGTATTGCTCCTTGTTTGATGTAGGTGGCTATTGGACTTTCTACCTTGGCTGTTCTCCCTCGCGTCCTTTGTGCAATCACGCTGTGATCCAATTTTGGTGCATTCTTGTTTGTTTTCGCTCCTACTGGTCTCCCTCTTCCTCTTGGTACCGTAGTTCTTTCAGATGCTGAGTGAGCTCTGTTTCGAAAGGTTGTACCATCTGTTGAAGCATTACTTTTGGTTTTGTTCTCGTTCTGCCTCGTCTTTTCATCTATAATCATGGCCTTTATTTTTGGCAGATTTTCATTTATTTCCTTTTCAGTCATTTCTGGAGGATTTCTCGATAAGGCCTCAGCGTTCTTGTTCAGTTTGCCTGGCTTATATTTAAAAGTGTGCTCGTACCCGGTGAATCTAAACATCCATCTCATTAATCTTTGTCCAGGGTCCTTTCTAGTGTGCATCCAATTTAATGGTTCGTGATCACTGACTAAGGTAAATTTTCGACATAATAAATATGGTCTGAATTGATGTAGCGCATATAATACAGCTAAACACTCTTTTTCTGTAGTGGAGTAATTTCTTTCCGCTTTGTTTAATGCTCTCGATAAATATTGCACGGGGTGGTCAAATCCATCTTTCTCTTGGCTTAGAACGGCTCCAATTGCGTAATCTGATGCATCAGTCGTCAGAGTTAATTCTTTGTTAAAGTCAGGGAATTGGAGTATAGGTTCCTCCATGAGGCAATGTTTTAATTTTTCAAAGCTCTCTTCGCACTTTTCGGTCCACTCAAACATAACATTCTTTTTCAATAGATTATTCAGCAGTTTTGCAATTTTGGCAAAATCTTTAATATACTTTCGATAATAGCCAAACATTCCAAGTACTTCCCTTATATTCTTTGCGCTTTTGGGTGTGGCTAATTTAGCGATGGCTGCAACTTTCTCTGGATTTGGTTCCACGCCTCTCGCACTTATTATGTGTCCTAAGAAGCCCACTTTTTTTCCGAAGAATTCAATTTTATCTGGTTGCAGAACCAATTTCGCTTCCCTTAGTATTTGCATTAAATTTCTGATTCTACTTTCGTGCTCTTGTAGATCTTTGCTATAAACAATGATGTCATCGAAATACATAAGCATTTCAATGTTCTGAAGTCCTCTAAGTGCTTTTTCTATTAGTCTTTGGTAAGTCGCTGTGGTATTTTTCAAACCTTCTGGCATTCTGGTATACTCGTAATGTCCATTGATTGTTGTGAAAGCTGTTTTATAGCAGTCTTCGGGTGCCATTGGTATTTGTTGAAATCCGCTTGCTAAGTCGAAGATGGAAAAGTACGTTGCATCTCCCAATTGGTCCATGATATCTGCGATATTCGGTAATGGATATGCGTCTCTAATTGTTTTCTTGTTCAATTCTCTAAAATCAATCACCATCCGCCATCTTGGATTTCCATGGCTGTCGGGTTTCTTTGGCACAATCCATATCGGTGAATTGCAAGGTGAATTGGATTCTCTTATGATTTTGTCTCTTAGTTTCTTGGCTACACTGTCTCTCACAACTTGCTTATACTGTGGCGGGTGTCTATATTGTTTCGTGTTTATAGGTACATCGTTCTCTAAATGAATGCGGTGTTGAATCATATCAGTACATGGTAGTCTGTCACCTGGTAGTAAGAATCTATCTAAATAGTCTTCGATTATTCGGTCCACTATATCTAGTTCTTCTCGATTGAGATGGCTTCTCCTTATGGCTTCTTTCACTTTTTCCAATCGTTTGATTCTATCTATTATTGCATCTCCATCAAATTCACTGTCTGTTTCTTGCAGGAAATCGGGTCCTGTGTCGAAAGGTATTAGTTCTTTTGGATCCACTTCTATCGTCACGTCTTGTTCACTGGTGTTGATAGCCATTATTTTGCAAGTGTTGTTCACGTTTGTCACTACTCCTTCGCCCACGAAGAGATTTTCGTTCCCCACGTCAAATCTTGGTATATATCCCTCTTCCAGGTTGCTTTTGATTAAGTTGATTTGTATTACTTGTCTGCTCCTCGCTTTTATTGTATGTGTCACCTTCCCTGGGGCTTGTTCTGTCTCTCCGATGATTGTTTGTTCTGTTACCTCATTTCCCTTTTCACTTGCAGGTTCTACCTTTAGTATTTCGTTGGCTTGTTTGCATTTTTATCCTTTTCTTAAATTCTTTGGATTATGTTCTTCTTCGTGTCCTATGAACGGTATTGGATGCATCACATCTCCGCTTATCATTAGCGCATTTTTGTAATAAGATATCACAGCCTCTTCTTTCTTTAGATAATTGCGTCCTAACATCCCATCAAATGGAATTGGAAAGTCATCCGACACTATTTGGAATTTTACTGGGGTACCTTTTCTAAATATATTGATGCCTTCACAGTCTGGTTCGTGATTCCGCCTAATTCTCTAGCGTCAGCAGTGCAGATGGGCATGTCATCGTCCAATACACTTGCTTTAATTAAATTCACTGGGGCTCCGTTGTCAATCATGAATTCCACCCATGGTTTAGTGATTCCAACTGGTATTCTTATTCTTACTGCGGCTTTGACTGGTGCTTTCTGCTGATTGTTACTCGGATTCGTTGGGTTCGCATTTTTGTTCTCGTTGTATGCCTGTAACTGTTGTTGATAATGCTGTTGATCCGTGTTTCCGGGCATCTGTTGGTTTTGGACTTGATTTGTACCTTGACGCTGCATTGGATGCATTTGGTTTTGGCTCGGGTAACCTTGGTTTTGGCTCGCCATCCTGGGATTGTGGCGAGCCTCTTAGCAGTTTAAATTACCTCTTTTGGTCTTATCATTATGTTGCTGTTGGTTATTGCGCCAGTTAGTGTCATTTCTCCTGTCAGGATACGGTGATGCATCATAGTATCTTCCAGTCTCGTGATCGAATATTTGTTGATTTCCCCTGTTTCCATTGCTATTCCAAGCTTGCCAATTGTTACGATGTTGCTGCCCATTATTGTAGTTACGATGGTAACCTCCTCGTCCACCTTGGTTGCCATAATTATTTTGATACCCTCTTCCTCGATAGTTATTGCCTCGATAATTATTTTGTGGGTTCTGATAATTATTTTGTGGGTGATAATTTTGAGGTTTATTTTGTTGCTGTGCATTGTACGTTCTATCATTTACATACCCCACGTAGTCTGAATTATTTTGTTGATTATTTTGGTAGTAATTCTCTTGCCGGTATCCTCCATAATTACGATAATTGTCACCATTTTTCGGCCCATTATAATTGTCTTGATTGTTGTAATATCGGCCTCTACCTTTGTATGGTCTTGAATTTGGGATTATTTTAGCTTCCATCCTGGTTTCTAGTCGTACAGCTTCTTCATAAGCTTCCCGCAAATCATTGGGTTTACTGTAATCTACTGACTCAGCTAAATTTGCAGGTAAACCTTTAATAAATATCTCCACTGCTAAAGTTTCCAATGGTGCCATCATTTCATTTTTGAATTCTTCTCCTTTTTCTTCCTTCAAAGCATTCTTAGCACTGCTCAGGAGCACGTTTATTTCATCATAAAAATCGCCTTCTGTGTCTTGTTCTCTCATTCTCACGTTCTGTATCTTATTATTATAGGAACTGAAATTTCTTCCGGGTCCAAATCTTTGCTTTAAATGTTGTATCAAATCTTCTACACTTTTTATCGTTTTATTGTTTAGACTTTTCTTCGCTGATCACGTTATTTTATGTAGAGCATGTTGTAAGAATTGCGGCTTAATCGGGTCACTGACTAACTCGCTTGCGTTTCTCAAATCTTGTATGTAGTCTTGAAGATTCTTTTTTCCATCAAAACTTGGAATGCCGCTTATGAAATTCATGAGTGCAAAGCTGTTTGCCATGTTGCTCATTAATAGCATGCTCTCATCTGGTGCTCCTCCATTGGCTGAATCATCATTATTTGAGGCGTTCCCCGTCATCTCGAATAAGTACTGTGCCTTCTAGATAATCTAGATAATCAGTCGTATCGTCGATTGATTCTCTTGCACTCTTATAATACCTTGAGTTATTTAGTATGCTTCCGGTTACTTTGATTTTCTTCTTCTTGCTTAATTTATTTTTTAATTAACTGTAGAATTTTGACTAATTTATGCCACCACTCTCACTTGTCGCCAATATCACTTTTTTTTAAGATTTCAGTTTAGGATTCAAAAAGAAAGAAAAATTTTAAAAGGGTTAGTGCCTTGGAAGCATACAAAATGTATGAACCAAAACAAACGAAAACAAAAAAAATTACTAAGGTTTCGTATCTCACAAAAGGGGTTTATAGGGTAATAGGGTGTAATGCTCGTAAAAGGGGTAAAAATAATACTTTGATAAAAATTCACGCAAATCGGAAGGAAAGTTTCAAAAGTAGACTTAACCTAAAACCTTTCAAATTATCCTAACCTTTATCCTAAAAAGAACCTGTTTGATTTTTTTATACTAAAAGGAGAATCAGGTAGTTACATCTTAATAATTAAATTCAAAACCGAAAACCAGTACCAAAAAAAAAAACTTAAACGTTACCAATTAGCCTAATAGAAGTTAAAATTCATAAAATTCCAAAAATTGTCGATGACATTTAATTGTTTATTTAAAACTGAATCTAAATCTTGATTGGGCAGATTAGTTAAATAATCGAATTTTGGCATATGACGTGAAAATTAGCGAGAAAAGAAATTAAGTGTGTGGCAATAATTTAACAAAAATTTCAAAGTTCTTACTTAATTGTATATGAACCGTCACTCGTTTTTATTTAATTTTATTAAAAATAAAAAGAATTAGATAAACACGATAAAAAAAACTGCAATTCTAAACAATTATTAATATGCTTATCCTCAAAATAATTAAATACCTCTTGATCAAAGAAAACCGAATTAATAATAAAGTATTATTCCAAAAACAAAAGGAAATTTTAATATTGTTCTTAAATCTACAAAAAGTTTAATTAACAAAACCCTAAACCAACAATTGTTACTTCCTAAGGAGTTACTTTCTCTTGATAAAATAATAAAATAAAATTTTTAAAAAATTATTTATTTGCGAAAAAGATCAAACAAGCGTGATCTTGAATTTATGTTAATAATTAATGATTACTATTATTGTAGAGCTCTTAAAATGTTAATCTTTCGTTTTAATTATTTGAATTCCGCGCCCGCTCAAGATGGCTGCCGCGCGCTCTCTCTCTCTGCTTCTTGACTCTACTCCGACTCGACCGCGTCAGTTGCGCGCGCCTAGTTTCGCGGCGCTGTAAAGTCCCTAGCCGCGCCTAGTAAACACGCTCGCACGCATGCGTCTGCGCCCGCGTTCGCTCTGAACAAACACGTACCGTCGGCTGCTATGCTGCAATGGCTAACCTCACCCGCGTCGCGTTGCGTACTTTCTCCTTCAATTATTGTTATTAAATCGCGGTAAAAATAGTGCGCACGTATAATGTGATGGTTCGTGAGTGTGTCTTTTACATGTGACAGTGATTTTCAAGCAGTACAACCAGTTGCTGCTTACTAATCAGATAAGTTCTCCTGACAATTTATTCAAACATACATCGTTTGCATGACACTAGAGCTTGTTGCTTTATGTTGAATAAACCTTTTTACTTGTTCTAGGATTGCGCAAGATTCTCAATGGCTTCTTTTCACCTGCGACGACTCAAGAAAATGCACGCAAGTATAAACCTTTTGAGTGTTGTCACACGCTTGATTTTCTCAAATATTGTAATTTTGCTTTCTATGTTGTTTGAATAAGTTATACGGGTTGGCTTTAACATAAACAATGCTATTTATCTTAGATTTTTGTTCATTTGCAAGTTTTCATTTAGAATTATTAAAATTGTTAATTTTCTGACTTTGATGTTAAAGTATATTGACGATACCTTAAAACATACGTTAAAAACAATTCATCAAGTGTGTCAGTATAAAATTTCCTTTCTCTGAATCGATTATTGAGCCATGTGATACTGAATTTACTGGTTGAAACTTCCACGATCGAACGTTTTGATTTCTATGATTCTATACAGTGATTAACAATGTTACAAGCCTAATAATCCAGATGAGTGTTTCTTTTAGTGTATGTGCTTTTACTTTGTTTTCTACAAGTCTTTGCAAATGAAACTAACTTCGAACATTTGTCCTTTTTATAAATGATAGTGAAAGTAAAAGGTGTTTGTTTGTGTATTAGTAATGAACTATTTGAAACTGAGTGTTTGATTACATTTGTTGAACAACAAAAGTTAAATGTTTCTGTTTTAAGGTGTTTTCTTAACCTTTTCACTTTCTTAAATGCTGGTGAGGCTAATTTGTTTACATTTTCCTTTTTGAAGTATTTTAGAATGACGTGTTTTTCAAATTAACACTACTCACAGAAAAATGTTCAAATACTACGCATATCTAATTATCCTAACTTAACTTTATAGTGTACAGATGCATAAAAAGGGATTCGCACGAGTACTTCAAAGTGCGTTTTTGATATTCTATTTCTTTTCACAACTTCAAACAATGAGTGTGACCTTACCAATTTGTTGTCAGTCGTACTCTTTCTTTTCTAATAACCTCTGATACCAATTTTGATTTTCTTTTTATAGAATGGAGCGAATACTTCTGGTCCTGAACAGTCATCCTTCACTCTTGCTGTGAAAATCGAATTTCAGTACCAGAGTACCTGCGTAATAAGGACGCTCTGTTTCGACTCCGGCTGGTAAATGCCAATGATTTTTAATCTTTGTCGACCAGATTAAGGCCTGTATATTATACTTATATTGGATTCACTCGTGTTTTCTTTCCCTTTACATAAAAACTAACGGGCCCTTCCCTCTAAAGTAACACAGCTTTACCTACTTGTTGTCAGCTGTATTATATAAATTTTTATATATTCATGAAATATATATCTTTTTTTTTTATTAAAATCATAAATATTTTAGTCATTATCATTTGGGGTCCATTTACAAGCAATGATTTCGTTCCCTTTTTTGAAAATTTCAAAGTTGCTTTTATCGAAATTTTTGAGAATTAATATGCTTTTGACTAAAATGATTTTATTTTCAGCAAATTTTTGAAGATTTGAAAATTTCTCTTTTTGAAATTTGGATTCTCGATAATTTTTCTTTTCGATTCGAATATCTTCTTAACACGTTTTTCTTTCTCAACAGGCTGAACGAACATGAACAAAGCAACGATTGATTTCGAGTTTGGGAAAATCGAAGCTCGCAAGATGGCCGCCCCCTTAACTACCCACGCAACTGAAACACTACAAAGGCGCTGAAATCACGGCACGACGCCAAGCTTCCAAGCGACGCTTTCGACTATGCTGCGCGCAGTTTGAAACTCGACACTTGCCTTTGTTAAGAGTACCTCGCGTGATTTTACTTCTAAAGAATTTTCTTTTAATCACTTCGCGTTCATTTATTTTATTTCACCAGTTAATTTTCACGATTTTTCTAATTTTTAATTTTTTTATTATTATTAATATTAGTATATTGTGGTCCAAAAGAAAAGAGAATCAAATTTGCTTTGAGATAAGCGATCTCAGTGGGACCTCCAATTTTTGTTAGGTGGAAACTTGAAGAGTTTCCCCTTTTATGTGAGTCTGCCTATCTGACACGCTCTACAGGTGTCCAGGGCGGAATCTGGTCAGGATCCGTATCCCTGCCTGCAAATGTCTTTTCTTTCCTAATGGTAGTGTTCCAAATTAATATTTATGAATCTTTCCTTGCGATTTTTCTGCTTGAACGATTGAATAGAAAAACTCTTCTTTCTAGACCTTTCCTCCTTTTGGTATTTTGGGATTTTTAGGAATGAGTGACTTTGGATGAAATATATATGTTGAACAAACTATATGGTCCAATTGTATCTGTATTTCCCTTTTTATGAAACTCTTTACAATTTTTACAGGAAATTCTCACTTGAAATCTGAATAATGAACACTATTATCTCTGAGTAATTAATTTGAATCTGTGAATTAGAATGTAACTACAACAAAACCAAATCTTTGGATAAAAATCTGAATATAACTTCGAAAATCTATTGGTCCGCCGGCTTTTGTGCTCGATCACGGAGTGAGTGAACAGCGTGGTTCGAGAGCGCTCGGAAGAGGTTCCGGACCTCCCACGCCGTCCCCAGCTTACTTCCCCTTAGCCGCGTTACAGTGTCGACGCTTATTGCACTCATTAGATCTTACGGGGCCTGGCAACTAGTTGCACGCCGAAACTGCAACGTAGTTCCGCACGTGCGCCTCTAGCCGTTGGCGGGGAAGTTTTTTAAGGTCAGCGAGATTCTTAGCCACTTGATACTTTTGTGGCCTTGAGTCTCGCTGTACCTTTATACGTGTAGAATTGTCTCGATCCTTCATTTGAAATTATTATTTCAAATGTGAATCGAGAAAGTTGTCACGTAACACTCATAAAAATAAATAATTATTTTACTCCTACTTGATATTTATTAACTATTTTTCTTTGTACTGCTGATTTGTAAGTTGCAACGAGAATTTATTTTTACATAAATATAACATTGAAAAAAGTTCGGATTTGTGGAGATTTGAACCCAGAACCGCAAGATTATGAAGCAATCGTTTTACCACCGTGCCATCGTGATCTTTGATGTCGATCACTTTAGTAGAATCAAATAGTCATTATATTATCTAACACGTCCTTGTATGCTTTATTTATTATTAATTAATTATAATGAGTTTATTTTATTAAAGCACACTGATAGTAATTGAGTAATAATAAATAAAACATACAAGGGCGCGTAAGTTATAATGACTATTTCATTCTACTAAAGTAATCGACAATATTTCAGGGTTCAAATCTCCACAAATCCGGATTTTTTCAATGTAATAACTATAAAAAAATTAATTCTCGATGCAACTTACAACTCAACAGTACAAAGAAAGATATAATTAATGAGTATCGAATACTATTATCGATAAAGCTATTCTTGAATTATCATTGTTTACCTCAATGACTGGAGAACTTCTCTTTGGAACTTTTCCATAGTAATGTTGGACGTTGAGGCTGTTTAACATTAATAATTGATTTGAAACAATATCAATTTATAATATAATTAAAGGGTCTGATAATCAATTAAAAATTCAAATTTCGCTTCACAATTGTCTGTAATTTATAAAGTTTGAAGTTTATATATAAATTATGCGATTTTAAGACATTATTTAAATGCCATTCAACGGAATATTTGTATATAAACTTCAAAGGAGGATGCCCACGGATGTAGGAGAAATCGGTCCCGTCGGGATACGTAAGAAACCTATACCATCGTTTAGATTATGAAAAATCGCGTATGTAAAAAATCAACCCCCATACTTCAAGAAAAGCTGAGATATTTAGCGATGAAGTTTTCACCCTCAAACGTTGTAAAAAATTACAAAATACTCAAAAGCTGGAGCTTTACACCATTATTTTTAGACTTTGTAGAGGTCAATCGAAAGGTCTCGATATAGGCTACCTTCTCAGTGAGATTGCAAATGGGCGACGCACCCCTAAGGTTTTTTGCACCATTATTTTTTGACTTTTCGGGCGTCAATGGAAAGATCTCGATAGCAGCTACCTCCTCAGTGAGATTTTAAATGGGAGTCGCACTTTTAACGTAGATTTTGAGCAACTGTTGAATCTATTTAAGAGTTCTCCGTCTTCATACCGGAAGTCCGAATTTTTAGCAGCGCCCTCCACATCGCACCTCGATAATCATTAATGATTTAAACAAACTCGATAATATCCACTTTTCGATGGTTGTAATCGTCGAAGTTTCGAAGTCAAATTGTAGTTAGCAAAATGGCCACTGCCTCTTCAAATTTGTCCGATGAAATACGTCGTTATTATTTAATTTTAATTGCCTAATATTTTTTTAAAACATTCCTTTGTACTTACTACAAGTGACGAAACTTGATTTATGGTGATAAAGTTCATAAAATAATTATAATTAACAAAAAATGTTTTTTAAGCTAGGTGGCGGGTCACTCGAGGTGTGGAGCACTCTTAAGCGTCGATGAAGCCTTGAGTTTTTAAAACAATATCTCCGAACTTAGCTATACCCAGAACCACGACGAGGACGTGCCGGAGCTTCCGCTTTATTTATTTTTTTGTATTTTTTTACTGCTTTAAGGGTGCGTTGCCCATTGAAAACCTAAATGAGAAAGTAGCTGCTATCGAGACCTTTCGATTGACGCCCGAAAAGTCAAAAAATAATGGTGCAAAGGGCGATTTCTAATTGAAAAAGCTAGGGGGTAGTTCGGGGGTAAGCGGTTTCCCGAGGGGGCCGATTTCTCCTATATCCGTGGGCATCCTCCTTTTGTAAAGCGATGGATATTTACATTACTGAAGGCAACAACGGCGTGGTTTATCATAATTTTGTTTTTATTATTTGTTATTTTTATAACAAATAATAAAAACAAAATTACGATACAAGAAATTTGAATATTTCAATATTAGTAGCAGTTTTGAAACTACCTTGAGGTATATTTTCGTCTCGTCTACTTAAGTGCCTACTACTATTAGTTGCCTGATGTTTATTCGGTTGTTTATTAACGTTCGGGGTGCTCTTTGTCCGCGTAATATCGTTCGGATGCTGATGTGATTGTACTGGAGACTTCTGCAGCATTTGGAACAACTTAGGTTTCTCAGCCTTGGTCCTCTGCAAATCAGCCATGAGGTTGGACGTAGCTGTTTCAGGAGAAGCTCCCCCCAAATTTTTTTGTGTACGGGACATCTGCGAACATTAAATTGTCTTCATATGCATACTAAGTGACAGTACGTTGCAAAAAAAGGGAAAGTACAAGATTTTTTCGAACATGTATACTGAACGAGCATACCATATTCCCGAGTGTACTATTTTTCTCTACTCGCATTAACATTCGATTTCATCCAAGACCGAAAGGATACTTTGTGATCCGGTATAATGGAAGAAAACTTACTTATGGGAGGGATGGAGGAGCGATGGGAGGGGGAAGGGTTGGAGAGAGAGAGAAGGAAATAGTGAAAACTGAACGATGGAAAAAAGGGTGCGTGAGAAGAAGGTAGCAAGACAGACAGGGCGGGTAGAGAGGGAACTAGTTAAAGAGGGAGAAAGGGAGTGACATAAATGGAGGGAGAAAATTAATAGCTACCGCACACACACACACACGCGCGCGCGTATTCAGGCAAACATAAGTTTGAGTGGATTCCTCCAAAGTCTTGATTATGGAAATTGAGCTGGGTCCTCTATCGAAGATTTCAGCCATCAAATGTGATAATAGCTTACAATCTCAGGTTAGGTTTTCAGGGCTCAGGGTAGGCTTAGAAGTTCGCGCATTTTAAAGAATCCAATTTATATTTTTGGATAAAATCTCAGGTCGCCAAACCACCACACCGTTTTAACTTAAAGATATTAGTTATTATATACATGCGAAGAATGTGAAAACAAAATGTAATATGATGTATATGAATATTTCTGGAACACAATCTTTTGTGGATAGTTCTGGCCAGTAAGGCATCCTAAAACATTTGCTTTCTATTTCTTCAAATCTTATAAGAGAAAGATGTGGAGATAACTAGCCTAAAACTTTTGACCAGAAGATACAAATCTTTGTCGTTAATTACAATAACATTTTGAACAACGCAAATTGATTTATT
Source organism: Nasonia vitripennis (assembly GCF_009193385.2). Taxonomy (NCBI): domain Eukaryota; kingdom Metazoa; phylum Arthropoda; class Insecta; order Hymenoptera; family Pteromalidae; genus Nasonia; species Nasonia vitripennis. Next base: position 2,296,645 of record NW_022279639.1, read on the forward strand.
TCGAAGAATGAATGTATTATCAGACTGAAAGACTGATAATACCTGAGATCCTGTATAAACTACTTTTTTATATTGCCTATAGGTGTAATCAATTTCAGGTTCTGGGCCATCTGAATGTGAACAGATAAATTTGAAACAGTTACTATCAACATGCTTTCTGACGTTAACGGAACAATTCTCAGAACGTCTTTTAGAAATTTGTTCCAAATGTTGAGCAGGTTTTCTGCACAATTTTCTAAAATACGTCATATTATTTTCATATGAAAATGCAGAAAAAGAATCTAAAGTTCCAAATGATCTCACATCCTCAGCAAGGTGTAACAAAGCATGGGTGTTGTATGAAAGAAATTCAATGCCATAAACATCTGATGCTCTATCAACAAATATTTTTATGAACTGTTCTGCTAAATCAATTAATTCATTGGAAGCTAAAGGATTTGCAAATATCCTCATAGCTGCATGAAGTAGGAGAAAGTGCATAAATATAGCAGAATTCATCAAACCATAAAACATTGCAGGGCCAGTATAAAAAAGAATTTGCCTGTGTTCGGTAGCTTTAAATTTACTATGCTTTTCTGCATTGATAGGCTTGCGGGCAAACTCTGCGGGACAGCAAAATTTGATTTGTTGCATACGATCACTTAATATTCTTCTATTTAGAGCGGATAACCTAACGGATTCTATAAACCTGCCATCCATTAATCCCTGAAAAATGTTCTCCATAAGACCTAAACACACTAAATGCAGTTAGTCAAATACAGTATTTGTAACTATATTAAAATCAAGTTTTCCTATTGGGCATTCTGTTTTGTGATGATCTGTATCTACTTGCAATGAATACTCTTCCTGCGTACGACGAACATGATCAATGCCACGATAAACCATTACTCCTGGACGAATAAACTCCCCTCTCACCCAGCATCTAGAACACGGAGCTTTAGAGTTATGTCCACAGTGACCTAATGAAAAAGATCGAGCAGGTGCATCAGCAATAAAACATTGGAATTTCAAAAATTTATTTTCACCCTGCAAATCGATACCAGTTTCAGAAATCCTATTAAACTCACCGACAACGAGTTGAAAAAACAATTTAGCATCCGTTGGTTTTTGTCACCTTTAAAAATACCAACAATCTCTGGACTACTTTTAGGAATATTCACAATTCTAATTTGAATGGGCCACATAATAATTTTACTAGCTTTATCGAGGGATGCCTCATCAGTGATCATATCTACCATCAGAACATCAGGAATCATTTCCGCAGGAGTGGACGAAAGAATGTGACGAAGACCCTGTTCAACACCTAAATGAAGATATTCTCCTCCAGCAATTTTCAAAGTAGGAGTTGCGAAATTAGGAGTCTTCAATATTGTTCGGGGATCCTCATGTAAAGTAGAATAACAATCATGGATTTTCAGAGCTTTCAAAACAATTTTAATCTGCTGATGATTCATATTGGCTTCTGTGAAAGCGGTGGCAAGATGAGCTTCAAAATCTTCGATATTGAAAAATGCATCGCCTTGATTAGATACTACAGTAGAATTTAACGAATCCGAAGATTCAGTCGTCGATGCATGGTCTGACATATCCTGAAACCTTTCACTATCCTGACCATCATCACTATTGAAAGCAACATCATCGACTGCGTTTTCATTGAAAACATAGTTTTCACTATGCGCCGAGTCACTGAGATTATGGTCAATGGAATCACCGCCAGAAGCTTCAGATTCATTATTAATAATGTTTTCAGAGGACACTTGTCGTGCTCTGTTAAGTAAACGCCTCATACGAGCTCTATGATCATAACCACAGAATTCAAGGGGTTTACGAGTACGCATAGATTTGAGTTTATGCATGGTTCAAAGAGCTTGATTCAAATAAAATAGTCAATCGAATCAACTTAACTTCAATTTAACAAATTTATCAATCCTTAATCGAATCAAATCAAAGTGAGTAAAAAAACTAAAGGCAAGATTATTTTTATCACAACTGTTAAGAAAATTAAACAAACGGTCTTTCAGTAACTAAAATTACATTAATTAAAATTAAAATAATTTTTCAATCAAAGGAAACAAATAAATTCTATAATTAATACAAATGCCACAACAAAATGAATAAAAGGCAAAGAAGAAAAAAATTTTAATGTCTGATTTAAATTTTCTTTCAGTTGAATGATTCATTAAACTTAAAACTAGGGATGATTTTACCCCCGACCGCCCCTTAAGCGTAAATAATTATATACAGTAAGGTCAGTAGAAAAATTTAATAATTATTTAATAAGAAATGTAGCTTTTATGATAATTAAATATTATACAGCTGCTAAACAAAATAAAGTGGCTAAATTAAGGTTAGTTTTAAATTTATTTCACGGAAAAATACTAATATAAATTATGATTTATAAAGGCACCACAAATTATTTTAAAATTATATCGGCGATATCAGAGTCTCTATCAAGGTGCGCGATAGCGCCCCGATGGCAAGTATATACACACACACACACACACACACACACACACCTATACGTTATTAATTAATAATTATTTATAGAAGAGAATATAAAATTCGTTTTTATGATAATTAAAATACAGCTGGCTAAACACAATGAAGAAAATGGCTAAAGAAAGATTAGTTTCAAAAGTTAAAAAATTTTTCACGGAAAAAAAACGATTGATATACATGATATATATATATATATATATATATATATATATATATATATATATATATAGTTTATATATATATATAGGCACTACAAATTATTTTTAAATTTTATTGGTGATACCAGAGTCTCTATACACACACACCTATATGTTATAAGATAATAATTATTTATAAAAAAGAATATAAAATATAGCTTTTACGATAATTAATACAGTGACTAAACAAAATGAGTAAATTAGAGGCTAAAGAAAGGTTAGTTTAAAAAGTTAAAAAATTTTTCACCGAAAAAAACTATTGTTTATAGGAACACAACAAATTAATTATGAAATTATATTAGCGATAGAGTCTGTATATAACACACGCTGTGTATGTTTCTGTGTGTGTGTGTGTGTGTGTGTGTGTAATAATGTAAATAAAATAAGGTTATTTTTCAAATTTACATACTTTACGATGCGGGCTCGACACGTCTTAATTAGTTATACATCGAAATATTATAAAAAACTATGAATGAATGACAGAAAGGATTGATGAAAAGTAAATAATTTGAAGATAGCTTTTACGCTTCTGGTCGATGTTTTCCCAGTTCCGATGCACTCCCCAAAAGCTGCGATTTTTTGCACTTCTCAAAAGCTGCAAATTTTGCAAAAATGCCTCAAGTCTTGCCAGCTGCTACACCACAAGTCACACATGCACTAGTATTAATTAATAATCCATGATTTATTAATTATAATTTTGCGTGGATGCGAGCGTCGTAAGCACGTGCTTTCGATGCGAAGGCTAGACTGCAAATGGCGCGAGGGCTGATGCAATGGCGGGGCGAACGTATACAATTGGCGCGAAAATGCTGATACATGTATATAATTCCATATATACCAAAAATATCAGTGAAATGTAGATAATAAAGATAAATATATTATATTTTCTTATTATCTGTGTATATTTATATTTATTAGCCCGTATAAAAGTGCATTGAGTGTTAAGCACGACGTGCCATCCGTGTGCTTTCCCAGTACTAACACGTTTGTGGAGCATGCGTGCTGTCGATGTGCCGTCATATTGCCAGAGCTTGAAGCTCTACACGCGGGAAGGCACATTGACGGCACAGGGCGGTCACGGAATGTCGGCTCCGCGGCGACATACTATGACAGCACACTGACGGCACAGAGCGGTCACGGCGTGCTGGCACACCATGCTCGCCACGTGATGTTATCTGGGGGCAGATAACATTGTGCAAGCACAGAGACGGCACCGTGCTCCACGACGTGCAACCCCGATAACATCGCGTGCCGGGCATTTTGGGGTCACGCGTGCTGTCCGCTCGTGCCGTCATTGTGACGTCCCCAAGACATCTTTCGTTGGAATTTTCAAAATTTTTTTTTCCCGCCATTCGGGAAGTTATAATGTTGACATTTTGGCGGCACAGCGTGCCAGCACGCGTGCTGACATTGCGACGGCACGAAACTTTGTCAGAATGACGGCCATGTGTGCTGGCTGTATGCTACCGGCACGAACGAAGGCAAAATGTCGGCATTTTGCGGTCACGCCGTGTTGGCACTCATGGCAGCATTATGACGACATTTTAAAGAGCTACATGACGTCATTGTGCCATCGACCCGTGTTCAAAATTTATTAACATTTGTCGCTGTCAGAGTGCTAGCAGATTGACTGCTGGGAGTGCTGCTCGCCATGACAGCATTCTGTCGGAACGAAATTCCCGCAGAATGCTGGCTTTGTTGGCTGCGAAACTTAGAAAATTTTCAGCCGCACAATTCACAAAATAAGGCTTTTCAATGTATGATATTTTAAGGCTGTTGATTTTGTTAATTTGGGCTATTATTTATCCACCGGACTTTGTTCGTTATCAATTTTCACTAATCATATTATTATGACGACTCTTTTATAACTACCGAATTTATAGCAGCCTGCCGGTTTCACGCCTATACACGAAATAAGCGGCGAATATCGATGTTGTTATCGCGTTGATAATAATTCTGGTTATTGTTTATTACAATAACTTGCAACTTTATTAACATCAACAGCTGCTCGCAGTACATAAGGACACAATTAGCTATGACTTGTAACAAGTGTTCGTGGTCGAGGGGTAAAGTGCCAGCCTGCTAACTGAAAGGTTCAGGGTTCAATCCCCGCTCGGGTATAATTTTTTTCTTTTTTCTTAATTTAAGTGCCGGCACGATGCCGTCATTACCGTGTCCCGGAGCAGGGGTACCTGGACGTCACGTGTGGCCCATTCCGTGCAGTCTCCGTGCCGTCATTCGGCCGACATAATGTTATCGGGGGACATGCTGTGCGGCGCTGTGACTGCCAGGTGACGCAGCACAGAGACGGCACAGAGACAGCACGCCGTGCGACACACAAAATTCATTTCGTGCATCGTTGAGCGGCACGGCTTGCCGTCACTGTGCCAGCATTGAGTCGTCCGTATGCTAGCGCTATGCTAGCACTATGCCAGCATAATAAGCTGCCTCTCTATGCATATATATATGTATATATATATATAATTATAAAGAAATAAAATTACAAATAAATATATTAGAAACGTTTTTATTTTATTTATAAAAATACATAATTTTTAAAATATATTTCTTTTTGGTGATGAACGCATTTATCTGAAACAATAAAAATAATATCAATTATTATATATATCTATACTTATAATAATTGATATATATACAATTGATATTAATATCAGTTAAATAACGTACCTTTTATTTATAAATAAATATTCATAAACTGGATCGTTATCGGGATCGTTGCTGATGCGTTCCTCGTCGTGATCGCTGACAAGGGCAGTGCGGTCGCTCTCGTCGTCGTCGCCAATGTCATCGCCGTACTCGCCTTTGCCAGCGTCATCGCCGATCTCGTTCTCGTTGTCTTCTTGCCCGCCCAGTTCCTCTGTGTCGTTCTCGTCGCCGATGATGTCGTTCTCGCCGCCGTCGATGTTGTTCCCATCGCCGCCGAAGTCCCCCTCACTAAGCTCGCCGTCGCCTGCAAGCTCGCCGTAGCCAAGTTCGCCGCCGTCGTCTGCAAGCTCGCCGTTGGCGCCACCAAGTTCGCCCCCGTCGCCAAGCTCGCCATCTCCAATCTCGCCGCCACCAGACTCGTCGTCACCGAGCTCATCCCTGTCGTCGAATCCTAAATAAAATAATATTTAAAAAAAAAATTTGTCATCATTTTTTTTGCAACTTTCTTACCATTATTTATGGTTTCCTCGACCCTCCTTCTTTGTAGGAGTGGTCCATTTTCCAGAGGGATGACAGCAGCACGCTTGATGGCTTTCTTGCGGCGATACTCCTCTTTTACGCACTTAAGTGCTTTTGTCATCGCCGTGGCTAAGTCCGTCTTTGTAGGCTCCCCAATCCTTTTATTTTGTGACATAGCTTCTGCAAAATAAAAAATATTATATTTATGTATATGTGCAGAAATTATATTGATTCCGACTTAGACTCTTGCAAGGGAAAGCCCTACAAATAAATAAATTATTTTTACATTTTCGCGCCCTTTTAAAAGCAGCCAATCAAATCTCGTTTTAGTCGGCTTCACTTATCTCGTACTCTTTTTTAAAAAGGGAGGATAATTATACTTACAACGTCGTTATAATCTTCCTGGGAAATTTCTTCGAACGCCAACAGTTCAGCCACCGTTTTGAACGGCAAGAATTTTGGCAGCTCCTTTTTCCCGGAATTCTTTTTTTTCGCCATCCGCTTCAACGTCGCTGAGCATTCTCTGAAAGATACATTATATGATGAAATAAAAATCGAAAATAAATGAATAGTATATTGTGTACCGAGGACGTAAAGTGCGCTCTTTTAGACCAAGTGTGGAGTTTTCTTGTAAGAGTTGAAAGCAAGTGCATGACTGATTTCAAAGCGAGTACTAAAAAATACAAAAGGTAAAAAAAGACCAATCTACGCCCGTACTGTACACCATATCTTTTTTGGCGCACGTGTATCGATTTTCGCGTTTTCACACTTTTTTAAGGCTACAAAGTAAAAAAAAATTCATGACTTCATTTGACTGACAACCTTTTTACTCGCTGATTAAAAATTAATACTGAAGGGGATGTCGTCCGAAAAAACACTTTTATCTCTTACATAAAACTTTTTTAATAAAGCTGGCAAATGAAAAACCAAGTCTGTAGCGCCGTAGTGTTAAGTTTAATGAATCGTTCACCGAAAGAAAATTTCGATCGGACGTTTTTCTAGAAGTTTGGAAATACAAAATACCCCGTGACGAATTTTCGAAGTTTTTGTGCCGACATCCCCTTAAAACCCGCTTAAAAACACAAAAATCCGCATGTGTTGCAAAAATGGAGTTATAAAATATTTACGTACTTCATTTCGTTCTCCAAACCGCTTATCCGGGTAAGCATTTGTCTGTAATTATAATTGCCACATATATAAATTTTACTTGCGAACTTTACGATTGTTTTAAAATGTCCCTGGTAAATAATTGATCCTATTTCTAGGCATAATTTTTGCTAACGCGTGTTTAAACGACTTTTATCCGAAATTACTGGAAATACTCTGAAACGACACTACTTTATTTTAAAAAATTTTGAACAGAAATTATGTCTAGAAATAGGGTGAATTTTTTACCAAGGGTAAAAAGAATATATCTTACTTCTGGGTTATATCAATCGATTGCAGGACTGCAATCAAATCCGGCAATGTCGTAGGCAGCTGTGTGTGTGTATCTAATGAGGTGTTTGGAGATTGTGTGCGTGTTTGTGTGACTGCTTTTTTGCGTACCAGTGAGGAGGCGCTTGGTGATTGTGTGTGTGTTTGTGTGACTGATTTTTTGTGTGCTTGTGACGAGTTGCTTGGAGATTGTGTGTATGTTTGTGTGACTGATTTTTTTCGTGCTTGTGATGAGTTGCTTGGAGATTGTGTGTGTTTTTGTGCCATTGATTTTTCGTGTGCTTGCGATGAGGTGTTCAAAAGTTGTAAGTGCGATTGTGTGACTGATTTGTTGTGTGCTTGTGATAAGGCGTCTAGAGATTGTTTGTGTGTTTGTGTGACTGTTTTTTTGTGCGTTTGTGTGACTGTTTTTTTGTGTGCTTGTGATGAGTTGCTTGGAGATTGTGTGTGTGTGTTTGTGTCACTGATTTTTCGTGTGCTTGCGATGAGGTGTTCGAAAGTTGTAAGTGTGATTGTGTGACTGATTTTTTGTTTGCTTGTAATAAGGTACGTATGTTTTCGAGTGGCAGTTTTTCAAAGGAAGTCAATGTCTTGACTTCCTTGACCCTGGGCACGTTTAGTGTACGAAGAGTGGAATCACGAAGAGTCTCCATCGCCTGATCTAATAACGCGGAAGCGGTAGCTTGCGGAAGAACTCCCGATTCCTTCAGCGTTTTTTTCTTTGACATGATCTACATATTTATTAATAAAACTTTTATTAATAAAATAAAAAATGAAAGCATCCTAAAGCCTCTAATCCCTAAGTCCTCTCTGGTAAAAATAAGCGTCAGAACTCGATTATAATTTCTATAGACAAAAATCTAACTCTTAATACCATTTTTTTAAAACCTATTTTCTTTTTAAAAAAAGTTAACACCGGAAAATTGAAGCCGAAAATAGATTCTGATGAATCGAGAATGTGATTGGTCAATAGCGGCGCTATACAAAAATGCATCATGAGTATGGTGTTCATGGCACTAAATTTGAAATTGTATTTTAATTTTAATAAGTATCATACGTGAAGCAATATAGTTTGGAGTTAACCTCCTTAGGAGTGTAAAATTAAAAAAAAAATTCAAAACGCATTTTTTAAAAAAATTATTTGTAATTTTTTAGATGATTTTACCGACTATTTCTATGGATCCTACTGCATTTTATAAAATTTAAATTAAAATAATGGCATTAAAACGTAGATGAAAAATCAATACAATTTTCAAAAATATCATTATCACATTAGTGAATCATTCTACTGTAAGAAAATGTCGATAACGATATTTTTTTTCCCGATTCAGGCATGCTAACTCAGGCAGCTTTTTAAAGATATAACGTAAGAGCTCACGTCTGTTCTTAGGAGAGAATACTTAATTTTAATCATTGTTTGTAAAATGCGATGACAACATCTTTACAATGATAAAATACCCTGGTTGACAATCGGTACTCATGGTATTGGCCCAATATGGCATTCTGAAGCACTTGCTTTCAATGTCATTGACGTTTATCAGGGACATGTCCAAGGACAAAGAAGAACAAAGAAAAACTTCAATTGATGAAGATGCACAGGGGAGATCAAAGAAATTTTCTACTGTCAAAAAATTTTTTACAAACACATAACATTCTTTAGTATCTAAAAACTGAATGATATTTTCAATAACACAAATAGATCCATTTTTTAGAATAATAGTGCTATCTTGCTGGCAAACAGATATACGGTACATTCCTAAAACAACTGATCTATACTGAACATAGTTATCTATATTTACTGAAGGGGTTGGACCTCTAGAATGTTTACCTATAAATTTCCTAAAATTTTTATCAAATTTTGTAGAAACGTTCACTCGACAATTTTCTGCTCGCCTATTAGCTATTTGTTGCAGCTGTAAATTTGGTTTCCTACACATTTTCCTGAAATAACTCATGTTATTTTCATATGGGAATGCTGAAAATCCTTCTAATGGTCCAAATAATCTTACATCATCAGCAAGGTGTAGCAAACAATGGGTGTTATATGATAAAAATTCAACACCATAAACATCAGGAGCTGTTTTAACAAAAAGTTCAAGGCAACTTTCTGCAAAATTGATGAATTGAGGAGTTGAAGGAGGATTGATGAGAATTCTCATAGCTGTATGGAGCAATAAATAATGTTTATAAACAGCATCACTGACAAGACCATAAAATATAGCTGGACCTGAATATAAAAGAATTTGTCGAAACTCAGTAGCTTTAAATTTGCTATGCTTTACAATATCAATTGGTTTTCGAGCAAAGTCTAGAGGACAGTACTCCTTGACTTGCTCTAACCGAGTACTCAACACTTGAACTTGAACTGGGGATGAAAGCTTAACTAATTCTGAAAACCTACCATCGATCAATCCACACAATATTTTTTCCATGATGCCAAGACAAACTAAGTGCATGTAATCGAACACTGTATTGGAAACAACATTAAAAGGAAGAGCACCGATAGGACAGTCTGGTCCCTTATGATGATCACTATCAACTCTACTCAAATACTCATCTAGTGTACGAGCAACAAAATCTACACCTTCGTATACCATAACACCTGCACGTAGACATTTACCTCTAACCCAACACTTAGAACACGGGGCAGTAGAATTGTGTCCACGATGACCTAATCCAAGGGATCGAGCAGGTCCATCAGCAATAAAACACCTTAATTTTATTAATATTTTGTTCTGAAAAAACTGAAGCCCATCTTCTAAAATTTGAAGCACTTCCTGCACAAATGGTTAAAAAAATTCTACTGCGTCAACTGGTTTACCTGATCCTCTATATATGCCTACAACTTCAGGAGCACTATTTTCTATATTTGCAATCCTTACTTGGATTGGCCACAATACTATTTTGCTATTTTTGTCCAGTGATGCTCCATCCGTGTTGAAATCTAATTTCAGCTCCTCAGGAATCAAGTGCGAAGGTGTTGATTGAAGAGCCCTGATCAAACCATTAGCTACGTCTAAATGCACATATTCACCACCAGCAATCTACATAGGAACAGTAGATAATCTTGGTGTTTTCAAAATTGTCCTCGGGTCTACGTGAAGAGCAGACAAACATTCATGAGTCTTGAGCACTGGAAGTATGGCTTTCGCTTGCACATGAGTCATATTTGTCTCAGTGAATGCTAAAGCCAACTTGTCTTCAAACGCTTCTAAATTTTCTCTGCACGGATGATCAGATTCCACTGTAGAAGCTCCAGAATCAGAATCAGATACAACATCTTGATGCGCATGGATGCTGTTGTCATCATCGCTTGCATCAGAATCATCTTGCAAATGATTGTCAGCATCGTTGATCATACTTGATGAAAGATGATCATCGTCATCACTCGTAGCACCACTAGAACCACTATAACCACTAGCACGATCTCCATCATCGCTAACACAAGAAGCTGCAGCAGAGGCATCAATATTATTGGATGCACAACCTCTATCCGACTCTACTGAAATATCATTTCTTTCACTATCAAAAGATTTCCTCACTAAACTAAGCATACGTGCCCTATAAGACTGACTGCACTGAGCTAAGGGTTTGCGAGAACGAAATTTTTTAAACTTATTATCCATTTTAATTAAAAAATTATACACAAGGGCTACTAAGATAAATAAAAATTGAATCTAACCTCAAAGAAGAAGGAGAAGAATCTATAACTTATATAAACTAATTATATCTTGATTCGTCAGACCCTTACACTGCTTGCACTCTACTTACTTTTTCTGCTGCACCCACTATTTATATGTAATATATTAAATATATACTTATGTGGGTACAATTTGTTGCAAACTGGCCGCCGGCGAGATGTATACAAATGAAAAATTCACCAACATGGCGCGAAGAACCCCATCGCATGCGATATAAATTCGAATATATATATATATATATATATATATATATATATATATATATATATTGAAGTTAATTATTATCAATTTTATGATAATTATATACAAATATATAATTTTTGTATATATCTAACTATTAAATTAAATTATTACGCCTGAAACACATAAAAAACCATCCATTCCCGACGAATATCGTCAGCTGACAGCAAGACGGCACAGTGCAAGCATGCCCTGTTTGCAGACATACACGATCATCCGCAGGAAGTACCGGTACCATGAAAGCACAGTGCCAGCACGTTGTGCTGACAAACGTGACGACACCTCGACAGCACAGAGACGGCACAGCGTGCCGCGTCATCTGGCGTCTCCGACGTGCGTCGCAGTACAGCACAAAGACAGCACAGCGACAGCACGACGTGCGGCATAAGGTGGGCACATCATGCTCAGCACGTGCTGTTATCTGGGCTCAAGCTCGGGTATATAATTTTTTTCTTTTTTCTTCCCCGATAACATGATGTCGGCCGAATGACGGCACTGAGACTGCACGGAATGGGACACGCGTGACGTCCAGGTACCCCTGCTCCGGGACACGAAAATGACGGCATTGTGCTGAGCACAATGACAGCACGCGGTGCAAGCATCGTGCCGGCACTTAAATTAAGCGAAAAAACAAAAAAATTAAAACCCTAACGAGGATCGAACCCTGAACCTTTCAGTTAGCAGGCAGGCACTTTACCACTCGACCACGAACACTTGTTACAAGTCATAGCTAATTGTGTCCTTATGTATTGCGAGCAGCTGTTGATGTTAATAAAGTTGCAAGTTATTGTAATAAACAATCACCAAAATTATTATTAACGCGTTTAACAACATTGATATTCGCCGCTTATTTCGTGTAAGTCGCGAAACTGGCAGGCTGCTATAAATTCGGTAGTCGTGAAAGAATAGCCATAATAATATAATTAATAAAAATTGGCCAGGAACAAAGTCCGGTGGATAAATAATAGCCCAAATTAACAAAATCAACAGCCTTAAAATATCATACATTGAAAAGCCTTATTTCGTGAATTGTGCGACTGAAAAATTTCTAAGTTTCGCAGCCAACAAAGCCAGCATTCTGCGGGAATTTCGTTCCGACAGAATGCTGTCATGGCAAGAAGCACTCCCAGCAGGCATTCTGCTAGCACTCTGAGAGCGCCAAATGTTAATAAATTTTGAACACGGGTCGACGGCACAATGCCGTCAGGTAGCTCCTCAAAATGTCTTCATAATGCTGCCATGAGTGCCAACACGGCGTGACCGCAAAATGCCGACATTTTGCCTTCGTTCGTGCCGGTGTCATACAGTCGGCACTCATGGACGTCATTCTGACAAAGTGTCGTGCCGTCGCAATGTGAGCACGCGTGCTGGCACGCTGTGCCGCCAAAATGTCAACATTATGACTTCCCGAATGGCAGGAAAAAAAAATTTTTGAAAATTCCAACGAAAGATGTCTTGGGGACATCACAATGACGGCACGAGCGGCCAGCATGCGTGACCCCAAAATGCCCGGCATGCGATGTTATCCGGGGAATTAATTTAAGTGCTGGGCACAATGCCGTCATTTCCGGGTCATGGAGCAGGGGTACCTGGACGTCACGCGTGGCCCATTCCGAGCAATCTCGGGGTGTGTTCCAGAGGGAACGCCAGCAGCGGTACAGCAGTCCGATCCGCGTTCGAAATTCCGGTGCTGTGCTGTTACTGTGAAATCGTTCCGCGTCAGCTGATTCTGTTTGTACTGTTTGCAGTTGTAACCTCTTGAACATTACAAAGTTCTTATTATAAGTTCAGTTATTATAGTATGTAATACATTGAAAGAGTTGTACAATTTTAATCACGAAATGGAAGATTTAATCTTGCTAGATAACTTTTTATCGTCTTCTAGTAGTGAAAGCAGTGATAATGAAAATGACGCGATCATGTTTTTCATTCCGCGTCGTGAACGTCGAAGAATTCCTCGAATCAATAATTACATAGAAACTGTAATTGTAAGATACAATAATAATGATTTTAAAGAAAATTTTCATTACACGAAGAATAATGTTTTCGTGCGTTTCAGGGTCATAAAAAGTAATTTTCTCTGTATAATTTGCCATACTAATTTGGTAATAACTTTTACAGCACCATGAAAAAAAGATACCATGTAAACAGCTGACGCGGAACGATTTCACAGTAACAGTACAGCAGCGGAATTTCGAACGCGGACCGTACTGCTGTACCACCCCCCCTGCCCCAGCCAATAAAAGTATATTTTTTGTAATAATAAAAATACTGACCGATGTATTTTAATTAGCTCTATCCAAAAACATCGCCAGATTAAACTGCTCCACCTTATATTTCTAATGAAAAATCAATAAAGATTTGGGAAAAAAAAATTAATTATCTTAATTTTGATACAGCCATATCTTTTTAAATAAACAATATTTCAAACTGCTCCAAACTGCTCTACATCCATATAATACTGCTCCATAGTAATTTTTATCGGCTCCGCTATAGTTAACTGCAAAATAAGTAAAATTCATTTTGTCAGAAATGAGCTGACTGAAGCTCGTAGCGCGCAGGCGCGGATCTCATTCATTGCCGTATTGCCGGGATAAAGTTTAAATTAAGGTAAAGAATTCATGTGTTACAAACTAAGCTTCTAACGAAATAAATTTTTTATTATTATTTATTGCCAATGGTGTTTAATGAAAACGTATTTTATTTTAGATTCTGCCTTAGGTGCTACTGTATTAACTATAAGAAGGAGATTTTTAGTCAAATAATCTGTGATAATCTAAGAAATAGCGATGGTAGTTTTATAATACTTCTTATAGTTAATACAGTTACAGCGCTACGAGCTTCAGTCAGCTCATTTCTGACAAAATGAATTTTACTTATTTTGCAGTTAACTATAGCGGAGCCGATAAAAATTACTATGGAGCAGTATTATATGAATGTAGAGCAGTTTGGAGCAGTTTGAAATATTGTTTATTTAAAAAGATATGGCTGTATCAAAATTAAGATAATTTATTTTTTTTCCCAAATCTTTATTGATTTTTCATTAGAAATATAAGGTGGAGCAGTTTAATCTGGCGATGTTTTTGGATAGAGCTAATTAAAATACATCGGTCAGTATTTTTATTATTACAAAAAATATACTTTTATAGGCTGGGGTAGGGGGGGTTGCTGTACCGCTGCTGGCGTTCCCTCTGGAACACACCGTCGGTGCCGTCATTCGGCCGACATCATGTTATCGGGGCGGGGTTATTCCTTTCAGCGTGTAATGGGCTTAAGTTAAGACATGTATAGGGAATTATGAGTTTAATTTTGTATAGTTGGTGGTTATGATAACGATATTTAAATAATGTGCCTATGTGCCTATTATGATTACACATATTGTATAATATATATGTATTATACATTTTTATTTACAAGTACAATATCAAAAATAATTGGAAAATTTATTAATCAATTGTTATCATTTTTTTTATGTATTATTTATATTTAATTAGTAAAAGTAGAAAAAGTTTACCGTGCTTGCATATTTTAATAACGTTTTAAAGTACCAGAGGATCTTAATGAATGAATCTTAATTTGATTCTTAATGAATAAAATTTTAATCAAAAAATATAATTAAATTAAAGTTTAGCTTAAATTGTTAGCTCCTTATAATTGCGATTATGACAGAATTTATTTCAGTTCCTTTAAAAAAGCCTTCTGATGTTGACATAACAAAACCTTTGCATAATGTTATTAAATCAACTTATTCCACTGCATCAAACCAAAAAGATTATTTAGAATGTATTATAGACTTAGGCAAATTGCGTAAAAATGCATTATGGAGAGCTTTTGAAAAATATGAAAGCTCATTAGAAGTCATTTACAGGTAATGAAAGTCAAAATAAGAATTCGAGACACATATTTATTTATCTATTTACCAGAAAAAAGTTTACAGAGTATCCACTTATTCTTGAAAATTCTGCAGAGATAAATAATGTTATCTGTTCGGAGGTCTGATTTTTTAAACTTAAGATAAATCTTGTAAAATTAAAACTTAAAATCATATATATATATATTGCAATAAATGTAAGAAAATTGTTGCATCTACGAATGTATATATTAAAAATTTAATCTTATTCATTCTATAATAATTCTCTCTTAAAGTGTTTATCTATATAAAACACTTTCAGTTTATTTGGAAGCACATTAAAAGTTATAATATCTTTCATATAGCTGTTTTTATTGCTATTTCTTCATTTGTTTTAGGCATAACAATACTTTTATTTCTAATAGCACCATTTGAAGCTAAGTATTCCTCTTTGAAATCATAATGAAGCTTCAGAGCTTATAAAGTAAACAATCGTCTTATGTTTAATGGATTCCCGGCTAAAAATAGTCCATAGAAATCGATAAGATCTCTTATCGATTTGAATGGCAAGTCTTAATTGCAATTTTTTGCAATAAAACTAGTTTAAATTTGATACGGTCAATTGAAATTAATAAAAATCTAGAAAAAAATCTATGGATTTTAACTGCTGTTTTTTATCTATTTATTTTGTTATTTCTTATATAAAATTTAATCGATTCCTATCGATCCAATCAAATTTTATTTCAAAGTTTGCAGGTTATGTACGGGCTCTTATAGGACTCGGCTATAAAAACCTAATTGACATAGAGTGTGACATCGTAAAAATGCAAAGATAGGAATAAAAAATTATATAACTTGTTATTTAAAACCTTAGGAAGCTGTATGTAAAATTTCAGCTTGTGTTATAAAATGAATTTCTGAGAAATCAATGTAAACATAAACAAAACGTCAAGCTTATAGACATTCAAGGAGGTGCATGGCAAGAGAAGAACCCTGATCCTCACCTTGCCAGATGACACCACTAAACCTCCTTAAGAGTGCTCCACAATTATTTCGAAAGTCAGAATCCAGTGCAGCGCTTTGTGGAGAAAATGTTCAGAATATTGAAAAATGAGTTACATTGAGCCGGATAACTATAGGACAAGGGTCCCCTAACACTGAGTGAAAATAAGCACGCTCTTCTAGCGTATACTAAAATTAAAAGCCGAAAAAATTCTTTCTGATTTTGCTTGACAGATTGTAGTTTTTAGAATAATCATATAAATCGGAATTCAGTTTTAATCGATTCATTATTTCATACTACATGTGGAGAAACTTCGTTTTAGCATGAATTTTTACATAATTAGTCCTATTAAATCGTTTTCTCTGAGTAACTTACAAACAGCTGATTTTATGCTGAGCAGACGACAATTGAGGTCTCATTTTCTTTCTATTTTTTAACAAACTTGTAAATTGATGAACACTATAAGGAGAGTTTCCCCACATAAACAACGGCTTAAACTTCTGTTTCCAAACTTTTTGGTTTATCTCGATCGTATTATAAAGCCGTATTTTGTCAAGCAAATTTGACCAAAATCACTTCCGGTCTGGTAGTTTGGATTGGCGCGTCGATCGAGGTGTGGAGCACTCTTAAGAAATTTTATATGAATTAGAAATAACAGATATAGTAGAAAAAATTATATAAGCGTATGCATGTCTAAATAAAGGCTTTGGAGACATTTTTTATTCACTTAACATTATTTAGTTATATCAGTAACAAGTCATAAATACAAGTATTTTTTACAATTTTTCATTAAAATCATTTGAGCCAAACACCTAAATTTATTAAGGGACAGACAGAGGTAATAACATTGTTTTCCAATGATCATTGTTCTTTTTAAATAAATATTTTAGTGATAAGTTGGTTCTTTACTGCCCTAGTATTAAGTTTAATAAATCATTTTATCACAAGAAAATGTCAATTGGACTTTTGGTTTTTTTTAATTTTGAAATTAAAAAATGTATAAGAGCTTCCGACCACCCATTAATAGTTGATACAGCATATAAAATACAATTTTTGTGTGTATGGAATATATATCTTCAAATAGGCATTTTTCATTATTTAAAAATAACAGGAGTTGAAATGTTACATTAAAGCTGAGATGCCCTCAATAGTTAAGATTTCTATGACGTGCTGATTGCTTTACAATAATAATCCTGATGAAAATTTGCACGTACTATCAAACGCTTTTTAAGATGTTTTAAAAAAACGAGAAAACCCATGTAATAACGCTCGTTTTTAAAAACGTACTACGATACTTTTAAAACATGCACGTATTTTAGCATGTACTATCACACGCACTTTTCAGACTTTAATTTAGAACTTGAAATAATATATGCTTTTGTTTGTGATAAAGTACATGAAAATAAAAATTTGCTGGGCTCCCTGGGTGGCCCATGATATATATTTTCCCCTATTTTGCTTCGCTTGCCAATACCCCATTTTTATATAATATGCTATGATCCATTAACTATTAAATTTTATCCAATTTACAAAGTACTCCCTATTAAAAATTTTACTCAAGATCGTTTGTAAGAACTTACGTAAAATCATATATCAGATCTTGTCAAAGATCTTGTGTAAGATTATACATAAGATCTTATCAGCAATTTTCGACCAAGAACGAAGATATGATCTTAGGGAAGGTATTATATACGATCTTATGTTGATAAAAAAAAATTATTTTCATCAAATATTCATTCAAAATCTTACGCAAGAGAGTATACAGGATCTTGCATAAGACATTACGTAATATCTTTCCCAATTCCTTACATAAGATCTTATGCAAGATCTTACCGCCATGATCAAAAGAAATCTTTTTATTAATAATTTATTCAAGATCTTAGGTAAGTTCTTATCTAATATCTGATATAACACTTAAAGAGATACCG
The DNA here is from genome assembly GCF_009193385.2 of Nasonia vitripennis. NCBI lineage: Eukaryota > Metazoa > Arthropoda > Insecta > Hymenoptera > Pteromalidae > Nasonia > Nasonia vitripennis. The sequence continues at coordinate 2,314,686 of NW_022279639.1, forward strand.
TTTTATTGATCACTTACTCAAGATATACATAGGATCTTATACAAGATCTTGCATATGATCTTGAGTAAATTATAAATTAAAAGATTTGTATTGATCATGGTCATTTGTAAGATCTTGTATAAGATGTTACGGAAGATTTTATGTTAGTTCTTGGTTGAAAATCACTGATAAGATCTTATGTACGATCTTGCGCAAGATCTGATATAAGATCTGATATAAGATCTTACCTAAGTTCTTATATACCCTAGTGGAAATAATTAGGTGTGCCAAAGTGTACCAAAGTATGCTACCCTGTTGAAAATAATAACGTCATTTTATGACGTCATTAAATGACGTTAAATGACGTCATTATATTACGTCATTTGACGCTACAAATTGGAACCTTTTATGACGTCATTATTTTTAACAAGTTGTACTTCTAAATACTTCAAAATTGATAAAATGGTTGCCTATATAGGTGCTACCATCCGGATGGTAGTACGGAAAATGGGGGCTAACGCCAAAGAAATAATGTTTTTTAAATATTTTTTGTTTAATAAAATAATTAAAAATTATTAATTTCTTGGCCATTAGCCCCCATTTTCAAGTTTGTCAAAGTGTACCAAAGTGTGCCAAAGTGTGCCATACTGTGCCAAAGTTTTCAGAATTTGATAAAATTTGGTATGCTGTTAGATATTGATAAGATAAACATTCAGTTAAAATTTGGTGAAAGTTTGGAACTTGTGACAAAAGTTATAAACATATCAATTTGCGAAAATCTACACTTTTTGAGTAATTGCTTGATTTCACAAAACTGACCGTTCAGAATTCACCCAAACTTTTCAAATTTGTAGATAAACATGTAACGAATAAGTTGATACCTCAAAAATCTAGACTTGGAACGTTTGAGCGTAGTAATAAACAAATAAAAGTTAAAAAATGTACACTTAACCTCAAAAAAATGAGTCAAATCAGCTTCTATCTGAAACTTTTTATTGATAATTACGGTAAATAAAATTGTTTGATGTAAATGTTTAATCATTATTTAATGTAACTTAATTTATGCGTCTTCTATTATTATGTGTATCTCGCAAATAAACAAAATATAAAAAGTGGACTTGACTACCACAGTAAGGGTAATACTACCTTAATAGGGCTGACAGATTTCCACACCACCCAAGGGTACTGCCATGAACATACTGTAAATTAAATGTATATTAAATAAATTATGCTCTTGGTGGGTTTTATTCGTTAATAAACATCAATAATGTGTTTTTTTAATATTATTACTAACATTTATTACTCTTTATATAAGTCTGTTTACATTTATATTTTCACATTTATTATGTGTTTCTCTTCAATGTTTATGAGACTTATTGTTAGAGTAAAGTGTTATCTTTAATATAAATATTTTTCAATTTTTGTTATTAACGTTTATTATAACAAAAAAGTGGTATCTCCAGTAGGCCTATTCCACTCTTATAATTTGCATTATTAAATTTTTGCTTGCATTTAAAATATCCTTTTCTTTAAAATAATTAATTTTTTTCTCATATTTGTCTAATATTAAAGCATGCATCTATATTTTTTGATTATGTTTCATATATATTGCTTTTTTATGGACATATATGAGCATACTACTTTATAAATTTTTCTAAAAAAAATTCAAATGCATCAATATAAATATAGTAATAGTTATAATATGAGTACATCGCAATTTTATTTATGTAATTTCATGTCTTCTTAAATTGTCAGTTTATAAAATTTTTTGTTACAACCCTGGCTAAAAAATCACGTGATTAATCGCAAGATTAATCGCGCGATGAATCACTTGATTTGTCACGTGATATATCACGTGTAAAATCACGCCAGAAATCACTCGTAAAATTTAAATATTTGGTTATATTGAAATAAATTGTTTATTTTACATCTAAATAATTATAAAATTGTTGATGATATTAATAATTCAAATAAATAAATCGCAAAAAATAGAAAAAAAATTTCCCTGACTAAGACTTGAACCCCTGTCCTCCACTTGACAATCCAATGTCTTGCTATCTGAGCTGTTTGTGCTATTGTAAGTTTAAAACACCTAATCAAATCATACATAAAATATAATTATATTTATCAGGCTCATAGCTCAGGTGGTAAGACATTGGATTGTCAAGTGGAGGACAGAGGTTCAGGTCTTGGTCAGGGAAATTTTTTTTCTTTTTTATTCCGATTTATTTATATGAATTATCAATATCATCAACAATTTTATAATTATTTAGATGGAAAATAAACAATATATTTAAATTTTACGAGTGATTTCTGACGTGATTTTAATCGTGATATATCACGCCAAATAATCACGTGATATATCACGCCAAATAATCACGTGATATATCACGCCAAATAATCACGTGATATATCACGTAAGAAATCGAGTGATTTATCACGCGATTAATCACGTGATATATCACGTAAGAAATCGAGTGATTTATCACGCGATTAATCACGTGATTTTTCGCTGGGGAATAAGATCATATTAGTATTTTTTCTCGCGTTTGTGACAAAGAAAGGTTTTACCCTACTGAAAAAAGGCAGATGACTGTTAGATCATAATTATTATTAGATGATAATCTACTGATAATCAGCTGATAGTCATCTGCCTTTTTTCAGTAGGGTAATGGCTGTATGCTTTCTTATGTGCCTTACATAATTTCTCTTGAACTTAAATCTCGAATGAAAAATTTTACAAATGTATTGAATCCTATGTACGTCTTCTTGATTTTGGAGAGGACTCGCTTCCATTGTTGTTGAATGAATAAGACCTTCCAATTGGAATTTGATCTAAAACAAAACTCAGTCTGTTAAATTTTGTTTGTCAATCTCGAATAATAAGTAAGACAATATCCACAATATGCATAAAAATATTTAATCTAAAGAATTTACATTTACAAATTTGAACAAGTTTGCGTGTATTTTATAATTATATTTTTCATACTTATAGGATTGTGCTCAAATCTATAAAGATGTAACGTATTCTAAAAATTTTCTATCAAGTGACAATTACTAAAGTGGATATTACCATCGGAGAACAGACATTTGCACTTATTTAAATCCTTCTGCCCAAAGAATATTTTTGATAAATTGAGTAGTATGAGAAAAAAGTGGCTTATGAATAATATAAATACCAACTGTGTCAAAACTTTGTCCTTGCGATTTTTTTATAGTCATGGCAAAAGCCAAAATTAGAAAAATTGTCGACGATATAATATGAAAGACAAAAATGTGTATTTACCGGTGTCTAAAATAATTCTTGGAATGAAAGCAGTAGTTACCTTTTTATCGCCTGTAATAATCTCAGCTTTGATATATTATGTTTGAACTGTTTAATTATTTTCAATCTGCATGACTATTTTACTTTTTTTTTTAAAGTCAATTTATAAACTGGAAAACCTGGGAATTAAAAAAAATTCAAATATTTCAATGGATGTGGATAACAATGATATTGTATAAAATTAATAACAATAAAAAATATAGAGAATCTTGCGCGCCACGCACGGTATTACTGCCGCATTGGCTTGCTGCCTTGCATCGCTTCGCGCAAGTAGTATAAGGCATGACTGCTGACGCTCGCGCTTTGCGCTCGCACCGTACTACCTTTGGTTCTAAATAATCACTTCTAGAGTTGTTGTTTGCCAAAAAGTGTTTGAAAAAAATGTTTGCCACGATAAAAAGTTGTATTTTAGAAATTTCTACAACTTTTACATTTTCCTGTGAAACGTAAATCCGCAAAGTTTTATGACAAATAATTAGTTTTTAAACTGTAAAACATCGATTTTGGGCTGTAAACTTTAGTAATAAGCATTTTCATGGTTTGTTGTCAACACAAAAAAGTTGTGTTTTTTGAATATCAACAACTTTTCCCTCAACTTTTTTTTGTATAATGCATAGAATTTGAGTTACAGTCAAAAAACTGTTTTTAGGAATTTTTGGAGGTGACCGCATTTTGCGTATAAAATAGGGTGTTTAAAAAAAATGACATTTTTAAAGAGAAAATTTATAGATGCAGTCAAATATTCTTACGTGTTAGTAGAATCGCCTCCACTTTGTTTTAGATCTATAACGTTATTTTTCTAGCCTCTGTAAGCTAGCAAAGTTTTTAAATGGGAAACCTATGTAAAAAAACTGCTTCTAATGCTTAAAAAAATTTTGAGCATGATAATATTTATCGAAGTTAAAAATTGCACTTAGAACATCCATCGCATGATTATTATATTAAAATATTTATTTTCAACAAAGTTTTGGACTGTTAAAAATCCCAATTTTTGCTATCTTCAGAGCACTCTGCTGCTCACGGATATTACTTTATAATCGTAGAACTTATATCAAATTACAGCTTAATCCTCCGTAAACGAATATGTTAAATATGCGTTACAACAATCTGTTTTATTAGTCCGTTTTGAGCCTGCAAAAAAATTTTGTTTGACCAAGATTTAAAGACAGCACCTTGCTCGGGGCAGTAAACGACTGTAACAGATCACTACAAAAAAGTTTATGACGGTCGCCCAGGACAAATTTTTGTTGGCTCGAAATCTGACTACGATTTTCCCTTGTCTTTTTTGCATTTAGTTACTACCAGAATTGTTATTTTTGCCTCCTCCTAGAGGAAGATTTGTAAAAGTAAAATTTTGTGTTTTGACTTCTAGAAAATACTTTTTGGTGTGTTACACGGAGAAATTTACGAGAGCGCAGCAGTGCCAAAAGGGAGAGCGGCGAATTACGTGTGGCTCGGTGCGGTTTCCCTCTCATTTTGGGGCGGCTCCCTTTCCACGAGAGAGCGCCGCAGTCCGCGTGTCGACGGATCGGTACAACCTCGAATGTGAGAAGTCGGCGTTACCGCCCAAAACGGTGATTTTGTTTCTTGCGCAATAACACTTTGAAAAATTATAGAAATCATAGATTTTTGAAGGACAAGCTTATTTCTATATTCACGTGTACCCTGGTAGAAATGTGAACGGTTATTGAGCTAAAATTTCGATCATTCAAGCCAATAACCTAATTCATCGCTTACGATTTAGCTGAGAAATCGTTTACGTGTCATGTTGTTGCAAATGGCAGTTTAGCTGAAATTAATTAATTTTTAGTTAAAAATAGTTAAATATTTTTCACAACTTCAAAAATAATTAATTGCATAAAATCACTGGTCAGTTGTGCAGAATCAAACTATGAATTATAAAATTAATTAAATTTTAAATATTTAAATAATGTTTTGAATAAAATTATAAAAAATACAATAAGCCACAATTTCAAAAAAGTCTTTATTGCGCCCTAGCTAATTTATTAACTGGCCGAGCGAACATTATTTTTCCGGCATTACTGAATAGTTCAGCCCAAGATCTTGAATTTAAAAAAAAAATTGTCTAAAATAACCGACCCTATAAAAATTGCGAGCTATTTGAAATAGAGTGAAATTCTTCTAACATGCGTTCGAAACGAGAATTTTCGGTTTTTCGTCGGATTTTCTCATTTTAGACAATTTAAAATAGGGTACGACGACTACGAGTAATTTAAAATAGGGTAAAAATCGTCTAAAGTGAGAAAATCCGACGAAAAACCGAAAATTCTCGTTTCGAACGCATGTTAGAAGAATTTCACTCTATTTCAAATAGCTCGCAATTTTTATAGGGACGATAATTTTCGAATTTTTTTTTTTAAATTCAAGATCTCGGGCTAAGTTTTTCAGTAATGCCGGAAAAATAATGTTCGCTCGGCCAGGTAATACATTACCCGGGACGCAATAATAGTATATTACGATACAAGTGGCATAAATAGTCCATTACGGCACAGCGTGTATTAGCACCCGAGCGTAGCGAGGGAGCTAAATGCCGTGCCGTATCGGACTATTTATGCCACGAGTATCGTACGCTATTTTATAGCACTGACTAGCATAAATCCGCTGTCACGCCTATCCGTGGCCTAAACAGTCCATTTTTGCACCGTGCAGTCAGCGCCCGAGCGTAGCGAGGGCGATCGGCATGGTGCAATAATGGACTATTTATGCCTCGGATAGGCGTGACATAGATGCGTATTTAGGCCACCCAGTGCTATAAAGGCTATTTGGAATTGACTTTTGAACCTATAGGTACATAGCTTTTGATGATCATTTACATGCTTTGATTGTAGAACTAAAAGACAGATTAATCGCTCAAAAAGATTTGCCGAATTTTTATCCTGTTCTGTTTACTAAAAAAAAGATACAAATCTAATTGTTACAAGGTATGTTCTCTAATATTTCTGTAATCATCAATAAATCATTACTTTATCTAAATACAATGCCTGTCTTCCATATCCTATCAATTTGCAAATCCAATAACCGCAAATGTTAATAAGCGCACATGAGCTCGTTATCTCCTCAGGCTTAGGAACGCTGCGCTCCCAAGTGCGAGAGACTGCAGAGATCCCCTACTCTCGGGATTGGAGCGTTCCGCAGAAGGAAGAGCCTCGCTGCTAAAACCGAAATAGTACTGCGCTCCCCCGTTTGGCGCTGCCGCGCTCTCGTAAATTTCTCCGTGTAGAAGTTCAAATCAAGTGTTTTTGGAAAATGTCCGCATGGATGTGTGTGTGTGTGTATACTGTAGTATTTCTGGAACTACTGCGTCAATATCAATAAAATTTGACATGCATAACTATTTTTTGATTCTAAATTCGGGAAAAACATTTATTTTTTATTTTCTCGACTGATTTTTGAAAAATACTATTTTGCGTTTTTTTCAATCATCCCATTGTTACAAACAATTCAGCTATAATGCATTAGAAAGAAAATAAAATTACCTACTTTTCCTCGTTTGGTCTTCGGGATCGACCGCTTTGTTTGGCAGATAGACTTCTTGGAATTTTGGTCTTCCTCGAATTTTAACGCTGATAATATACTTATGATTATAAACGAGATTTCTTGGTGGTTAAACTTGGTGTAATTTTAAAGGTAGCTCTATATATCATTTACCATAACTATAATCTCAGGATCATCCTGACACCTGGACATCATCTACAGGAAGTGAAAATTTTTTTGATACATTTGTTGTATGCTTGGTGCGTTGTATTAGAGACCATGTCTCGACATCCGGGAAGTGATTTTGACACCTGGACATCGTCTACAGGAAATAACATTTTTTTTAGTATATTTGTTGTATACTTAATACGTTGTATTGTAGACCATGTGAAGATAAAATTTTGCAATTTTTCTGGACTTGTAATTATGGTCTTTCTGGAATTTTAACTCAGATCATAAACTTATTACTATAAACGAAGTTTGTTGAGGTTAAACTTACTGTAATTTTGAAGGTAGCACTAAATACCATTTACCATAACTATAATGGGTTAATCTCAGAATCATTTTGACACCTGGACTTCGTTTAATAAAGATGAAAATTTCTTTCTAGTACATTTATTATATACTTAGTGCTTTGTATCAGACAATGTCTTGCCATTTGGGAGGTGATTTTGATACCTGGACATTGTCTGCTGTAGTTAAAAATTTTGGTTAGTACATTTGTTGTATACGTAAGGTGCATTGTATCATAGATCCTGTTCCGCTATTCGCTATTATAATAATAATAGGTGTCGAATGGTTACGTATCAGTAAAAAATGTGTAACTTTAATTAGGGGCCAATTTTACCCAGTTTTCGTCGTTTAAAATACACAAAGAGAATTTGTTATTGTTTAACAACTTAAAAAACTGGACAAGTAAAGATATACCACTTTTATTAAGACTAAATATATTGTTAAGTCCTTATTTTGACCTCTTATATATGTATATGTATATAATGTCTTTAATTTACTTTAGTCCTTGTTGTTGAGTCAGGATTACTACTGCTGCTGCTATGACAGTCGAGTGCAGGATATTGAAATGAATAACTCTTATGATTGGACGTACAACTCGCGATTTATTCACGTAAAGTTATAAATATACAAGACCTAATAAAGACTTAAACCTGGTAGCTCTGTCGACAGCCCGGACGCGTCGTAGCAGAGTCCAGTTAGAGTGAATTATATCGACTAACTGACTCCTCACTTTCGGGCGTATTCGTAACCTCGCTGATCTTCTTATTGTACGCACTCATCAGTTTTGTGCTTACTGGCTTATTGCTAAATATTACATTACGTCTCAGGACGTAACAATATTTAATAATGAAAAATAATTAATGATATTTTGAAAAAAGGAAATGTATTAAAAATAAATTATATATTGTTGGAATCAAGGGTAGATTTGTATAAATAAAATGCACTGAGGTTAGTATTTAGAATATATATAGTAAAGTGGCAATAGCCACAAGTCGGCGGTGCGTCCGATTAGCTCGGAGTCTTACAGTAGAGAGGGAGTATACAGTGAAGCGTATGTATAGTATAGCCTAGCGTAGCGCGCGCTTGTGCAAAGTATAGAGTCTCGTGCGCGGACTCGTCTCGTTGAACTAAATCGTCGTGAACCAAGAGATGGCGCGACGTGTACCAATTTGAGTATATTATCACGGTCATATATATTTACATATTACAACATATATACACTTATATTAAATCAATATCTAACACTTAACCATTAAATTAAAATAATTAACATTATTATATTATTACCACGCGCCCCACGAAATATAATTTATATTACTGCATTAATATACTATTTCATTTAATATTTTTTAACTTATATATTTAAAATTATCTTATTATTATACTCAACTTAAATCAAAGACTTCAATGTTATTAACTTATATTAGTTTACAATAAAATTTATAGTATCAACTAATAAATAGACAGAATCGACATTATAGTAACAACAGATCCCGTGTTAAGTATATTAGAAAACCGAGTTAAAACAATCACATTGACATATATCTGTTGTATGACTCTACCAACCAATCGAAGCAGTTCAATTTCCCATTTATCGTCTATAGTGATGTAGTTGTGTCTTGACGTCAAATTTAGTCTTTTTTCTCTACTGTTTTGTCCGTCGTAAATAAAACCTAATCCCTGCAAAATGCGGGAATAAAGTGAATTTGCGGGAAATAAACTCTTTATTCCCGCAAAATGCGAGAAATAAATACTTTACGTCTTGTAGTCTACGATGTGCATAATATTTACTAAAAAAACTTGATTATTTAATGAGGTTTAGTTGCTACAAGAAAAATTCGGTCAATTCCGTAATATTAAAATTCTATTCTTTACAATAAACTTATATTGTAACTTAGATTATAATAAAAAATGTCCTAATTTTAATTCGTATCATTTAACAAATTAGGCACACCTCAAAACCAATAATTTGAGTGTTTCACCGATAAACCATAAAACGACAGGACGGCAAGTGTGAGTTAAAATAATAATTTCGAAAAGTGCGATTATTTTATTTTTCATAACTATTAGTTATGATTGATTCTAGCTTATCTGTTGATCTGTAATGCTTGACCTTTTCAAAACTGATTTCACTACATTCACTAACGTATATATTTATATACGTGTGTACACCGTGACTTATGCGGAGCGCGTCCAAGTCGCGGACACGCTCCGCATAAGTCACGGTGTATGTATAAAAGTGTCTGCACAACACCCATTGTGCTACAGCAAATATATATATATATATGTCCACACGAGTCACGTTTTAAGTTCGGACATTCCCGCAGAGTTATGCGCCTGTCCGCATAAGTCCGCAAAAGTCTGCATAAGTATTGTTTCATATATAATTGTGTCTGCACAAGACTCGTTGTATGAGATTATGAAAATATATAGAGAAACTTTTGTAAGCTACAAACATTTGACAATTATCGTAAATTTTTAAGAAGAAATAAGAATCATAATACAAAGATACAGATTTGTGAGGATGGAGCTATAACTTATAGTTGCCAACATTTTACCTTGTAAAAGGTGTTTTTCAAACCGATTTCATACCCGTTTAATAAGTTTAACCAAACTAACACAGAGAATAGTGTGTTAGGTGACCTTACTCAACAACTTCTTGCTTTTGTATATACTAAGTACATCAGACTACGCCAGACGCAAAAAATACTCTTACACACCATACACATGCCGACTTAATGCATTAATTACCGACTTCATTACATGTAAAGGTACTTTTATATCTGTGTAAATAGAAACAGCTTACTAACCTCATAACATATGCTTGTATTATTGTACTTAAAAAGATGAGATAAATACGGTGTGTTATGGGAGAATTTGGCTAATTCTCCCTCAAAAATATATTATTTGTTTTTTTAATGAGTCTGATGTACACGAACAGCTATACAGTTGTTAAGCAAATGTGTAGGGAATGAATGATTCGCACGACTTGCTTCCACGATCAACACTCTTACTCTCTCCTTTCTATCTCATTAATTATGTGATCCCAATTAAAATTTATCTCAATTTCTTACCTTGATCTTTTTGATATGTGAGAGACACAAATGGTCCGATCTTTTCCAAATAATATTTATTGATTTTGAAGGATGGATTGAACAAAATACTCCAGTTTATTGAAACCAAAATTCCGTAACAGAATTAAGAATTATTTAGATAAGAACACATCTATTTAAGAAAGAGAGAGAGAGAGAGAGAGAGAGAGAGAGAGAGAGAGAGAGAGAGAGAGAGAGAGAGAGAGAGAGAGATAGCACACAGTGGCGCTATAAAAACTATAGGCCGCAACAACGCGACATAAACTGCCATAAGTGTCATACAGCATGTCGTAGATGGCGGGACTGTCGTACTGACATTCCGGCTCCGGCATAGCCGTAGCTGTTAGACAGATGAAAGTGCTTCCACTGTCGTGACTGAAGATTAGGCCTGTTACACGCAAAAAGGAACAAAAACATATAAATACTGACCCACCATGTATTATCCCGTAGTTCAGTATTTATCAGGAATAGTTTGTTTCTTTAGCTGAAATAATGCTATTGCGAAAAGGTTCCGTTGATTATTATTTTCTAATCATTATTAACTTATTAATTTTACATCTTATTATCATTACAATCCCTAGAATCTTTTATACACAAATCAATGGTCATTAAAATTCAACATAATTTTTTGCTGAAGCAAATCAATAATAGTATTCGAATGTAACTGAGTAGTTTTATTTAGATTATGCAATTGACGAATCTGAAAAATTGATCTGTTTCATAAGAATAACAATTTCTTCTATAAAACATGCCCTATTAAAAATTTTACTCAAGGTCTTGTATAAGAACATACGTAAGATCTTATATCAGATCTTGGCGAAGATCTTACGCAATATCGTACATAAGATCTTATCGGCGATTTTCAACCAAGAATTAAAATAAAATCTTGCGTAAGATCTTATACAAAATCTTATGTTGATGTTAAAAAAATATTTTCATCAAATATTCATTCAAGATCTTACGCAAGATCTTGCATAAGAGATCTTGCATAAGAGATTACGTAATATCTTTCCCAATTTCTTACATAAGATCTTATGCAAGATCTTACCACCATGATCAATACAAATCTTTTAATTTATAACTAGCAAAAACCGCTCGCTTTGCTCGCGATTAACAAATTAATTGTGATGATATTTAAATAGATGTCGTCCCAAAAAACACTATTTTTCTATTAAATAAAAATTTTTAAATCAAGTTTGCTAATGAAAAACCGAGTCTGTAGCGCCGTAGTGTTAAGGTAGTTCACTTGGCCCAGTGGTGCTCGATTCGAGGTTGAATTAGAATAGTACATTGTACAACAAGGGGCGAAAATGGGCTTTTCTAAGCGAGGTGCACGTGCTAACCGCACGGTGCAGTACAGGACTGTTTATGTCACGGATAGTTGTGACATAGCGGACTTAGGGCAGGCAGATGCTATAAAATAGTATACGATACTTGTGACTCAAATCGACCCATTATTACACGGCGTGTAAATCGCTATCTATACGCCGTGTAATAATGGGCCGTTTAAGTCACATGTATCGTTATATATTATCAAGTTAAGTAAGCCCTTTATTGACCAAGAAAATGTTGTTGCTTCATTATGATTAAATATAATAAACTATATAATATATAATAGACTAATTTTTTGAGATTTCAGTCCTTTTTAGTAAATTTTTTTAGGTATTTCATATTTCTCATAAAAATAAAATATAAGCATCTTTAGCACCTTTTGACCATGGGTTTATTGTAACATTTTTATCACTAACATGAAATCACTGATTGTTCTGATACACTACCCTCGAATGATTTCTACACCTAGACATTAAAACCAAGTGCGAACTACCTAGACCTCGTCATCGGCCACCCTGTACACCTAGACGCCGTTCCCGTATGATTCATTTACCTAGACACTAAATACCACAGAGCGCCCCAACTAGACCTCGTCGTCGGCCACCCTGTACACCGAGACTCCGCCCTCAAATGATGTATTTACCTAGACATAGAAAATTACGGAGCGCACCACCTAGACCTCGTCATCGGCTACCCCGTACACCTAGACATCGTCTTCGAATATCTATTTATCGTCTCCATTTATCTCGACCAAAATTGCAGATTTCATCTTGTAATATGCATGTGCGTCATTTCATATTGACAAACACATAGAATTAAAAAAAGATTATACTTGCACAAATAACTATTTGCAGCATCCCTTTGATCTTGACCAAAACTGCGGATTTTATCTTGTGATATGAATGAATACTTACAGCAATCGTCATTATATGTCACGAACACAAATTAAAAGATTCTAATTTTGCTTATTTATCGCAAAATAGTATTCATAATTTATTAGTTTATTTATAAAGACACATGGCGCAGGAGTAACGGAACACGAGGTCGAAATAAGTTTGACACAACACAGAATTTGATGTAAAAAAATAATCAATATATTTATTTATTTTATTTTGAAATAGGGAAAGGAATTTTTATGTATTCTTTATTAAATTTAAATTCATTGAAACGTAAACGAAAATAGATATTATGTGAAAATTGATCAGACAAAATATTTCATAATTAAATTGAAAATGAACTTAATTTTTATGTGAACGAATTTGTGTATAACGAAAATAAATTTAAGTACTAATTTCAGAAATGTTGCTAGAGTAATGAATAAAATCTATTGCGTGATACGCCACGTGGAGACGTATGCTCAACGTATAGATTTAGGTAAACTTTTATGAGTTCTAGAGATTTATATTCCACGATAAAGATAATGAATTTGACGATACAATTATTTACGGAGTTGTTAGTAAATCTGAAATGAAGGATATCAAATGACGAAGTGCGTCCTGGGATAACTGACTGGGGTCTGACGTAGCCAGCCCAGTCAGACGGTACAAAGCGGTATTTTTACACCCTTTTGGAGGCAGGTTAGTTTATTAATTTTGTGCAGGAGACGAGCTGTAGCTTGTCTCCCCCAGTTTGGGCTTAACGCCTTATTCCTGGGTGCACGTTAGTATATAAAAAAAAATAAAATTGCTTTCTCAGTGAAAAAACTTCACTGAGAAATTACCAAATAATCACTCTGATGCACTTGAGTTGATATCACCGGATGTCACGTTCCTTGTGATCTCGTGGCTGCAGTGATTGAGTCTCTCTCTCACACGACGACAGGGCTGAAAAGGATTATGTGCGCTGCGGCGTGGTGTATTGCTTAGAAGTTGTAGAGAGAGTGAAGATGGCTTCGCATGACGCAAGCATGCGAGCGTACACCGCGCTCGACAAGATAAACTCAGTAACGCATTTACATAAACGTAATGCTGTTACTGAGTTTAATTACGCGCAGACGCGACACGAGAAACCGCGAAGAGACCCGAGCCGCCGGCAGCAGCGTAGGAGCGAGAGAGAGCAAGAGAGCAGTCCGAGCTCCGAAGCGAGAAAGTAGGCGGGGCTAGCGCGCACTAGCGTACCATGTGCTTTTCGCTCTCGCGCTTCATGAAAGGCCCGTACCTACAAAAAATACTTTTTCGGGCGCAAGTGCCCGCTTACCTTGATTCGCGCCAAACTTATATCTTGCAAAATCTTTAAAAAAACGATTATATCTGCACGAGTAATTATTTGTAGCATCCTTTTTATGTAAATCGAATCTGCAGACCCTACTGAGAAAAATCAGATGACAATCAACTGATAATCAGCTGATAATCAGCTGATAATCAGCTGATAATCATGCCAAAACGTCAGCTGATTATCAGGTGATTTCGGCTTAGTTTTTTTAATAAAGGTAATAGTTATAAATATGCGTTTATGTGAGATAAAATGTTGATGATAATCAGGTGATAATCAGGTGATAATCTGAAATTTGTAACCTCTAATATATTTATTATAAGTTTAAAATAAATAAAATTTATAAATTTCAAATAATGAGGGTCAATATTGGTGTTACCATCAGGATGATAACACGAAAACTCTGGCTGTGAGCTCCAATATTTTTGTTTTTCAATAATTTAATTTCAACAAATTTTTTTTTAATTGTTAAAAAATAAAAATTTTGGAGCTCACAGCTCGAATGTACTTAACTAATAGAAACCAAAAGAAATAAACTTCGTGTTCAAATTCAGTGGACCAAAATTCATAAAAATAGCCTTCGTCAATGATTTTCCTCTAGATGTAAATTTCTTAACCGCGTAAAAAAGACATTTTGGATGGTTTTTTGAGGTTAGCGACGAGCACTTGAGGTATCGGTAAAAAAAAACGGCCGGTTTCGTGTTCAGCAGCACAAAATACATAAAAATACTCTCTGTCAATAATTTTCCTCACATCGATCACAGGATAAACCTCTCAACTGCGTGAAAAAGCAATTTTGGAGGGTGTTTTTTGAGGTTAGGGACGAAAGATTGAGGTATCGGTAAAAAATATCGTCGGATTCTTGTTCAGCAGCTCAAAATACATGAAAATAGTCGTTGCTTAGAATTTTTCTGAGCCCCTGTGATATCTGACAGCTTGATCATTTCGTAAAGTAGTAATTTTTTAAGGTTAGGGAACGCGTAGCTCCGTCTGGGAACAACATTTTAAAGAACGCCCCTCACTAATTGAAAGTACATAAAAAATGCTAAATTTTCCATATTTTTAAAAATTTTTAGATCAAAAGGAATTTTGGTCAGAGCTTTGTTACGTTTGACGTGGAACGTCCCATATACAGAACTATAGGGTCGATTTCGCCGTCGCTTGATGACTCGCTCGAGCTAGAGTTGCTCATTTTTCTTGCGTGTGCACTCTCTTGTTGCGGCTGTCGAACTGTGCGGGCGCATGACTAGTGTTGACACGTGCGGCTATTATGAGCCGGCTGAGTGGAGGGAGGAGGGGAAATTTCTCTGCCCTCTCGCTTTCTTTCTTTGTGCACTACGGGACTGTCTCCTAGTGTGGCTGGCGTTCGCAAGTGTTGCCGGGCTGTGCCGAGTGGTGGGGGCAGTCGGCGAGCTGCGTGGAACTCGTCACTCTGCGTGTTGTTTACGTGGACTTCCGGATCTGCGCTTGGGTTTTTCGACGGACGCGACGTTGCCGGTTTTCTTGGCATTTTCTTCGCTTTTGTCTTGACTTGGTTTTCTTGGCTTTTGTCTTGACTTCTCTTCGGGCTCTTCTTTCGGTTTTTCTTCGGGCTTTTCTTCAGGCTTTTCTTCGCTTGCGTACTCTTTGAGCTCCATTGCGTGGCATGTGCTACTTAGTGTTTTTTGGTCGATGTCTTGAAGTACGTAAACGTTTTCGCCTATTCTTTTATTAATTACATATGGGCCGACGTACGGCTTTGCTAATTTCGCGCTGATATCTTTTTGTGCGGACGACAAGATTCTATTCTTTTTCCAGATTAGCTTACCGATTTCAAAAATATGTTCGCGCTTGTTTTTGTTGTAGTGGCTTTCTTGCCTGCTTTTCTTTTTTTTTTTTTTGATTTGGACTTGCGCGTTAGCGTGTACGTGTTTTAAATTTTTCATTCTCTCAGACCATTCGCTTAATTTTTCTTTCATATTTTCAAATATTATAGTGGTTTTTTCGGGTTCGCTGCTGGGTGACTTACTGCATTTATGTTTCGTATCCTTGTTCGGATTGTTTTCTGTCGCGTTTAACCGTTTTATCTCCGCTTTTACTAATTTTTTCTTTGCGCGATTTCTCGTGTTGTGCTTGCGCGCGGATCCGTCGGAACGTGATCGGACTCGTCTGTATAATTGTCGTTGATTTCGATGTCGTCGCGAATTATCGGGCTCGATTTTCCGGGATTTGGTTCGGATTGCGGTTCTGCTAGCCGTCGCCATAGTTTTGGTGGTTGAAGTTCTCGGCCGAAGACTAAAAATGCGGGTGTCATTCCTGTCGTACTGTGTACGTTAGTATTATGAGCAAATTGAAATTGCGGGATGAATTTGTCCCATTCTTTATGATTATTTGTTATATATGCTGAGATGCGTGTTTTTAAATTGCGGTTTACTCGTTCTACCGGGTTGCTTTGTGGATGATACGCCGGTGTTTTCTCGTGAAATATCGAGTTTTCTTCTAAAAAGTTTTTCATTGTTTCGTTAATGAATGCGCGGCAGTTATTATCTGATACAAATATTTCTGGTGTTCCGAATTGTGCACATACGATATTTTCTAGCGTGTTTTTGACGCTTGCTGCGGTTTTCTTTCGGATTGGCACGCAGATTATAAATCTAGAAAATAAATCTTCTAATACTATGAGGTATTCGAAACCTGTTTTGCTTTTAGGGAAGTCTACCATTAAGTCGGCAATAATTTTCCACGGTCAATACACATCGCGTGAGCCCATCAGTCCTACTTGTGGCTGCTGTATGGTTTTTGTTTGTTGACGAACTGTGCAATTTTTGACGAAACGGACTGTATCTTTGTATGCTCCGGGTCAGTAATAAAATTGTGCTAATCGTGAATATGTTTTATCTTTGCCGGAGTGGCCTGCTGACGGTTCGTAGTGTGACTCCTTAAGAATTTGCTCGCGTTTTTCTTTAGGGACAACAAGTTTCCACTCGTCTAGATCTGTCAATGTGTCGTTGATATCTTTGTTCGGTTTGTATCTATAAATTTTTCTGTCGACTATTTTCCAGTCTCTATATCTGCGCGGGAATTTCAGTATTTGATAAAACCGTTTTTTATACCATTTGTCGGTCGTTGTCTCGTTGATCGCAATTGCATTTATTTCTACCGTTTCCTCGTTTTCGAACATTCGCGATAGCGCGCCTGGCACTACATTATATTTACCTTTCCGGTGTACGATTTTGAAATCGTAACTCATGAGTTCTTGTGCTCATCGGCTTAATCTTCCTACAGGGTCTTTTTTCTTGAAAAGCCACTGTAGTGCACTATGATCGGTTATCACGGTAAAACTACTTCCTTCTATATACGGTCGGAATTTTTCTATCGCGAATTTTATCGCTAAGCACTCGCGTTCGGTGGTGCTGTAATTTAATTCATTTTTGCGTAATGCTCTGCTTGCGTATGCGATTACTTTTTCTTCGTCGTTAATTATTTGTGTAATAACGCTTCCTAAACCTGTGTTCGATGCGTCGTAATGCAAAATAAATTCTGCGTCAGAATCCGGTCTGTGTAAAAGAGGTGCCTCGCTGAGAGCTTTCTTTATTATTTGTTCAGTTTTTTAAGCGGATCTGCTATTGGTGCGAAATCTTTAATGAATTCTTTAAACCTGCGCAGCTGTCGCAGAGTTCTTGGGCTCGGGTAATTTCTAACTGCTTCGGTTTTGTCGGGGTCTATTATAAGCCCTTTCTGATTGAAGAAAACCTAGGAATTTCACTTCTTTACAACCGAATTTGCTTTTATCGCGATTTATTGTTAATTCGGCGCCATTTATACGGTTTATTAATTTCCGTAGCATTCTCAGATGCTCTTCGAACGTTTCTGTCGCGAGTACAATATTGTCAAAATAATTGTACGCGTATGGTTCGAGGTCGCCGATAAACTCTTCTAACAGCCTCTGGAATGTCGCTCCGCTTCCGCTCAGTCCCATGGGTAAACGCGGTATCGTAAACGCCGTAATTTCTTTCGACGCTTCCGTCAGTCGTATTTGGTGATACGCATTGCTTAAGTCGATCGTAGTTATGTACTTTGCGCGTTTTAATTCATTTAAAATGACATACATATAGGGTAATGGATACGCGTCTTTCTTTGACAAACTATTCGCGACCTGCATATTTACGCACATTCTAAATGATCCGTTGCTCTTTTTCACCATGACTATCGGGCTGTTACATGCGCTGTGCGACTTTTCGACTATTTCTGCTTCTATTAATTTATCTAACTGATCTGACATAATTTTTTGCATTTTATCCGAAACTGGGTGGTATCTTTGTTTAACTGGTTTCGCGTTAGGTAATAATTGTATTTGGTGTTCAACGAGGTCAGTTGCTTTTAGGATTTTGTCGTGTTGTCCGTCGCGCGGCAGTAACTCGTCTATCAGATTGTTGATCTGCTGTAGCTCGCTAGCCGATATTGGGGATAATCCGCAACTAGCAACGTTTATCGGACTTCACATGTATCGATTAATCACACTTCAAAAGCAATTTCTTTCTTGTCTTTTCGGTCTGGCAGTTTGAATGTATCGCGGCGTGCATCTATTTCCATACCGAATAAACGTACTAAGTCTATACCCAGAATGAAATCGGTCGGTATTCCGGGAATAACGAGAATTTGCACTCTTTTGCTCACTCCCGCTATTTCCAACGGTACGGTCATTTCTCCGTCGATTAGCTCGGGCTAGCCGTTCGCCATTACGGCATTTTTGTAAATCATCGGTTTAATTTCCGCGCCTAACCTTCGCGCTATTTCTTTTCCGTGTTTTCCTATTATTGTACGTGCTGTCCCTAAGCCAACTAAGGCTTTGAATTCCGTATTGCCGACTCTTATTTTTAGCCAATATTGCGGATGTTCTATTGGTTTTCGTGCGTCCGGTCTAACAGTGGCTCCTGCGAGTTAATGCTGGGCTGCCTGGTATCGCCGTTTTTTAATTTTCCCTTTCGTATTTTGGAGACCTTAGACTTTTTGGCTAGCGTAGTGGTCTCACTTACGCTGCCCACTCCTCGGTTCCCATCTCTTCAGTTTCTATCGTGTTCGTAGGTGAACCGCGATTCTGATTCGGATTGGGGTTCACGTTATTTCCGCTGTAGCCGCCCTTTCCTCTGTTATTATTAAAACCGCCTCTGTTGCCGACGTTTTGATATCCACCACGATTGTTGAAACCCCCTCTATTATTTTGCGAGTTATTATCAATCTGGTGATCTCGCCAGTTGCTGTCGTTTTTGGGGTTATTTCTATTTCCATTGTTATTATTGTTGTTATAGTATCCACGGTTGTTATTATTTCGTCCTCTATACCGGTTATTGTACCGTTTATTGCCACGCGAATAATTATTACCGGTGTTCTGCGAATTGTTTAGATTATTATCTTGGCTACCGCTTTTTTGGTTCGGATTTTTGTTGTGTCCGTTGGAATTTTGAGACAATTTCGGATTTATGTGATTCGTGACTGTCGCCTTGATTGATTCTCAAAATTTCGTTAATTCTCTGCTTAAAAATTTCGTTACTTTGTCCATCGTCGGTACATCTACTGTGTTTATATTAGTTTCGGGCTTTTTCTGTGTGTTGGCCGTGCTGCCATTGTGACACGTTTTATCTACATCTCTCGGTTTCGTAGGCTTAACCTATTGTTCTCGCTTGACTCAAAAAAATTTAGAGGGTTTCGTTTTTAAAAGGACGTAAAAACATGAAAAATTCTCCGCGCATGTTACTGTAAATACGATTTATTTTCTTTTGATCGGTCCACTGTTCTGGTAATTTTTTGAACATCGCAAGCATTGCGTTTAAATAATTATTCATCGTTTCGTTCGGTTTTTGTTTTCTCTCGCGGATTTCGTCTTCGAATTCCTCGGGATAATCTTCCGATCTAAACTGGTTGCGCATTTCTACTTCGAAATCTGTCGACGTTAACCATTTTTCTTGATTTACGCGAAGTGCGTCGAGCGCCGGTTCTTTTAATAATAACAGTAAACTTCTCAGCAAGTCTTCGTCGGTAAGAGCTGCTGTTTATTCGGCATTCTTGCATTCGGCTTAGAAATTGATCGATCGATAATCCTTCGCCGTCTCCGCTAAATCTTACATCCCAGGACGCGACCGATTTGGCTACGTCTCTCGGTTTGTTTTCGCCTCTAATATTGAATGGTGTTCGGCGTGGTTGTGAACTGTTGGTTCCGTGGATCGATGCTTCTAACTGTACATTACATGCGCTTAGTTGATTGTTTAAAGTTTGCAATTCTTCGTATTTTCGGATTAGATCCTGTTGTTGCGCTGCTAACTCGTGTATTCGATTCATGGATTCGTCTAGATTACCCGGTTCTACTAGGCGCTGTTTATGCAGCGTGCTGTTACCTATCGGTATGCGCGTCGTTTGATTTTGGGTTAATTCATGTATTAGCGCGTTTTCTTGCTCTTCCGGGTTCGAGGCTTTCCAGAATTTCGCAACTTCGCTCGGGGTTTTGATTTGTTCTCCCGTATCTAAAGTTACTCGGGTGAATTTAGTCATACCTCTTTTGGGTATAGTACCCGTTTTTGTGTTCGCGATTAATAACGAGTCGTCTTGATTTAATGGATTTTGGGTCGCTCGCTTTGTGACGTTTTGATCGTCAAAATTCCATGCTGCTTTTGCGTCGTTCGGATTTTGATCCCTAATTTTGTCTATAAAATTTTCTAACGCTGTGTCGCGTATCGCTTTAGTTTCTTCTTTTTTTCCGAGTAATACCTGGAAATCTTTGAGGTGGTATTCGCCCTGTAATCGCCTACGGAGTCTCGCAAGTCTGTCTGATGTCGGTCCGTATGGATCGAGTTTTAATTCTTTCAGTGCGCGTTCTAATTTTTCGTCGTTGACTAACGAGAGGAAGTCGTCAATTCTGTGCGGGAGTGTCTCGTCGGTATCCGACATTTTGATTCGAGTATTATTAATTCTCTTTTGTCGAAATTTGCCGCGTACGCGTTCACTTGGTGCGTATTTCGCGATAGAGTCGGACTAGACGCTCAACTTTTGCCTGTCCAGCAGCAAATCGAATTAATTTACCTAGCTTATGCTTAGGTCTGAGAGAACTAAAATGCCAATCGTACTCAAAAAAAAGATTTATACGCGTGTCTGGAAATAGAAAAAATAATTGTCCTCTGCACTAGACAATTTTTACACGGTCATACAACAGTCGTGCGTGCATACGTGTTGAGTTATTTCACTTCGCAGTGTGAAATAGTGAAAATTCTCGCCGTGAATCTTCAAATAATATTTCGGCTTGTATGTGTCGAGTGTTTCGAATTCAACGTCGCTATGTCGGAATTCGAGCGCTCGCGTGTTTACGTTCGGAGGTCGGCTTAAGCGGCCTCTCCGCGACGCCACGCAGTGTGTTTATGTTTCTTGGAATTCAAGAGTTCGACTCGGCTTATGCCTTTTGGAGGGAATTCTAGCCTCGTGTATTCCAAGGGGGAATATTTTTACTGTCTATTTCCTACACTATCGGTTTTTCATATGCCCAGTAAATTATCGATTTTTGCAATCGGATTTTTTTTATCCCTGCTTCCAATTCCTTTAGGATTATTTTACTACAGTTATCGGAATGATGCACAAATAATTATTTGCAGCATCCCATTTATCTCAACCAAAATTGCTGATTTCATCTTATGATATGCATGAATATATGAAGCATTCGTTATTTTATATTCTCAAATAGATGGTGAGGTAGGTTTGCCATTGTGATGTTGCAATTTTTATAACCGATCCGGTGACGCAAACAATCAGATTACACTAGTTCTTACTTCGATCTCCGTATCGCGGACTCTTACATCTGCAGTAGGGGACAACGTATAGGTCTAGGAACAGGTATGCCTGGCGTGGCAGAGGTGTCGAAATAAAGCTTTTTACACAACGGTTTATTCTGAACAACAATAATCGTATATTCTGCAACCCCCAGGATGGATCAGACTTGGTCTGATTACAAGTTTCCCCGCAATAAATCATCTTCGACTCGAGATGCGATGTTATCCGATGATAAACGAACTCACAAAAAAAACTTAACACGATGATGCCCGATTATTTATTTGACGAACCGATAACAAACTTTTACTAGAAATCAGCAAACAAGACAAACCGTGCCTCCGTGACTCTAAAATCGTGTTTGAATCGCCCAAAATGGCGTCGGCGTCGCGATCAAAGGATGGCGTTTTCCTGTTCGGTTCTGCTGGATATTTTGATCATGAGCGGCTCGATAGTTCTTCTTATTAAAGGCTGGATCGCTGGGCGATCAACAGCGGCACTACGCAACACCCGGGATAATTGCTGGATCGCTTAGCGATTCTACATCGGCTCAATAATTTTTCTTATTCAAGGCTGGATCGCTTGGTGATCAACAGCGACGCTACGCCATTTACCGGCGACTTCTGGATCGCTTAGCGATCAACAGAGGCTTGAACAATTCTCCGAGTACGGTGCTGGATTGCTGAGCAATCGACAGTGGCTCAAAAGATTTTATTGCAATGGCGGGATCCGATTGAATCAACCGCGTCTCAACGCACCGAAACGAGTATTCACTCGTTCTTGACACACGTAATTTCGCGCCGCGTCGCGTACCTCAACCAATACGTATACCGTACAATAATTAATGGCCCTCGTGCCGAATATGCAACGACTTACTTAATGGTCTTCTTCAAAACTCCAACTTCCTTCTACTCCTCGGCTACTTCTCTCTATCTCTCTCCTCTCTCGTCGTCTGCTTCAGGTGAGTCTCACACACGTGTCGGATCGCTCCGTCTTCGAGTCCGATTTTCGGCTGTTTTCTGACTGACTCCGTGTGAGTCTGGATATTTTCAGAAAACCTGGCCTCCCGCAGGCTCCACGCGCCGGAGCATTACTGCATGGCTCCTTAAAAAGAGCCAGGGAGACCGATCAAAACCTGTAGTGTCCCGGAGAGGTTAGGAGCGCAACGGAGCAATTCGGCGGAATTCTGGCGGACTTTTCATCTTGGCCGTTCGCATCCCTGCTCCTTCGTGGTGACGTCAAGACTGGCGCAAAATTTGAGCAGCACTCAAGTGGATACCGCAATGGCACCAGCGGTTTGCTCCGTCTGCAATGACGACTCTACACCGCCAACAAGTACGTGCCCGACCTGCCGTCTTCCGTGCCACACTCGCTGTTCAAGCAGAAAGATGAACGCAGTGTGCAAAAAGTGTCGGAATGCAGAGACGCCAGTGACACCACCGCCAGAGACGCTCTCGCCAGAGACATCCTCTCCTGCTGTGGCGACGCCTGCAACCAAGTCGGCCAAGCAGAGTGTCAAAACTACACAGAGGAAGCCCTCCCTGCCTCCTAGAAAACACCAGGTGAGCGTTCGCGCCGGGCCAGTGCTTCGAGCTAAGTCGGCGCGGCTTCGCGTCTCGCCCCACCAGCAGACGCAGCGCGCGGCGTTGACGCCGTGTGCAAAAACACGGTCAGGCGATCGCGGCAACAGTACCGCGGCGATCGTCTCCCCTCTCCGCTCCAACACGAAGCAGCAACAGCGCGGGAGCAGCCTGCCGAGCCGCAATACCTCTGCTGGGCGGGTCACTGACTCCCAGGCGCCTGCCTCACCAGAACAGCTGAAGGATAGTCAGCAGTGCCCGAACGCATCTGTCGGGCGGGTCACCGACACACAGGCGCCCTCTTCGCTCACATCGGCGTCGATTGATGATTCATCTGCACTGGACCCTGCAATTTTGCAGAAGAATAGAGCAAAGGATGCGCCATTGGGAGACACCAGCCTACTGGGTGTCTCAAATATTTTAATACCTGTGAGTACGATGGAGCTTTTCTTTCAGCGGTTTGACATGCTCCAGGATCAGCTTGGTGGCCTGAGGGCTCTCGTGAGCAGGGGTTCGGTACCACATGGTGTCTCCTCTGTACTAGCAGAAGGGGGCAACATAGTCGGTACGGAGGAATTGAATACCCGTATCTCTGCTCTTGAGACCCAACTAGCCGATAACATCAGCGCGTCTAATAGACTGCTTGACGCCAACAAGCTGCTCCTGGACGAAAATATTATTCTTAGGGACGAATTGCAACAAACGAAACAAATGCTTAAAAAGCTCCATCGTGCTAGCCAGGACCCCGACACGTGCTCGTTGCCGGTTTCGGACTTCGGTCCGTTGCTTGCTTCGAGTCCTAGTATTATTGAACGTGAAGCCACTGAGGTAGCAGGAAAACGTAAATGCTCCTCTCCTCGGATGGCAACTACTGGCGGGGACGCGAGGTCGGGGGGAGGCGTTGCTGAGGGGTGCGAGGTCATAATACACGGATTAATTCAGAAGATTGATAATATCAATGAGAAAATCTCGTGCGCAGCTGCCTTTGCACTGTTCAGCACCGTTCTTCCCGCCCTACAGAAGAGCGACGTCGCCAGTACTCGTATACTGCGCCACCATAGACTAGACAGGGCTCAGAGCAATAACACGATCGCGACAGATTCGGCGACGCGTCGAGGTGTGCTGCCATCAATCGTCGTCAAGCTTGCGAGCCCGGGCCTGGTCAGGGAAATCATGTGTGCGAAAAGCACGCTAGCTAACAACTACCTGACCACAAACGACATCAAGCCCGGGGCTCTAGACCCGGAGACTGCTGCCTGCTTGACCGGACATAAAGTCTACTTAAATGAAATGCTGTCCCAGGAAAAGTTCACGTTGTTTAAAAGTTTGAGGCCCATTGCACAGGGACTGGGCTTCAAATATGTCTGGCACGCGAGTGGCAGGTTCCTGGCTAGGCGAAGGGGGGGGGGGGGGGCGAGCGCGCGCACGTGTTTGCATCTGCTGCCGATTTGCAGGCTATTCTCACGGCGTGTCAGGCCGGCTTGAAAGTACCTCGACGACAAAACACACGCATGACTGTCATTGAAAAGAACGAAAACTCTGACGCTACTTCAAGTAACAGACCTGAGTCGGACCTGGCAAGCAAATCGGCTGCAACTTTGCCAGCATCGATGCCATCATTGACGACTGTATCATCTGTATCAACTTCCATACAGTCGTCATCATCGTCATCATCATCATCCACGCCCTCTATGTGACTCGCGAGGCCCCCTGACAATGCGCCGGGTACTGGGAGTGGCTTGAGGGCGGGCTTTCTCAATGTGAACTCGCTCAGGGCTCGCATTGAGATCGTCCGTAATTTTTTGGCAGAGCGCCCCTCGTTTGACGTCTTTGGTTTTGCGGAGACATGGCTGGGTCCGATTGTGGATGATAGCCTAGTTAGCATCGGGGGATTTTCCATCATTAGGCAGGATCGAAATGTAAACGGAGTTGGCGTCGCCTTGTTTGTGCGCAATGGATTGAAAATTAGAAAGCTTGCTTCATCTGATACTATGGGTCTAGGAAAACCTGGAATCCCAGAGTACCTTTTTTGTAGCATACAAAGGGGCGACTCACCTCCGGTGCTACTCGGAGTTATTTACAGGCCCCCGAAAATTCCGATGCAAAAGGATGAAGGGACTTATGCGGCGAATTTAGTCATAAGATCATAATGGGTGATCTGAACTCGGATTTACTATCTGACTCAGACGACGCTGCTACTATCAAGCGTCTGTCCGAAGAGTTATCTCTTCAGATCATCCGGCATGGTCCCACACATCATACCTCATCGTCTCACACGTGCATTGACCTTATCATGACCGACGAAAACGACACGATCTTGGACTCTAAGAATGAGCGGCTGCCTAGTTTCGGCAAGCATTGTGTCATAGATGTCTCGCTAGACATCTACGCTCCCACTCCCGCGAGTGACACTTTCTCCTACCGGGATTACAAGTGCATAGACACAACTAGTCTTGTCGACCTCTTGTCTTGTTGTGACTGGACAGCCATGAATTCCATCGAATCTGATCTGGAGGGCGCTTTATGCATTCTTAATAATAATATAAAATTAGCAATTGATGAATTGGCGCCTTTGAAAACGGTTTGCCCACGTAGGAAATATGCTCTTTGGTCTGGACCAGAGCTGAGGCTCCTCATCGATAAACGCAAGGCTATACTCAGGCGCTATGAGCGCACCGGGAGGGCGGAGCTTTTCGATGAGGTCCTTCGACTCACCAACGAGGTCGACATGCGTTCTGCTCAAGAGCGTGAGTCCTTCCTTCGCCAACAACTATCAGACGCCCTTGATGAAAATAGAAATATCTGGAAGGTAATGCGTCATCTCGGCCAACAAAGATAATTTCCTGGACGGCGTGGCTCGACTGGCAGAAGCAATATGGCAAATCTATATTTTTGGATCCATGAAGAACGTTATCGATATTAAATCATGGAACTTGCCTGAGGTTCCGTTGCCGGACAGAGTGATCGTCCAATTCAGTGAGACGGTCGTGAGTCTCGGTGTTGTGTATTGGATAGCAAACTTACTTGGAAACCGCAGGTGGATGCTATCACGAAAAAAGTAAATAAAGCCCTGTATAGCCTGCGGTTTATCAGGGGCTGCACCACTGAGACTCTCCGCAGAAGGCTAGTTGAGACACTTATACAACCGCACATCGACTACTGTGCTGTGACTATCCTGGACGCGTCTAACGAACAACGAATACGGATACAGAGACTGAGCAATTCGTGTGTGAGGTTCATCTTCGGGGTTAGGAGGGATGAACACATCAGTCCTTACCGGAGGCGTTTAGAATGGCTTTGCACCGATTCCAGAAGGCTCTACTTTGAGAACATTCTATTATACAGAATAATCCGGATCGGTGAACCTTCGTATCTGGCCTCATTGTTTAATAAACACAAGCAAAGACTCTCCAGTAGGGGAGTTCCCCCGGAACTGAGCATCCCTACGGTGAGTACTGAAACCGGGGCTTGGGCCTTCCAGGTCCAGGGTGCTCGGTTCTGGAACTATCTCCCTTCTACCTTGCGAAACCTGCCATCTCTCGCCTCGAGGGGGCACTACGGCGGCACCTGCTGGTCACTGAATCGTGACGACTCTGAGCCCTCTGACGCTGCATTCTTAATCTTAATCTAGTTTTAATCTAGTCAGACTCGGCCCTTAGGCCGTAAAAATTCTTCCCGTATTACGTATCTTTAGATTTCAAACGTGCAATATAGTTAGGTCTATGACCAAACCTTAAATGTACCGCGTAATATTAGAAGAGTTTAATGTGATAATTAAATATGACGAAATGTGATTTTATGTGATTTTATGTGACGGTATTTTTATATATTTTATTTTCTCTTTTTGTTAGACTGTACGGCTTCGCGCTCGAGCTCCTCTCTCCGCGAGCGCTCTCGCTCCCTCTCTCGCTCACTCCGCCGAGCTACCGCCGTGCGCTCACATATGTGCGGCTGTGATGCGCACTCGTCTCTCCGCCTCGTGTCGTGTTCCGCGCTTGTCCAGAGTTCGCTCCTTTGTTTCGCGGCTCGACTCCTGGTGCGAACAGGAGCAGGTGCGTGTCGGCTGCGTCGGTACAGCGGTACCCGACAACACCTGAAGGACCGCGGCGACGCTACCGTGAGGGCATAGTCACCCGCCGAGCCTGCAGGGGAGCCACCGTTGCTCCATACGGCTGGCAGGTGAGGTTAGCTTCCTCGGCGCGACGACAATCGATGTTATTGTTCCTCTGCTGCATGACAAATTGCAGCAGGGAACAACATTAATTGCGCAACAATTCGTGTTCGTCTCGCAATGCTCTCCCCCCCCCCCCCGTAAACCAAAGTTCCCACAGAATTTTAGGTTATCCCGTGTGGAAGGCGCAAATCTCAATAATCTCTCGACCGACGCAACGAATCCTGGACCAACCCTTCCGCAATGTGTAACACGAACGGAGGGGCATCGGAGAGGGCCAGTATCGCATCAAGCCACCGTTGGAGGTTCGTCTCTTCTACGTCCTCCGACTCCAGGGATCCTGGCTCCACTGGTCGTCTCCTTTCTAGATCGGGCGTCACAGGAACTTCCTCCTGGGCTGAGGTCACTGGTCTTGCGGCTTCGACCTGAACTTCTCGCCGCGAAAACTGAATCCCACCGTCACGCTTCCATCTACAGTTCCACGACACCGGAGGCTGGGCGACCCGACGCTAAAACGGGACCATCAAATGGCCGCAACCAACGCGATTCCGGAGAGGCTCCCCTCGCCAGGGTACGTCGGCGCTGACCTCGTCCTGGAACTCCTTGGGTCCTGGACATTTCTGTAAATAATTTGAACATCAACACACGGCTCGAGATGGTTGAACTGGCGCTATGACTCAACAGACGGCACAAAATCTGGACATTACGTGACTCATGCAAGGGAGAACGAGAATCATCACACAATGGTTAGATCCTTATCTTTATTAAAAAAAAAAAAGAAAGGGAAGTCCTAGGCGTTACCCAGGTGTGACCGGAGCAACGCTAGGACCTCCTGGCGGAGCAGTCGATATTTGATGGAGTGCCTCCAGCCAGTTGTTGGGCAGCGGTCGAGGGTATTGGCCGGCGTCCCTCTCGTCCCTAGGCGGTGGCATGCGGATGAAATAGCGGTAGGGCGGATTCTGGCCGGCCACTGCTTCGTCATACGACGCTGGCGGTGCATCCATTTGGGGGTATTGAGCTGGATACTCCCAATTCCCCGGCATCATGGCCTCTCCCTTGGGATTTCCCCGTCCCCGTGGCCTAAACCCCTGGTGCCGTATGTGCCGATGATGGGCTTCTCGACACCGCGGACAGTTGGCCAAGTCCGTTTCTTGCCGGTCACAATTAAAGCAGAAACGGCTTGGCGGCGCTCTGCATCCTGTCCGGCGGTGTCCCGGCTGCCAGCAGTTGAAACAGGTCCGGGGAGGCGGGTCGAGAGTCGGGTCCGTCGCTATGGGAGTCAGCCCTCCAAACATGACCCCGTCGAGTCGTACAGCGGCCTTCCGGCGCGACGAACGCGAACGGGAGCCCACTTCCGTCGTTCGACCGTAGCGACGGGGCACCGCGCCCGTACTCGGACTCCCACTCGAGTCGCTCTCGGCGCCGGAAATCTCCAAACGGGGCATGGGAGAGGCATTTCTCGGTACGGGAGGCGGCTGATAGAATGGAATTTCCACCTGAAACGTTGCGAAGGTCAACGGAAACCTGTGGCGCTAATGGAGTGGTATACATACCTCCACGGCTTCGCGACAGATTGGTGGACCCGGCGGGGAGTGGTCTCGGTGGCGCGATGGTCCTACCACCACTGACTCCAGCTCGTCGACCGCGGCGCGACTCTCCTCGAGGGCGGAGGGCTCCTCCTCCACAGGAATTCCCTCCCGCTGGTAAGACTCTCTCTCCTCCTCCGTGAGGGGCAGAGGGCCCGCGGTGCCAATCATGGTCTTGCGGGGGATTCGGGTGTCAGTGACCCCAGCACTCCAGCGCTCCTCTTCCTCCATGGAGCTTGCGCTAGGGCACGCGGGGCTCCGACGGGCCCAAATCTCCGCCGCCCGAGTCATGTCGGTTCTTGGACGACTCTGGCGCAGCTTCTCCCGCTGATCTTCAATGGCGCACAGCTCCCGCTCACACTCGCTTTCCATCTCAGCGATGTGTTCGGCCCATGACACGGTCTTCATTGTGCTTCCTGGGGATTTAACGTCCATTAGTATGGAGTCAGTAAATCGTCGCATACCCGTCACCAGACGCAATGATGCTATGGCACAACCTACCTTTGCTGTGGGCGCTACGTGTTCGCGGCACGATTTCGCGGAGGCACATACCTCCGCAACTCGCTCAAGTGAACCTTGGCGGTCTGGCGCTTATCTTTTGTCTCCAGGATATACACGAGTGGCGATAACTTCTGACTTATTGCACGTTTCGTCTACTCCTTTGGAGAGGGAATGTACTTTCCGACGTACAACGTCTCCCACCTCAAATTCTAATACGCGTTTTTCTTGGTTGTACTCTGCGGCTTGTTTTCCCCAGGCTTGGTCCAAATGTTTCAGTACTATATCGCGAAGAAAATCCAAACGTTTTACTCTATCTATCCACACGGAAGAGTCTAATTCGATTTTGGGCCCTCTAACTTTCACCTCCCGGCGCAAACTTTTAACTGGTTGGGGATGGCGTCCGTAGTTTAGGAACGCCGGCGAAACCCTAGTACACGATTGTATCGCCGTGTTTAGTGCGTGACGAAATTCATGCAAATGTTGATCCCAAGTACGGTGATCTTTTCCCACGAACGTCGCAACCATTGTTTCTAAAGTTCGGTTACTCCGCTCTACCGGATTCGCTTGCGGGTGATACGGTGGGGTGGTCACGTGGGTGACACCATATTCTTCCAAGGTATCCTTCAGAGTTTTATTGATGAATTCCTTCCCGTTGTCAGTTAACATAAAATCGGGCGTTTCCCAACGAAATAAGATTAATTCTTCGAATGCTTTTGCTACTGCCTGACCCGTCGCTTTTCTAACTGGTTTCAATTCGACCCAACGCGTGAATAAGTCCTGAAAAACTTGTATTGGCTCTGACTTGTGGGAAAATCCATCAGGTCGGCAGCTACAACCGTTCACGGGCGCTCAACAATTCTCTGCCCCAGTTGACCGACCGTTCCTAACTGGGAGGTTTTATAACGCTGGCATTCGTCGCACTCTTCTACGTAGTGGTTAACATCGTGCCATACTCTCGGCCAGTAATACTCTCTCGAGACGCGATCATATGTCTTTTCTGCACCTAAATGACCGGAGGAAGCTTCGCGATGGGCGTCACTTAGGACTCAGGGGCGATATTCTATCGGCACCACCAGGCGCCAACCCTCTGACGGGTGAGTAATCGGGTCTAATAATGGGTCGCGGCGGTATCGGTACAGCATCTCGTCCTCGACTTTCCACGCCCTACATTTCTTTGGCGACGTAATCACGTCTCGCCAGCGCTGAAGGTACCACTCATCCGTAATTACATCAAAGGCGCTAACTACTTCTTTGTCTTCTCCCTGATTACGACATAACACGTCGGGTACGTGATGATTGGCTCCTTTTCTATGTACGATTTCAAATTCCCATTGTTGCAACTCAAGTGCCCAACGCGCTAAGCGGCCAGTTGGGTCTTTCAGATTTTGGAGCCAACGCAAGGTGCTATGATCCGTGATTACCGTGAAACCATATCCTTCAATATACGGGCGCAACTTCTTGATCGCGAAGATCATCGCTAGACATTCTTTCTCGGTAGTAGTGTAATTATTTTCCGCGGGCGATAATACACGGCTTAGGTACACGATTGGGTATTCCCCATCTTCAAACTCTTGAGTGAGTACGGCGCCAATTGCGAAGTCGGACGCGTCGCACTGAATCGTGAATCGCTTCGTAAAATCGGGACGCGCGAGAACTGGAGCACGAGTCAAGGCCAACTTTAGCGCCTCGAACGCTTCTTGTTACTCATCTTCCCACACCCACGGTTGCGTGTTCCTCAGTAGTTTCAACAAGGGCACTTTAATTTCCGAGTCATTCGGGATAAAACGACTATACCACCCCACCATTCCTAGAAATCGGCGCAACTGCTTCTTTGTTTTTGGTGGAGTATACTCTAACACCGGCGCAATTCGCTCTGGATCGGCCCTTAACCATTCTCTGTCTTGCAAATAGCCCAAGTACCTAACTTGCGAACAACCGAACTCACATTTCTTCCGGTTTACCGTCAACCCCGCTTTAATACGATTTCCATCCATTTCAGGTGATCTTCGAAATTCTCTGTTACTATAAGAATATCATCCAAGTAAACAAACACGTACGGCTCAAATTCTGGTCCAAATAAACTATCCACCAGGTGCTGAAAGGTAGCCGGTGCATTAGCCAACCCAAATGGCATTCGTGTGAGTTGCCATAGACCCGATCCAGGCATGGAAAATGCGGTATAATTTTTACTATCTTCATCTAGCGGCACTTGAAATTTCGTAATTTATCTAAAATACTGTCGATTGGCGGTAGTGGATACGCGTCCTTAACGGTTCCGTCATTTACGTCGCGATAATCTACACAGAACCTCTTTTTCCCGCCTTCTTTATTCGCCACTACGGGGGCGCTACTGAAGTCGCTATTTGAACGTTCGATTACTCCCATTCGGCGCATCTCTTCAATTTTGCGCATCGCGATAGCCCAACGAACCGGCGACCAACGACGATGCTTATGTTTAACGGTTTTGTCTCCCACGTACACGATCTTATGTTTAATCAACCAGGTTGCTTTCAAATCAGTGGATGGGTTTTCCGGCAAAAATCTTTTTACAACGGCTAGTAATCGATCATGTCCCGACTGGGTGAGTTCTGATAACCCGGCATATTCGGCGTAGAGTTCCTTGCCATTCGATGCTACCTTTCCGTAAAAGTCGTGCCACATTCCATCCGGCAGACGCCAACGATTATCCCACGGGGCTAATTCAACGCGCCATTTTTCTAGGAAATCTATCCCTAAAATAATATCATGGTAGCACTATTCCACGACCCTAATTTTCAACCAATTAAGTACTCAATCTACGTCTAATTTAAGCGATAACACGCCCGTGACCGTGGCGCTATAACCGTTAAACCCTCGGATGACCGTATCGCAAGGTTCCAGGCGCGAACTGAAACGTTCGGCTACATCAGCCCTTATTAACGAAACCGATGCCCCGGAATCCACAAGAGCCGTATACCAACGTCCTCCTAGGCATAATCGCATAAATTTTCGGTTGTCGTCGCTTATCGCGAGGTACGTTTTCGGTTGCTACAGGGTCGTTCTGTACTGATTTCTCATCAGTCTCACCCCCATCCGGAACAACACTTAAGGCGATTTTAGGCTCCCACAGACGCACTGAGCATTTAGCGGCCGGAACGGATCGAGGCACCGCCCCCCTCGACTCGGAATCCGTTGGCAAACCCCTTTTCGGATCCCAATCCTAACTCGGGGCCTAGAGCCTGTTTTAGCAAACGATTCAGTTTTTCGCTCTCGGATTCGGCGCTACCCTTCCCCAACGTCATCCGCCCACCGATGGAAATCGAAAACTTATCTTCGCTTGACTCTGACCCTATTACTACGTTCACCTTCGCGGTAGGCGTCCGTTTTCCCTGTGTACCTTTCTCCGACTTCGACTTCGGCTGGTCGCCAATTAATTCGGTTGGCGCCAGTTCTTCCAACGTACCTCTCTTCGACTTTGATTTCAACTGGTCGCCAAACCCTTCGGACGGCGCCAATTCTTTCTTCGTACATCTCTTCGACTGCGACTTCGGCTGGTCGCCAATTAATTCGGTTGGCGCCAGTTCTTCTAACGTACCTCTCTTCGACATCGACTTATTTCGCGGGAGAGCGTCTATATACTCAGAGAGAGAGAGAGAGAGAGAGAGAGAGAGAGAGAGAGAGAGAGAGAGAGAGAGAGATTTTATTTTTCTGTACATTATATTGTACAATATTTACATTTTAGTAATTTCTGTATATAGTGTTTTTAATTTAGTTTGGGTGATAGATGTGTGTGAGATGGAATGTGCAATGGAATGGAATGTGATGAGGGCGAGATGGGAAGATGCGAGCTGTATGTGGAGAGTGAGAGAGAGTCGACTAGGACTCGATGTTGTCCTGAGCCAAGAAGTGGCGTTTGGCCAGTGTTTTAAAAAGTGTGACAGAGTTTGTGTTCGGCAGATGAGATGGTAGAACGTTCCAGAGATATGAGGCGCTGACATGAAATGACTTCCCCAGCGTCTCTGTGGCGAAGGGAGGTATGTCCAGGGGGGTCACCTCCCCCCTCACAGGGCGGAGTGCAACATGGAAGTCGAAAAAGGCCATGATATAGGCTGGAGTGGCAGTTTTAAAGAGCTTCCTTAAGAAGCAGGCCATGAAGTATTTTCGTCCAGCGGTGGTGAGCCATTGCAACTCATGCCTGTAGGGGGAGATGTGCTCGTCCCTTCTTACACCATAGATGTAACAGATTCCCATGTTTACCAGTCTCTGTTGTTTGGTGTCTAGTTCTTGAGTCAGGTCGCAGTACACTAGTGAACAGTAGTCAATGATAGGGAATAATAATGCTTGCACAAGGTGCTTGCGCAGTCGATGATCAGTGCTCTTTCTAAAAAAATTGAGTCTGTACATTAGTGAACGGGCACGTTTACACAATTGTGTGACGTGTTCTTTCCAGGTTAACTTAGAGTCGAGCACCGAGAGAGAGAGAGAGAGAGAGAGAGAGAGAGAGAGAGAGAGAGAGAGAGAGAGAGAGAGAGAGAGAGAGAGAGAGATTAGATTTAGATTAGATTAATTGCTCTTTATTTTTGTACATTTTGTTGTACATATAACAAATTATAGTATATTATAAAAAGAATAAAAATTTTGTGTAAGGGTGCTAGTGCGTGTGAAGAGTGTGTAATGGAATGAAGTGAAATGAGATGAATGAGAATGTGTGTATGTTTGTGCGATGTTTATGTGTTTTCCAAATTAAAGAAATAATTTTTGGCTGCTTGTTTGAAGTGTGATATGGATAGTGTGTCGCGAAGTTGAGATGGAAGGCTGTTCCAGAGGTAGGAGGCGCTGATGAAAAATGAATTCCTCAGCGTCTCCGTCTTGAAGGACGGGATGTCCAGTGGAGTCACCTCGCCCCTGACAGGCCTGAGTGCGACGTGGAAGTCAAAATAGGCTAGTAGATAAGCTGGTATTGAGGTGTTGAAAATTTTTCTAAGAAAACAGGCCATGAAGTACTTCCTACGTCCGGCGGTGGTGAGCCATTGCAACTCACGCCTGTAAGGGGAGATGTGCTCGTCCCTCTTTACACCATAGATGTATCGGATTCCCGTATTGACAAGCCTCTGCAGTTTTAAGTCAAGCTCTTGAGTCAGGTCGCAGTAAACAAGTGAGCAGTAGTCGATGAGGGGAAATAGGAGTGCTTGCACCAAATGTTGGCGCAACCTGAGGCTAGTGCTCTTCCGAAAGAAATATAGCCGATACATTAAAGAGTGAGCACGTTTACAAGTTTGTGTAACGTGCTCTTTCCACGTAAGTTTTGAGTCAAGCACCAGCCCCAGGTTGCGCACAGATGATTCAAAGTTGACCTGGGCCCCCCCTATATTTATATAGGTGTTAGCAGTAGAAGGTAGAGCATTGATATAGTAGGGTGAGCCCAGGACGATCGCCTTAGTCTTACTAACATTCAGCTTAAGTCTGTTTAGTGCTACCCAGCCCATTATCCTCTCGGCGTTAGCACTCATCTTGTCAGAACAGGAATCGAGCTCCTCAAGGGGGCATTGACAGTAGATTTGCAGATCATCCGCGTAGACTAGATGGGATACATCTGAGTCAAGGCAGAGGCCAATGTCATTGATGTATAACGCGAACAATAAGGGGCCCAAGACTGACCCCTGTGGGACACCGGTGTTTAGTGGTAGGAATGTAGAGAGTTCGTTGTTGTCACCAATGACGGCCTGTTCTCTACCAGAAAGGTAAGATGCAAGCCAGCGGATAACCTGCTTGGAGAAGCCGAAGGAGGGTAGCTTTCTGAGTAGCCTGACGTGACACACTGTATCAAACGCCTTGCTAAAATCAAAAAGAAGCAGAAGGGTGACCTTCTTCCTGTCCATTCCAAGCCTGACATCATCAGTCAGCTTAATCAAGCCGGACTGCGTGCTGTGGCCAGTGCGAAAACCAGTTTGGAAACTATCAAGATAGAGTCTAGTTTCAAGGTATTCAGAGATTTGATTGTGCACCAGCCACTCCAGCGCCTTGGATAGAAAGCAAAGTAGGGAAATCGGTCGGTAGTCAGTTACAGCTGTAGGAGAGTTGATCTTGTTTAATGCTCTTACGAGCGATGATTTCCAGGCAGAGGGAAAGCATGCCTCACTCAAAGACAGGTTGAAAATTTGACAGATTAAAGGAGTGAGTATTGGTAGTGCTTTAGAGATTACAACCTGTGGGATGCCATCGCTTCCCCTGGCCTGGGTATTGAAATGTGAAACTGCAGCTAACACGTCCGATTCTGTGATGGCCCTGAAGATAAAGTGTTCAGGGAGGTCTAGACTCTCGAGGGTCCGCAGATACTCCTCGACAGATGGAGCTTGAGGGTCATTTGAGATGGAACTGAAGTGTTCGTTGAGAGCATCTGGAGAGAACCGAGCAGGTGGAGAAGATTTAGAGGTGGTAATGCCAAGATTTTCAAGTTCTCTCCATATCTCTGCAACGTCGGTTAGAGTAGACAAGCGTGAATAATAGTAATTCAGCCTGGCTTCCTCGACCCGTTGATGAGCGGCATCCCTTGCGATTCTATAAAAGTATAGATCCCAAGGTAGACGACTTCTGCGAAAACGCCTGTAGAGCCTATTCCTTTCAGTTAAAAGGTCACGAAGAGCCGCGGTGAACCACGGGTGACGTTTACGTCCAGGTGTCACAGTCTTTAATGGGGCGAGATGATTTATGGCTTTTGTGATGTTTTCGTTGAGGATGGTGATGCATTCGTCAAGTGATGGTGTGGTGAAGGATGACCAGTCGCATGCGCTAAGGAAGTCCCTTAGCTTCTCAGCACAGATTCCTTTGTAGTTTCTGTAAGTGTAGGTATTAGGTACGTAGCGTGGAATCTGTACGTCGAGTGTGGCTGTAATAAGGTCATGTCCATTAATGAAAGGTGTGTCAGTCTTCCAGTATGAGAGCAGGCGATCCTGCTCATCGATTAAGCAAAGGTCAAGCCAGGTGTCAGAGTCTTGTCTATGATGAGTTGCACCATATGGCACAGAAATAAGGGAGTTCTCGTCGATGAAAGCCTTGATGAAATTGGCGTCTTCAGACGAGGAAAGTTGGTCAGCATTGAAATCACCCATGATGACCTTCGTGGAGTAGTTGTGCATGTGTGTTGTTAGTTGCTCAATAAAGTTAGATCCCTGGATAAAGGGAGAATGAGGAGGGCGATACACAACCCCCACGAAGATGGGCGATATTCCCTTAGCTGTGATTTCACAGAAAAGATACTCCGGCTTACCTGGTTTGCCCGACCATTCACCATCAGATGACGAGATGATACAAGCTGTCAGTGAGTGATGGATGTAGAGAGCCACACCTCCACCGTTCCTGTTTCTGTCCCGTCTGTAAAGAGTGTAATCGTCCAGTGAAGGGATGGACGATATCTTGTCGCTTAGCCAGGTCTCGGTCACAGCCACTACGTGGAAGGGGGAACGAGTGGACAAGAAGAACCTGATCATCTCAATGTGACCCGTAAGGGAGTTCGCATTGAGATGACAGACCCTGAGACCCCCAGACAGAGACGCTTTAGATGTAGATGTGGATGTGTTTGATGTTTTAGACGGTGGTTTTGGTGGAATGATGTGTAAGTGTTTTAATGTGTGGTGTCCGTGTTGGCTATTGGCGGTGTTCGGGCTAAAAAATTTTCCAGATCAGCCTCTGTAGTGATGATGGTGGCCCGTTCATTGTCTTCGCCAGAACGGATGAGGATCCTACCATCCCTCACAAATGACAGCAAGTGGTGGAAGTCTGCTGTCACCCGGCGCACTGATGTTCGTTGTGTCCAGTCTCCCCATGATCCTGACGGACGCCACATCCCGCTTCAGGACCGTGGGATCCAGTGCAGCCAGGACCGAGTAGGCCAGGAGCTGCAGTGATGTCTCCTGGGTGTAGCCCAGGCCGGTGATCACCACCACGTTGTTGGAAGTACGCTCCTGCTTCCTCTTTAAATCGGCCAGCTCGCTGCGGATGGTATTGAGCTCCTCCGAGGCCGGCGCAATGCTGTTGTTCTGCTGCTCTACAGGGCTCCTTGACGACAGCTGTTGAATTTGTGCCTGCAGCTCAGAGATGGAGGACTCGGCTTTACTTAGCCGAGTGTTGAGCGCAGGCAAGTCGTCAAGGGCTTTGAGGCGTTTCTCAAGCGGGCCAAGTCGCTTCTCGATTTTTGAGACCCGTTCAGACACGGTGTTTTGCGCCTGAAGGGCCTCATTTTGGACCCGCTTGATATCATCCAGTGCCGCAATGATGTCCTTGAGGGACGCCTCGATTGACGCCTGTGTCCTCGCCGGCGACTGCGCTCTGGAGCCGGCAAGAGATGGAGGCGCAGACCTATTCTTCTTGGGCACACCTGTTAAAGGAGTGCCCTTGGTGGATGTGCTTGCCGTTGCCGCTGTCGCTGCCGCTGCCCTTGCCCTCGTCTGCGTGGTCTTGGGCGTGCCGACGTCTGTATATTCTGCTGCACAGGCAGCACAGACGAGTGTGGCATCATTCCCCACCATTATGGACCGAAATGAGAGACATATCGTGTGGAAATGGTCATTGCACAACTCGCATGTCTTCATTCTTCCCCTGGCTGCTTTGTTGCATTGAGCACACATAACAGGTGTTTCGGCACTTTTTCCACCAATTCCGCTCATTCTGGACGAGGTTATGTCACTGTCGATAACTTACTGACAGTCGATAAAGTAGAGTATGTTGGAGGATAATAGCTGGTGGTAAGTTATCGACTGTTTTTGATGGTAGCGACGCTGACGGAGGAAAGAGAGACGCCGTGCAGCGAGGAGAAAAGCCGTGTGTGTTTGCAGGTTATGTTTCAGCGACAGATGTTGTAGCAGGAAAAAAAGCAGAGTAGTAGATTGCAGCCTCCAGTGAATAATATGTCACAATGAAGGTTGCAGAATAGCGCATGCAACAGACTACAAAAGAATAGGCCCGAAGGCAACGTGCGGCAGTAAGAGTGCAGAGAAAAATGAGTAAAGCAAAGCAGGACTATATGTACTCACGTGAAGTTGACAGAGAGAGAGAGAGAGAGAGAGAGAGAGATTAGATTAATTAATTTTTATTTGCGTACATTATGTTGTACGATTCAATGTGTACAGCAGAGTAGTAAAAGTACAAAAATAATAAGTTTGAGGTATCTGTTTTAGTAGGTGTGTAGTGTGAAAGTATGCTGAGGTGAAGA
This sequence comes from Nasonia vitripennis, assembly GCF_009193385.2. Lineage (NCBI taxonomy): Eukaryota > Metazoa > Arthropoda > Insecta > Hymenoptera > Pteromalidae > Nasonia > Nasonia vitripennis. Next base: position 2,353,446 of record NW_022279639.1, read on the forward strand.
TGGGTTAAGCGAGAGTGAGCAAGTGTGTGCGTGTGCGTGACTGTGTACACGATGTTTATGTGTTTATGCGTTTTCGAGTTCGAAAAAGTAATCTTTAGCTAGTTTCTTGAATACTTCGATGGATGTAGTGTTACGGAGGTGTGATGGCAGGTTGTTCCATAGGTATGAGGCGCTGATATGAAACGAGTTTCTCAGCGTCTCCGTCGCGAAAGTAGGGATATCCAGAGGTGTCACGTCCCCCCTAACAGGCCGGAGTGCTACGCGAAAGTCGAAGTAGGCCAGTACGTATGATGGTACGGCAGTGTTAAACATTTTTCGAGAGAAACAAGCAGTGAAATATTTCCTGCGTCCGGCAGTGGTAAGCCACTGCAGCTCCCGCCTGTATGGGAAGATGTGCTCATCTCTCCTTACACCATAGATGTACCGAATCCCCGTGTTCACGAGCCTCTGTAGATTTAAGTCGAGTTCCTGCGTCAGGTCACAGTATGCAAGAGAATAGTAGTCTATAAGGGGAAACAGGAGCGCTTGCACTAAGTGCTTGCGCAATCTGAGATTGGTACTTTTTCTGAAAAAGTAAAGCCTGTACATTAGCGAGTGAGCACGCTTACACTTGTGTAACGTGCTCCTTCCACGTGAGTTTAGAGTCAAGCACCAATCCCAGATTACGCACAGAAGATTCAAAGCTGACCTGGGCACCCCCAACGTTGATATAGGTGTTAGCTATTGAAGGTAGTGCATTTATGTAGTAGGGAGAGAGAGAGAGAGAGAGAGAGAGAGAGAGAGAGAGAGAGAGAGAGAGAGAGAAAGAGAGAGAGAGAGTTAGCGAGGAAGCACCAGCACCAGAGAATAACTTCGGCGGATGTATGGACGAGAACGCAATGTAAGAATGTTGTTCGATTCGTTCGCTTTGCTTGACTGCACGAGCTGTCACTTGCTTGGCGTCTTATCGTCAACTGACTCATCGCTCGTCCGACCGCGCGTGACTCGAGATCAGTGGCGCAGCCGGCGATTGCAGCAAGTCGCGACTTCGCTTGCTCAACTCAAGCACGGGAAATAGCCCCACGTGTTCTACGTCTATTTTGCTGAGCTCGCTCGACACCGTTGTCACGGCGGAACTCATCTCCTTAGGTCTCGACGGAACAGTAGTACCATTAAAGAAATCTTTTAGAACCATTTTTAATTCTTTCCATTTAAGATAAAAGTCATGGTAATCAATAAATCTGGTCTCGATTTAGCTCTAGTTATTGCCATTTCGAATGTATATAAATGACTTAATTATCATGTCAAAATATAAGTATTTATTACAATAGTTAAATTAAAAATCAAGGATGTTTGTAGTTGCAGTTTTAACAGATATTAAAAGTAAATTATATTTTCTAAATTTTTACCTATAGTGTAATAGACATAAAGGATAGGAGACTTACGGTGTAAGAAAATCAATCCGAATTTTTGGCCATAAAATGTAATGAAATAAAAGTTACTTCAAACTTTGTACTTTGCTGTAACAAAATCACAATAAATCACGATTTACTTTTTGTAATATAATTACCTAACATTTTACAAAGTTTGTACTTTTAATAATATCTCAAAATTATTTTAACTTTATTTTATGAGATATTAACATTGCGGCGCTAAGTCCAAATTTGAATTGACTTTCAAACACCCTTGAGATAAAAAACAGAAAAATTCAAAAATGATAGAACTATCGTTATTAGAAATTGTTTAAGATATATAAAAATATCGAGCTGTGGTTCCACTTACTCGGGGGTTTAAATATCGCGATTACACTTAACCTAATACTTATTTTAAACTTTGCAAACCTAAAAATACAATGTTATACATTTTTAGCAAAACTGACAATTTTTAACAAAATTATTTAAGTGTTCAACAACATATTGCTTTTTTTGCTTCTTTTCTAAGGAAGCTTTGTAAAAGTGATTTTTAAAGTTTGGCTAAAAACATGTTGGAAGTGTGTTTTAAAGTATTTTAAGTCGAAAAATAATGTTTTTAGAAAATGTACTTACGGATGTATATGTGTGTGTGTGTTCGTATGTATACGCTTGTATCTCAGCTTCTACTCAGTGGATTTTATACCTCTAAGTCTCATTTTCTTCGTTCCTACTGTAAAGTGGTGGGAAAAAAGTTCAATTTTACATTTTTTTAACTCGTTTTTATAGCGATTTTTTCGTTTTGAGAGTTCAGTTTTATCTGATAAAATATCAAAAGAATTAATTAAAGTAAATTTCTTAGTATGACCCTTTAAGAGAATAAAATTACCTATCTTTTTATCGACGAAAATTTATATTATCGTTCATCGTTCTTTTATTATACACCATAAAGCGCAATTTGTTGAATGATTATGATTATTGAAGATCATTAGAACTGTATACACCACTTTAATTTTGAGTTATTTCATGGGGCGAATTCGCAGGAAAACACCACAAACTGAAAAAAGTCGTTTTTTCATGAAATTTTATAACTGGAGTAAAAAAGCCAAAATCAAGTTTAAATTTCGGATTTAGTTCCGCAACCATACAGCATTAAAAACCAATTTTTTTAGGTTATTAATTTTTAGCTCACAGTCACTAAAATGACTAAAAATTATTACAGCATGTAGATATTATTATGCTTCATTGTCATGATTTTTTCAAAACATTCCACAATTTAGTTTTAAAGATGTAAATTTAAAAAAAATCATTTTTTATCATAACAATTGTACGGAACGTCCAATCTATAAATTTGCAACGGGGTAAGACTTGACAATAAGAGGAGAAAATCACAAAATGAGATGCCGGAAGCGAGAATCGATCTGGCGCTCCCGAGATCTCTAGGCGCGCGCTTTGTCCGTCGAGCCAATGCCGCCTTATTTTGTCACTCTCCATCCTACCTCAATTACCGGCGTGACGAATGATGTTGACGAATGATGATGCTGTTCCTTGTTACAAATTCTTACGGGTGTAATGTCCCATGTTCATATATTCTTTGGCATTTACGTATGTGTGTAGCGCCTGTGCGATCGCATTCGTGCACTCATGCAGGCGACGTGTACTAGACCGATTGCGACAGTACGAGACCGATCGCCGAACATCCGATCGAGTGCTTTGACCCACGAGTCAGCACTTCTTACGCGCGTATTACTGACTTACTTTTATACATCAACCTTGCACGTCGGATTTTGATCGGTCGATTGTTGCCGCGTTTTATTTAATTTCACAACTCCTTGAATCGTCACCGAAGCTTTTAAAAGCCAGGAAACGATCCACGGAGTGCCTTTTGTACAAGTAACCTGTTATCGTATAGCTGTACCGGGTCAGCGAGTACGAGTGCTATCTCTCAGTACGCATCGATTATTGAGTGTGTACAAACCACTCAAACTCTGCGTGCGAGATATAGTAAACGCCTTGTTTTCTGGTTTGAGAGTCTGCATCGAGCAATAAGCGAAGGGTCCGTCGATAGCAGACCGGCGTTAGTGGGAAACCATAGAGCAACTTAGATTATTTATACTTCAATCAGCCACGAGTAATCGTGTAGGATAAAACTAATCAGCCTCTGACGTGCTACGAAGGAGTCTCCAGAAGTATCTAGGTCACGATAGAGAGCGAATATTTGAAAATATTGTAAGTTAAGTTTAATTATACAAGCGTCAAACGTAATTACAAATAAGCCACCGCACAACGCAATAACAACAATGTTATAATAACCAAATTATACGAAACTGTAATATCTGTTGAGTTCTGGGTTGTCTCCAATAAAACAAAAACAATAACAATTAATCAGTCTATAATTATTATTAATAATCAATAACATCCATAAAACAACCATTAAGACGAGAATAGGAGGAGAACGTACACTTGCTGTCTACACCATAAGCCACACAAGGTAAGGGCAAGCAACATAGTCGTGGACATTTCCTAGTTCGCGATACTACAGCGTGACAATACTGCTGGGACGCCAACAACGTCTGCGCGAAACGAACCTTTCCGCCTAAGCAGGCAGCGCGGACAGAATACCGTCCGCGCACAAATACGCATCCGTGCAGGCGAGTAGCACGAGACATACTTAGATCTTGCAGTCCGCGTGTAACTCTAGTAACATGAGGCTCTCGAGCCGAAGGCTAATTCCTTTTAATTTAAATAATTATTTGTATACTCGCGTAGCCCGTCCTTACATCAAGAACAGTCTTTTTTACACGGGAAAAAGTAGTAAATTTTATGATCTGTATTACCGAATTTATTGTATAACTTTTATAAATATTTTTTAATATTTTTATTTAAAAATAAAAAAATGGCCATGAAAATAGTTGTAATCGTGATATTAAAAAAAAATTTTCCCCAATCCAGCATCATAAAACAAATGCATGTCAAATTTGATTACGGTTTACCTTGAGTTTTAGAAATAGGACGGTATACGTACATACACACACCGCTATCCGTACCAACATGTTCTTAAACATATGATTCGAAATCCAAACGCCTTAAAAAAACGTTTCTATGAAGTTTTAACGAAACGAAAAATTTTAAAATTACAAAGTTCCCTCTAAGAGCAAAAATGGGGATTCTCAAATGTAGATTTCTTATGATATTGTTGTGGCATATTCAAAAATATACTGATTTTCTTTGCATAAGCTTTTAATAAGGATAATTTTATTCGCTAGCAGAACTGTATATGGTGATTTTGTTTACACATTTCAGATATTATGATCAAATTTGTGTGCTTGAAAGTAAAATTCCAGCTAATGAAGTTCAAATTCCGTTCAAATGGAAAGATGCTTTTGATCGTTCTATTTTTGGCGGAAAATTAAGTTTAAGTAAGTTACAGTTAATATATGAATTTAATAAGAAAGCTAATAAATAACATATTTCTTATTTAATTTAAATTTATGTTTAATGCAACTACAATTGTATCAAACTAAATAAGCTACAAAAAATAATTTTTTTGCGACACAAACCCGTTTTTGCGTTTTTCTCTGTTCTCAGACCAGCAGGCAAATAAAAATTTTAGCGGGCAAAACAAATGGATAAACGCCCGCTTCTCGAAGTAGCGGGTGTTTTTATTTTTTTTTGCCCGACGGGCGTTTTTAATTTTTTTTTGCCTGGCGGGCGTTTTTCATTTTTTTTCCCCCGTAAATGCCGGAAAAGCCCACTTTACGCTCTTGGTACACAATTGCGACGCTGTGTCTCCCAGCACAGGTGCGCAACTCCTGGAGCCTCAATGCGCCCGAATTTATTTATTAAGTTGCGGATTCGCCGCAGTCGCCGTACGTTTGAGAGCACGTGGAGAGAAAGGAAAGAATAACTACGCTTTTTGTCGAAAACACTTCTGCTATATTTCACACAACCGTTTCCTACAACGCGGTGGCTTCTGCCTCCCGCGCAATTCAGCCACGCAGGGCATAAGCAACTCTCTCTCTCTCTTTCTCTCTCTCTCTCTCTCTCTTTCTCTCTCTCTCTCTCTCTCTCTCTCTCTCTCTCTCTCTCTCTCGCTGGGGTTTCGACGCCACGGACGATAGGCGTATGTCCCCTTTGTCTCGCTCTTTTTCACTTTCTAAGCCGTACTATCTTCTCGTGCACCCGCACTACACGCGCATACTCTCTCTAACACACACACACACACACACACACACACACAAGCAATCTTGACGTCACGTTTACTCTACTTCTCGCTCGCGTATCTCCTCTCAACAAAACCACTTACCGCGCGTAGTCGTCGCGTTTTTTGTACCTATTAAACGGATGTAAAGTAACTTTTTGTAGACCCGCGGGCAAAAAATAGTATGTTGTGTTCCAAGGGCGTAATGTAGGCTTTTTTTGGCCGAATTAAGAGTCAAGGCGAGTTTGCTCGAGCCGAAGGCGAGGGCGTTTTCAAGCCGCAGACGAGTACTACAACCACTCGAGGCCAAAAAAGCCTACCTAGCCCTTAGTGCACACTATATTTTTTGTAACACAAGTATGGATTTTTGCGTTTTTTTGGCATATTGAGTGGGACTGATGCAACATTTTCACACACACACACACACACACACACACACACACACACACACATATGGGACGTTCCACGTCAAACGTAACAAAGCTCTGCCCAAAATTCCTTTTGATCTAAACATTTGTAATAATATGGAAAATTTAGCATTTTTTATGTACTTTCAATTAGTGAGGGGCGTTTTTTAAAATTTTGTTCCCAGACGGAGCTACGCGTTCCCTAACCATAAAAAATTACTACTTTACGAAATGATCAAGCTGTCAGAAATCACAGGGGCTCAGAAAAATTCTAAGCAACGACTATTTTCATGTATTTTGAGCTGCTGAACAAGAATCCGACGATATTTTTTACCGATACCTCAAGCCTTCGTCCCTAACCTCAAAAAACACCCCCCAAAATTGCTTTTTCACGCAGTTGAGAGATTTATCTTGTGATCGACGGGAGGAAAATTATTGACATAGATTATTTTTATGTATTTTGTGCTGATGAGCACGAAACCGGCCGTCTTTTTTACCGATACCTTAAGCGCTCGTTCCTAACCTCAAAAAACCACCCAAAATGTCTGTTTTACGCGGTTAAGAAATTTACGTCTAGAGGAAAATTATTGACGAAGGCTATTTTTATGAATTTTGAGCCACTGAATTTGAACACGAAGCTTATTTCTTTTGGTTTCTATTACTAAGTACATTCGATTAAAACCAAATGCCTTTAAAACCTAAATAATTAGATGGACGTACCTTTACTTTATACCTGTTAAAAACATTTTTGGTCGTGTATAAATAAATAGATGAAATGGACTGATTCCTTTTGGAAAATGATTGAAATACCTCTCATTTTAGAAAATTTATTGATTTAATTAAGTCGATTACGTCAATTCCATATGGCGTTCATAATGACCAAATATTACTAAACTTCATAAGTAATCAGAACAAAGCCCGCGTTGTAATTGAATTTATTCTGAAAAGCCTTAGTTGAGATATTCTAAAAATGGCCAAAATAAGAAAGAAATTTAGCTGTTTAGCTATAAAATTATACTAAAAATAGTAGAGAACCGTAAAGAAGCATGGTTTACAAGATTTTACAGATTTCTACCCTTTTATATTTTATATTTTTTTACGTATCTCACATTTTGTGCAATCAAACATCTTTTCTAATCTTTTATTATTCTGCAGTTTATAACATTTTTAAAGTTTAAAATTTTAAAAATTTAGAAATGTTATTAACTGCAAAACAATGTAAAATTATAATAATAAAAAAAAATGTAAACAGTGTATGATTCTGTAAAAAACTGTAAAGCATAGTCTAAATACAAACAATCTTTATAGCACAGTGTAGCTAAAATCCGCTGTTAAGTCACGCCTATCTGTGACTAAAGTAATCCTTTTTATCTGTGACTAAAGTAGTCCTTTTAGTCACTCGCTACGCTCGTGCGCTAACCTCACGGTGCAAATAAGGACTACTTTAGTCACGAATAGGCGAGACTTGCGAACTTTAGCAGTCTGCGCTATAAAATTTTATACGATACTCTTGACTTAAATGGTTCAGTTTTACACGGCTCTTAGCGCCCTCGCTACGCTGCACCGTGTAAAAAAGAACCATTTAAGTCACGCGTATCGTAATGTACTATTTATAGTGATTAACTATTTTTACAACTTTATAACATTAAATAAACGTTTTATCAAATTAATAAAATCCAAAAAGTGTGGACATTCGATCGTTTATTTATCGTTTTTTCCAATATTTCTTAAACTTTCATTCATATAAATGGATAGAAATCTGTAAAATCTTGTAAAGCATTTGTACATTTCTTAACCGCGTAAAACAGACATTTTTGGTGTTTTTTTGAGGTAAGGGATGAGCGCTTGAGGTATCGGTAAAAAAGACTACCGGTTTCGTGTTCAGCAGCACAAAATACATAAAAATACTCTGTCAATAATTTTCCTCCCGTCGATCACAGGATAAACCTCTCAACTGCGTGAAAAAGCAATTTTGGGGGGTGTTTTTTGAGGTTAGGGACGAACGCTTGAGGTATCGGTAAAAAATACCGTCGATTGTTGTTCAGCAGCTCAAAATACATGAAAATAGTCGTTGCTTAGAATTTTTCTGAGCCCCTGTGATTTCTGACAGCTTGATCATTTCGTAAAGTAGTAATTTTTTATGGTTAGGGAACGCGTAGCTCCGTCTGGGAACAAAATTTTAAAAAACGCCCCTCACTAATTGAAAGTACATAAAAAATGCTAAATTTTCCATATTTTTACAAATGTTTAGATCAAAAGGAATTTTGGGCAGAGCTTTGTTACGTTTGACGTGGAACGTCCCATATATATATATATATATAATTTCGGGAAAAATATATATATTGTGACGGCCAAGTGCACGTCAAATGTCTAACGGCTAATCATGTACTAAATGTAATAAGATTATTGTTTCAGCAAGCTGCCAACGAGCGCCAAAACGAGCGAGAACGAGAAACGAGGCAAGATAGAGACAGAGAGAGTGAGAGCATAGGTAGCGCGGTTGCCGCCTGGCCGCACAGCGTTGTCGAGATATGACAACGATGTGCCGACGGCCGGGAGAACCGCGACTAGAGTTAATCTGGCTGCGCTATCCACACGAGTAGCTCGCGCTACTGTATACGCGGATTTATTGTGAGTCCTGCGAGCATCTCGAGAGCGAACGATATTCGTCCGTGCGTTACCGACTAGTTGCTGCGACGCCCGTCCGAACTGTACATCTCCACGTCCGAGACTGGACCACGTCCGTTGCGTCAAATACTACTGCCACTACCGAGTTGTAAGTACCTGCACTCTCACTCTCTCACGTCGACAGGATAATATCTCTCGTCTCTCTTTATCGTTCGTCGAAATGTGCGGCGTTTGCACCTCCGTGTATAGTTACAATTGAATATACATTTCCTTATCTAAACTTCTCGTGTGTTATTTCATACGACCCGACCTACGCCGCCTCCGCGGGCTCGTGTAAAAACACGTGCATGATCTGAGTCGGCCGAGCCGTGCCTTCTGCACGCCCGACGTTAATTTACAATAAACAGGGCCCTTCTGGCCCTGGTTATAACACGGCAGGAAAGTATTAACCGAGTATAATATATATATTAATATTTTCCGAAAAATTTTAGCGTGCGTTTTTAATTTTGTTGCCCTGCGGGCGTTTTTTATTTTTTTATTTTTTTTACCGCAAATGCCGGATTTGCAGGCAAAAAAAAAATTGAAAAACGCCCGCTACTTCGAGAAGTAGCTGGTCTAAAAAAAGTTACTTTGGTCCCACTAAATAGGTCGGAAAAACGCGAAAATCGTGCTTGTGTTACAAAATAGCACATTGTACCACAAGAGGCGAAAATGGGCTTTTCCAAGCGAGGATTATGTTTGAGCACGAGTGGTAGTTGAGGGCGACGTAGGCGCCCGAGATGGACACGAGTGCTTAATCATCATCCGAGTCTGGAAAAGCACATTCGCCCCTCATTGTTCACCGTGCTTTTCATAATAAGTGTATAAGGAAGACCATTTTTGTCGCCTGTGAAATAGATCGAGAATAGAGTTTTTCGAGTCGTCCACTACATTGTGCGTGTATAGATGCATATATATATATATATATATATATATATATATATATCAAAATTTTGAAAATTTTAATAAATTTTGGAAATTATGAAAAATTTTGAAAATATTGGAAATTGTTTCAAAAGTTTTTAACGATTTAAAGCTTTAGTGAGGAGATAAAAAACAATGAATCAAGGGGAGCAAAAGTAGTCGTTTTCGCCCCTCTTGATTTCCGATTCTCAAATCATTGTAGGCTCGTTCTACCTTATAGCGAAAATGGATTAATTTATACATGTATTATGACCAGGGACTCTTGTTCTACATTTTGTCTGATGCTCGGAAAGCCTTTTTTTCGGTCCACTTTATGGGCGCCGAAAATGTCTTTTTTATGCACGTGTTATAAAAAAGATTTTTCGTCTGCTGTTTTCAGGCTCGTTAAGAAAAGATCACTTTCAGCCCAATTTTTAGACCCAAAAAACATGGAAATCGTTCATATATTATAAAAAGCTTTTTCCTCCACTTAATAGGACTAAGTAGCTTTTTATTATCTATAAAAAAAGTTGAAAAACTTTGCTTCTCTATATTATGTTACAAAAAATATGGATTTACGTACGTATGTTACAAAAAGTGGATTTTTTTACTTGTGATCTCGTCTTTGGCTCGTGCTTGCTTGCCTCGACTCGTACTGTAAAGTCCACACTCAGGCTAAAAAAGCGCACGTTACACCCTTGTTACACTATACATATACTATACGAGAGGAAACACAATATACTATAAGAGAGGATATACCATATGCTCAATTAATGATTTTATTGAGCTAATAGATTGTAATGATCGTGTGTTCTTATTACGGATGGTTACGTACGATTCTGGTATATACATCAGCGATTGTAACAAAAACAGCAGCAACCTCATTGCCTCTTTGATAATTATATCTGTTTCTATCTTGTTCAGCTTTTAAACATAAAAGCAATTGCAATTCTGGTTCAGATTTATCAATCGATAAATCTCGCTGATAACTAATTTCTCGATTCATCATTTCATGAGATCAAGCAAGAGTATTGTTTTCTCCTAATATGTTTTCTAGAGTAGATAAAATAGTCATACCTACACCATCATTGGAAGAAGCACGATAATCAATTGCTTTTTGTGGATCTATAATGATAAGTTGGCTATAATATGGATTCCCACCTATTTCAGGATATGAAGTCTCATAAATCTGATAGTAAATTTGCCCTTGAATATCAAAGCAATGCGAAGCATGTCCAGCAGATCTTAAACTTATTAAATTAGCGATAAGTGATGCAAATGCGTATATATTGTTATAATTTTTAATACGATTCAAAACTCTACTCGGGTTTTTATAAGTTCCTTCGAATAAGAATTTCAATTTATGTGGAAGTTTTAAAATTGATGCCAATTTTACCGCACCATAACTACAGCAGTAGTTAAATGATTCACTTTTATTTGATACTTTCTCGTCTACGAAATGCATTATCCTGCAATGTTCACAGTGAACGTTCATCGGCCCAAAGTAATGTTCTTCAACGAGAGAGAGAGAGAGAGAGAGAGAGAGAGAGAGAGAGAGAGAGAGAGAGAGAGGTGCACGTAAAGGGCAACACCTCCACCTATCCTGTTCCTGTCGCGTCTGTAAAGTGTGTAACCATCTAGTAAAGGAAGAGAGGGTCTGCCTACCTTCAACTGATGTGGAGCGGAACACTACTACGGTACTAGGCTGCAAAGTGCTGTAGCGATATATAGTTATACAATTGTACGAACTTACTTGTAAGTGAAGTTCGATCCTAATTGTATAAGCGCCTTCTCCGAAAAGATCAAATTGTAGTCCCCCCTACTTCATGCCCTGTTGCCACATTTTTAAAGACAAAAGTTGCTCGCGACGGCAGCACTGCGCCTCGCGGTTCATTATTTTAAAGTGCCGTAATGACTCGGGATCATCTATTAGATGATAGAGGGGGAAAAACCACTGGTTTCGGGTGGGTTTGATCTTTTTGGGTGAGGCGCTCATACAATTAGGATCGAACTTCGCTTACAAGTTCATTCAATTGTATAATTGTATTTCGCGCCTCCTCCTCAAGATCAAATTGAAGATGATTCAAGCAAATATTACGGTTAGAGTCTTATCATTAGTTTATTTACTAAATATGATGAAAACATAACACAAAGGAAGAAAAAATAAATATAATATTTATAAATCTAAGATAGATAATGTAAATTGTTGGTTATCTAAGACGTATCTCTGTTATAAAAAACGAGCAAAGGTTTCCGAGTTCTTACTCCAACCTGCTGTTTTTCTAATGAGCTCAACGTTGACTCCGACTCATTTTGCTGCAGATGTTGATGCATGCCGTGTACTATGAGCAGAAAATTTTGTAGTATATACTCCCGCTTCAAAGAGAACGTCTTTAACCCAACGGCTTAAATCTTATCAGGCTTTTTGAAGGATATAAATAATTTATTTATAAGATCTTCATAATTCTTTTGTTATATCAAGAAAACTAATTAAACTAGTTGCTACGCAAATCTTTCTATTTAAGTAAAACGGTAAAATTAATAAAGGTTGTGTTGCATTTTTCTTAGATGTTTTTATATGATCTGGAATGTATATTTCTAACTGAGATTCTGACCTTCTTAAGTTAGTAATATTCATAAGAGAAAATGTCTGCATGCGGTGTCCCGTAGTTAAGGCTAAGAGCACTATTAATTTTTTAGAGATAACTTTTAAGCTTAGGTTTTTATCTTCTTCTTTTTCTTTAAAAAAGTCTAAAATTATCTTTGTGTCCCACCTTCGGTCAGATTTTGGCCTAGAAGATCTCAAGTTAGAAACACATTTAAAAAATCGTCTTACTCTTGAATCTTTGGCAAAATTCACGCTTACAATAAGAAAAATAGCGGATCTAATACAATTTATAGTACTGTAGGACAGCCCCTTCTCATATTGATCTGTAAGAAATAATATAATTTTGATCGATGGATTATACAGGTCATTATTTGTTTGGTTACAAAAATCCACCACTTTTTAAGTGCTACATCGTAATTCTTCAGAAATGATTCGCTTAGAGATGAAATCGTTATCTCCAGAGCTGGTCGTGAAATTCCTTATTGAATCGATGCTTGCTTGATAATATGCCTGCCATCAGGAAAAGTTTTCTCCAAAGTAGGTGTGGTTTCCTATGTCAGATGTTAAGAATTTTCGTTAGGTTTAAATGTTAGAACATTAAATTTAAGCCTTGGTTGAAAAGCTGGATACCAAGGCTGAGCTGGCCAGTCTGGTACGACAACTATTCCTTCTGCTCTTTCATTTTGTATTTTTCTCAAAACTTTTAGTATTAAACTGAAGGGTGGAAATGCGTAGAAGAATATATTTTGCAAGAAATTGTAAACGGGTCTATCGCTTCAGACTCAGGATCTTGTTTCCATGATACAAAACGCTTACATTTCTTATTAGTACGACTAGCGAACAGATCGATATTTGGCAACCCAAAGACACGTTTTATTTTACTAAATGTGTAGTTTGACAGATCATATTCCGTTTCTAGTTGTAACTTGCAAGACTCCTAATCCGCTTCAGAGTTTTCCTTAGATTTTATATATGAAGCGAATATTCAGATTCTGCGCGCTTTGCACCATTGCCAAATATCTCTATTTCATTTAAGTTTTCAAACTGGATACCGCCCTTTTGGTTTATGTACGAAATAGCTGTTGTGTTATCTATTCTAAGTAATATATTTACATTTGAGATCAAAATACGCTGCTTTTAATTCAAGATAATTTATAAAACATTGTTTTTCAGATTCTGTCCAAAATCCGTTCACTTTTTTATCATTAAACACGGCTCCTCAGCCCGATAGGGATGCATCTGGAAAAATTTCCAATGAATATTCAGGAATCCTTAAGGAAAAGATTCTTGTAAAGAGATTAGATTTCCACCAGTTGAAATCACTCTGATTCAATTTTAATACCATGACCGCATTTTAATTATCATTATTCGATTTCAGTGCTAATTACTTTTGTCTCTCAAATGCTTTTGTGTACAACCAGCTATATGTAATTGCAGGACAGCAAGCTACAATCGAGCCAATAAACTTGGCAAATTCTCTTATTTTTACTTATCTTATTTTTGAGACTTATTCGAGCATATCTTTTATAGCAAGTCTTTTATTCTCTGGTAGTTCCAAGGTCATCGACGATGAATAAAATAAAACCCAAATACTTACATCGTTCAGAAGGAATTATTTGAATTTTTTCATAGTTTATAACAAATCCTAAATTTGAGAGCTGCGCTCAAATCAAAAGGCAAACATGTAAATTCATATATAACACCAGAAAACGAAAATCTCAAGATGTTACGGGATCCCTCGAAAAATCTCCCTCGAAAATATTATTTATTTTAACGAGTCTGATGTGCTCAGACAACTATACAGCTATCGAGCAAAAAGCATGAATGGTCACGTCATGCATTTCGCTCCCACGATCGATTCTTTTATTCTCTCCTTTTGTCGCGAGTGTTTATTGAACCACTGAATATTTATTTAAGTCTCTTACCTTGTATTATAACTTGTATGTATCGTCGGTTTGATTGCTCTTCTTTCTGAAATCTCTACCTTTGTGCTTTATTGGAATTCGGGTTGAATGGTTTGGAATGATTTAAATTGGCAAAGTTGTGGTCCAAATAATTGTATATTCTCCTCTCTATTTTATCTTTTACAAATCTTTCGTCAAAAAGATTTATGAAACTCTCAAACCAACAAATAGGAAAAATTGATCTTTCTTCTCTATCTCTACTCTAACAAATAAACTCTCGAACAAATAAATCTGATCTGAAGAAAAACTCTGTATGGTCCGCCGGCTTCGTCGCCCGATCACGGAGTGGAGAGCAGCTTGGTTCGAGAGCGCTCGGAAGGGGTTCCGCACCTCCCACGCTGCCGCCAGCTTACTTCCCCTCAGCCGCGCTACAATGTTGGTGCTTGTTGCACTCATTAGGCCTTACGGGGCCTGGCAACTAGCTACGCACCGAAACTGCAACGCAGCTCCGCACGTGTGACTCTAGCCGTTCGGCGGGGAAGTTGTTTAGGTCAGTGAGATTCTTAGCCACTTGATACTTTTGTGGCCTTGAGTCTCGCTGTACCTTTTTACGTGTGGAACTTTCTCGATTTTACTTTTGAAATTATTATTTCAAATGCGAGATCGGGAAAGTTGTCACGTAACATCCTCCCCCCCCCCCCCCCCCTAGAGAACGTTTCTCGTTCCCGAGAAACAATCGTGATACCGTCAATTTGTGGTACGTGGTCCCGTAAGTGGAAGAATTTGTGTTTATTGTGATTGAATAAAAGAAAAAGAATATTTTGTCAGAACGATTCGACTAATTAGGAGGGATAAGGGTTTTTAATTTTCTTTTGACCGCTATTATTATTATTATTATTTTTTTTTTTTAATTGTTTACACTGGTCTTCAGTCAACTGTGCAGTTTCTCTACCCTTTATGTGATGTTGTTGATACCTTGTGAGCTATTGCACATGATCTATGTGTGTTATATCATATGTTGATGATTTCGCTCATGGTTCTTTAATGCATTTAGCCTATGATTGTTTGGCTTGAATACACACTTGGTGTGTTTGATTGGTGGGATTTTGATTAGAGAAACGCCTTTGACGAGACTTCTGTTGGTCCTAAATGTTTTGTTTTTATGTTCGCGTGGGTGGTTGCAGGGATTATCGAATCATTCTGTTGCTTTGGTATTAGACATGTATTTTAATTAATAATCCACTTACTTTTGTTGTTGTGGTCCGTGGTCTTACATTGGGTGCCTTACATGCTAAATTGTTAGTACTTTTCGATTTCCTGCGCTAACTAATTGTCTTATGTTTAGATACTTCATTTTGTTAGTTTATAATGTTATATTTTATGTTATATTTATTTGAATACATGAGGGTTGCAATCAAAAACTTAATGTAGTATAAAAATATGTTATTTATTTCTTTGGGTCCCCCTATTTTTGGTACCATTTTATAATAAAATATAATGTAAATTTTTATAGAAGATTGAGGAAAGAGAGAAGAAAAAAAAGAAAAAAAATTATTGTGACAGTTGCGCATAACTATAAAGACTCATTTTGTCGTCTTCTTCTTCTTTGACTAGGTCTTGATTTTCCTGTAACCATAGTGTTGATTGTGGTCCATTGACTGTGTCGAGGCTTTTGTCCATTGTTGTTGTTGTTGGGTTTGTTTCGCCATGTCCTTGTGATAGCTCTTCCAGGTCTATCTCTTCTATTATTATTACGTCAGGTGATGCGGATTCTTCTCTGTCCGTTACTTGTTGCTGGTCGTTTTGCGTGGACCTCTCTTCTTCTATGTGTTTCTTTTGGAATCCCTTTGCATTCTCTTGCATGAGTGTCTGTGTGCTTGTACTGAAAGTATTGTCAGCATTTTTTATGTAGGTCTAACTTTTCTCCGTTCTGTATTTTGCACACAAACACATGGTCCAATTTGTTTCTGCGGTCAGCGAGTTTTCCGCAGATGTGGTGCCTTTTCCTGTATTGTGTATCTTGCATTTTGACGTGTCTCGGTGTCGCCCAACTCTGTTTGAATCTCTCGATGCAGTGGTCGATTGCCTTCTTCGCGTGTTCTTTTTCAAAGTATTGCACGAAGGCGAGGTATTTGCGCAATGGTGTGCCTGGCTCTTGATTTTTGTGCAACACGAAAGTTATATGGTCCAATGGTCCAAATGTGCCAAAAATTCTCGTAAATTCTTCGAATTTCATGCCCAACGGTATTTGGGCACAGAATCACAGTCCCGCTGTATCGTCCAATGGTCCGGTAATTAGTGGTGGCATTGGTACAGGTTTCTCGCTTGGTTTTGTTTCCGGTTTAGCCGATAATGTTGGTGTTGTCGGTGTTGCGAATCATGGTGGTCGTAATGCGGGTGGCAAAAATGGGAAGACCAATTGTGGTGCCATTTCTGTAGCTGGTACCATGGATGTAGGGATGTCCAATCTTGGTTGGTCCTTTCTAGTTGTATCAGGCGTTGTGTTGTCGGTTTTTTTTTATTAGGCCTGTTGCGTACTCTATAGCTTTCTTGTGGTGTGTTGAGATCTGATATGTGATTGCCAGCCTGGTACGTCCTTGTTGGTCCGTGTATATTTTTTTAATATCGAATGGTCCAAACTGTTTTAGATCTGCTTCTATGTGTGCTGGGTTTCCCCTTATGACTATTGTTATGGATTTTTCATTTATTTTATTTGCTTTCATGACTTCTCCTGGTTCTTCCATGATTGCTGGTAATGATTGTTCTTGCTCGGTGATGAATCCGATGTTTTTTGGTGGTCCTCATAATAGTCTAGGGCTGTTGCACCTAGAGACCCTCTTTGTTGTGATTAGGTATGGCTTTTATCGGTTCTATTCTACCCTGTAGATTTTTACCTAAATCCTTGTTTTCTATGTATCCCATTTTCTCCATTATACTCTGATACTTGGGCTTGGTGTATGCTTTGATTGCTTTTTTCTTGTCTTCCTCGTTTGCATATTGCACGTCTGCTATGTATAAGTATGTTAGGTATATATAGTTGCTGTCGATGTGGTGGAAACGACGCATGGTCCATGTATCATGAAGTTTTTCATGGCACTATCTTCTCTGCCCTTGAATTTTATATGGACCTTGGTGCCTCCCATGTCTGTAATGTCTAAGACGTCCACTTTGTTTTGATACAAGGTATGATTGTATGGTATGGTGTAGCATATTCGGTCATGCAATTTATTTATTTTTAGGGGTTCCTAGTTTTTCGTCCATTTATTATTATGAGGTTTGATAATGATTTTTTTTTATTATTATTATTATTTGGTTCTAGTTGGTTGTTCGTGGAAATTTGGTTATAGGGATTGGGTGGTGTGTGTTAAACTTTGTTGTTTGAATGTAGTAATTTGTGTATATGGAAGATATCAACCCTGCGAAAACGCTGGTCATCATTTATCTTTTATTCGTGTGTGTGTGGATTTTAGGTTGAGTTATGAGAAAGAAAGTAAATTCAAGAGACGTAGCAGAACAGGTCCACTAACAGCAAGATAAAATGGGCCTTATTCACCTATTTCCTTGATTGCTCTATTTAGCGAGCGGGAGGTTTAGTTTGTGGATTTGACCTGCAGGCTACTGTTGTCCATGGCTTATCAAGAGACAACAATATTTCATGTCTGAATCTGTGAATCATGTTGAATAAAGGTCCACGTATGTGGTGACAGAACATTTTATATTTCAGTGGGTTATGTGAGTTAGGTTTCAACTTGATTTAAAGGATATTATTGCATGTGGTTCAACGCTATGCAGGAGTGGACTACGTCCAAGTATGTGGAGATAAAACATTTTGTGTTTACGTGAGTCGTGTGAGTTAGGTTTCAACTTTTTAAACCTTTGTTGATAGAATTAACGGGGACATTTCAGTTAATATGGTCATTTGTGACTCACATATTGTCATCATTAATGTTTCCCTTTCTATGGCTGTGTTTGTTTAATGCTTGTGTTGTGTTTGTGTGTTTTTGTATGTGCGGTTAGTTTGTTAATTAGGTTCCTGATAGGAGGAGAAATATTTTTGGTTGCAATGGGGTTTTTACTTTATTTTATTCTTTAGAGTTTTCATCTACATCCATCTTTTCTAAAACATTATTAGGGGTATTTTTATTTTCAACGCGAGTTACAAATTACGAGTTAGTTGGGTCCAGCTGAAAAATTAAACATTTTTCTTAATTTATGGTGGTGTCTCGTTCTGGTTCGACTTCTATGGTGTCACTTGGTGTTGACATCTCTGGTAACTTTGATAGTTTTGGTAGCTTTGGTTCTACGATGTTGCTTATCGTTGGTACTTTTTGTTGAATTATTTCCGGCTTAACCTTCTTTCTGATTTTAGTTAGCATGGGAACATGCTGAGGAGTTACTGTTCCGGTGGAAATAGTTGCCGTGAGGTTCTCGCAACTGGTCCATTTAGATTGTTTCTTGCAAATTTGGTCATGCAATTCATACAGACTTATGTCGCTATCTTTCTTGCAATACGGGTGGAATTTCGCATTTGTTCTATTTTCGCTCTGTTTTCTCTTTCTAGGTTCAGCAAAGGTTGCCTTCTATATTGGGTCACTATTTTTCCTTGTTGTTTCTGCGTCAGATTCTTCAAAATATTGAACGTATCCGTGTGATAAACGTCCCTTTTTGTTTCGTATGGTCTCATAATATATCATTTTTCCAAACTTCGCAAAGTGTTGGAAAAAGGCGTCATCGTTTTCTTTGTCGATGCCTTGCCAGGGTAAAATGCAAAATAGCCTATTTTTAGTCATTTCTCTTGTTTGCTGCGTGTTGGTTACTAGTCGTACTTCGCTTTGGACTGAAGGGTTTCTTTTTGCTGGTGTAGGGTTGTTCTCATTGGGTAGGGTCCTTCTTATCGGTACTGGTACTGCTCTAGCTGATCTTCTGAACTTATTTTCTCTTATGAGTATGGTTTTCAAGTCTCTTGCTCGCATGGTCTCCATTATTGTATCATAAGTTATATTGATTTTTTTTTTTGCTTCCGGGGTGTGTTCGGTATTTTTCGGTAAAAATGCACCGTGGTTTCCCAACTTGTTCAAATTCTCGCACAACGGTCCAAACTGGTACTTGCATGTCGCAGAATATTGATACGCTTGCTTGTGGTTGACGTCGTCATCTTCCCACTTTCTGTAAATATAGATTTTTTTGTATTTGGGTGTTAGGGAATGTACTATTAATGCTTGGTTTATGTACAGGGGTATGTTAATAATCGCATTCTGCTTCATTTTTAAATTGCGTTTCTATTAGGGATGATTTAGATTCACTTAATTTATTACATCTTGTTTTAGAAGTGCTAGGGGTCTCTGTTAGGTTTTTTCAATTATGGGGTTATTGCGATTTGGTTTTTTAGTTTGGGGTACTTTATATGTTTGCTTATTTGACTTTGGGCAGGGTATGATCATTCCGCATTTCGTTCCCATTATTAATGCTATTATGCCTGCTATCATAACCAGTTGGAAGGTTAGACCACTATATAGAAGTGTATTTGTTTTATATTCTCGCATTTTGTGTTCTTTCAATTCACTTAATTTTTCTATCATTTGTTTTAAGGATTTGACTTGATTAAAATCAGATTTAGATCCAATTATGTCAATGTTTTGGTGTGTATTGTGATCAAGATTCTGGTCTTTTTCATTTAGAATGGGGTACATGTCATGTATTTTTAAATTAATTTCGGGTTTATACAAATATGTGGTTCGACTGGATTTGGTTTCTTGTCCAAATATCATGCTGTCTGTGGTCCTTCCAACGCACGTTGGTGAGAGTCGTATTATTCCGACTTTCTCCAGTTTTATTTTTGTGTCTCCTTGGTTCGTGCATGAAATTCGCATTTGTTCTGGTTTGACAACTGAGTATAGCCAGGATTGGTCATTTTCTAAATATTCCCATTGGGTTTTTGCATTGGTTCCATATCTTATGTCACAAGTTTTTAGTGCTGCCGTGTTGGGGTTCAATAGCATTGTTACTTCACAGTCTTTCGATGTCGGTGTACTCTCAAGTGGACCAAGTGTTGGGCATATGAGGGCATAATGCGTTTTGGCACATGTGATTGTGGGTTCCGCATTGAATTTAACGTATTTTTCTTGATTAGAATTTACTGCCAAATATTTGTGCGATGGTTTCACGAATACTATCTCCGTTGTTTGATTTTGCTCGTTTTGTGGCACTGCCACCGAATGTAGTCGGTAGATTTGATATGGTTCTTTGCCCACTAGGGGTACGTGTATCACGGCAATGGTCCTTCCATCTTGATGGATTGCGTTCTGATATTTTGGTTAGTTCTTCTATTCTAAGTGCTCTGTGGGTATGGCAAAGTCCAGATTTTCGCTGGTTCTTTTTACGTCCGTCATAATTTGATGTAGCATGCTTGTTGTTATAAGTTCCGGATGGATCTTTCGTTCTTTCAGGTATCTGAGTACTTTTAAGACCTTCTCGTTGCTTTTTATTTAGTGGTCCAGTGTTGATTCTAGGCGTTTCACGTACACGGTTATTTCTATTAGATGTTTTAGTCCATCGTCTTCTTTTAACATTTTGTATACTGTTTTGGTTAAGCTTGCTTCGAATCCTTGGAGCACTTTCTGGTGGTTTTTGGTTATATTATATAGTTCTTCAAATTGCGCTGAGACTATGTGCGCATTTTGATCCGTTATCTGCACGATTTTCGTTTGGTCTTGAAATAACGTGTCTATGTTCTTGTTGATGTTGTCCACGTCATCAGAGGTGTCTAGACCGAATAAACTTTTGCTTAGTGAGCCTATTATTCCTAGGGGTGCTATTCTTTTCACTCGAATACTTCTGGGATTTCTCACGGTTGGATACGATTGGTGTGTCATTGTTTTAATGGTTTCGTTTATTTGCTTTTGCACTTCTTTCAAGGTTTGGTCCTTCAACTTTATGAGATCTAGTCCTAATACACGTTTGCATTTGGTCTCTTCGATTCACGTCAAACAGCTATTGTAAACGGCCTTGTATGACTCCAATGGTGCATATGTCTGCATGAATTCGTCCACGTCGATGTAGATTTGAATCTTCCAGTTTGCTCTCTTTGTCCTCATGACGTCCACTCTCTCGAAGTAGATGCCGAGGTTCGGGTTCAATGGGTTCATTTGATATGGGGTTGACTTCGGGCCATTGTTATTATATTAAAAAATGTGATCAAAATTTTGTTTAATTTATTCATCCTGCAAATTTAGATATGAGTTAGTGACAGTTCATAAAATTTAATTTTATAAATATATTATTTACAATTTATTTACATTTATATGCGGTTAATTAATCAGAATTGGTATCAGAATTATCCTCTACGTGCTTTAATTTATCAATGTGTTTTCTAATTCTTTTGCCATTAGAATATTCTAAAATTACGTTTTTCCTGCCAACGAATTCAATGATTTTCAAGGGTTTGTTTCTGTATGCATCAAATTTACTAACTCGGAGTTCATTAATTAACCTAGCATATCCACCCACTTTGCCCTTAAACGCTCTAATCTTTGTGTCATACCTCGCTTTTGTTTTGACTTTGTTAGCTATTTGGGTTTCGGCTGCTAAAAATTTCATCTCTTCCAATCTTAGTACTAGATCTCGCACGTAAACATTATAGGTTCTTAATTTTTCATCAGATGGTATCCTTAAGGGAAAACGCGCTACCCTCCCATAAACCAGTTCGAAAGTAAAATTGGTTGCCGTGTGTATGCTAGTATTATACGTGAAGGTGGCAAATGGTGTCAGATGGTCCCAATCATCATGTTTCTCAGAATATATTCTGATGAATTCTGTGAGCGGAGCGTGACTTCTTTCTAGTGATCCATTTGTTTGAGGTCTATATCCCGAGGTAGTTAAGTGGTTTATTTTAAATAACTTTAGTAGAGATTCAACTATATTTGATAAGAAACTGGTTCCTCTGTCAGAAAGTATTGCTCTCGGCGCTCCAAATTGGCAAATGAGGTATTTCGCCAATGCATCAGCAATTGTGGTTGCATGTAGGTTTTTGATGGGTATTGCTATGAGGTACTTTGTTAGATTGCACTGCATGGTTAGCAAATGGCAATTTCCTCTCGGTGTCATTCTAAGTTTCCCTACGGTATCTATTGACACTTTGTCGAAAGCCTCTATTGGTGTGTTCGTGATGATCATTGGTTCTCTTGTCTTGAATCGGTCTGTTTTCTGTTCCTGGCAATTCGCACATCGCTTAATGTAGTCTTGAACGTCGTTCCTCATTCCAGGCCAATAGTATCGCTCTCTTATCTTTTGATAAGTCTGGTTAATTCCTTTATGTCCTCCTGTTAAACTATCATGAAGGTGACTGATTGTTTCTTTCCTGTGTTTTTCAGGTGATACTTCTGCATTGCCATAACACATGGTTATTCTTATCCCACTTCTGTGAAAGTTTTCATAGAGCATTTCTATGATGGTTGGAGATCCTAGTTGGTCCAAGATATCTCCTTTTCTGGACAATCGAAAGCTTTTGATACTTTTCTCTACGAGTATTTGTTTTAGGTTTATGAGTGCTTCACGTAGATTCGGTATTTTGATGGTGCTGAATTATTTGTCTTTCACTATCACCGTAAATATGTGATGTTTCTTAAAAGGAGTAATTATCACTTGTCCTGACTTTGGTTTCTTGTTTTTTATTTTTGCTAAATCAATGGCTCCTATTTCTTCTAGCAGTCTGGTGACGGACCACGTGTTATCACAATCGGCTGATAAAAAATGTACAAGGTTGTCCCTCTTGTGTATGAGACATTCTCTCACAGTGATTATGTTGTGAGGAGCTCGTATCATTCTTGCCTTCATGTCGGTTGAAGCACTGTTAGATTCTTCATCGACTTGGTGGGAATAACAATTTTTATTTAGCGGTTCCAAGTCTGGTGGGTGTAGGTATAAGAAATGGCATGATTGGTTTCGGTGGCTTCGAAAATCTTATCTCTATTATTGACCCTTCTTCGGCCTCTATCTCGCTCAGTACTCCTAGTTTTCTTTTGCTTTTGAGTTTGTTTCGGGGTGTACTGTTGGCTGTAGGGCTGTCACTTTTTATCGTAGGTGTCACAGATAAGGTTCTTCTTACTGGTGGAGGTATAATATCTGTTACACTGTGGACGTCTGATTCATCTCCTGTATTTTCTTGACCTGATGCTTCTTGTAGTTTCTCTGGTGCTCGTTTTATTAGTTTCTGGACACGTTTTCTCCATACATCGTCTACGTCACTTTCGTTTTCGAACCTTGGGTCCGACATGTAGATGGTTTTTCGCACGTCTTCTGGCACATTGTCATCATCTGAGAAATGCGAAGGTAGTTCTAGTTGTATCTCTATTTCAGTCCCTGATTCGCTGATATCCGTTCCTTTATCCATTTCATATCTTCTCATACTCTCTTCAAATTTTCTACTAGCCTCTTCCACTTCCTGTTTTGTCAGAGTTGTTTTTATGGACAGGTTTTCTATTGAGTCTTCACAGTGTTTTCTTCACTTTGAGATCATTCTACTGCACTTAACTCGATGGCAATATTACTTATAGTTTTGTCTTGATTGTCCTCTGAAGAGAATACCTCATTTTCTGGCATTTCCTGTTTTTCGTCCTCTGTTATTTCTGAGTCTTCCACTCGTAACCCACTGTATCTAGGGTCTGGCAATGGTGGTTTATCTAAGTCGCTGACTTCGTTGGCTGTGGACGATAGCCATGATCTTCTTGACGGGTTTACTGTCATAGAAGTGTCTGAATCTATGTTGGGCGAACTTTCTGGCAACTCTCTGGCTTTGACAGAGGTCATTTCTGTTGTCGATTCTTCAACCCTGGTTGACGCTTTCGCTTGTACGGGTTTCTTTGGATCGATGGTTTTGAATGTTTTGGTTGCTTTTCCTTGTTTAATGTACTGCCCTACTGGACTTGGTATCTGTGTGCGTTTCGCTCTCGTTCTCTGTGCTATCACGCTATGATCTAGTTTAGGTCGTTCTTTATTTGATTTAGCCCCTATGGGTCTGCCTCTGGGTCGGGGTGCAGTGTCTTTTCGGATGCTAATTGAGCTCTGCTGCGAAAGCCGGTGTTCCGCATGGGCCCCTTGTCTTTAGTTTTATTTTGATCTTCTTTTGTTTTCTCATCAATTACCATTACTTTGATTCTTGGCAAATTTTTGTTAATTTCCTTTTCAGTCATTTCTGGAGTATTTCTTGACCAAGCATCAGCATTCTTATTTAATTTTCCAGGTTTGTATTTAAATGTGTATTCATAACCTGTGAACCTGAACATCCACCTCATGAGTCTTTGTCCAGGGTCTTTTCTGCTATGCATCCAATTTAAAGGTTCATGGTCGGACACCAGTGTGAATTTACGGCACAATAAATATGGTTTAAATTGATGTAGAGCATATAGTACCGCTAAGCATTCCTTTTCAGTGGTGGAATAATTTCTTTCAGCTGTTTAGTGCCCTCGATAAATATTGGACTGGGTGATCAAATCCGTCCTTTTCTTGGCTCAAGACTGCTCCGATTGCGTAGTCTGATGCATCAGTGGTCAGAGTGAATTCTTTATTGAAGTCAGGACATTGTAATTTGGGTTCTTCCATGAGGCACTGCTTTAATTTTTCAAAACTTTCTTCGCACTTTTCGGTCCACTCAAATTTCACATTCTTTTTCAATAAGTCATTTAATGGTTTTGCAATTTTAGCAAAATTTTTAATGTACTTTCGATAATAGCCAAACATTCCAAGTACTTCTCTTATATTCTGTGCGTTTTTGGGTGTGGCTAATTTAGCTATTGCTGCAACTTTCTCTGGATTTGGTTCCACGCCTCTTGCACTGATTATGTGTCCTAGAAAACCCACTTCTTTTCTGAAAAATTCAATTTTGTCTGGTTGTAGAACTAATTTCGCCTCCCTCAGTCTTTGCATCAAATTTCTAATTCTGCTTTCATGCTCTTGTAAATCTTTGCTGTAAACAATGATGTCATCTAAATACACAAGCATTGCAATGTTTTGAAGTCCTCTAAGTACTTTTTCCATTAGTCTTTGGAAAGTCGCTGTGGTATTTTTCAATCCTTCTGGCATTCTGGTGTACTCATAATGTCCGTTGATTGTAGTGAAGGCAGTTTTATAGCAGTCTTCGGGTGCCATTGGTATTTGTTGAAAACCACTTGCCAGGTCGAAGATAGAAAAGTACGTAGCACCTCCTAATTGGTCCATTATATCTGCAATATTTGGTAATGGATATGCATCTCTGATTGTTTTTTTATTTAATTCTCTGAAATCAATAACCATTCTCCATCGTGGATTGCCATGACTGTCAGGCTTCTTGGGTATTATCCAAATAGGTGAGTTGCACGGAGAATTAGACTCTCTTATGATTCTGTCTCTCAATTTCTTTTCCACGCTGTCTCTTACAACTTGCTTATGTTGCGGAGGATGTCTATATTGCTTGGTATTGATGGGTACATCGTTTTCTAGATGTATATGATGTTCAATCATATCTGTGCATGGAAGTTTATCTCCTGCGAGCAGAAATCGGTCCAAATAGTCTTCGATGATTCGATCAACTATGTCCAATTCTTTTCGATTTAAGTGATCTCTTCTGATTGCTTCTTTTACTCTTTCTAGTCTCTTTATTTGGTCCACGATCATGTCGCCATTAAACTCACTGTCAGTTTCTTGCAGGAAATCTGGCCCTGTGTCAAATGGTATAAGTTCTTTTGGATCCACTTCCATGATGACATCTTCCTCACTCGTATTGATGGCCATCATTTTGCAAGTATTATTTATATTGGTTACTACACCTTCTCCTAGAAATAGATGTTTGTTTCCCACATCTATTCTCGGTATGTATCCTTCTTTTAGTTCGGTTTTTATGAGATTGATTTGAATCACTTGTCGGGTTCTAGCTTTGATTATATGATTTACAGTTCCTCCAATTTGATCGGCTACATTCTCATCATCTTGTTTCATAAGCTCACTTTTCTCACTTAGGGCAGATTCTACTTTTAGCACTTCATTTGTTTGTTTACACTTATATCCTCTATTAATATTTCTCGGATTGTGTTCCTCTTCATGTCCAATGAACGGTATGGGGCGCATTACATCTCCGCTTATCATTAGTGCATTTTTGTAATACGATATTACAGCTTCTTCTTTCTTTAGGTAATTGCGTCCTAACATCCCATCAAATGGAATAGGAAAATCGTCCGATATTATTTGAAATTTCACTGGGTTGCCTTTTATATCTAAATATATTGATGCGTACGTCTTCAGAGTTTGGTTTGTGATTCCGCCTAGCTCTCTAGCGTCAGCAGTACAGATGGGCATATCATCATCCAATACACTTGCTTTAATTAAGTTTACTGTGGCTCCGTTGTCAATCATGAATTCCACCCATGGTTTAGTGGTTCCAACTGGTATTCTTATCCTTACTGCTGTGGCCTTGTCGTCCTCCCAATCAACATTTTGAGATCCTTTACAGTTTGTGGACCACATTCTTGATAGTTCTCTGGTCTTGTCAAAATTGCCATCACTGGTGCCTTCGGCTGATTGTTTCTCGCACCCGTTGGGTTCGTGTTTTTGTTCTCGTTGTACGCCTGTAACTGTTGCTGATAATGCTGCTGGTCCGTATTTCTGGGCATCTGTTGAGTTTGGACTTGATTAGTGCTTTGGTTTTGCATTGAGTGCATTTGGTTCTGTCTCGGGTAACCATGGCTTTGGCTCGCCATCTTGGGGTCGTGGCGAGCCTCTTGGTAGTTTAAATTACCTCTCTGGGCTTGATCATTATGTTGTTGATGATTATTGCGCGAATTAGTGTCATTTCTTCTATCCGGATATTGCGATGCATCGTAGTATCTCCCAGTTTCGTGATCGAATATTTGCTGATTCCCCCTGTTCCCGTTGCTATTCCAAGCCTGCCAATTATTGCGTTGTTGCTGCCCGTTGTTATAGCTACGGTTGTAACCTCCTCGTCCACCTTGATTGCTGTAATTGTTCTGATAGCCTTTTCCTCGATAGTTGTTGCCTCGATAATTGTTTTGATAATTATTCTGCGGGAAATGATTTTGAGGTTCACTTTGTTGCGGTCCGTCGTACGTTCTATCATTCACGTACCCCACGTAATTTGAGTTCTGTTGATTATTTTGATAGCTATTCTCATGTCGGTATCCTCCGTAGCGACGATAGTTGTCACCATTTTGTGGCCCATTATAGTTCTCCTGATTATTATAGTATCGGTCTCTACCTCTGTATGGTCTTGAATCTGGAATTATTTTTGCTTCCATTCTGGTTTCTAGTCTCACTGCTTCTTCATAAGCTTCTCGTAAATCATTGGATTTATTATAGTCTACTCTATCAGCCAAATTTGCAGGTAAACCTTTGATGAATATATCCACTGTTAAAGTTTCCAATGGTGCCATCATGTCGTTCTTGAAACTTTCTCCTTTTTCTAAAATCTCCGTTTTAAATGTTGTATCAAATCTTCTACACTTTTTATCGTTTTATTGTTTAAACTCTTCTTTGCTGATCCCGTTATTTTATTCAGAGCGTGTTGTAAGAATTGCGGCTTAATCGGGTCACTGACCAACTCGCTGGCGTTCCTCAAATCTTGTATGTAGTCTCGAAGATTCTTCTTTCCATCAAAACTTGGAATTCCGCTTATGCATTTCATGAGTGCAAAGCTGTTTGCCATGGTGCTCATTAGAAGCATGCTGGCATCTTATGGTTCTGCATTGGTTGAATTGTCGTTGTTTGAGGCGTTTCCCGTCATTTCGAATAAGTGCTGTGTACCTTCTAGATAATTTAGATAGTCACTCGTGTCGTCAATGGATTCTCTTGCACACTTATGATACTTGGAGTTATTTAATAAGCTTTCAGCTACTTTGACTTTCTTCTTCTTACCCAATTTATTTTTAATTAATTGTATAATTTTGCTTAACTTGTGTCACCACTCTCACTTGTCGCTAATATCACTTTATTTCAAGAAGTTTCACTCATAAATTCAAAAAGAAAAATTTAAGAAGTATGTACTTTGGAAATATATGACCCCAAAACAACAAAAAAAATTACTAAAGTCAATGTAATGGAAAATAGGTACGTAATGTTCGTAAAAGGGGTAAAAATAATAGTTCACGTAAAATGGAATAATCAAAGTAACCAAAAAGATTTTATTTATCTATTATGCAAAAAGAAGGTTAAATTAACATGCTTTTAAATTTATGCTAATTAGTAATAATTATTATTGTCGTAGAACCCTAAAAATGTTAAATCTTCGTGATTACTGTTTGAATTCTGCGCCCGCTTAAAATGGCTGCCGCGCGCTCTCTCTGCTTCTGGACTATCTTGACTCGACCGCGTCAGTTGCGCGCGCCTTTTCTCGCACCGCTGTAAAGTCCCTAGCCACACCTAGTGACCATGCTCGCACGCATGCAAGCGCGCCCGCGTTCGCTCTGAACAAACACGTGCCGTTGGCTGCTATGCTGCAATGGCTAACCTCACTCGTGTCGCGTCGCGTACTTTGTTTTTCGATTATTGCTATTAAATTGCGGTAAAAATAGTGCGCAGGTGTAATCTGTTGGTCCGCGAGTGTGTTCTCTACCTGTGTCGGTGATTTTTGGACAGTGTTTATTAATGAAAACAGGAAATATGAGTGTGGGCCCAGGACTCTCTACCCGAAGCAGTGCACACCTGTTGCTGCTTATTCAGATGAGTTCTTTTCTGATGATAATTAAACTTAAATTAATATTGAGCTTCAAGTGAGGGGAAAGGCGCATACTACCAAAACTGGCTTGTATATTCACACAAGGATGACGGTATATAACATCTGGGTAATGTTTTTGTAACATTTAATCTAATCAGTAGTCTCTTTATTCGAACTTACACCAATATTTTGTCAAGTTTAAGCTAATCGTTACATTGATTGTCGAAATTTGTCTGAACCTTAAATATTTATGTTATCACGCGGTCTTAATTTCTAAACTATACTTTGAAAATAAGTTACTGATTCTAATTTTACTGAATTTTCTTGTTTGGAATAAAAACCTTACCCTCTTTAGCTTTAACCTTAAAATATTTGTTCTTAGCCTTGTTGCATTTATTGAAAATTCTAAAGTGATCTTGAAAAATAAAAATACTCGTTCAAAAATGCGACTAATTCTCTTATTAACTTAATGAATACTTTTCAAACTTAGAAACATCTTTCTACAACGTTACATTGGTCCAATAGGTGCTGTATTGGAGCAGGAAGTCGAAATTCAAGTTATTCAACCTCGTCCACCAGTACTATACAACAAAATTTGGGGCTTTTGGCGAAAAATCAACTGGGTGCACGAGTTTTAAGGTAAGGGTAAAATAAAGTGTTCTGTGTATCTTGTGCTCCTGTCTAGTGCTTCAGCGGTGTTTATATAGTGTTAAGGTATTGAGAGTGTCAGTACACGACAAAATTTTGTGTATAAAATGAGAAGATACTTTGTATTGTATACGTGGACTAGCGAGAAATGCAATCCTACGTTTCACTTGCTCTTTCCCATTGTGAGAAATGATGTTTTGTAATAATTTTGCTTTTAATTAAAAAAAAAGAAATTGTATACTTCTCGAGATCTTGTACAGTGAACGTGTGAACTCTTTGTGTTTGACCACGAGTGCTTCTATTCCAATTATAAATATTAAAAAAAAAAGCAAAACATGTCATAAACTTTTTAATCGGATTTCAAGTGATTTTAAAATTTCTCTTTTTCCTTTAAAAATTTGAGTCTTTGGGTGATCGAAAATAGTGTATTGCGTTTATATCTCAAATATGGTCAAATGCTTTGAATGTTTTTCAAAGTGCGTGTAATTTTTGAGTTGTGCTAGTGGTGTATTATGCCGTGTATGTGAGATTTTCAGTGTTTGCAATTATGTTTATATTGTGTCATGGGGATTTTGCACGAATACTTCAAAGTGCTTTCTACACGTTTTTTTTTTATTTCCTTTTTATTCATAAACTTTAACTAGTGAGTTTGACTTTACTGATTTGTTGTCAGTCGCACTCTTTGCTAATGAACCAATTCTTTTCTTAATGATCTCTGATACTAATTTTGATTTTTCTTTTATAGCATGGAACATATACTTCTGGTCCTGAACAGTCAATTCTCACTTTTGCTGCGAAAATCGAATTTCAGCACCAGAGCACCTGCGTAATGAGAACGCTCTGATTCGACTCTCTAGTTACGCACCGAAACTGCAACGCAGCTCCGCACGTGTGACTAGCCGTTCGGCGGGGAAGTTGTTTAGGTCAACGAGATTCTTAGCCACTTGATACTTTTGTGGCCTTGAGTCTCGCTGTACCTTTTTACGTGTGGAACTTTCTCGATTTTACTTTTGAAATTATTATTTCAAATGCGAGATCGGGAAAGTTGTCACGTAACACAAGAACTTTCATTCAGTAAATGAATCTCCTAATAATAAAAAGTCATCTTAATATATAACCGATTTTAGACCTGAATTTCTAAGAAAATAAATAACAGGTTTCATTAATTTTGTAATAAGCTGGAGAGCTACGCTCAAATCAAAAGGCAAACATGTAAATTCATATATAACACCAGAAAACGAAAATCTCAAGAACTTTCAATCAAATAATACGCATCTTTAAGATCTAGGGTTGCCATAAAAGAGTCGTTATGAATTAATTTCATTGCTACTTTATGGTCTTCTATTTTAAAATGTTCCGCTATGACATACTCGTTTAGCTTTGAGAGATTCAAAATTAACCTATAAGATTTGTTTTGTTTTGTGCTCTAAGAAAATAGAAGAGAGAAATTGACCTTTAACAGGTGCACGTGTAACAGTTACACCATTTTTGAGAAGTTGTTCAATTACAATAGAAATATTCTCAGTTTCCGTGTATGTTCGCTTTCTTTCTGAGATAGGCTTAGATTAAATAGGAATCGCTTTAAATGCTATTTTTACGCCTTGTATCCAGGATAATACCCTAAAGTCTGACGTGATATGCGTCAAATTATAATAAAAGTTTGTTAAGTGACCCCGCAACACAACTTACAGAGCAATTTAGCGTTTCTTCGAGTATTGGCTCCTGTTCGAATTCTTGTATCCGCTGTAGTGCGACTTCTGCTGCTGGTCGGTGCGTCGTGATCTCTGCTTGTACGTTGAGTGAGTCGATTGTTTTTGCCCGCTCGATGATCCAGTGTTGTTCTTGTTCGATGATCGAGACAAACCCTTGTAATTTTTTGAACTATTCTGTGATTTCTTCATTTTTAGTTCTTCTGCTGATTGATCTATTAACATATATATATATATATAAATAAATATTAATGAGCTTTGAATGACCTGCAGCGCACGCCGTTAATATTTGGTGTTTTGCAATTATTGTTTTGTCACGTGTACATGCAGCATCATTTATAGCACGATCCATCTCTGTGCTCAGTTTTAGAAGGTTTAAACAAGCGCAATTTTCTGGAGATGTATATTTTTTAATGAGAGATTTTCTCTTTTCTGCAGGCAGTCCCAATTTCAAAATGTCTGTTCAACGGACAACAAAATCATTGCCCATAGGAGGTGTCAGCACACGATCCTCTACCAGTCGTTTGCTAATGACGTTTAAAACGTTACCGCTTAAGACCTTCTCGCCAGACTCCGCATCTAATATGATCGGTGGATTATCTCCCCCTGGCGTCTCTGTTGAGGAACTGCGACTGTATTCCCGGTCACGTGTTCTATGTCGGCTATCTTCTCTTGAACGGCTGCGATTATCACGGCGTTCCCTGCTTACTTGGACACGTGATCAACGTAGGACGCATTCTCTCGAACGACTTCGTCTGTCATGTCGTTTGCGCGATCCATATCGGACGCCTTGCCTCTGATTATCCGCGTATCTAGACAACGCAGTTAGCATATAGAATTTTAATACTTACAACAGTACAAATAGCTCAGGCAGTAAGATAATGGATTGGGAAGTTGAGGACCGGGGAACGATCTTTGGTTAGGGCAACTTTTTTTAAATTTTTTTGCGGTCAATTCATTTGGATTAATTATCAACATCTATTTTAAATAATTGTCTAGTCAAAATAAAATAATTTTTTTGATTAAAAGTAATACTTTAATTTTATGAGTGATTTCTGACGTGATTTTTAACGCGATTTCTCACGTGAGACGTCACGCCAAATAATCACGTGAGAAATCATGTGATAAATCATGTGAGTAATCAAGTGACTGTTCACATGATTGATCGTGTGATAAGTCACGTGATTTTCCTCGCCAGGGGTAGATAATTTTAATAATCAAAATAATAGTATTCACCGATGTTACCGCTTCTAGAGGTCAGAGCAGAATGAGCACTGGAACTAATTTTTCACGCTATCTATAGATATTTTTGCGCATGCACAGGCGTCATTGATAAACGACAGGAAAGTATTTATATAAACTCAACCTGCGCAGCCTTCTAAACGTTTAGTCTGCTTCTAGTACTGCAATAATTCGAGTTAAAAATAATTAAAGAAAATTCTAGAAAATTTTATTGATTAAAATACTATGATTTAACTATCTTACTGCTTCGAAAGGTTAGAGCAGAATAAGCACAGAAACTAATTGTTTGAGTGAATTTAGTACATTCCAGACATTCTTAATGTTTAAATTGTTTAAGTTTTACTGATTTTTTATCGACTAAAATTAAGAAGATTATTTATCTATTTCATATAGTTCAACTTACCTATTTTTAAGTATGAAAAAATTTTCATCGGTTGTGTCTCGTAAAAGGTTGTGATGTCCGATATTCTTGCAATTTATATCAAAAGAAATAATCGAAAATTATGTTCTCTATTATTTCAACGTTAGCCAACTTTATTATGTTCTTACCCGACTTACGGCGAGGACGTGTTGGCAAGGTATATTTTTCTAAAGTTATATGTATTTTTTTTTTAATTTCATTAATATTCAGCGCATCTATTTATTAAAATGATGCAGTTGTTTCACAATATTTACTTTTAAGTGTTTCAGCGCATTCATTTATTAAAATGCTGCAGCCGTTCCATGAAATTTTCTATTGTGGTTTTTGCAGAACAATTTGCAGACTATATTTACAGCAATGTTAAAAAATGCAAAGTATACTTGAACACAAGTCCTTAAATATATATATATATATATATATATATATATATATATATATATATATATATAGATTTAAGGAATCTCTCTCTTTCTCTCTCTCTCTCTATCTCTCTGGATACTGGGAGTAGCTTGAGGGCGGGCTTTCTCAATGTGAACTCGCTCAGGGCTCGCATTTAGATCGTCCGTAATTTTCTGGCAGAACGCCCCTCGTATGACATCTTTGGCTTTACACAGACATGGCTGGGTCCGATTGTGGATGACAGGCTAGTTAGCATCGGGGAATATTCTATCATTAGGCAGGATCGAAAT
The DNA here is from genome assembly GCF_009193385.2 of Nasonia vitripennis. Lineage (NCBI taxonomy): Eukaryota > Metazoa > Arthropoda > Insecta > Hymenoptera > Pteromalidae > Nasonia > Nasonia vitripennis. Next base: position 2,386,928 of record NW_022279639.1, read on the forward strand.
GTAAACGGAGGTGGCGTCGCCTTATTTGTACGCAATGAATTGAAAATTAAAAAGCTTGTTTCTTCTGACACTATAAGTCTAGGAAAACCTGTAATTCCAGAGTACCTTTTTTGCAGCGTACAACGGGGCGACTCACCTTCGGTGCTTCTCGGCGTTATTTACAGGCCCCCGAAAATTCCGATGCAAAAATCGAAAATATAGACAATGCAACGGACACTATCTTACATGCAAGCGAGGAGGGCTTTACTTTTAGCCCTGTTAGTATGAGCGACGTCGTTCTTGCTATATCACATTTTTCCTCGCAAGCGAGGAGTGTTGATGGTATTTCGTGCGGGGTGGTCGTCAAGGCCCTGCCAATCATTGGTGAATTTATTCTTAATTTATTTAACTGCTTCGCTCAGGGAATCTTTCCGAGTATCTGGAAGCAGGCACAGTTAATTGCGCTAAGAAAGACCAGCGCACCTTCCAATGTTAAGGACTTTCGTCCGATTGCATTGCTCTGCTTCCTCTCAAAGGTACTCGAGAAGTTAGCACACACCCAGATCACAGAGTATCTTAATAAACATCATATACTCGACCCCTTCCAGGCCGGTTTCCGAAAACACCACAGTTCACAGACTGCGTTATTAAAAGTGACCGACGACGTACGCGTGGCAACACTGCCGTACCATCATACGTACTGGCCTACTTCGACTTTCGCGTAGCACTCCGGCCTGTTAGGGGGGAGGTGACACCTCTGGATATCCCTACTATCGCGACGGAGATGCTGAGGAACTCGTTTCATATCAGCTCCTCATACCTATGGAACAACCTGTCATCACACCTCCGTAACACAACATCCATCGCAGTATTCAAGAAACTAGCTAAAGATTACTTTTTCGAAAACGTATAAACATATAAACATTGTGTACACAGTCGCGCACACGCACACACTTGCTCACTCTCGCTTAACCCATCTTCACCTCAGCATACTTTCACACTACACGCGTACTAAAACAGATACCTCAAACTTATTATGTTTGTACTTTTACTACTCTGCTATACATATTGAATCGTACAACATAATGTACGCAAATAAAAATTAATTAATCTAATCTAATCTCTCTCTCTCTCTCTCTCTCTCTCTCTCTCTCTCTCTCTCTCTCTCTCTCTCTCTCTCTCTGTCTCTCTCTCTCTCTCTACCTCTACCTCTACCTCTACCTCTACCTCTACCTCTACCTCTCTTTCTCTGATGAATAAAACTGACAGCTCTGCTGATTGCCTGTTTTCTACACTGTTTTTCTGCCGCATCTTGCCGTCTAGCTAGTTGTACGTGCCTTATTGAAGCAATTTTTTTCTGTCATCTTTTCTGTCATCTACGTTATGGTGTTGATGGCCCTGAAAAGGGCCGATTGTTTGAAAATCAAGGGGGATTTAGCGGTTCAACGTTACTTTTTCTCTGGGGCCTTGGGCAACTCGTGCGCCTTTATAATATTTAATTTAGTGCCCGGAGAAATAAGGAACACCCGCCTCTTAGACTTAGTAATTATTCAAGGGTCCCTCTATGGCGTGTTGTTTGATCGCGGCTGTTTGAACCAAGCGATTCTAGGTGTTTCTGCTAAAGACGAGCGAGCGGGAGGCACGATGATGCTCGGCCTAGTACGCGTGCACGTTATTCCTATGGGGTCTGGTTCATCTGACTCGTCCTCGTCAGGAGAAGCGCACAAGGTGATACACCCCGTGTCGACGTCCGGGATCGCCTCAAACGTTGGCCTTGGCACATGGAAGTTGGCGATTTCGGGTGGCGGCTTGACCAAAGGCGCGGTCTTGACGGGATTCATCAATACGACCTTGCTGCGAACCTGGACGGTGGGCGAGTCTCCGTGGGCTTCGTCGGGTGAGGCTAAGGGGACGAAGACGAGTATGCGGTTTCGAGTAGCCTCCGCACACTCCTGTCTGCGCTGCTGCCTTGTCCGGCGATAGTTCCGCTTAAAGCGCTGTGCTTCCGAGCGATGCTGAGGTTTGCGAGTTCTGACAGGCATGATTGTTTGCCGAAGAATGATCGCCACGCGTGTCGGTTCCCATTTTTATGCTCAGAGCGCGGACCCCAAAAAGAGGCCTCACTTTTTTACATTGGCTCGATACGCTGCTATCGGAGAGGGGGAAAGGCGCAATTCCAGCACGATTCGGGAACTTTTGTTCGACCGAATTGTATACCAAATAGTTTGAGAATATTTTGTAAGTTCTCGAAGCCGGGAATCTCTTCGACTATCTTGAGAAACCCTCCAGCTTCGGTGCTATGTGCCTTCGAGTAGTTTTCCGAGAAGTACGTACCTAACACATACTCTTACAGAAAATATAAAGGAATCAGTGCCGAGAAGCTAAGGAACTTTCTGCGGACCGTGATACCAAGACGAAATTGTCACCCGTAGTTTACCACGGTTCTTCGTGACTTCGTATCTGAGAGGGATAGACTTTACAGGCGTTTGAAACACTCTAGGCTCGATTATGATCTTTGTATCTACAGACTAGCTAGAGACGATGCTCACAGACAGGTCGAGGAAGCCAGGTTAAATTATTATTATTTACGCCTGTCAATCTTGTCTGATATTGCTGAGATCTGGAAAGAGCTAGAGAAACTTGGAATTTCTACCTCCAAGGCCCCCTCACCATCTCGCTTCTCCACAGACGACCTCAACAAGCATTTCAGCTCGATCTCCAATGATCCGCTTGCTCCGGCTGTTGAGGATTATCTTCACATCCTGAAAAGTCTAGACCTCCCTGAACATTTCGAGTTCAGCACTATAACGGAATTAGATGTGTTGGCTGCAGCATCGCACTTCGACACCCAGGCTAGAGGGAGTGACGGCATCCCGCACGTCGTTATTCCAAAAGCACTGTCGGTACTCGCCCCTTTACTCAGTCGAATCGGGAACCTGCCCCTTAGCGAGTCCTGTTTCCCATTTGCCTGGAAATTGTCGCTTGTGCGCGCTCAATAAGGTCAGCTCACCAACAGCCCTACTGACTATCGTCCGATTTCATTTCGCTGCTTTTTCTCCAAGGCCCTGGAGTGGCTAGTGCACATGCAAGTCTTGGAGTACCTTGAATCAAGGCATTGTCCTGGGCTTCCCCTACTATATAAACGTTTCACCTTCAGTAGCTAATACCTTCATTAATATTGGGGGTGCTCAGGTCAAATTTGAATCTTCTTTGCGTAATCTGGGATTGGTGCTTGATTGTAAACTCTCGTGGGAGGAGCATGTCACACAAATGTGTAAGCGTGCTAACTCACTAATATACAGGCTCTATTTCTTCAGAAAGAGTACCAATTTCAGACTGCGCAAGCACCTTGTGCAAGCGCTCCTTTTTTCAATAATCGATTACTGCTCACTTGTGTACTGTGACCTGACTTAAGAAATTGATGTAAGGCTACAGAAGCTCGCGAATACAGGTATCCGTTACATCTATGGTGTAAGGGGAGACGAGTACACCTCCTCGTACAGGCAGGAGTTGCAATGGCTGACCACCACCGGACGCAGCAAGTACTTTACTGCTTGCTTTCTGCGTAAAATGTTTAATTCAGCTGTACCATGATATGTACTGGCTTAATTTGACTTTCGCGTGACACTTTGGCCTGTTAGGGGAGAGGTGACACCTCTGGACATACCTTAGCGATAGAGATGCTGAGAAACTCGTTTCATATCAGCGCCTCATACCTTTGGAATAACCTGCCATCACACCTCCGGAACACTACATCCATCACAGTATTCAAGAAACTAGCTAAAGATTACTTTTTCGAACTCGAAAACGCATAAACACATAAACATCGGCTGCGCGAGTTCTTTCTACAAATAATTACTGAGCAATTCGAACTATTAGAAGCGCCGAGTGTATATCGGCGCGGACGGTAGAATGTCCGCTCTTCGCGCGTAAGTGGACGATGGACGGTGTCAAATCTACGACGGGACACTTGTATGTCCGCACGTGGACAGTCGTCTCGTAACGGACTCGGTTACACGTCCGTGCTGTTAATTCGACGTATGGTGGTCCTTACCTTAATGATGTAAAGTTGCCGGTGGTTTTTAGGGAATAATATTTGTACTATAACGAGGTGGATTTTCGGTGAAATCCGAGCGTGAGATTATGCTATTCACTCGCTAATACTGGCTTCAATATCGCCCGACCGTATTTATCAAAGGGGCGCCGGGTCGAACGAATTTAACTTTAGACAAAATTTACTACACGTTGCCGGCTGTTGGGAACTCCTTATCTCTGAGGAGATTCGGCCGTGGGTAAAATCGGGAGACAAATTATGACACTTTATTTTAATACACTGCCATCCCAATTCTTTTATTTTTAACTGACTGCTGTTCACAACGAAACGTCGGCTAATATTCACCGGCAAACTTACATTCGTGCAATACCCTTTCGCGATCGAAACTTCCGACGGTTACACAGAATGGCTCCGCGAATCGAGCAAGCCTACTCCCGTCAGTATGGCTATGAAATTCTTAAACAAATACTTCACTCTGTCTACCTCTGTAAATACTGTCTGCTAATCTTCCTTCCTCTCGTTCGGATGATGTCTCGTGCTCTAAAAATTCCGCCATGAACAAGAAAAAACTACTTTAATTTTCGGCACTACCGAGGGGATCTGTTCCAGGCTGTGTTCCAAAACCTAATCTATTTTCTATAAATCGTTTTCGTGTCCTTATACTTCTTTTTTGTTCTAAGTATGAATTATTTCTTTCTAATGTTTTGGTTGTAATTTCTTTCTGATTATTCAAATGATTGTTATTTATTTTCCTCTCATAAAAAAATGATAGACTTGGTAGAGAAAGATAAATAAGATGATTCTGATTAGTTACTAAGAGATTATGTTTGGTTGGTATGGATTGTTAGATCGAAGAACGCGCGAATTTTGCTTGTAATACATGATTTATTTTTGTAACAGACGAAGAGAGAAGAGTCGGAAAGCGAAAAAGAGTAGACGCGGGCTTGAATCGCGGTTACCGAGATTAATAAGCGGGAGCTTTAATCACTGAGCTAACGTCTGCGATACAAGTGAATGCAGTGCATCGTAGTACGGCTTAGAGGACTCTTATTGCTGACTTGTCTCGCTGTTTGCGTTGCAGGCGAGTCGTCCTCGGCTCGCGAACTTCCTTACTGATAGGCAGTACTGTCTTATGCCGCTTACCGTGTAGCGTGGACACTGGACTGCAGTATACACTTGACCGTACAGATCAGAGTTACTTATGCCCTTGTAGCGCGAGCGCCCAGTGAGCCAATCTGCCTGTTGGATTACGCGTATTGCATAACCATCTCAGACTTCTATGGTCCGTTATTACTTTGAATTCTTAGCCTTCTATGTACTGGCGAAACTTACGCACCGCAAACAGCACGGCTAGGCACTCCCGCTTGCTGACTGTATAGTTTCTTTCAGCGGACGTAAGCACTCGGCTGGCGAATTCAATGGCTCGACCAACGCTGCGTAGCCCTCCAGAAACTGACTATACCACGATGCCATGCCGTGGAAACCCCTCAGTTGTTTTAGATTCTTTGGCTGTGGAAAATTTACTATCTGAGCTATCGTCTCCAGATCTGGTCTTAATCCGTCTCTGTTTACAAGGACGCCGAGATATTTCACCTTCTCCTTGCAGAACACGCTTTTCTCTCTGTTGACCGTCAACCCTGCTTCCTTGATTCTTTTTAACACACGCTCGAGGCCTTTAACATGATCCTCGAACGTTTGCGACGTTGCAAACGTCGCAGCCGCGACGATACGAGGAATCTCGTTCGATGCGGCCAAGCTCTGAGTGCGCGGAAGAAACAAACGAGTTGGATTGTTGTTGTCGGTGCCAGCCTGACCTCGAGTTCGAGGAACGGGCCGGCTAACCGTCCACGTTAGCGCGAGAGTGAGCATCGTTGGCGCGAGAGTGAGCCTCGACGGCGCGCGCGCTGATTGGACCTCCGCATGTCGCGAGCCAATCAGTGGGCGCCGATGTGCGACTCGCTATCCGCGCGGACTGCCAGCCAATCAGGCGCGAGGAAGATGCGCGGGTCCGACGAGCGCGAGTGGAGAGTGAGCGCGAGTGGAGAGTGAGCGCGAGAACGAGCGGGAAATCGGAGAGTTCTCTCACGACTGTCGACGGAGTACGTCGACGTGCGAGAGAGATACGTGGCCTCCTCTGTTACGAGGAGAATTGGGAGAGTCTCCCGAGGTTGTGCGAGTGTGCGAGAGTGTGAGAGAGTCACAGGTGCAGCACGTTGGCACGAGCAAGTGCCGACGCCCGGACGAGCCAGCAACCATCCACACGAGAGGAAGGAAGCTAGCCAGTCCGCCATCATTGTCCGGAGGACCAGAGCAACCAGCAGCCTTGGCGTGGGAGAGCCGAGGAAGCTAGCCGTCACCAGGTCCACGAGAGTCAGGGAGGCGCCGGCGGGAGCACCGACGGACGTCCACCAGGGAGAGAGCGAGTAAGAAAGTATTAGAGAGAGAGAGAGAGAGAGAGAGAGAGAGAGAGAGAGAGAGAGAGAGAGAGAGAGAGAGAGAGAGCAGTGCGAGGAGACGCGTGTGCGTGAGATAGAGACAGCGCGAGAGAAAACCCTATAGCTGCGCGGCTGCAGCAGGTCGGGCTTGCCACAAGCGGGAGGCATAGCCCGCGAGAGAGAGAGAGAGAGAGAGAGAGAGAGAGAGAGAGAGAAAGAGAGAGAGAGCAGTGCGAGGAGACGCACTGCCAGCGGAGAAGATGCGCGTTCCCGGTGCGGCGTACAAGGAGGAAGGAGAGACCCAGAGAGCCACTGCAGTTGAGAGGACAGAGCATGCAGGCCCTGGTGACGAGTTGCCTTCTATCGAGGTTGAGGAGAGGACGAGTGAGAGAAAGAGAGCTTCAACGAGGAGAAAGAGAGCTATCGTATGGCGCGGCCTGGTGCATTCGACTGCTAATGCCGTGGCTCGAGGGGAGAGGCGAGGAGATGGTGCGTGCTTCACCTGCTGTAAAGTGGGGCACCGGGCATTGAATTACCCGGAGATGATCTGCTGGGCATGCCAACAAAAAGGACATTCACGAAGGGAATGTCCTGCGCGTAGGCAATTGCCACAGACATCATGCCAACTTTGCAGACGAGTGAGCCACTCAGATCTGTGTCTAGATTGCCGGAGAAAAATGGCAATGCTAGAAAGACGGAGAGCTGAGGAAGGAAGTGAGAAGAGAGAGAAGTCAGCGGAGGTGGAGAGAAAAGGATGTGAGAGAGTAGAGCTAGAGAGATGTGCAGGGGAGAGAAGAGTGTTGGCCTGGGACCTAGTGAAAGGGTTAAGGCCAACTTCTTCGAGAGAGGAGTCAGCGAGAATGGAGAAGAGAGGAAGTGAGAGAGTGGAGCTGGAGAGATGCTGCGAAAAGAGGAAAGTTTGGACCCAGGACCCAGTAAAAGGTTTAAGGCCAACTTCTCCGAGAGAGGACGCATTGTTAAGGGGAGGGGATTGCAACGTTGCAAACGTCGCAGCAGCGTCGATACGAGGAATCTCGTTCGATGCGGCCAAGCTCTGAGTGCGCGGAAGAAACAAGCGAGTTGGATTGTTGTTGTCGGTGCCAGCCTGACCTCGAGTTCGAGGAACGGGCGGACTAACCGTCCACGTTATTTAGGCGGGAGCACCGACGGACGTCCACCAGGGAGAGAGCGAGTAAGAAAGTATTAGAGAGAGAGAGAGAGAGAGAGAGAGAGAGAGAGAGATCCGAGAGTGAGGCGAGTGTGGTGCGGGCACACTAGAGAGAGAGAACTCGAGAGACCAGGGTGTTGATGTGCAGTGCGGGCGCACACCAAGACGTCTTCTGCGCGAGGCGTCTGGCCAGCGCACGCGAGAGAGAGAGAGAGAGAGAGAGAGAGAGAGAGAGAGAGAGAGCAGTGCGAGGAGACGCGTGTGCGTGAGATAGAGACAGCGCGAGAGAAAACCCTATAGCTGCGCGGCTGCAGCAGGTCGGGCTTGCCACAAGCGGGAGGCATAGCCCGCGAGAGAGAGAGAGAGAGAGAGAGAGAGAGAGAGAGAGAGAGAGAGAGTCAGCCGTCAGCGGACTGGACCTGGGCATGTGGCCCGCCGTCTGCTGCACGAGCGTGGCTCGTGTTTGAGCGTCCCAGCGTAAGCCCTGCGTGGCTAAACTGTGCGCGGGAGGCACTACAGCCACCGTGTTGTAGGGAAGGGCTGGGCGAAATACATGTGCAATAAAACTTAACCATTGTGTGTGATCATTTTCCCCTCTCCCTAGCGTTCTCCCAAACGTGATGATCGCGGTCAAATCCTACGTTTAGAAAAATCCTAGTGCATGCGAGGCTCTAGGTGTTGCGCACCTGTGTTGGGAGGCACAGCGTCGCAATTGGCATCCCTGGTGGGGATTCGCGATCATCGAAAGGGAGAGGTAAAGTGTTTTCGCGAGTGGTGGTGTAAAGTGCGCGGAGTGTGAGCGACGGAAAGATGCGCAGCGGGCCACGAGGCAAGCTGCTGACGTCTTTTCGTGTGGAGAGAGACGGCGAAGAGAGCTCAGCGATCAGTCGTCAGCTGTTGAAGTCGCACCATATTGTGCGATGAATCAGCTGACGTAACGGCCGTTCGTAGTGGGACTCGGAGTAGAGCCCAACGCTAAACGTGATAGCGTGGGAGGCTCTACCGTGTCCCCACGAGATGTGCTGCGACGCGTGCGCTCTTGCGACAGCGAGTCAGCCAACGGCGACGACTGGCACACAGTACGTCATAAGCGTCGTCGGCGGGGCTCGCGAGTAAAGCTTTTCGACGAAAGTCGGAAGCGAGGAGACTCCTCGGTCTCGTTGTCGAGTGACAATGAGAGCCAAGAGAGATCTTCGAGTTTGTGCTCGAGTGAGAGAGATAGTGTGTGTACTGTGATCGCGAGGTGCGAACGGCCAGGTTACTTGCGGTTGTCCGAAAGGATGATAGCAAGGACCGCGGCCTGCGCAACCTCCAGCACAGTCAGTGACGTGGCCGAGGGAGATGTGTTGCGAGGAGGCTCGGGCTCAAGCATAGACGTCAGCGTAGACAGCGGCTATGCGAGCCGAGTGAGTGTCGATCGCAGCGAGAGAGACGCTCGTGTGAGAGAGTTGGAAGAATGCGGACTCACTCTTGAGGATGCGAGAGCTCGAGTCTTTGAGGAGGAGCTTTCTGTAGCTTGGCGAGAAGCTTACGAGGAAGCCCTCCTGGAAGCTCGAGCGAAGCTGCGGGACGAGTTAGCCACGCTAGAGCATGAGCGGCGGCTGCAACGAGTCCGTGAGGAGGCGAGGGAGGCGGCGCGAGAGCAGGTACGGGTCGAGGCGATAGAACAGACGCGTAAAATGGAGGAAGAGCGAATAGGGCGAAAGCCATGTTTGCGAGCCCCAGTCAAAACGACTGATTCAGTTCGCCCAGCTACTCTAGACCAGCTGAGAGGCAGACCGTCTGTGTTCACGAGTGATATTGGTGACGCGGACAAAGAGTTGCTAGAGCCAGAGCGCGAAACGGTGCGACGCCGCGTCTCTTGGGGCAACTCTGGAGGTCGGCCGAGTATGCAACGGAGCTGTGTGAGCTCGGGTGAGGAGTCCGAGGAGGAGAGTGGACAAGGAGAGAAGAGTGCGGAAGAGGAGTCGGAGGAGGAGAGTGAGAGGAGAGAGAAAAGTGCGTCGAGAAAGAGACGGAGACAGAGAGGTTTGCTGAGCAGTGACAGCGAGCTCGAAGTTAACTCGAGCTGCGAGTCTAACTCAGCGAACCTGACGTCATCCGAACGCCGGAAAAGATCAGCCGATTCGCTCAGGGCTTTGGAGTTCCTGAAGCATTGGGAGCTCCAGTTCTCGGGCGAGAGTGATCACGAGGAGGCGGAGGAGTTCTTTGATCGACTGTGTGAGTGCAGAGTAGCGTTAGCGGTGCCAGACCGCGAGCTGCTAGCGGTGTTACCGTGCATTTTCAAGTTGCAGGCAAGCCGCTGGTATCGGGCGAAGAGAAAGAGCCTGCGAACATGGGAGATGTTCTGCCGGGCCTTTCGTCGCCGATACATGGTTCCGTATTGTCGTGAGGATTTGGAGGAAGATCTACGCAAGCGAACGCAGCACAGAGAAGAGAAGATCGCGGCGTATATCGCGAGTCTTCAGTATCTGGCTTCGCGCTTTCGCCGACCTCCATCCGAACGTGATTTGCTTCATATCGCATATCAGAACCTCCTTCCGGAATACCGGAGAGCTATTGGCGAAAAGTGCGTCAACAGCTGGGAGGAGTTGGAGAGGTACGGCCGACGCTGGGAGCGGCTAAAAGAGTTAGATAGCCATTACGCACCTCCGCTGCCAGCGGAGAAGATACGCGTTCCCGGTGCGGCGTACAAGGAGGAAGGAGAGACCCAGAGAGCCACTGCAGTTGAGAGGACAGAGCATGCAGGCCCTGGTGACGAGTTGCCTTCTATCGAGGTTGAGGAGAGGACGAGTGAGAGAAAGAGAGCTTCAACGAGGAGAAAGAGAGCTATCGTATGGCGCGGCCTGGTGCATTCGACTGCTAATGCCGTGGCTCGAGGGGAGAGGCGAGGAGATGGTGCGTGCTTCACCTGCTGTAAAGTGGGGCACCGGGCATTGAATTACCCGGAGATGATCTGCTGGGCATGCCAACAAAAAGGACATTCACGAAGGGAATGTCCTGCGCGTAGGCAATTGCCACAGACATCATGCCAACTTTGCAGACGAGTGAGCCACTCAGGTCTGTGTCTAGATTGCCGGAGAAAAATGGCAATGCTAGAAAGACGGAGAGCTGAGGAAGGAAGTGAGAAGAGAGAGAAGTCAGCGGAGGTGGAGAGAAAAGGATGTGAGAGAGTAGAGCTAGAGAGATGTGCAGGGGAGAGAAGAGTGTTGGCCTGGGACCTAGTGAAAGGGTTAAGGCCAACTTCTTCGAGAGAGGAGTCAGCGAGAATGGAGAAGAGAGGAAGTGAGAGAGTGGAGCTGGAGAGATGCTGCGAAAAGAGGAAAGTTTGGACCCAGGACCCAGTAAAAGGTTTAAGGCCAACTTCTCCGAGAGAGGACGCATTGTTAAGGGGAGGGGATTGCAACGTTGCAAACGTCGCAGCAGCGTCGATACGAGGAATCTCGTTCGATGCGGCCAAGCTCTGAGTGCGCGGAAGAAACAAGCGAGTTGGATTGTTGTTGTCGGTGCCAGCCTGACCTCGAGTTCGAGGAACGGGCGGACTAACCGTCCACGTTATTTAGGCGGGAGCACCGACGGACGTCCACCAGGGAGAGAGCGAGTAAGAAAGTATTAGAGAGAGAGAGAGAGAGAGAGAGAGAGAGAGAGAGAGATCCGAGAGTGAGGCGAGTGTGGTGCGGGCACACTAGAGAGAGAGAACTCGAGAGACCAGGGTGTTGATGTGCAGTGCGGGCGCACACCAAGACGTCTTCTGCGCGAGGCGTCTGGCCAGCGCACGCGAGAGAGAGAGAGAGAGAGAGAGAGAGAGAGAGAGAGAGAGAGAGCAGTGCGAGGAGACGCGTGTGCGTGAGATAGAGACAGCGCGAGAGAAAATCCTATAGCTGCGCGGCTGCAGCAGGTCGGGCTTGCCACAAGCGGGAGGCATAGCCCGCGAGAGAGAGAGAGAGAGAGAGAGAGAGAGAGAGTCAGCCGTCAGCGGACTGGACCTGGGCATGTGGCCCGCCGTCTGCTGCACGAGCGTGGCTCGTGTTTGAGCGTCCCAGCGTAAGCCCTGCGTGGCTAAACTGTGCGCGGGAGGCACTACAGCCACCGTGTTGTAGGGCTGGGCTGGGCGAAATACATGTGCAATAAAACTTAACCATTGTGTGTGATCATTTTCCCCTCTCCCTAGCGTTCTCCCAAACGTGATGATCGCGGTCAAATCCTACGTTTAGAAAAATCCTAGTGCATGCGAGGCTCTAGGTGTTGCGCACCTGTGTTGGGAGGCACAGCGGTGCACGTTTCTGTCGCGACGATAACGTCATCAAAATAAGAAAAGGCGTGTGGCTGCAGCTTCTGTGTAATTATTTTGTCAATCAGCCTTTGAAACGTGGCTCCCGCTTCTGACAAACCGAGGGTAGGCGCTTGAACTGGAAAAGCCTCATCCCCGGTACGGTGAAAGCTGTATACTGCTTGCTCTCCTCGCTCAGCGGTATCTGGTGGTACGCGCTACTCAAATCAACCGTAGAAATGTAGCGCGCTTGCTACAATTTTCTAAGTATCGCATTCATCTGCGGTAGGGGATAAGCGTCGTTCCGTATGATCGCGTTGACTTTCCTAAAGTCCACGCAAAAGCGATATTTTCCATTCGCTTTTCATACCATCACCACTGGACTTGCAGAAGCACTATTCGATGATTCGATTATCCCTGCCGCGAGCATGGCTTTCACCTGCTCGTGCATTTCCTCCTTCATTTTCCTGGAGACCGGAAAATATTTTTGCTTTATTGACCTTGTAGTTTGCACTTCGATGTGGTGTTCTATCCACGTCGTGCACCGTACTTCTCCTCTCTCTGGGCCAATAATCTTATCGAGGAGCGCTCGCAGCGCTTCTCTCTGCTGCTCTTCTACGTCCGCTAGCCCCATGGAGGCTAGAGTTAGTGCGTCTCCCTGCATCGCCGCTAACTCGACGTTGAAATACTCTTTATTCTCCTTGAAGTGCCTCTTTTATGTCGTAGGGTCTAACACTGCCTTGAATGTTAGCATAAAGTTGACGCCGACAATGCAGTCCGTCGGGAGGTTCGGTATTATTGCCTCACGGACTTCCTTCTCGACATTGCGGACTCTGAAGGGTAGCCAGACGTAGCCTGCGATCTTTGTGTAGCTACCGTCTGCTAGTTTGGCTCCGCGGCCATGACTCGGCATGAGTTGCCGTCTCTGCGCACTCGGTAGCTGCAGTCCGATCGGACCCATGCACACACGAGATGCGCCGTTGTCGTATGAGATGCGGAATCGAAAACTGCCGACCCTTGCCTCCATCCACCATTACGTACTACATTTTTTAATATGCCATCATAGGACCTATTCTGTAATAAATATAAGAATATAGAGCTCAAATAACGAATAATTAAAGTTCTGGTGAGATTTTACAGTAAATGAAAAATCTTGATTAAACAATAAGAAAGCAATACATATAAAAATAAACATTTTTTACCTTATTATGTACCCCTCAAGTTCACTAGGAATTTCCATAACTTTGTGGAATTTTAAACGATTCTTTATTTATGTAAGCGATATTGGTCGATCAGAAAAGTAAATCGCGTAATTAAATACATCAAGGATTCTATTTTGGCGACTGTTTTGTCGAGCGTGATGTATCATGTTCTTTCTATTATTCTTATGCTACGCCTCACATGAATCCTTCGAATAATATTAAATGGACAGAGGAAATTGATGGGCAATCTCAGACCCATGCCTCAAAAGTTTGTGTACTGTTGGATTAATTCTAGCCCATGGATAAATTGTGTAGTGTTCTTCATATGTTTTAAAACAAAATGTTTCTAATTTGTTTAAGTCAACCCTTTTTTTTGTTTTAAAACATAATAAAATTTGTGCTAAATTTTTTACGTATTCTGTATTCAGTTCAAGGCATGTAGCAAATAATTCTGGTCCACTTAGACATTTTCTAGCTACATTTCCGGTATTTGTAGTTCCGTGACCTTGTAAACGAAGATCGATTTTTACGCCACAATTATCAAAAAGATTTCTTTGTATTTCTCTTTTTCTGAAGTCAAAGTTATCTATAAAAATCAAAATATCAATAATATTAAATTATATATATGGTTCAGGTAACAAATAATTAATATATGGGTTAGGTATTAAGATTGTGCTTTTATCACGTAGTAAATAAGGATTAACTCTTACCTCTTAAATTGGAAGTAATATTAGCCTACTGTTTGAAAGGTAAACGGTAACTTAAGTTTTTCAAGTGTTCGAATAATTTGATTTCGGCATGCAGCAAGCCTAAACCAAATGATAGGGTTTTTTCGTTTGGAGTAAATTTATTTTTGAGGTTTCCAAATTGATGGCCTGTGCCCAACCATATTGGGCATCTTGACGTGGATGGATTATTCACTAAGGTGTTTACGCATTTACCATCAAATAATGTCAAATTAACTTGAAATTTCATGCGGATAGTTTTTCCATTGCTCAATTTGAATCTGTGTCTTTTTAAGTTTTTGATTTTATTCTGCAAACGATCATATGCTTTGCGTATAGCTGCATTATTCTTCTTTTCTTCTGATTTATCCATATGCAATCATCGTCCGTATCACTTGCAAGTTTAATAATATTAAAGCAGCTAGTAAACAGTGATTGTTGGGTACTAGTAAAATCGTCATCTTGATCTTCGGATTTTTGGTGAGGATTTAAATGCCAGCAGAGCTATCAAATCCAATAGATACTTCCATCTCTAAATCATATAGACTGTGTTCGTTCCAATCATATGCAATAGAATCACATAAACGTTCACTAGTCTTATTTAAAATGTTTTGCAAAGATACTTGAACTTCTTTCTCTGACATTAATGCGATCTCAACCAAGCATTCCTTTTAAGCAGCATCTATCACCGTGTAAGGTGGATACATAGAACAATTTCTTAACACTGCATCTGCTCTTATGCCACAATACTGGTATTTACTAAAGTTGTACTCTAAATAACATGATAATGCGGACTCTTTGTGTGTTCAAGATTAGATACAATTTTTTAATTGTTTTCGAGAGGTACATTTGCTGCTTTTTTATCTGAATTTAAAGCTAATTCTAATAATTGTATATTATTATCACAGTTATTTGCTAATTCTACAGCTCTCTTTTTAAACGTTTTCCCTGGGCGGTTGTGAATAAATACTAAACGGTTTAAGAAAAAACCGTTTAGTATTTATTCACAACCGCCCTAATGAATAATCGAGGGTGAATTTTTAGCTCTCAAAATAAAGATATAGAATTAGCACGGTTCATTGTGTGGGAAATTGTCTCCGTTAGTCTCTATCAAAATTAATTACAACAGTTAAAATTGCTAATGAACAGTAATTATATAAAATTAGTTGAAATAGGAAACAAAAGTAGGAGGATAACTCTTGGTTTTTCAGAAAATAGACACACAAACTATTAATGTATAAACATTGGCAACGTTTCGTCCAGCCTTTATTTGAGAAAAACAGAAAAAATTAAGATATAAATATTTTATATCTTAATTTTTTCTGTTTTTCTCAAATAAAGGCTTGAAGAGGTCCTCACCCTGGACGAAACGTTGCCAATGTTTATACATTAATAGTTTGTGTGTCTATTTTCTGAAAAACCAAGGGTTATCCTCCTACTTTTGTTTCCTATTTCAACTAATTTTACATTATGGAGAGGAGTTCTAATATTTATAACAGTAATTATAGTTACACGATAGGGACTAACGGAGTCAATTCTCTGGGTAGCATGTTTCGACAGTAAAATTTTCGACTTTGATACGTTTTATTATTTGATATTTAATCATCCGCAATCGTTCCAATGTATAATATATATAGGTATAAATAAAGGTTCAATCAAAAGGCTTCATTCTTCTGTGTCGTCATATTTGTGAGCTCGCTATCACACGTACATAGGATCTAATCATCTTCGTAGGCCATTTCCCCGCTCGTGTATTTCTTATACTCATTATGCTCTACAATTCGGCTCCTGTTGCTAGCCGCCTTTTCCTCTCATGGCTGTTGTTTGCCGTTTCCGAGTCGTGCTGTGATCTGCTTTGTGGTATGCGGCCGCTTATTTGCACAGCTGCAGAGTGCTGGTGGCTACTGCTTGACTCTTGCTTCTAGCTTATTATGATATAACGCTGGAGAATATTCGCATCTTATGTCGCCTCCATTTAAGTGCGTATGTATGGCTGTTCGATTTCTTGTAATTCGGCCACCTCTTCTCTTTGCTTCGTTAGGCGGACCTTGGAAGTGAGTCATTGTGCTTTCGTGTTGGTGCGTAGCTCGTAGATGTGTGTGGGCGTTTTCAGTAGTCTTTGGTACTTTATTTGTGATGCTATAATTTGGAGATTTGCGCTCTTTGTTATAATTTTGTTGTTCATTATTCAAAATGGTTGTTTAATAGTTTCGACACAAAATCTCGATTTCGTCCTCTCCTTGCCTCGCGTTTCTCGAAAATGGATAATGTATTTGTAGTGCATTCTATTGAGTTTCAAGTGAGTCATTATACTCTTCGGCTCTATGTCGTTCTGTCCCTTTATCTATGCTATTGTCATCGCCTGCTCCCTCTCTTTACGCTGTAACTCAGTGGGATTATTTCTAATATTAATTATGCTTGTTTGGAGTTATTTTATATTGGAAGTAGAAATGCGAAAATTTTGAGCGTTTCACATTATGGAGAGAACTTCGAAACTGAAAACGAATTAGGAGTATATGCAGGATAAAACAAGTTGGGTGGCATGTACGCAAGTACACCTTGTTTTCCTCCAAATATAGCCTCTCAAACGAATTGTATGAAGTAGTGTTGGTTTAATTATACGAACGAATAAAAAGGAAACAAAGGTATACTTCCAGTTAGTGCTAGTTTTAGAAGATAATTTAGGTCTCAACGAAAACTGAGGATTTGTAGAAAATTTTGCATTTGGAAGACCATGCAGGATATACAAAGTACATGCAGATAATTTTTTACACAAAATTATAGAAAATGAAGCATTGCTATGAGCTCAGATATCAGACGATGAAAATTGTTTTAAAAATAATCCTTCTGAAAAGGAAATAAAAGAGGTATCCGTATTTCATAAAGTTTCTGGTTTTCACGTAATAGGAAATCGAAGCATTGACTTGATGCATAATTTCTCGAAAGTGTAATTAATTTCACAATGGCAGACATCTGTAATAATGTGATCTATAAACAGAAAATCATGACTCTGAAATTCTCAAATCATAGAATCAAAAAATTTTTATCCAATCAAGATGAATTATCTCATACAATATCAGAACTAAAAGAAAGTACATACAGAGTAATAAACTTAAAATATCTGCTGCAGAAATGTTAAATTTAAGTGGGTTTTTTAGTTTACTTATAAAAGATAAAATCCCTTAAGATAATAAAACGTGGACATTGTAGTATTAAGCAAAATCTTAGCGATAGTAACATCACCTAGGTATGTAGAAGGTCATGTAGTTTCGTTAGAAAAATTGATTCCTGAATTTTTATTACTGTACAAAAGCATGTATGGTAATATTAAGTTAATTGATGGCTTAACTATAATAGCCACTTTATTCCCCGAAAAGCGGGTTTAAAGTAGTTTTGCTTTCTCTTAGAGGAAGCTTCGTAATAGTATAATTTTAAATTTTGTCAAAACTTCTAGAAAATACGTTTTGGTCTGTTGAAAGTTTAAATCAAGTGATTTTAGAAAATGTCGGTATGGATGTGTGTGTGTGTGTGAGAGAGAGAGAGAGAGAGAGAGAGAGAGAGAGAGAGAGAGAGAGAGAGAGAGAGAGAGAGAGAGAGAGAGTATGCCGTGATAACTCCGGATCCATACAGGCGAAGTTATTGCAATTTTGCAAGTTTTGTTTTTAGATTCGGAATTTGGAAAAAGTAACCTTACTTGATTTTAATATACGTGTTTTTTAATATTTTTTGCCATTTTTAGAATTTTGCAAATCCATTTTTTGTGTCTTTTTTATCATCTTATTGCTACAAACAATTTAGCTACATGTTTTTGTTTTTTTATACCTACCCTTTTGGTCATTCCACCCTTCCAACTGACACTTTACCCCCGTAACTGAACCCCTTCCATATAACTGACACTACACTTTCCATAGCTTACTGTTGAATGTTTTCTGATGTATATTTTTATTGGATAAATGTGAAGATTTACTTTATTTCAATATTGAATAAGTTTTGTTGTATTTACACAGAGGAAAATGATCTACTAAAAGTTATTGCTAGGCGTTATAGTAATTTTTGCTGAACTTATAGCAACTTTTGTTACCATCATTTTTTAGATAATAAAACGATTATAAGTACTTCGCATATTGAATTTAGAGGTGATATGGTTTTCTTAACTGACATGAACAATGAAAATCATTTTCTCGGAAAGATTAAAAACATTTTCATAAAAGATTCAAAATATTAGTGCGTGTATTCTGGGGGATGCCAGCATATTACCAGATATGCATGCATGTTTATATGTTATTATAAAAAATGAAAACTATGTTACGACAAAATATATTTTGTGAATTTCGTGAAAAATATAAATAAATTTTATTCTTTTTTATTCATATTTTGCTTTTTTTCCAACAATTCTAGTATTTTTAACCGCATATAAAAAACTTTTATGCATAATCATACATAATATTGTATTCTTACATGCATAAGAATTTGTAATAACCTTTAAAAATAAAAATTGAAAATATATTATAATACATATCGCAAGAAACGCGTCGCTGTAGTTACATTGCTATAGTTCATAAAAAAACATGATTTGTTATGGTGTAAATCTGATTAGTACAGCTTGATATCACTCTGGTTGGCAGCACCGGACTCGGTCCGGTTGGGGCTATTTGGCTCACCAAGTAGCTCCAACTTGGTACTCTGCCCGTGAGCACTCCGGTGTTGGAGACCGGATATTAAAGTATTACTTTAATTTAAGTTTTGTTACTTTTAGTTAAGTTTAGTTTTGTTACAACTTTTGTTTTCTCTCAGTGCAATGTACTTCATAATAGTCTTTCAAAAAATATTATATTTTTTACAGCAATAAGCAGCTTAGCTTATGAAAAAGTTTGCGTCCTGTTTAATATTGCGGCTCTTCAAAGTTCAGTCGCATCAACTCAATCACTAGAAAGTGACGAAGGATTAAAAACGGCAGCAAAATTATTTCAGGTAGTGTTTTTTGGAAATTTATTCTTAATTTCAGTTAGTGCCTGAGTGTTATTGATATTTTTTCTATTGATGTTAAAGCAATCAGCAGGGATCTTTAATTACTTGAAAGGCAATATAATGCTAGCTATTCAGCAAGAACCTACACCGGATATGAGTCCAGAAACCCTAGAAGCTTTATCGCTTATGATGTTAGCACAAGCTCAAGAAATATTTACCCATAAAGCGATCCATGATAAAATGAAGGATAATATTATAGCAAAATTAGCAGCTCAGACCGAGGAATTATTTTCGGAAACATTTAAATTATTTCAAAAAGAAATTTTTCGAGCATTTTGGGATAAGGAGTGGATACCTTTAGTAAGTACAGATAAATAAAATTCTTTTTTTGAAAAGTACTATACGATTAAATAATATTTATATATTTAAAAAGCTATCTTAAAGCTTTATATGCGCATTAGTATTTATTCAACTTGTATGTGTTTTTTTTCTTTGGTTCCTTTCTAAGGAAGCCTTGGAAAAGAAATTTTTGAAGTTTGTGTAAAAACATGTGAAAAGTGTGTTTTGATGCATTTTTAGTCGAAAAATGGTGATTTTGGAAAATGTCCGTACGGATGTATGTGTGTGTGCGTATGTAGACACCTGTATCTCAGCTTCTACTCAGTAGATACACCAAGTATACACCAGTACATTAAGTCTCATTTTCTATGTTTTTACTAGAACATTGTGGGAGAAAAGTCCGTTTTTACAGTGACTTTTTTTTATAGTGACTTTTTAGTGTTGATATTTGAGTTTTTTCTAATAAAGTTATTGATAAATTAATAAAAGCAAATTGCTCAATATGTACCTGAAAAAGAATAAAATTACCTATTTTTTTACTGCAGAAAATTGATATTATCGTTTTTCGTTCTTTTATTATACACCATAAAGCGCAATTTTTTAAAATTGTTTTAACTTGAAAACTAAATGGTGAATCTTTTTACAAACCATGATTATTGAAAGTTATTACGACTATATTCCACTTAAATTTTAAGTTATTTCATGAGACAGATCCTGAGAAAAACATCAAAAACGGAAAAAAGTCGTTTTTCTACGTGACGCGATAATTGGAGTAAAAAAGCAATAATCAAGTTCAAATTTTGGATTTAGTTAGCATTATATAGGACCTTAATCCCTTTCTTTGGGCTGTTTATGAAACCAATTAGTTTTAAAGATATTAAGCTACAAAATTTTGTTTTCTTACCCTGTATACTCTATATAACTGAAAACTGGATCGCTTAGATCTCAGCTTCAATTTGATGGATTTTAATCTATACCTAGGCTCGTTTTTTTCTATTTCTGTTTTACCAATTCGTTGACAACAAAATTTTCAGTTACGCATGTGTGTTTTTTCATGGCAATTTTTCGATCACTAGTGATTTTAGATGCGTTCCGCGAACTATCCTTACCGTTATAATTCGGAAACTATATGTTGAACTTTTCTCTAAAACAACATTATCAAATGTTATTATAGCTATAGACTACTTTAATTTTGAATTATTTCATGGAGCACATCCAGAGAAAAACGAGAAGGAGAAATTTTAACTCGAACGTGCAGAGTTCCTTTTTCTATTTATTTCTCTTTGGCAATCGGCGCGCGTTATCGTGACGAATTCCAATTCTTGAGTAAGGCACCCACGTATACCCCCCGTCAGATGGCAGTACGTAAGCCTATTTATAATAGTGTGATTGCACAGTAGAAAAATACTTAAAGCTAAATAAATTCAATAAATTAATAAGAAATTTAATAATAAATGAAAAGTTTACAAATTTTCTTTTCATGCCGATGACATACCATCAAGTATATATAATAATATAATATAAACAATTATAGCTATGTTAGAAAAAAAGAGAGAGAATTATAATTGATTATGTATATATAATTGATTCGAAATAATTTTATCTATCAAACGAAAAAGTACAAAAACTTTACAGAATTATATATGAAGTCGAAGCAATTTCGATATTAAAGCGATACATAATGTTAAGAGAAGCTACGTTCCAAAGAATTGGCAGTGGTGTTTTTTATGTGGCGTAGGCAAAGCAAGCTCTGCACAAGTGGCCCTCTGACACCGGATCCCCACAGGCACTATCATTAAACAATACTTCCGTGGGGCCCGTTAACTAGCCTTTTTTAGCTTCCCCTTTGAAGTTTGGCATTTCCATACATCCCCCATCCACCAAGGTAATTAGGGGTTCAGGATCAAACTCGTCTTCTTCATTCTGCATCGTCCAGCCGTCTGCTTCCTGCAGCATCGTCCGGTCGTCTACTTCGAGCAGCATCGACCAGCCATTCTCTAGACAGACTCAATCCCGACACCTACATTCCTCTGCATCGGGAGAGAGAGAGTCTGGGTTCAACTCAGTTACCTACGTTCCTCAGCATCAGTCTGAGGAGCACTTAGAAGTACTCAACCCTAGCTTCTACGTTCCTCTGCATCGTGAGTGGGAGCTCAACTCTGTGACCTACATTCCTCTGTTCAGTCCAAGGAGCGTTTTATATCTACTACCTAGTGGCCTTCGTCTAGCAACAGTTTTACTCAGCTGTTCCACCTTGTCCATCTCTTCTACTCTCTAAATCATTTCTTAGGAAACGTCCCTTCTTCGCGACACAAGTTATACAGGTCCACAAAGACATCGAGGCGTGCCTGTATAGCTTCTTTCAATACAATATTGGGTATGCCATCCAGGCCTGGAGCCTTGGTGTTTCCAATTCTTGTGCATGCAGCCACTAATTTCTCTGTGGTAATTGTTGTAATGATTCTGTCATTTGCCTCCGCTTCAAGGATAGCTGTTACTTCCAGTTGATAGGGAAAGAGCGTGGTCACAATACGGTTTAGCAATTTTAGGCTTTTAGGAGGGGGACTATAACCTCCCTTTATCTTTTTCATTATTATTAATTGGTACGATCGCCTCCAGGGATCCAGCTCTATCTCGTCCTGTAACTCTTTAAGGCACCGTCGTTTATTTTCTCGGATTTTTTTCTTGAGTATCTGTTTAGCATCCTTCATTTCTTTGTTAAGGGCGTCTACTATGTCTCTAGCTCGACTTGTCTCGTAGTATTTCTTCCGAGTTCGCTGTTCCCGTCTCTGGTTCGATGACACTCGCTGCGAGTAGCGTCAATTTCATTATCCCACCAGTATACTGGTGGTCGTCAATTATTGGGAGCCCTCCTCGGCATCGTTGCGTCGCAAGCTCGGGTAACATTTCCTATTATCTGCTCGACCTTATTATCTGCAGATCTAAACAGCTGCATTTTTTCTAGAGCCAGCAGATTTCCAACCGACTTTTTTGTCGTTGCCCTCCCGTGGTCTCTATTTGTAAAATGATCGCTTACCGTCCACGATCGTCCACGATCTAACTAAGCCAATCAGGCAGCTTCTAATAAACAAGAGATTTATGATGGACCCTGCGGTGCGAATGCTTCCAATAGCGCTTGTCCCTCTTTCGTTCGTCTTTTGGCTGCCCCACTCTACTGCCCAGGCGTTGGAATCGCCTGCTATCAGTACCGGTTTTCCTCCTACAGCATCCTGTACTAGCCGGTCCAACAGTTGTCTGAATTGTTCTATCGACGCGTTAGGAGAAGCATAGCAGCTGTAAATGTATACGCCTGCGACCTTAGCGCTTATGAATCCTCCATTACCTCTTGTCATTTTTTCCTGGAAAGCGGCGTCTCTGCATGCCCATATCGCCGCTTTACCAGTACTGTACATATCCGACGATAGTTTGTCGAGGTCTCTGTATTGTTCACAGACGATGGCTATGTCGATTCCTATCTCACGGACATACTGGCTTAGTAGGTCCTGTGCAGTTGCGCAGTGATTTATATCCAACTGCACTATTTTGATTTTCTTCGTCTGTCAGTTGATTCTACTGTAGCCGGGTAAACTGGGCATGCACAGCTACCAGCTGGGTGGTCACTCTTCCCACCTGTGCCTCCTTTGCAGAGTACACAGTTGGGTTGGTTCTTCACTCCTCTGCTTTGTGCCCATCTTTTCCACATTTAAAGCAAAGCTTATTTCTGTCTTCAGTTACTGTGCACTTTCTACCGATATGGCCAAAACCTAGACATTTATAACACCTAAGCGGCTCGTTTTCGAGGTTAGCCGCCCGGATCCTACAGTTGACATATCTTATTTTGATCGTCTGTAGCTTAGTGATCTTAGCTGCTATCTGAGCCCGTACCTGTATCACTGCAATCTGCGTGTCACCATACGTCTTTCGCAGAAATCTTATCGTAGAGACTTCTATGATGTTCTCCTCACCAATTTTCTTCTGTAGTGCTTCTAGTACCTCCTCTTTTGAGGTAAGCATGTCCAGATTTCTTACTTCAATGGTTTCTTCTTCCAGAAGTGCTTTTATTGTGGCGCCTTCCACTAGTACCGCTTTAACTGCTTTTCGGAAGTCCGAGGTTTTGACTATTGTGCGTTTAAGCTCTATTAGAAGATCTCCTGCAACTGTCCTGCGTATTTCATTTACACTATTCCTTAGTGTGTTAAGTGACATAGCCGCTTTCATTTTTGACAAAATGTCTGCATAGCTCTTTCCTTCTGCAGCCTTGATGATTTAAAGGATCCGGTCTGGGAAGTCTTGCCCGCTTCGGTCCATCCTTGCTGGTTCTATTCTGGTTTGTAACGCCAGGGACACTTTTATCCTCTTTGTTTGCCTTTTTCTCCTTTTTCTTCGACTTTGTTGTAACGACTTCCTGCCACGCTGCCATTTTAGGTTGATTATCTGCTCTTTTATTTCCTCCATTTCTATCATATGGAGTAGTTGGGGCTTTCTTTGTTGTATCCGCCTTCCGAGATCTAAGATTCGGGGTTGTCTGAGTTTCCGGGCGCTGGCATTGCTGTAAGTTATCTTCTGCCATGCGAGATTCTTATAGCTCGTTTTTATGATTCGGCCATTAGGATCTTTAATTTGCTTGTGCACGTTGTGCTTGTCCCTGACATAATTCATCAGTTCGTCGATTGTGCTGCCAAGGCTATCTAAGTGCGCATTCTTTTGCGTTATGCATACAGCTCTCGTATCCCTGTCTGCGTCAACCTCCATTTCCATATCACCTGCGTTTCTACATGCAGCATGGGTCAGGTGATAAACCTCTGCGGCTTCTAAGTGAGTTTGGCCCCTTCCCCCAAACTCCATGGGGCCAGCGTCGATCACCGGGGCTTTTACCCGATCAGAATCGACGTCGGGACTGGGCACTGTGGCTTGACCTGCTTGGAATAGTAATGTTATTAACTCACTATCCATGTTTTATTTATCTTATCGGGGTTTTTTCCACTAGCCTGTTTGGTCCGCGGAGCATAATTTATTTCTGCTCTACCTTTCGGCTGGTATAGGAGACCTCGACGCGCCGATGAGCATTCCCCTATCCGCTACCTAGGAGACGCGCCTCATAGGGGTATTGGCATTCCCGCGCGGTGTGTGTGTGTGTGTGTGTGTGTGTATTTATAGATAAAAGGCTTCAACATTATTTATAGTTTATGAATAATACTTTTCAAAAATTTCATTAATTATTTATTGATTAAATATCGATTCACCCCTTAGGAGTACTTTAGCAAATATACATGATTCTGGTCACTTACTGTTCATTTTCGGCATATTTCCGGCTCATTGCCGGTTATTTTCGGTCACTTTCGGGTCATTTTGTATTTTTTCTGATGACTTCGGCTTCACTTCCTGTCTACTTCTGGTTTACCCCTAAGGAGGTGTAGTTTTGGGGATGATGTGAACTTATAGTTGGAGTCTATTAGACACATTTCAATATAATAGAGCAAGAGGATTTTTTCCAAAAATATTATTAGCTTTAAGGCTATTTTTCTCAAAAAGATACGTATTCGTTTTATATGCGACGTACTGTATATGTGCGAAAAATGTAAAATATCATATTTGATCATTTCTGTAAAAATCCCCCAATATTAAGAATTTATATATTTTAATCATGCTTTGTTGTGGTATATGTGTGCGGAAGTTTATAATCCATCCTTCTATTGTAAACAATTTTACATTTCTTTTTTTTTACTTTTCTTTAAGCAAAATGTTGATTGAAATAATGTTCGGGGTCACTTAGCTCATCAATTTCATTTATAATGTAACGAGCGGGTGCGAGTTTGAACTTCGTGCGTTTTTTACGTCGCGCGACGGCACTGTATGCGAGAGCGGCGTTGCCAGCTCGGCGATAACTTGGGAGGCGCGCGCGAGATCATCGCGCGCACCGAGAAATAGAAGCGCGAGAGCGATCAATACGCTTTCGAAAATACCCGGCACAACACCCGAAAACGATATCCCGGCGCTACGTGAGTAAGACGACGACACGGGTCATCCGCTGGCCGACTCGTTCCTGCACCTTCATCACCCAGAGCCTAGAGTCACTAGCATCGTCGAGGCTACGATTAGGAGGGACGCCTCATGATCTAGGCCAAGCTGATTTTTAGGCACGACCACGACACGGAAGTGCCTTATAGTTTTGTCATCGATTCCACATTCTTCGTAGTAACTCTTCCAAGCCCCCATTACAAGCTCATAGCATAGTAGTATCTAAATTATATATAAGAGTAGAGATAAACCAATAGAGAGATAACTTAATAGTATATCGATGCAAGTGGTATGAATTTAACCTCTTTTTTTGTCTTGATTAAGCTACTTCTAACAATTACGTTGAAAATTAAATTTACACTAAAACAAAAGCTGCTAAAATGTGCGGGGGGGGCTGCGGGGGGGCTGCGGGGTGGCTGCGGGGGGGGGGGTCGCGGGGGGCTGCGGGGGGGAGTATGTCCAAAACGTCTATATAATATAGGTAGATATATATATATATATATATATATATATATATATATATATATATATATATATATATATATATATATATATATATATATATATATATATATATATATATAAGACCATATCTTTGGGCTTCGTTTTCGTCTAGATGTAACGTATAAATATTGTGGTAAATTTGACCACTTATTCGACTTGCTGGCCTTTTCCGAAACGAGCGTCAAATCTAGCTCCAAAACTTGCGAAGGCAAGTGCATTATTATATTGTCTAATATTATTTAAAAAGTGTTTACTTTTGTCAGTATTTCCAGAGACTTATTCTTTTAAACGTTAAGGATAAGTGATAAAATTAACAAAAAATCATTCAAACAGCTATAGTAGATGCTGAGAAATGTTAATGCAAAGATAGGTAACATGCGCGCCGCGCGTCCCTATTACTATATACACGGGTCTCCTCCGCCGCTGATCCGTCCCCCACCACTCGACTGATTTTCACGAACTTTACGACGATTTTTCGCATGCTTTCAGTCACTTAAAAATCTGAAATCTACGTTTTGTAGTGCACGATGTCAACTTTTTGACTATTTTTTTGAAATTTCAATCGGACTTACGGTAGTGCATACAGGTCTGCCGGAAAAAACGCACCGAAAACTTAGAATCGCGATTTTGAGCAAACTAATAATCCGACATTACCTAACTTTTGCACATATCAAAAACACTATAATCCCTACTATTACCTAAAATTCGAGCGTTTTAGCTCAAAAAATGACAGAGTTATGAATTTTCGAAAAAACGCCTAATTTTTCGGTCTTTCCTAATTATCTCAAGACCTAATTATCCGATTGAGCATTTTGTAGATATTTCTATTCTTCACAAATCATCTTCTGGAGGCATTCTAATAACTCCTTTAGTTTTAAAGTTATAAGCAAAAGAAGACTAAAATCGCGATTTTTTGCAATAAATTGTTAATAACTGACAATAAGGAACGGAAATGCGAGTAAAAAACCGATAGCTTTTCATCTGCTTATCATCCTTTACATGGTTGCACAATCGGTTTGCTGCAACAAATTATATCATGTAACTAGCGCGCCACACACGGCCTTACGGCCGCGGTGGCTTGCCGCCTTGCATCGCATCGCGGCCTTCACTTAATACAATTATCACTCATTTAAATAAAGAAAAAATAAGTGTTTTACCTGTAACATTGACTGGTTTAACAGCAAATTTATTAATAAACGAAAGAACTTGACATGTAATTTTTAAATTACCATTTGTAACGGGGTGAGAATTCTGTTACAATGCCGCTACCCTAAGCGCGTCTTGGGCGTTGTCGTCCAGATCGGACGGGTGGGTGCCTATCACCACTACACAGCGCGTCCTTAGGTTGCGGATAGAGGAACAGCCCCTGAGAAAGAGGTTAGCTGCGAATAAATTGAATAAGCAGCCGCGGACAGCCGATAGGAACAGGCGTGGGTGTGATGAGCCCACACTGTCGAACGCATTCATCTAGAAACACTACGCAAGCACCACAACAACAAAAACACTTCACATTATCTCTTATCTCTCAATCTATCTCTTTCATCACACATTACAAAAATGGGCAAAAATCCTGCTGCCGAGGAGGATGCGGGAGCGATGACAACTGCCCCGAAAGGGGATGTGTAGAATGATTCGTCACCTGGTCTTACGCGGTAACGATGCCAGCGAAGGCGCGCTGCCTTGCAGGGGGGCGTTAGGATGCGAGAATGAAACGGTAGTGTGTCTGACGACGAGTTGACACTGTCCTCGTCAAAGTCGGAAAGCTCTCATACTTAGTTCTAGAGAGGTATGGGGGTTATCACCTCTAGAACGGTGGACTCACATGTGATCGGAACAGGATCCGAAGCGCGCGGGTTTAACATAACATCATGGCTCAAAAAAATCAAATCCGAACCAAAAGGGACTTAAGGGTCGGAACTTGGAATGTTCGCAGTCTATACAGAGCAGGTGCGTTTAAAGAACTCGTAAAGGAAGCTGATAGGTACAATCTAGATTTGGTAGCCATACAGGAATCGCGGTGGCCAGATGGCGGAGTACTAGCAACGGGTAACTTCACGTACCTGTATGGGGCCGGGAGTGGGGGATCTCTAGGCACCGGATTTCTCGTAAGCAAAAGCATCATACATTCGGTTAAAAGGTTCTAATCCGCCAATGATAGGCTCTCGTACATCATTATCGAAGGTGAATGGTATATATATGTATTTATTAATGTACACTGTCCTACGGAGGACAAAGAAGAAGAAGCTAAGGATCTCTATTACGAAACTTTAGAGCAAGTAATCGACCAGTTCGCGTCTTACGACACAAGAATAGTATTAGGCGATTTCAATGCTAAAATAGGTAGGGAGGAAATGTTTAGGCCTACTATAGTGAAGGAAAGCCTGCACGAAGCCATCCATGATAACGGTATTAGGGTCATAAATTTCGCGGCGGCAAAAGATCTTATAATCAAAACTACGTGTTTTAAACACAAGAACATACACAAGGCAACGTGGACATCGCCGGACGGGGCCACACAGAACCAAATTGATCATTTCCTCATTGAAAAAAGACGTCATACTAATGTTCTTGACGTAAGGGCTTACAGAGGGGCAGATAGCGACTCGGACCACTTTCTAGTAGTAGCCAAATTAAGAGCTAGACTAGTAGCGAATCAAAATAGTAAGCGAGCAAACAAGGTAGAAAGCTTCGATATTGAGAAACTACGAGATAGAACAGAGCGAATTAGGTACCAGATAGAAATTAATAACAGGTTTCAGGCACTTGAAGAAGCAAACACATCGCCGGAGGGGAATGACGAACCGAATAGCTTATGGGGGGACATCGAAAAAACGGTAAAAGAGGCCGCGAACAAAGTACTGGGTAAAAAGAAAAAGCCAAAGAGCAAACCATGGTTTGACGAAGAGTGCGAACTCTGGTTTGAAAGGCGCAAAAAGACTAAATTAGATAGCTTACAAAATAGAAGCGATAGGACCGTAGATGAGTATTCTAACGTAAGGAAACAGACGAGCGCGATCTACAGAAATAAGAAGCGGGAGTATCAAAAGAATCTTATTAGGAGAATAGAAACTAACAGTAAGGAAAATAACCCCCGCGAAAGGTTCCTCTCCGCCCGCGAAACATCCCCGTTGCATGCAGCTGTTTCAGCTGCTCCTGTATACTGGGTCTACGCGCCACCTGGCGCGTGCTCGGCTGCTCAACTGCGTTAAATAAGTACTAATAAATAACGCCCGCGGAGGCGGTGGTATTCGCAGGAAGGAACAGGGATCGGAAATAAGCGAACGAGGTTTAGAAATGACGACAACTCACGTAAAATAAAAAGACTAAGGTTATATTTGTCAGTCGCGAAATAAACGTGAAGTTACAATAATAAACTGATAATACGCAAGTCGCCAACAACTTTGCAACTCGCCGCGACGACAGTATAATCACGCTCGCACGAGTGTATCGACGTGAAGGTCGTGCGCGCCGGATCACCCTGGCATGGATGATATAGACTCACACATGCACTCTCTCCCATGCACTGCGCGCCACACAAACCTTCTCCCTTTCGTCGACGACGTTGCTGGTCCCAGACAGGCCGCAAGACTTGGTCACCACGCTGGACCATTAGGCTAAGGACAAGGACACCTGGACTCCGAGTCTCACTCACTCACAAAAGCACACCTCTATCCGCTGGACACAGCACAGCACACGATAAAGCTTTTGGAAATTTTAGCGAAGTGGCGTGTTTATCTAGCGAATCATATCTCTGAATCTAAACATCATAATCCCGCAAAAAAAAAATTATGTTTATGGGTCACATGTCAAACTATATTCCATTAAAATTTCAAGTGATTTGACCATTTATGTTTTCAGTAATAAATTGCAAACTGAAAAAAAAATTTTTTTTTGTGCCCCGATTACGGACGCAAAAAGGCGCAAAGACGCAAGGCTTATTGCACTTGAGATTTCGGAAAAAAGTAGTTATTTTATGTGTTTCGACTAAGTTCATCACACAGCTTTCAAACCCCTATGGTTCGTATGATATCAAGGTTTCAATTTTTTTTTGAAAATTATTTGATTTGTTATATTTCTAAAACAATGTAGTCAAATGCTTTAAAATTTTATTTGGCGATTAACCCTAAAAAAAGCTATCTGCTGCTAAAATTTCAAACGATTTCGTTAAGCGGTTTTCAAATAAAGAGTTAAAATGTAAAAACCGATTTTTCTCAAAACTTTTGCTTCCTCTTATAGGGGTGTCGTTGCACGTCGTTAAAGTCCATCTATGAATTCATGTTATACTGATATATACAGGGTGAGTCATTTTCATCTTTAATCTGAATTATCTCGTTGGCAAAGCATGCCAGCGAAAAAAGTTTCGGATAAAAGTTTTAGGATTTTTCCCTGGCTATCTGATGATGACCTTGACAATGTCATTGAGCGTGACCTGCAAGGTCATTTGAAGGTCAAGTCGATTTTTTCAAATAGAAACCCCTACTTTTGGCACCAGAAATGGAAAGAGCGGGAAATTTTACGTTTGAATATGACCTTGCCTTGACCTTGAATTCAATGGTCAAGGTCATTGGTCATGCCGATAACAGTACAACTGGTTAGATGAACTCGAATGCATTCAAGGAGAAAATGTTACCCACAAAAGTTTTCAGTTTTCTCCCCGGCTGACGAATGGTCATCTTGACCCTGTCGTTAAACAGGATCTTCAAGGGCATTTCAAGGTCAAGTTGATTTTTTGAAATGGAAACCCCTACTTTTAGCCCCATAAATGAAAAGAGAGTGACATGCGTTCAAAAATGAAAAAATTTTCAATATTTCCAGAAATTTTCAATATTTTCTAAAATTTTCGCAGTTTTCGCAGAGAGAGAGAGAGAGAGAGAGAGAGAGAGAGAGAGAGAGAAGGAGAAGGAGCTAGTACTTACAAACTCCTGACTCGGCACCGGTTGATGTTCGGATGCTGCGCAAGCTTCTCAGTCGGACGTGGCCCAGATCGCACGGACAGACGATGGCTCGGCTATCAGACGGATGCTGGCCCATTGATACAAGGTTGCTATATTTCGGCAGTGATGAGCGGGCAGGCGGCAACCGCGCTACCTTATAAATTTAGTTGGAGAAAGCTACGTGCCAAAGAATGGGTCGCGTTTTTTTCACGTTTTAAGCGCCATTTTGGATCCACTAATTGAATTTTTAGTTTTCAATCAGTACTTTCAAACTGACCAGGTGATTCCTTACTCTCAATACGAAACATTATTCGTGTCTGCACCCGAAGCGTTGTGGAGGAATGAGTGGATGCTCGGAGATACGTATTAGTTCTAAAGTCACTGGCACCGAGGGAAGGTGAACCTAGATTGATGTCCCTAGCTCTTAACGATTCAGCGATGCAACGCTTGGCTCGAGAAGAGTTGTTGCTAGGACTGCCGCGACAAGTGGAAGGGATAAATCTCTCCTACTTATAGATCCTTAGGCTAATGCCACGCACCCCACTGGTCAGATATGATATCGTTATGGCTTACCAGAGCTGTGAGTTTAAGTACATGACTCAGGTGCGAGAGCTTCAAGACATTACTTTTGCCCCATAAAGGTAAAGGTGGAAGCTGACCATTGAGGAATTATTAATTCTAAATAATAAAGCATTTATTAAAGTTACTTTAAGACATAAGCGTTTTACATTTAGTGCGAAAGGGGTGCGGTGGCCCAGACACTTGTAAAGAGTGCTGTGCTCATCAACACACACGTGTTAGGGCCCCTGTATTCGATCAATCCGCTAGTCCGGAGAGCTATCGAGCGAGTCTGATATTGATATGGCCGCGCGCCGGGTTTATACACCTTTCGCTCGCCTAAGTTCGCGAGTATAAGTCCTTTGTTTACATTTACGTTTACAATCTCTCTCTACGCTGTGCTGCCGTCTCAACTTTTAAACTCAGCGACCCTAAGAACTCTCTAGCCTTTATTGTATTTTAAAAATAACCAACTACTCTCGAAAAAAAATCAAAATGTTAATAATAAACAATGTTCTGGAGGTTTAATTTTGCGGGATTTTGACGATTTTTCTACAAATTAAAAAAAAATAATAATCAGTTGTGTTGCAATTTGTCGTGGGTTTTGCCTTTTTCCCCGTAGATTTACTGGACTAGCCATGTTGTTTCAGTACTCATCTTAGACTCAAAGATACACACGTCTTCGGTTCGCGCTACATCGCCTCGACTCGTACGACAAACTCTATACTCTGTCGAAAAAATCCCACTTTATGCCCTAGGTACACAATATACTATTGCATATGATTCACCGAATTGAAAAAAATGATAAAGATATTTGATCGGAGAGTAAAATTTTTAGTACTTCATTTGGTACAGAATTTCTAAAAATACATATTTTTATAGATAACGGGAAAACAACTTGGATATCGGGGAATGTCTGAATACTATCAATCATTGGTGTGTAAAAATAATAAACAAATTGGAGAAGAAATTGCTCGACTAGAAGTAAGTATGATTGTCATTTATCAAAGCACTAATGATCTATTGCAAAAATAGTAGATTGTGCAACTAGGGGGGGAAATTGGCTTTTTCTAGCGAGGGTGATGATTTGAGCACTTGTGTCAGTCTCAGGTACCATAGATAAGTCTGAAAAAGCTATTTCCCTTTAGTTGCGCACTTTACTTTTTTAACAAGAGCAACGAAAATAGGCTTTTTGTATAAAAAAGGATTTAAAAATTGAAAACTTAAAAAAAATTTAAATATATAAAAACTTTTGAGCAGCGGATGAAAAAACCCTTTTCTATCCGCTGCGAGAAAAACTTTTAATGTTCTATTTATTTCGCATGCATAAAAAAGAGCCTTTTTTGCTCGTATTAAAAAATATAATATTTTAATAATCTACGAATCAGTTTGCAGCAGAGATGTTTAAGGTTGCACAAACAAAATCAAATAGATTAACATTGTTCGAGGATTATTATAACAAAACCCTTCAAAACTTAACAGAAGTTAAAAGAGATAATGATTTTATTTATCATGAACGAATTCCTGATTTCAAAAGTTTATCACCTGTCAGTAAAGCACATGTTGCTAAATTACTACCTTTACCTGAAAAATTCAGCTCACAGTTTCAAGGTAACGATTTTATTTTCTTGTTCAAATTTTATGTTGGCTATGAATGTTTTTTATTTGTTTATTTATTTATTGAATATATGCCTATGCCTAAAAAAACATCCTATAGAGGCAAATAGGGTTACCTGTACAGAAGATGGTACAAAAACAAAACTTGACAACTAATATAATGTAAAAATACGATGTTTTGATAAGTATATTGTTTTTTCTTGCAAAGGTAAGTAACAGTGTGTTAAAAATATTTTTTTCTCTTATAAATTTTTGCGATCATCAGTTGATGTATTGTATACATTTATAGCTACAAAATAGCTGTTCTTTTTACCTATAGTTTTATTTATTCTTGGAAAAGATA
The DNA here is from genome assembly GCF_009193385.2 of Nasonia vitripennis. Lineage (NCBI taxonomy): Eukaryota > Metazoa > Arthropoda > Insecta > Hymenoptera > Pteromalidae > Nasonia > Nasonia vitripennis. The sequence continues at coordinate 2,420,042 of NW_022279639.1, forward strand.
TCATTATATTTCTAGTGTAACGGTTTAACTTTCCTCAAGAGACTGTATAGTCAGTCGGTTTCAGGATCTGGATAGGGGAAAGGAGTAAAAAAGAGTCTGTTTTTATATTCTTAACAATAACAAAATATATTTCTCTGTTAAACAATAGCATTTGGAATCAGTTGTTAAATCCCGGCTGGGACAGAAATCAATTGTGCGTCTCGTTAAAAATACTTCGCCTTTACAAGTAGAATTGTTTAAACTAACGCGGTTAAGAATTTACAAGAATATATACGCAATTTCCTTACAAGAATGATTCGGTGTACGCGGCTGCGGTGTATCGGTTCGGTGGCGGTATGACGGGTCGGTGGCGGATTTTGAGGTTAGGAATTAATTCGGTTCGGTGGAGTCGTGTGCGCACGGCTACGCCGATCCGAATGTGTCGTGTAACAACGATTCCGACCGTTCTGTGTGCGCACAGTAATGGCCGGGATAGTATCACGGTGTTTTGAGGTTATCCCTCGAATTTGTGGAGTCGTGAGCACACGGCTTCACAAATCTTCGTCGCTTCTACTCACTTAATTAACGATCGCATTGCAACTCGCGGACGTAGCCATGGCATATCCATCAAAGGGAATGATCGGCACCGCGATAAGTCACATACAGGGAATAGTACAGCAAGAAAGGTTAATCCTAACAGATGAAATACAATTGTTAAAGGTTGCAAAAGAACGCCTACTGCAAGTTCGAGATAAAATGGAACTTTCGGAAACAAAAACAAAACACAACGTCGAAACAATCTAACCTCCATGTTACATATAATAACGAAAATGACACATTCGCGCTTAATATCAAAGAAGAAAAATTCGACGACTACGTTACAGATCTGAAGCCAACTACTCATGAAAACATGTATAACTTCGGTGCCCTGGACCCAGTAAATGATATCTATAACAAAAAACTAATCTTTACCTTGGCTCAAAAAAACAGAGTTAGCTTGATCGACAGGAAACACGACTCCAATGACGCAACTTATGCAGAACACCGGGGATTAACCTTTACCGAAGAGCTACCCTCTAATAGACGCCTTAACCAATCGATGTTAGATGAATTACCTATTCCTAAAAATCATGGGCTACCCTCTATAGGGAATTATTTCGATAAGCTTGACGCAGAGCAACAACCGGGACCGCAAACGTGAGACTGATTTTATAGAGCAGTACGAACAATTCAAAAATTTACTAAAATCATTAGGATTCAGGATAAAGTACACGAGGATTTAAATTCAAAACCGTAATCTGATCCATAATTCGACGCATACAAAACGTACAACAGCATAAAGCCCGCTCTCGAGACGGAGGCTGGATGTTCTCGTTACACTAAATATTAAACACCATCCCTCATTACGACGGAAACCCAGACATGCATGCTATTTAACTGCGCAGTACAGCGACGTTGGCGGAGCGGATTAAATTTTAACTGATCTTAAAGTAATTCGCCAATATTGAGAAGAAAGTGACGGAGATTACGGACTGCGCGTTCAAACATTGCACAACCGGTTGTTAAACATCTACGACGCGAGCTACCTATAACGCCGATAAAGATACCGCTACCTATAACATAATAAATGAATGAGCGTGCCATGCCTTTCATTCTGACGATGCCTACGTGAGCTGCATGTAAGTCGTCGAGTATAGCCTGTCTCAGCGAAGGCGGCACGACGACTCGATGCTCGAATATTAGGCAGTTGGAAGAAAGGCTGTAATTAACCTCTGGAGCTTTGTATCCGTAGCCAGCGAGGTTTTTACCTGTTTCTAGTAGTTGCACAATCTCGCCGAGATGTGCGTCCTTTCGCGTCTCTTTAGCTACTTGTTCCGCTTGCACTGGAAGTTGCTTGATCTGGCACAGCATGAAAGTGTCGAATTCGTCAAGCTCTGTGACTTCTTCTCCTTCTCGGAGAGAGACTTTGTGAATGCAGTTCGTTGTGGTAGCTAATGGTGCACCTGATGTCCATTGAAACGGCTCGACGTGAAGCATGTCTCGGAGCGGGCGAGCTTTCGTCGCTAGATCTGGGATGAACGCATTGTAGTAGGTTGCTTTCCCAATAAATAGTTCCAGGTCTTCTGGCGTAGATGGCTTAGGAGCATCGCGTATCGCCTCAATGTGCATGTCTGATTTATGCACCCCTTGAGCGTCAATTTTGTGCCCCAACATTTCGACTGCAGGCGCGGCAAAAGTGCATTTCGCGCGATTTAAGCGAAGGCCGTGTTCTCTGAGTCGTGCCAGCAGTTCATCGAGAATCAGGAGTAACTCTTCGAAAGAATTAGCAAATACAAGTATATCGTCGAAGAAATTCCGTACCTTCTTGATGCTTTGTATAACTGCCTCGATTCTACGTTGCCAAATTGCAGGAATATTTGCTGCGCCATAGAATGCTCGCGAAGGGCGAATCAGTCCGTGTGTTGGCGTGTTAAGCGTCAATGCATGGCTGAATTCTTCATCAACTGGTAAGTGCATGTAAGCATCTGTGATATCAAGATGCGCGAAAATCGTGGCTCCTTCCATTTCGCCGAAAATCTGTTCTGCTTTCGGAATAGGGTGCTCGTCTATGATTATACGCGGATTTAATGTTGGTTTGTAGTTGCCAGTAATGCGTATTTTGCCATTCTTTTTTGTAACTACGTGCGTTGTAGATGCCCATTCTGAGTAGTCCACTTTTCTATAATGACCAGATGCGAGTTTGGCATCGATTTCCTTAGCGTATGCATCGCGCAGCGCATACGGAATTTCGCGTGCGCGAGCGAATACAGGAGTCGCTCCCGGTTTCAAATGCATTTTAACTGGCGGGCCGATCAGCTTCCCCGCTGACCCGCTGAAAATCTCGTCGTGTTTTGCTAGCAATTGGTCGAGTTGCTTTTCTTGTTCACGTGTTAGGTGTGGCGAGGTCGCAGAAACTGCATGAACTTGCGGCGGAAAGAACAAATCCCAATTGAGTTCATGCTTGAATTGAGCGAGCCACTCACGTCCAAACAAGGAATCGTACTCGCCTTCGATAACGTACAGATCGAGTTCTCGTGTAGTTTTACCTAGTGTAACTATTACTAGGATACGACCGATGCAGTTTAGTCGGTGGTGCGTGTAACTCATGAACTGTCTGTCCGTCGGCTGCAAGCAATAAACACTTTTGATCTTGCGTAGTGTGGTACTACTAACGATGCCGCATGGCGCTCCGGTGTCGAGCTCCATTTCTAGATTGCGCCCGTCGACTTGTACACACAGCATTACTTTTTCACATATTTTAATGGCATGCATTTCTTCGACTTTATTCAAACATCGTACAGTGCCAAGTTGCTGCGCTGGATACTCTACAGTTCGTACTTGATCTGTTGCAAGCGCCGTTTTATTTGTTGATCTGCACACTTTTGCTATGTGCCCTTTTTTCTTGCACTTGTGACACTCGGCCTCCTTGTGCGGGCAGTCCATGCGCTTGTGTAGTGCTCCGCATCCATTGCAGGTATACTGCGTCGGAGCAGTCATGAGTGCGTGTGTCTTTTCAGCTGGCGTAAGTTGTGCAGATTTTACTTCATTCGCCGTCTGCCGCGTCGACTCGAGAGCATGCGCGATTTCATATGCATTTGTGAACGTGTTTGGTTTCTTTGAAATGATCTCGTCGCACATGTCGCGATCAGTGAGACCGTGTAGAAGCTGCTCGATCAGCATTCTATCCAAAAACTCTCCGTAGTCACAGTGTGCAGCTCCTTGCCTGAGTCGTAGCGCGAACGTAGCGACTGACTCGTCTTTTTGCTGTATGATGTGTCTGAACTTGACACTCTCTGCATACTTGTTCTTGGCGCTGTCGAAGTGTGTGGTCAATGCTGTGCGTATTTGGTCGTATGTACGAGATTCCGGTGTTTCGGGGGCTACTAGAAATTTAAGAGCGTTATTCAGTTCCACGCACGTGGACTCGCACGTAATTGGCGTGTTGCTCATTCGGGATCTTGCTCAATTGTAATGCCCAGTCGAAGCGTTTGAAATAATCTTCGACCGTTGTGCCATCGGATGCGCGGAATTCTCGAAATACAAATGGCGGCGGTTTAGGCTGTGCTGGCAGCACGTTTTGCCCGTTGCCTGCCTCGGCTGCGGCAGTCGGAATGGCTACCTTTATTGCATTGGCAAGCGCCTTAGTTATCGCCGCGATCAATTCCGGAGAAACTTCGTCGTCCTGTGCCATGTTGAACACCGATGCTAGCTGGTCCTTTTGCACTTTCTCTTCTTTCCCTCTTCTTTAGGAGAGCCACCACTTTCCTCTCTCACTCAGAAGGCTCTGAGTCCGCCACTTTCAGTAGCGTTGGCGTGTGCTCGAATTGTTTCTGACACCAATTGTTGTATATGGGAAATGAATATACATTCTTGACACCACAATTATTAGAATATGTTTACTTTTATTTCTAACTATAATTGTATAATTTTAAACAGTATAAATATATGGAAGATTGACATTTATCGTAGAGCAATTGAGAACACAGCTCCAGTCGTACGCGCCATGTTAGATCTGACAAAAAGGTTAGGTAGTATATGCGATACACAGAATGCGCGGTAATTCAAATACACGAGATGATGATTGAAATTATAATAATTGGCGCGATGACGGGGGATACGACAACAGGTGTAATGACCGCGAGTTTAATAATCGCCAAAACAACCGGGATTTTGATAATTGGCGTAATGACAGGATTTGACAATAGAAAGAACAGAAAAATAACAATAGTTCTAGAATTCAGTCCGAAGATTCTTAAAACTACCAGGATCTTTGTTACCAGCCGGGGGTATCGGGCAATCAATAGATAACAATCCACCAAATGCGAAAGAAGCAAATAAATGAGATAGCTGTGCAGTTTAATAAGTTCAAAGAACAGTCGAAACGATAGAAAGAAGCCAATGTGCAGGAGAAAGTTAATAGTAGGAAGTACTTAATGAGATTTGCCACAGCAGGACGTAAATCACCAATTGTAGGACTTACAAGTAAAAACTAAGACTTACAAGCAAAAAGTAAAGTAAACAAAATTTTGCATACTGGTACTAGTCGAATACGTAAGGGAAGTAAGGGGGAAAACGAAGTAACACGAGCACTTACAGAAAAACTAATTTGCTATTTCAGCTCCCCCGTAACCCTTATATCTAATCAGAGAGCTTACTCTATAAACCGGGTTATGGAAGAATTCGTTCGAATATTCAGAGTGAATTAGTACCCGGCAACTGCGTACTATCCACAGTCGAACGAAGGAATAGAGCGAATGCATCATACGCTCAAAAAGTATTAAAATGTACATCAAAGACACCGATAACTAAGACGAAGTCGTACCATTAACACAGCATGCATATAATGCTATTGAACACGACGTAAACCTTCAACAGCAAAGGACGCCAAGAATTACTCAGAGAAAATCCGTGACAGTCAACAAGACAGATGGGCTGCAATTCGCGTAACAGTGAGATAGAGAGGAGCGATCAAGATCAATTTATACACTCGAGCAAGAATTCCCCTATATTCAAATTTGCACAATAACTTTGTCAGTGGGGTTATATAGAAGTGCCGAGACAGCATCAGCAATCAGTCTGAAAGGGAAGTAGCAACGGCGAACGGGTCCAGATTCGTATCCGCGTATAGGGAGAACGGATGTGTAAAACTACAACAGTTGTAACATGGTGAAATTTCACCATGTGAGAAAGTTGACAGAGAGTCCTAAGGTCGAGTGAATGAGTCTCAGTGTAAGTAGCTAATAGCGTCCGTTTGTTCTGAGCAAAACGACGCCGGATTAGGAGCGTTGCTCGGAGAAGGATAAAAGTACAACGGTCGTCACCAGCTCTGACAGTGGTCAAGGAGGTGCGAAAGAGGACGACGGACCAGGCTGGCGCGACAACAGAGAAGCCAACGACTCGACAGGGCGCTCAAGTAACGGCATGCGCATCATAAGGCGTGATACGCAGATGGTGGAGCCCTGGAAGAACCAACGCTAGAATCCGAAGCAGTTACAGAATTTTGCAGAGTGTCGGGAACATTAACTGCTGCGTATCGCGCTCGAAATTTAATAATTGTACACTGGAGTCAAAGGCCTTGACGTCAGTGACATTTTGTTGTTTCGGGTTCCGTAATTCAGAGTTGCTAAACTCTGAATTATCTGCGAGTGTATGGCTGTCTATTGTAAGGAACGCGAGACTTTTAATTTCCCGGGCATTAGCTCCAACAGTTCACGAGTAGAATCGCGCAGCGCATGTGCCGCCGCCCAAAGAACGAGAACGTCGTGCGTAAACCTGTAGACAGCGAGCGAGAGCGAGATAGAAGTCCCTCGCGGCGGCAGCCAATAGACGAGAGCATAAATTGGCGGCGCAGGAGATCTGGCGACGGGCCTCAACAGCGCGAGCCACTCGCTTGCTCGTCACTCTCCTGCCCTGGTGGATCCTGAACGAACGTACAAGCAGCAGCTCCTCGGAAAGGCTTTCTTTGTTCCTCCATTGGTGGTAATTTCTTCTGTGGTTGTCTGAGATTGCCCTGGATCCGTCGAAAGAAGGATTAAAATCAGTGGTTCGGTTTTGATTTTCTCCCGTCAGGCTTTCCTCGCGGGCTCACAGCTTCACGTTTCGGATTTTTCTTTATGCAATTTAAGCTATCTTGTGCGCGGCTATTTCGTGGCTGTCTTCGCTAGATTAAGTTGAACATCGTGGTTGTCTTACGGATAATTCAGGTTTATTTACGTAACGTGGCCCTCGCTGTAAGTGGTCGGACGCAAGCGAGCGCTACATTATTGAGCGACTGCAGTATTCGCGGGAAATTAGTTAAGTGTGATAGGGAAAATAGTCGGGACAGGCAAGAGTGTGTGACGAGACACGAGTCTCGCACATGCAAATACGTGTGCAGGCGGCCCCGATAGATGCGGCATGCGCAGCGAGCGCGCGCGCGCAACGAACAAAAGGCGAATCCGCACGACGCGGATTGAGCGCGCGCGCGCAACATCCGCAAGGCGAGTCCGCACGAGCGCGGACTACCACCCTTACCCCAGCCCGCAAATATTAAATATATATGATAAAAAAAAATACTAATCGATGTATTTTTAATTGCACATTACGAATAATCAATTTGTTTTAATTGAACCCCCGTAGTTTTTTCATTAAAAATGAAAAAACAAATGCGCTATATGTACCTTGGAAAAATACCTTTTTCTCAAAAAATACGATGTTTACCGAAATTCTATTGATGTTAAAAAATTGAAACCCTAGCCATTTTTAATTGAGCCATCGTTAAATATTATAAAAAGGCATATATTTATTAAAAAAAATCATTTCTGAGGTATTGAGCACGCAACACAACGCTGTACTCACCGAACCCAACCCGAACTCACCGATTTTGATGATTTTCATATATGTTGTAGAACATAAAAAAATAAGAGACACGTATTTTTTTTTATCGGCTAATTTTCACTTTTAAGGGGTAAAAACCTCCCCTAAAGTTAACCCCCAAAAAGCGTTTTTTTTAAATATCTCGGCTTAAAATTAATATTTTTCAATGAAACAAATTGGAGGTTATTTCTTACAAAAAGAGCAAGTATTTCATGGTGATTTGAAGAGTAAGGGTAGCATCCCCTATTTTTTAGGGGTTGAAAACATATATTTTTTTGGATAATTTTATAATAAAAATGTTTAAACCGACTAAAAAAAATTGGAAAAAATGTTTAAACATCCTTAATAACAAAATTTAGTTGACGTCTTTCGGTGTTTTCATAAATATTACCCCTAAGGGGGTAAACCACCCCTAACACAAAATAACTGTAAATATGTAATTCAATACATAATATTTCGTAGAAAGTTTGTATATAGAGGTTTTCGAGGTCGCTGATTACAAATCTGTTATCAGATTTTGAAAATTCAAAATGGCGGATCCAATATGGCGGACGGAAATATCGAAAAAAAATTTTATATAATAAAAAAGTTTTAAACGACTAAAAAGTTTGGAAAAAATTTGTAAACATCTATAATAAACAAATTAAGTTTTTCGGTTTTTTCATAGATACTACCCTTTAGGGGGTAAACCACCCCTAACACAAAATAACTATTAGTATACTTCAATCCATAATATTTTGTAGAAGGTTTGTATATAAGGGTTTTCGAGATCGCTCTTTGCAAATCTGATATCAGATTTTGAAAATTCAAAATGGCGGAACCAATGTGGTGGACGAAAATGTCGAAAAAAAATTTTAACTTTCATAAAAACTTGTTATAAATGTGTTATCTTTGTAGCCTGTACATGTGAACTAAAGAGCCTTAAACCCTAAACCCCTAAAGAACAAACAGGCTAAATGGTTGTGCTTTTTAACCAAACCACCTCAAATTCCTAAATTTGTAAACAAGAAAATTATGTGTGTGAAGCAGTTTTATAATTTCCGTAGAAATTGTTATCAGAATGTTATTGAAATTCCTTTATTGTAAATTCAACTTATAATGTATTTTTGTTTATAATATTAGAGTATAATAATAATCTACAATCTTTTATCTTTTGCCATAGTGCATTTTTTGTATTGAGCATAAAATATATTATTTTACGATGTTTTTACAAGAATGGTAGTCCTCATAAAAGTGTTTAAAGCACAATGCTTTTTTGCACCAACCACATCGTACAATTGCAATGTTTGTGCACCCTTCTATTTCACAATGTGTTGCACAAGACTTTCCAAAACTGAAATCTATAGGATTATCAAATTTATCTGGTTTTTCATTGACGTAACCGCTTTTATACCAGGAATATTTAAACAAATCTATATATCTCGGTGAAGACAGTTGGTTGTGAACCAATGATTGAAGTTTAATTATATTATTTCTCACATGTAAATTCATATCATGATCCATTAACATTACATTATCAGAAAATGTTCGGACAAAGTTTTTCCAAATACGGAATCCATAGACATCAAGTGGTTGTATTTTTCCTGTGGTTCCAGTTGGAATTTTTTTATGTTAATCATTTTATTTTGTGGCATTGTTTCTTCTATAACTTTGTCACAATGACCACTCCAAGAATCAAGTAATAGTATTGAGTGATGGCCTACATAGGGATAAAATATTTTTTCCAACCAGATTTTGAAGTGATCTGCAATTAAACGACTTACTAATTAACTGATCAACGATATTACAATGTAAAAATTGTTATTAGTTCCCTTACTTGTTGTTAATTTTCCAGATTTGGATGCTTCCACGTACACGTTTTCTGGTCTAAATATGTTTTGTTCTACAATAGGGCCAAACTTGCCACTTGGTTCCTTTAAAACAAGAAATAGCGGTGACAACAGTTGTCCAGTAGCTGATATTAGTGGCTGTATAGTATAACTATGCGTTGTTGCTGAAATTGACTGTACCAGACATTGCACTTGCTTTTCTCCTTCTACTGCTAATGTTCTTCCAGAATGCATTTCTAGCTGAAATCCGCTCTGATCTGTATTATACAAATTTTCGAGTCCAATCCTTGGTATACACGATTTAACGTCATCGATAAATGCTTCAGCTTTAGCCGTAAGTTCTGCACTACTTTCTAGTGTTTTTCTTGTTATGAACTTATTTATTTTCCTAGAAACTATTCGGTGTGCTCGCTTAAATTTGAGTAACCAATGTTTAGAAGCTTTGAATCTAATATCATCAAAACCAATTTCTTTTTTAGCTTGTAAGGCCCATCGAATTATATCTTCATCATGGATAATTGAACCACTGTCGAGAGCTGCTTGAAAATTATCCAGGGTATACTGACAAATTTGTGCTATTTTTTCTCTATACGTGCCACCTTTATTAATTGAATGAGCCCAACGACGTAGCTGACTAATAGATGATACTTTTTTGAATCTGTTTTGCACTGTTTTGAGACTTAAATTTTGCTTCGTTTTGCTACTTCTCCAAAATTCTACAGCTCTTTTTTTGTATTCAAAATCTACTTCTTCATTATCTGCTGTACATTGATTTGTTGGTGCTATATCCGGATCAGGAAAATGATGTTGCACTTCATCTTCAATTATTTCCACATTATGGTCTTTATACTCTTCTTGAAAATCCAAAGAGTCATCAGTAATCATTTCTACATCGTTGAAATCATGTGTTGCATCTATTAAAATTTCTTTTATTTTTTCGGCCAACTCTGTTTCGTGATAATTCGTGACACTATCTGGTATGTTTAACGCTTGAAAGTATGCTAATAATAAGTTTAGAACGTTTAACGGATTAATTTTCATTTTTCAATCTAAAATGAAAACAAGCGGTAAAATTTATACAAGCTGTGTTTTTGCATGTAAGGCACGACTGCTACATTTCTACCAGAATAAAACGAGTGAATGTAAATTGAATCAAATCATTAATTTATGCATTGGAGAAGAATTCTCGTTCCACTTTGTGATGTTCGGAAAACTCTATTTTTGGTTTTATTCAACTTTTATTCACTTTGAAATTGAATAATGTAAATCTATATAAAATCACTAAAGAAAATTTTCTACAACTGTATGATACCACTGACAAACAAAAAGACGTACTATTCGTACTTTCCGGCATCGAACTAGAATACCCACAAAACTCACTCACTGCCTAAAAAATAACACAGGCAGCTGAGGTAAACACTCGATGAAAACAATCTAAAAAAAGAACATACTGATTCGCACATATTGTCAACAACTTTTATGAGTGAAAGACATTTATCTGTGGAATTATCATTGAATGTACGATAACATTCATTAAACTAATGAATGCATATAAAATTCCCTTTCAATAACAACGTGTTCTTTAATTGCAAATGAAGTTCGAGTATTAATATTCTTTTATGTATTTTTACCAATAACAAAAATTATCATAGTAATATAATAATAATAATAATAAGAAGAAGAATAAGCATAATTGCAATAGCAATAATAACAGTAATACTGATAATAGCAATGATAATGAAAAATAATAATAATAATTAGAATAATATTTATTATTAAATTTAGATTTTTTGATAAATTCATTAAATCGTAGCAAATAGTATTATTATGGAATTCCAGACTGTAAATATTTTACTATAGATACAATAATCATTACTTCGAGAATTCATCTAAAAAACGTTTGGCTTACGAAATAATTGTAACAATGAAAAACTCCCAAGTTTGACAACATTAAATTTTATTACAAAACGCAAAAGAGTTTGATAAACTAATTTTATTAACCTATGTTTTTTCATTTGCAAAAAAGTGTGGACTTTTTGAATTTATAAAATTATATAATTATGCAATTTATGAAATACTTTATAATTTATGAAATTACTTTTGAAATTATGCTAATTTATAAAAGCAGAAAAATAAATAATCTTTGATTGAAACATAAAACGAGACGTTATTTGTTACATACAAAATGATAGAATAAAATATCGGTAATATGTCTATACTCGTGTCTACGGTAAAGCATAGGCCTTCGGCTTGTCTGGAGGTTAGGGGTTTGGAGTCGTTTGGTTAAAATGCACAACCATTTAGCCTATTTGTTCTTTAGGGGTTTAGGGTTTAAGGCTCTTTAGTTCACATGTACAGGCTACAAAGATCACACATTTGTAAACAAGTTTTTTTGAAAGTTAAAATTTTTTTTCGATATTTCCGTCCACCATATTGGATCCGCCATTTTGAATTTTCAAAATCTGATAACAGTTTTGTAATCAGCGACCTCGAAAACCTCTATATACAAACCTTCTACGAAATATTATGGATTGAAGTATACTTATAGTTATTTTGTGTTAGGGGTGGTTTACCCCCCTAAGGGGAAGTATCTATGAAAAAACCGAAAAACTTAATTTGTTTATTATAGATGTTTACAAATTTTTTCCAAACTTTTTAGTCGTTTAAAACTTTTTTATTATATAAAATTTTTTTTCGATATTTCCGTCCGCCATATTGGATCCGCCATTTTGAATTTTCAAAATCTGATAACAGATTTGTAATCAGCGACCTCGAAAACCTCTATATACAAACTTTCTACGAAATATTATGTATTGAATTACATATTTACAGTTATTTTGTGTTAGGGGTGGTTTACCCCCCTAAGGGGAAGTATCTATGAAAAAACCGAAAAACTTAATTTGTTTATTATAGATGTTTACAAATTTTTTCCAAACTTTTTAGTCGTTTAAAACTTTTTTATTATATAAAATTTTTTTTCGATATTTCCGTCCGCCATATTGGATCCGCCATTTTGAATTTTCAAAATCTGATAACAGATTTGTAATCAGCGACCTCGAAAACCTCTATATACAAACTTTCTACGAAATATTATGTATTGAATTACATATTTACAGTTATTTTGTGTTAGGGGTGGTTTACCCCCCTAAGGGGAAGTATCTATGAAAAAACCGAAAAACTTAATTTGTTTATTATAGATGTTTACAAATTTTTTCCAAACTTTTTAGTCGTTTAAAACTTTTTTATTATATAAAATTTTTTTTCGATATTTCCGTCCGCCATATTGGATCCGCCATTTTGAATTTTCAAAATCTGATAACAGATTTGTAATCAGCGACCTCGAAAACCTCTATATACAAACTTTCTACGAAATATTATGTATTGAATTACATATTTACAGTTATTTTGTGTTAGGGGTGGTTTACCCCCTTAGGGGTAATATTTATGAAAACACCGAAAGACGTCAACTAAATTTTGTTATTAAGGATGTTTAAACATTTTTTCCAATTTTTTTTAGTCGGTTTAAACATTTTTATTATAAAATTATCCAAAAAAATATATGTTTTCAACCCCTAAAAAATAGGGGATGCTACCCTTACTCTTCAAATCACCATGAAATACTTGCTCTTTTTGTAAGAAATAACCTCCAATTTGTTTCATTGAAAAATATTAATTTTAAGCCGAGATATTTAAAAAAAACGCTTTTTGGGGGTTAACTTTAGGGGAGGTTTTTACCCCTTAAAAGTGAAAATTAGCCGATAAAAAAAAATACGTGTCTCTTATTTTTTTATGTTCTACAACATATATGAAAATCATCAAAATCGGTGAGTTCGGGTTGGGTACCTTTCCTTGTGAGAAAGATCAGCTTAAGATTACAAAAAAAATGCGCGCAATGGTATTTCTAAATATATATGGATGCTTTAAAGTAATTGACAGAGTTTATTTTTCATAGATTTAGGATTGTATTGCATGCCGACAAAATGTAAATAAATAAGCTTAAAAGCTAAAGGTACCAGTTGCACGATCTTACCGAGAGTTAAGAGATAGAGATTTCAAAGAAACAAATATTTAGTAACATTTACTAAAAATATAATACAAACATAATATATTTTATTATTCAATTTATATAATTCGGGTTTAAATGATGTACTACATTAAAAATTACTCTGATGAGACTATATGTATACACCTAATACAATAACCTAAGACATAATAAAAACCGCTGCCAATTCATTGGCACGTAGCTTCCTCCAACGAAATTTATTGTTCCAATAAATAAAATATTGTTTTAAAATACAGTATGTGAATGCTATTTTAAATATTTCAAAGCTTAATTATTTTGCTGTAGGAGCAATTTTCTTATAGCAAAAGATATATAATAATCAGGAAAATCCGATCAAAATCTCTCAAAATCGCGGAAAAGAAGAGATTGATGAAAGGATAACTCTGTAAAAATAAAGTTATCGTATCAAGAGAATAAGATTGTAATCTAAAAAAACTTACGTATAATTTTACTATAAAAAAACACACATATATATATATATATATATATATATATATATATATATATATATATATTGTGCCGTATTATTCTACTCTCAAAACATGTTGCATAGGGACAATTCATAGAGGGACTTTAACGACGTGCAACGACACCCCTATAAGAGGAAGCAAAAGTTTTGAGAAAAATGGGTTTTTACATTTTAACTCTTTACTTGAAAACCGCTTAACGAAATCGTTTGAAATTTTAACAGCAGATAGCTTTTTTTTAGGGTTAATCGCCAAATAAAATTTTAAAGCTCAAATTTAGCCAAGACACATAAATTATCTACTTTTTCCCAAAATCTTAAGTGCAATAAAGCCTTTTAACTTCCGTAATCGAGGCACAAAAAAACTCATTTTTTACAGTTTTCGATTTTTTACTGAAAAAATAAGTAGTCAAATAACTTGAAATTTTAATGGGATATAGTTTGACACGTGATCCATCGACATAATTCTTTTCGCGAGGTTATAATGATTAGTTTCAGGAATATGAATTTTTAAAAAAAAATTACGTCTTTCATTTTATCTGCCGAACAAAGCGGTCGATCCCGAGGACCAAACAATGGAAAGTAGGCCATTTTATTCTCTTTCAAATGCATTATAGCTGAATTGTTTGTAATAATGGGATGATTGAAAAAAACGCAAAATAGTGTTTTTCAAAAATCAAAAAATGCCCATAAAAAAATAGTTGAGAAAATAAAAAATAACTGTTTTTCCCGAATTCAGAATCCAAAAATATACATGCATGTCAAATTTTAATGATATTGACGGAGTAGTTCCAGAAATATTACGGTATACATACACACACACGTCCACACACACACACACACACATCCATACGGACATTTTCTAAAAACACGTGATTGAACTTCTAAAACACCAAAAAGTGTTTTCTAGAAGTTTTGACGAAACTCAAAATTTTACTATTACAAAGCTTCCTCCAGGAGGAAGCAAAAGTAGACTTTTATAATTAAAACCAATAACATCTAATATTACTAAATCTATGGATTTTTAATCGTAGTACCTAAAGTTCATTTTTCATAGATTTAGAATTTCAATTGAAGTCTATTAAACGTATATAGATAAGTTCTAAAAGCTAATAAAGAATTATGCAGTTACACGATCTGGTGCTGAAAGAAGAGCTCATTACAAATCAATAAATTGAAACTAAATGCGTGGACTATCTATTTTCCAGCTTATAATTTTGTTTTAATCGATTTATAAATTATTCAGATAATACTGTTAGTCCAGTAATCTGCTTCATCTGTTTAGCTATTGAAAATGATACGCGAATAATTCAAAATTGCATGCAGTTTTTTTTCGTCCACGTATAAAGACAAAAATTATATTTATCTACTTTCTAGCGTGTTATACATATATAAACAATCAACAATATTGAATTGATTGTTTATAATAAACAAAATGTACAAAAAAATAATAAATGTACAAAAAAGTCATATCAATATTAAATTTTCGTATTTTATTATAATCATTCAAATACATAGCTTTAATAAATTAAAAAGTATTTTAAGCACTCGGTAAATTTTACATTTCTATTTCTCTCATGCGTACAATATTGTTGGTCCATCTTGACTAAAAGCTTTTTCATACGTTTTCTTAATTTTAGCAGACGTTCAAAATATCGGTTCTGAAATCTCCACGTTAAGTCTTGCATAAGTATGGCCACGGCTACTTTTTCGATTGACTTCATTTTTCACTTCTGTCTTCATATTCTTTTTCTTTATTGACGTTATTTACGGAAATAGTATAATTAAAAATGTAGTCTTTTCCGATTTCGAATTCTTCTTTATTGCCTTGTCAACTTTTTCAAGCACTACAAAATAGAATGTTAATTATTGGACGTATCTATTTAATACTTATTTATCTTTACAAAAAAATGACTTTTCTAATACTAATAATGCAGAACTAATATCGTCAAAATATAACTGTTGAGTAATAGAAACTTAGTATAAAACTTAAAATGAATGATTGAACCAATAAATATTGATTTCAAAGTACCTTCATAAAATTTTTTTTCTACATCACTAAAAAATATTTCATTTTTCAATTCCTCGTGGATCCTAACGTTCTTTGTACATTAATTATTTCGTAAGTTTTTCTTCTCATTAAATGTCTTTGACATTTCAACAAATCTAATAATGAATAATGGCATTTCTGTACATCATCACCATAGATACTTTCTAAAATTATTGTTTTTATTTCATGGTTTATTTTGCCAGTTCCAATCATATACTTGTTAAAAGCAACGTTATTACTGGTTTTTATATTTAAAATAACTAATTTTTTTAATAACTGAAGTTGATTATTATTTGTCTCTAAAATAAGAGAAGAAGTTATTTATTTTTACTTTTCTCATAGAATAGTCTTGATTAATATACCTTTTTGTCGAAAGAACTCTATTACAGGTCCAGATATCTTGTCATTCATTGCAAAATATAATATAATGAGATTTAGACGTTATAGTTCAAAATTAAGAAACTGTGTTAATTAATGTTTACTTGATCTTCTATGCTTTTTAATTTTATTTTTATAGCTTCTTGTTGCTTTTACAGATGAACCAGCAGCTTTCTTTGTCTCTTTAATATTAAGAAATTCATCGATACTATTCATTTCTGGTGTGAGAGAACCTCATTCCAAATCTGAGATATAATAGAGTTAAGAATATTGATATTAAAATCTGAAGGTGTTCCTTTATCTGCAAATCCATGAAACGGTTCAACTAGGCTATCATCGTCTCCAGTTAATGAATGATTGAAAATTAATTTGTTTACTTCATCACATATCTCATTTCGATTAAACCATAAAGTATTATTTAAAGTTTTCATCATCCATGGTTGAATATCTTTGCATTCTTTAATACTGTATATTTCAATTAATATTTTTTTCTCGTGTCCAACGGAATTTTGTAACTAGTATCTCTTAAAAAAGTCTTTATGTTGTTCCTTATATCAATTATACTCATAGCTTTACTAAGCTTTTCTTTATAAATAAGCCATTGTTTTTAGGAGCATTAATAAATTCTATATTGAAATCTGAAAATATATAATCTTGAAATGTATGCTCAGTAAAATAATTTTAGAGATAACTTACTTGTAAAATCTTCAATAACAGACGCAAAGAAGCATTCTAAAAAGAAACAAACTTTCTCCTGATATTCTTTTCTCGGTCCATATTTTGGAAAAACTGTGCTACTTAAGTTTTTCAATTATTCATTAGAAATACTGTTATATGTATTCACATCAACTAATAAATTATTTTCACGCACAAAACCAAGTAATTTCAAATAAATATCGTTTCCCAGTCTATTCCTTGTCTTCGCTTATAAATATTATCCATATATAGTCTTGTAGTTCAGACTGCAAAAAAAAAAATAATAACATTCAATTAATTGCAATCTTAAGTAACTATAACCTCAAATTTAGTGATTTTATGTTTACAATTATACTTGTTACAAAAAGTTCTTGTCACTTGTTAACTTTGATATATATGAATCAAAAAACAAACTTAAAAGAAAGAAAAACCTAATTTGGCAAGAGATATGTGATATATTGAATAAGAACAGAGAACAAAAAATAAAACCCCTTAATTTATACATGCATGTAGATCAAGATAGGCATAACATTCAGTCTTCGTATCGAAAGATTAAAGATTTAGATACATATGAATCTGATGACTGTGAAACAATTATAGAAGAAAACAATGAAGATGAAATTTCAGAAAGTGAGAACACGAAGGAAGACACATTTTGCTATAGACCAACCAAAAGAAAGAATAATAAAAATATAATATTTAATTTTACAATAACTCCAGAGCAATGGTCTCAAATAAAGCCTGTAACAATAGCTTATAAAGATGGAAGAGAAGGTATGTCCTTGCAAGAGCCTTACAAAGAGATGTTTGTGAAAGAAATGTATTATAAGGAAAAATTACCCTGTGCATACAACTATAAACGGAATGTCATAGATGACATAGAATCTTATGTCAAAGTCACTGGTTATTGCAATACTTGCAACGCACACTTAAAAATTAACTGTTTTGATAAACCGATTGATGGTGAACCAGTCACATTCACTGTAGAAACTTTAAATTCTCATGGAATACCTCATACAGCAAAAAGACGTCTAGCTGGGTCACAGAGAAAAATAATTAAGAAAGAACTAGAGCATGAAAAACCAAAAAAATGGAGAAGAGAAGAAGCAAGTAAGCATATGAAGTATGGGGATCCTGAAACACCGTTTCTTTATAGTCAAGAAGTGATAAGAAAAGCTAGTCATGAGGTAAAATCTGAAAAGTTAGGGTTGAAACCAGGAGAAAAGTTGTTTAACTCTTTGACAAATTTAAAAAAAGATGTTGAATTTAATAGATATTTTAGAGGGATTGGTCACGATAAATTTTACTTGATGTATTGGTCACCCGAACAAGTAAGTATCCATAATGATGTCCAAGCCAAACTAAGAGATTCTCTGTCGCTAGATGCTACAGGTTCCGTTGCCTTGAAAATAAAAAAACCAGATGGAGAGAGTGCTGACATTTTTCTTACTGTTCTGTCAACATATATAAAAAGTATGATTGTGCCCGTAGCACAAGTATTGTCAGAGAAAAATGACCCAAACTTCTTGTCTTATTGGCTTTTAGAGTGGAGAAAATCTGGTGCCAAGATTCCAGAATTTATTGTGACAGACATGGGAAAAGGTATACAAAACTCTGTTTGCTTGGCTTTTAATACCATGAATTTTTCTAAATATAATGATGAATGCCTTAAGATTTTATTAAATGCACAATACAAAATTGAATTAAATAGTCAATCGAGAATAGACGTGGCACACTTGGTGCACGCTGTAACGAAATGGCCATGTTTTAGCAGTGATAAACCAAAAGTTAAGGAATTGTTCAAGCGATGTGTGGGCTTTATGACACATAGATAATCTGCAGGACTTTTCAGAGTTTTTAGTTGCTGTATTTATAGTGTCTAACAGCAAAAATAATAATGACAATTGCCAAAAAGCTTTGAAATATCTGATTGAAAGAATTCAAACATATAAATTTAATGCAAATGTTACAGAAAAATTAGAACTTTTGGATTAAAAAGAAACTTTAGATATTTTTGCGGACATTGAAGAATTCAATACAAAAAGTAATCAAAGGCTTACACGTAAATATGTAGACGAATTAAAAGTAAAGTCTATAAAAAACAAATCTGATAAGTCTTCTGATTTCAATATTCAAAATAATGACTATTACTTACCTAACTTTGCTAAACGATTATCAGTTTTATGTGCAGAATTTCCATGCTGGATTAAAGTTATGAATGTCTATTTTGATAACTCAGAAGACGTGGCTACTTCAGCAAGAGCAGAGTCATATTTTAGCAATTACAAATCTTCGAATGATGCTTCTCAAAGAGGAGATGTAGTTTTTGTGAATCATTGTCGTCAAATTGACAGTAACATGCTCTTAGCACGTGCTTCATTGAACAATTTGCAGCCAGATGAAATTGTTTCAAAAAAAGTAATTGTTAAGGACGACAATGAATTTCTTTTTGCCACAGAGAGATGGAAAAAAAGTACACAACTGCTGAGTGCCAAGAATTTTCTGACTTTCTTTCTGAAACTGTCGAGTTGGCTGAAAATAGTATTTCAGAAACCATCAATGGAAAGAATGATTTAATTTTAGATAAAATAGGGTTTTCTGATAATATAAAGTTGACTTCCTCAAAAGTTGGCGTTAAAAATTAAGCAGTAACATCCATTCACCTGAAAAAAATTTATGTTATGCAAGTACTATTATAAACTATGCTACATCGTTATTAACCAATACATTATATACAAATCGAGCATACTTACTTCATTCATTGATGCCAAATTTGAATAATTATGACGTAAATTGTCAAGGTAATCTAAGCAATTTATTCTGCAGTTTGATGAAGGATTTAACTTCTATTCGAGAAACTTCATTATGCCAAACTTGTGGATATAAAACAGAATGCAATAAATGTCAAATACCGATCCCCAATACTGATATAATAGTAAAGCATAATTATACGACTATGCAAAAGGAATTAGATCAATATTTCACAGACAAAAATGTATTTTGTTCGAATTGTAAGACCAGTAATGCACATATTTCACGTACAGTAGGTTCTTACCTATGCATGGATACAGAAGATTCTTATCAGCGATCTCTAAATCCAAAGATGACTGATTTCAACTAGTTAGATATTACGTCTACATTAGATCAAGTTCCTGTTACAATTAATGTAAAGAAAGATACCTTTAATCTGTGTGGTGTAGCTAGGTATATTCCTCCAGTTGAGAAAGGGATGGGCAATTATGTTGCTTATTGCCGGAAGATAAATGGTAAATGGGATGAAAGGAATGATCTATTAACATATAACATTGCTATTACAGGATCTCAAACCAAACTTTGAAACTTACAATAACCATCTTATTCTATGTAAAATTTAATAATGATTTATAATATACTGATAACTGGGGAAAAATAAATATATTGAAATAGTGTATTTATATTTAATGTTATTTTCACATTGTACTTACCAACCTCTAAGGCTGCTTGAATCAACTCTGCTATAGCAGCTTTGCTATCGATTTTATCATCTCTAAATCTTCTGATAATAAAGATGCATTAGCATCAAGTCTAGCGAGGCCGTCATTTGTAGAATCGGTTGCAGAAATGTTTGTATCCATTGGCTCATGCAATAAAATAGCTGCGATCATAGGTGATATTGTAGTATTTAAAGATGGAGTTGCAACAGTGGGAATACCTGATGCACTAACTCCAGAAAAACTCATGTTTGCATTATTGACGACTGCTGATGGCGTTGTTAGTGTTGTTGTAATCAGGCTATCTGGAGTTCTGGATTCAGTTGAACCCACACGACGAATTAAATCTGCAGTTGAGAATAAAGCACGACCAAGCAGAGCTTTGAAGACACGTGGATCAGATTTTTGATGTTCCTTTTTAACAACTTTTTTCAGCACTGTAAAAGATGTAACATTATTGATATACAATTAAAAATATTTAAACAGGAATCAATTGAATAATTTTAAAATGATTTTAATAATTACCAGTAGGTATTTTTATTTCTACAGGCTTGGAAGATTCAATTGCTTTTACTGGAGTTTCTGTTTTCTGTGTCTGTGCTTGATGTTGTGTTCTATCCATTTGAAATTCCATCGGCGTAACGTTTTGAGCCCCAGTTATCAGTTGTACATTTGTTGTTGCTCCTTTACAGTAGCTAGTGATTATATTGCTTTTGCATCCTTAGCCATAGGAACTCTAGAATTCTGTGACGTTATGAATTTACTCTTTGAAATCATCACTTGCTTTGTAATGCCTAAAGCTTTCATATTATTTGAACTCATTACTACTTGTTTTTAAGTGTGTATTAATTTCTGATTCGATCTTGGCCTAGTTTTGTAAGAATCATATCTCCCTTAAACATGTTAGCACTTATTAAATTTCCTTTCACATGATTCGTTATTTGTATAACGTTTGGTTCCACGGGTGGTAATTCATTATGCTATTATAACTGTTAAATCAGAAATATTCACTTTACGGAATGTTTACTTGTCTGAAAAAATTGAACTCTCGCGATTTGTAATTGAGCCACCGCTAAATATTGTCAAAATAAATTTGTTTATAAAAAAAAAAAAAACTAAAAAAACCATTTTTCAGAAATCGTATATTCGTAACGTCGTTCTGCGCATGCGTGTATATATATATATATGGGGAATTCTTTGTCAAAAAAGCCACCCCCCTGCCCATTTCAATTTTGGGGAAAAAAATTTTTTGAGCATATGAAAAAATTTGTCAAGAAGTGTAGTTTTTTATGCCATTAGCTGTTTTTTGAAAAAAATAAATTTAACCTCAAAAAAACTGTCTAAAGTGAGGCATCTCGCAAAAAAGTGCCATTTTTTAGTCAAAAATTATCGAAAAAAATATAATTCCTCAATAATTTTGACCAAATTACTCATTAAAAGTATTTTGGGAGTCGCTGAACAAGAATCCGATGTCAAATTTCAAATTCAAAATGGCGGATCCAAGATGGCGGACATTTTTTTTCTTACTGTTGACCCATTTCTACTAAATTCTGTATGTTGGGGTTTTTGGGATCGCTGATTAAGATTCCGAATTCGAATTTCAAATTCAAGATATTTGATCCAAGATAGAGGATCTTAATTTCGAATTGCTGAATGCAGATCCAAAATGACGGACAGATAATTTCTTATTATTGGCTGTATTCTACAAAATTTTGTAAACGGATGTTTTTCAGGTCTCTGATGACGAATTTGAGCTCAGGTTTCAAATTCAAGGTGGCGGATTCAAGATGGCGGACATTGCTTTTTTATTATGGATCTGAGATTAAATTAACGACATATTTTTATTTCCCTCCAATGTATAGAATTATTAAATTGATTCAATTCAAATTTTTGTGGCGCTTTATTCTCAAATCAGTATCGACAGTCCTTGTCAGGATAGTCGGCTTATTGAGATATTGGGTGCTCTTCAACATCGGCGTACTCTCAATAGCAGTCCTTCTTAGGATAGTTATTGAGATTTCTTTTCAGGTTCAATAACAAAATTTGTGGTTTATATTCAACAGTCCTTTTTAGGATAGTTGATCAATTTTCCACAAATTTTTGTGACCCTTTATTCTCACATCAGTATCGACAGTCCTTTTCAGGATAGTCAGTTTTTTGAGATATTGGGCGCTTTTTCTTTGGATATTTATGAATATATTGATCAAGATGGGCGATAAGTTGAGAACAGACAGATGCGTGGATTTGTTTAGGAAACCCGGTGAAAAGGGTCATTATGGAAAAGATCTCCGTAGGGTTTCTGGTGCTCTAATAAAACAATTCCCTAGTTTACATCCCGACTCTAGAATTTGTGCGGCTTGTCGAAAAAAGGCTTCTGATTTAAATTCAAACGAAATGGGTGAATCTATTCAAGCCTTCTGAAGCCAAGTGCTTCTGATGAATCGTATAATGCTGATTCTCGTATGTCCAAGGATGAAGAAAACCTTGATTCTAGAGTGTCACCGGAACCAGAAGTTCGATCCCAAAGAGAAATTGATCTAGAGAAAATGCTAGATGGGCTTAAAACTAAATTTTCATCTTTGGACAGGAACGATCCTCTAAGAGTCAGGATTCTTACTATTGGTCCAAGTTCATGAAGCACGAGAAAGATTGCTAATGAGTTTAATGCTTCAAGATATTTGGTTCAAAAGTCTAAAAGGCTGAAGAGTATGAATGGGGTTTTAAGTGAAACTGTTGCGAAAGCGGGTCGTAGTTTGTCCCAGGAAACTGTGAAAAATATTGAAGAATTTTACAATAACGATATGTACAGTCGAATCATGCCATCAAAGAAAGACGTTGTTTCCGTAAAAAATAAAGATGGCGCAAGAGAAGAAAAACGTAAACGTTTATTATTATTGAATATAAAAGAACTCTGTTCTTGTTTTAAAGAAACTCATCCGAAAATCGAAATTTCTTTTAGTAAATTTGCATTTCTAAGACCAAAATACTGTATTCTTCCCGGAGCATCTGGAACGCATTCGGTATGCGTATGCACTATCCATCAAAATATGAAACTAATGTTAGATGCAATAAACCTGAAGCAATTGACTGAAAATACAAGTACTCCTCTTTCTAATTATAAAGATTGCATAGAAAAAATGGTTTGTTCTAATCCAACTTCTGATTGTATCAACAAGTGTAATAAATGTCCAGGATCTGAAAAAATTATATCTGTAATAAGTAAACAATTAGAAGATTCCTGTATTTCTGATATAAAATATTCATCGTGGACTGACACTGATAGAGCAACGTTAACCGAACAGACATCGAGTGTTGAAGATTATTTATTGGATCTAGACAATAAGCTAAATACTCTGAAAGTTCATTCTTACATTGCTAAGCAGCAAACTCAGTTTATAAATGAAAAAAAAGAAAATCTTAGCCCTCATGAAGTACTTGTAATGTTTGATTTCTCAGAGAATTATGCTTACGTGTGTCAGGATGCTTCCCAAGCTTTCCATTTCAACAATAATCAACCTGTGATTTTCTATTACAAAGAAAATAATGACGTTATCCATCAGAGTATGGTTTTTTTGTCTGATAGCCTGAAACATGACACTGTCGCTGTATATGCTATTCAAACGCTATTGATACCAGAAATTAAAAAAAAAAGTTAAAAGAGTTCAAAAAATTTATTATTCGACTGATGGCGCTAGGCAACATTTTAAAAATAAATTTCAAATAAACAACTTGATTAATCATAAAAAAGATTTTAATATTCAAGCAGAATGGCATTACACAGCAACTGCACATGGAAAAAGTATGTATGATGGAATAGGTGCGCGTTACTTTCAAAAGGTCAGCCTACAAGGCAAGCCTTACGGCAAAACCATCTGAAGCAATATTAACTCCCCAAGCCCTATTCAATTGGGCAAAAAAACATTTTGATAACATATCTATTTTCTACTTTGATAAAGTATTACATGACAAGGTGAGGCGAAAATTGAATCAAAGATATCTTAATTGTGAGAGTGTTCCTGAGATTTCGAAAAACCACGGTTTTATAGTACGAAACAATGGAATTGTTTTGATTAAAAAATTTTCTAATGATACGGAAACAAATGCAAATCACTGGTCACCACAATAATCAAAGAAGTAAAAAATTATTTTGAATTTTGTTAACCTAACCTCAGTTTTGTATTAAGTGAACATTAATATTTTTTGACCATCAATATTTTTTAATATCGAATTTTGAATATATTATTCGATGATAAATAAGGAATCTGAAAAAGCTCCGTTTACAAAATTTTGTAGAATACAGCCAATAATAAGAAATTATCTGTCCGTCATTTTGGATCTGCATTCAGCAATTCGAAATTAAGATCCTCTATCTTGGATCAAATATCTTGAATTTGAAATTCGAATTCGGAATCTTAATCAGCGATCCCAAAAACCCCAACATACAGAATTTAGTAGAAATGGGTCAACAGTAAGAAAAAAAATGTCCGCCATCTTGGATCCGCCATTTTGAATTTGAAATTTGACATCGGATTCTTGTTCAGCGACTCCCAAAATACTTTTAATGAGTAATTTGGTCAAAATTATTGAGGAATTATATTTTTTTCGATAATTTTTTACTAAAAAATGGCACTTTTTTGCGAGATGCCTCACTTTAGACAGTTTTTTTGAGGTTAAATTTATTTTTTTCAAAAAACACCTAATGGCATAAAAAACTACACTTCTTGACAAATTTTTTCATATGCTCAAAAAATTTTTTTCCCCAAAATTGAAATGGGCAGGGGGGTGGCTTTTTTGACAAAGAATTCCCCATATACAGGGTGTCCCATTTTAATTTACCACCCCCTAGAACTGGTTAATAATTTGCTCTGAGAAAAAAATGTTTCAAATAAAATTTGTTGGGTTCGAAGGGGGACATCTTTTGGCTATTTTAGCTGTGACCTTGAACATGACCTTCAAGGTCATTTGAAAGTCAAGACCAAATTTTCATATGAAATGTGCATATTTTTATGGCGGATTCGGATTCTACTAAAAAAGAGAAACACTTTTTGTCCGAATCATTTTTTGAAAAAACCCCAAATTTTTGTTGTAAACGGCTTTAAAAAAGTTGAAAAAATCACTAGATATCTCTTATTGCCCCACCCTTTAAAAGAAGTTAAAAATTTTACATTTTATCCGAGGAATTAGAAACGTACACAATTTTACAAATTTAAGTCCAAGTATGACCTTAGCCATGAACTTGTCCTTAACCAACAAGGTCATTCGAAGGTCAGTCAATTTATTTAACGGTAATCCTCGATTTTTATTCCGGTAATTGAAGCTTGGCTATGACCTTGACCTCGAACCTTAAATTCATTTTAAGAAAGAACCATCACTTTAATGGAAAATACTCTCTTTTTCAAAGAAATGAAATTACCAAAAAATTTATTAACAGAACCAAAGTTCATTAGAACGCTAATCTGATTCATTTTTTATCACATGGGGGAAGTTTGCAATCTTCGGGGTGTGTTTGACATTCTCTGGGGCAAGTTTGCAATCTTCGGGGTATGTTTGACATTCTCTGGGGCAAGTTTTACGTCATCTGCGGAAAATTTGACATCATCTGGGGCAAGTTTACGGTCACAACTGGGACAAGTTTGACATCATCTGGGGCAAGTTTGAGCAGTAAGGGGCATGTTTTCAACTGAGAATCAAAATAAAGCTTAGTTTTTTTAATGAAAATTGTACATATTTTAAATCATATTCAGATTCTCTGATAAAGTACGCATCTTTTTAAGAAATATTTTTCTCGTAAATGCTTTATTTCTCGCTAAAAGACATTTTTTTGCTTCGTTATCGTTCTATTGGTAAAGCTTGTAAATTCTTACAGCTCCTCAAAGCTTCTCATCATTAGGTTTTCATTGACTTTCTGAATTTCAGAGCAGAAAAATACTTATAATAAATTATTTCTAGTAAGATTAAATATTCCCTAAAAAATCTACCTACAACAGATAATGGCTGACTACACGCCAGTAGAGATAGTCAACATGATCAAGATTCTGGGAGAATGTCACGACAATTACAAGGCTGCAGCGAGGCTGTACGCTGAAAGGTATCCGGACGCTCGTCATCCTACTAGGAGGAATATTAAACTTCTAACGATAAGAGCTCAAGGAGGTAACTTAAGAAGGAAGAGGCGACGGACGGGCCCAAGAGAGCATATTGCACTTGGGGTTCGTGCTGTAATTGCCGAGGATCCTCATATTTCGACGCGACAAATTCAGCGAATGCATGGAGTAAGGAGCCTGGTGATCCTGCCAGGCGACTTAGATTCTGTCAATGGGCGGAAACACGAATGCGCATAGATCCATTTTTCTTTGATCGGACTCTCTTTACAGACGAGGCAAAGTTCGACAATATGGGAGGAGTTAATCTTCATAACGCGCATTATTATGCAGAAGAAAATCCACATTGGCAGCGAGATCACCGTACACAAAGACGGTGGTCAATTAATGTTTGGGCGGGCATAGTTGGGGAATACGTTGTGGGTCCAATTTTTTATGACCGTAATTTAAACGGCGAGCTTTATTTAGATATTCTCGAGAACCAAATTCCACCTCTTCTAGAAAACATTCCGCTAGAAATAAGGCGAGACATGTGGTTCCAGCAAGATGGTGCTCCCGCTCATCGTAGACTACTTGTCAGGAGATTTCTGAACGCGACATACCCAAATAGTTGGATTGGAATTGGTAGTCCAATCTGTGAATTCCCTGCGCGATCGCCAGATTTGACCCCATTGGACTTCTTTCTGTGGGGGGCCGTGAAGCAGAGAGTTTACGCGGAAGCCCCGACGACGGCACAAAATATGATGGAGAGAATTGTTGCAGCATTCCAGGCGTTCACCCCACAAACATTAATAGATGTTCAAAGAAGTTTTCGGCAGAGAATACAAATGTGCATTCAACAAAATGGGCAATTGATAGAGCACTTGAGGCGTTGAAATTTCCGTGACTAGCTGAACGAAGGGGTCTTGCCTCAAGTGGCTGGACGTGAAGGTCTTGCCTTAAGTGGTTGGACGTGAAGGTCTTGCCTTAAGTGGCTGGATAGGGTCTTGCCTTAAGTGGTTGGACGGGGTCTTGCCTTAAGTGGCTGGACGTGAAGGTCTTGCCTTAAGTGATCAAAAGGATACCTCTGTCTTTGTTTGAAGCTAGTAACATTCATCTAAAACAGCTTATTTCTAGGACAAATTCTCTTTTCAGTTAAAGGGAGAGCTACCTATTGATGATCAAAAAATGGTTAAGACAAAAAGTGTTACTTTTTTGGTAGAACCCGAATCTGTGATAAATCTTATTCAAATGACCTTGAAGGTCATGTTCAAGGTCACAGCTGGAATAGCCAAAAGATGCCCCCCTTCTAACCCAACAAATTTTATTTGAAACATTTTTTTCTCAGAGCAAATTTTTAACTTCTTTTAAAGGGTGGGGCAATAAGAGATATTAGTGATTTTTTCAACTTTTTTAAAGCCATTTACAACAAAAATTTGGGGATTTTTAAAAAAATGATTCAGACAAAAAGTGTTTCTCTTTTTTAGTAGAATCCGAATCCGCCATAAAAATATGCACATTTCATATGAAAATTTGGTCTTGACTTTCAAATGACCTTGAAGGTCATGTTCAAGGTCGCAGCTAAAATAGCCAAAAGATGCCCCCCTTCGAACCCAACAAATTTTATTTGAAACATTTTTTTCTCAGAGCAAATTATTAACCTGTTTTAGGTGGTGGTAAATTAAAATGGGACACCCTGTATATATATACACGCATGCGCAGAACGACGTTACGAATATACGATTTCTGAAAAATGGTTTTTTTAGTTTTTTTTTTTATAAACAAATTTATTTTGACAATATTTAGCGGTGGCTCAATTACAAATCGCGAGAGTTCAATTTTTTCAGACAAGTAAACATTCCGTAAAGTGAATATTTCTCGAGATATAGGCGATTCCTTAAGGTACATATGGCATATTTTTCACTTATTTTTAATTAATTAACTATTAGGGTTCAATTATAAATACTGTTTTTTTGAAATGTGCAATTAAAAATACGTTGATTACTATTTGTGTGTGTGTGTGTGTGTGTGTGTGCATATATATATATATATATATATACAGTTGTGGGCTGGGGTAAGGGGGGTACTCAGCGGCAACGCGCTAGGCGGCCCGAGCGGCGCACGCGGTACGCCGTGAACGCACCTATACACATCCGCGCCGAGCGCCTTTATAAGGCGAATCGCGCAGCGCAACAGGCAGTTCTACTCGAGCTCCACTCTGGGTAGTATCGTACGCACACGTTACTACAAGGAGAAGCGAGAGATAGACCTACGCCGAAGAAATCGTCTCGTGAGCTCACGTGACGATTTGGTAGACGAACCGAAACCCGAAACACCGAATTGCCATCGTGAGCACACGAGGACACCCGGAACATCCGAACGACACCGAGCCTCGTTTACGTGAGCACGGTTAGGCGACACCCAGTGCCACCGTAAAATCCTAACCTACATTTCGACATATTGCTGCCTCCCTCTGCCACTGTGAGCCCACAGGGTTGAGGGAGTAACAATAGTTCCGCCGGCGATTCGCCCGGTCGTGCGCACACGTCCTGGTGAAACAAAGGTTAATTCCTAACCTCCAAAGCCAGCCTTACGCCGACATCTCACAACTCGCTTTAACTCTGTGTGCACACAGGATAAAGAGACGAACGAGCCGAGCGACGAAGATTTGTGAAGCCGTGCGCTCACGACCCCACAAATTCGAGGGATAACCTTAAAACACCGTGACACTATCCCGGCCATTCCTGTGCGCACAGAGAGCGGTCGGAATCGTTGCTACACGGCACATTCGGCTCGGTGTAGCTGTGCGCACACGACTCCACCGTACCGAATGAATTCCTAACCTCAAAATCCGCCACCGACCCGTCATACCGCCACCGAACCGATACACCGCAGCTACGTACACCGAATCATTATCGGAACGAACTGAGAAATATATTTTGTTATTGTTAAGAATATAAAAACAGACTCTTTTTTGCTCCTTTCCCCTATCCAGATCCTGGAACTGACTGACTATCCAGTCTCTTAGGGAAAGATAAACCGTCACATGACGCTCGGACAGGGACCTGACTGAGAATATTTCGCCTAAAAAAAATTTTTTTTTACGATAAATTGTACACAGAACATCGTCTCGAACAAAAATC
Organism: Nasonia vitripennis; assembly: GCF_009193385.2. Classification (NCBI taxonomy): domain Eukaryota; kingdom Metazoa; phylum Arthropoda; class Insecta; order Hymenoptera; family Pteromalidae; genus Nasonia; species Nasonia vitripennis. Next base: position 2,449,591 of record NW_022279639.1, read on the forward strand.
GGGGATTTTTTTTTACAATGAGGGTTAGCTGGATTTACCGCCTCAACAAGGAGCAGCTTATCTCCGAACTACAGGGGATAATCCTCAACTGCGAGGGTACCGTAGTAGAGCTTCACCAACGACTAGTTCCATATGTCCGAAAGAATTCACAGGATTTCGTCGGGAAAGCAGAAGATCCAACTGGGTATGATGAAGAAGCCGATTTGAAACAAGACCTAGAACTCGAACGCTACGAATTAATTCAATGAACGCTTGAAGAGACCCGCAACGCCGGATGCTCATCCACCCCGATCGGAGATCCACCGGAAATACCACCAGGAGAAATGGAACTGTCACTTTGAGGGAAGAGACGTCTAGACTGTCACGGATTCCCGGATCGTTCGGGAAACGCGCCAAGGAACGGCTCTACAGTAGCGGGAGACCGTCCCAAGACGGCCGATACCTCGTAAACGTACAAATAAACCAAGATACGGTGCTGGATTTGGTTGACCCAGGGGCCGTAAGTTCGTTCATAACGCCAGAAACCGTCATAATCGGACAAAACAACGGTTGGCGGCATGGGAAGCAAGAGACGATCGTTACACTGGCAGACGGCTCAACCACCGAGCTGACCGACTATGTGGAAGGTAAGGCGACAACCCTCGGCGCCACCTTCAGGAACAAATTTATTATCATGAAAGGGCTACGCCATCAGATGCTATTGGGGATGGACGCGTTACGCAAACTGAACATCCGCCTGATCATAGCGGGAAAGGAACCCAACCGGTCTAATACCTTGGTACTCTCAGTCAGCGACGTCAGCATTCAGAAATTTTGAAAGATCAACAGACACGAGTGGACGAACTCATACATTACGAAAGAGAGCTCTTCGGAAATATAGAGGGCCCTACACCGCTCATCGAATACACAATAAAGGTAACGGAATCAAATCCAATCAAACTACGCTACTGGCCACGCAACCCCGCCATGCAACGAATAATCGACGAGGTTGTCGAAGAAATGTTGCAGGAAGATGTAATTAAGCCATCCGACAGCGCCTGGAGCTCCAACATAGTTCTCGCAAAGAAGAAGGATGGAAAGAGGCGTTTCTGCATCAACAAATTCAGCTTCAAAGATGCACACCCGCTACCACAAGTTCACGCGACACTAAACAAACTCCGGGGAGCAAAGTATTTAACCACGATCGATCTGAAAAATGGATACTGGCAAATACCGCTATCAGAGGAAAGCAAGAAGTACACCGCTTTTACCGTCCCCGAAAGAGGCTTAATGCAATTTCAGGTTCTTCCATTCGGTTTACACTCGGCACCAGCAGCATTCATGCAGCTGATGAACGCAGTCATTACACCAGATTTAGAACCAAATGTGTTTTGTTACCTCGACGACATAGTCATTGTTACAGAGGACTTTGAACAGCACCTACAGCTGATTAGCGAAACCTTCCGCCGGTTATAGGAGGCCAAGCTAAAGCTGAATTGGTAGAAAAGCCACTTTTGCAGAAAAATTGCCAAACGTACAAAGCTCAACAACAGACAAAAGCGGGTACCATGCACGCGACCAACGTCGAACAGCCTTGGGAGATGGTCTCGATTACTCTTGTCGGATTTCAACCACGGTCCAACAAAGTTAACATATGGCTACTGGTAATGCAGGACAGATTTACCAAGTGGGTGGAGCTAGCAGCAATTAAGAAAGCCGACAGCAGGGCCATGATCCGTCACGTAATGTAAAAAGTTTTCCTCCGCCATGGTTGTCCCAACACGCTAGTCAGCAATAATGGTCGACAATTTGTTAGCAGAGAATTTGAAGAATTCCTGAAGGAAAACTAGGTATACCACCGAAAAACCCCGCCGTATAGTCCGCAATGCAACCCGGTAGAACGGACCAACAGAGTTGTTAAAACAATGATCGCCCAATGTGTAGGCAAACACCAGAAGAAATGGGATGAAAATTTGCGCGAGCTAGAGTTCGGTTACAATACCGCTAGCAGCACAGCCACCGACTACACTCCGGCATATTTAAACACAGGAAGAGACTTTAGAACGCCAGGTAGTCTTCACCAAAAAGTAGGATCGCAGCACACTACACCACTATCCAGTAGAATTCAGCACATAAAGGATGCCATTGAATTAGCGAAGGCGCAAATGGCTCGTCAATTAGAAAAACAACAGAATCATTATAACCTCAGGTGACGAGAATGGAAACCGAATATCGACGACAAAGTAGTCAGGAAATTGGTAACTTTGTCGAGTAAGGCCGACGCACAAAATGCCAAGCTAGCCCCAAAATACTCCAAACCGCTTACGGTCAAGAGACAGGTGTCGCCGGTTATATTTGATCTGCAGGACGACAGAGGGCGCTACGTGAAACATATACACGTGAAAGACCTCAAGCCCTTCACCGACGCAGAACAGGAGCTATGAATGCGCCAACGACGAAAAACTATACTCAGTCGTCGAACCAACGCCAATAAAGATGGACAACCGGCTAGTCAGAAGCGCCCTCGTAAGAGCCACACCGATGTCGGTAGAGATATCGGTATACGGACAAGAGTTTCCCGCCATCATCGACACCAGAGCCCGAATCTCCACCCTGAGTCCAGAGGCCGCGGAATATTGTCTGGAACATGGGGCAATAACAACAGAGTCAGCAATCGAGCTTCATTTCGCCAGCCATACCAGCAGCACTATCCAAAAGACTATACTAGTCCAAACGAGAATAAAGGGCTTCGCAGTGACGAGCCTTTAGGCAGAAGTGGCAGAGCACCAATCACACTGGATCATCGGCATGAATGTCCTAGGGTTTGTTCATGCTCGAAGTTTTATGATCCCAGTCAACCGGGAGAAAAGGATCCAGAGGCGAATGCTCAACAGGCACCAGGCACAAAGGCTACGATGGCGCACTACCGACGAAGGAATCGGGACTAGCTCCGAAGAAGACGAAGAAGGTAGAAATTTCGTTTATAGAATAAAATTAGGACATTATATTTTAGTTAGTTTAAGGCGAGAATAGGCGAATCCATAGAGTTTAAGACATATTCAGGGTAATCCGATAAGTTGCGAACAAACAAGCCGTCATTGTAGACTCAGCCGCAAAAATCACTAGGGTCTAGGAACTATAAAACAAATTGGCCAAGAAGCGGAAAATTTTTCTTTATATGAAGTTAAACGCACAGCGACGTGAATGAATTTTCGCCCACATAAAAAATGTAAACATGCGAAACTTCGAGATCGTCTCACTAATTCACACATTTACACGTCGCTAGCATATAAATAGAGATGATAAAGGGCGGGCCGGCAGTAAAATGGAAAACTTCGATATCGAAACGCTGGACGAAATTCTTGCGCTGTTGGAGGCCGACCTCCCAGCGGACGCACTGGAGTATAGTCTGGGCGAGCCTTTATCGACACCGGACTATACTCCATCACTAATCGCGTCGCATCCACAGCTGGCATTGGCATCCAAGCCAATGCAGGTGCCAGCAGGGGAGAATCCGCGGCCAACAACATCAAAGCCGCGGATCATCAGCGATGTGGTAGTGCCTCCCCTGCTGCACCTCAAACCGATACCGAAAAAAAGAGCACGATACGTTCCAACTTGAGATCTAGGCACAAACGAATTGACCCGTCTTTTTATATATCGGTACAATCTGACTTATGTAATTACTGCTTGATCTACGTATGATTTTCCAATCAAACATTCTCCCAATTTCTTCTCTGAGTTTACTTTTCATATTAGTTTCTACAGGATATGGGGGTATGAAAAAAGGTTCAGGATTTTTTATTTTAATTTTGTATTCGTACGATGCTAATCTGCCCGGTTTCCCACAGAATACTTTTCGATATTTTTGCAATAAATTTCTGAGTTTATTGATCGTTTCTGGACTTTTCGTTATACAGAATTTTAATTTATTGTCGATATCCTCATCGGAAATATCGTAAGGACCGACTAATAAATTACGGTTATTATATGAATTCGTTAAGGGGGCACAACACTTTTGAAATCATGAAAAAATCGATTTTTTTTATTCCGTATTTTGATAGGAAATTTCCCGTAGAATATATTCCTATTGTCGTTATTGCACTAAAAAAAAATTTTTTAAAGTTGTACAGCAAACGCTAAAAGTACTTTTTATCTGGTGTCTGTCACGGCAATGTACATTTTAGTGAATCAAGTGTACAAGGGCTTGCTTTCAAAATTGATGTTGTCTGTGAACAGTGTGGTCAGATAAGTGCGATAAACTTTTGTAAGAAAGTGGGTCCAAGAAGCAATTTATGTGAAGTGAGCAGAAGAAGCATTATCACTCTGCGTGCACTTGGCCATGGGCACGCTGGATTGTCTACCTAATGTGGCATTATGGATCTGCAAAAGCCAGTAGCACAATCTGCTTACGATACAATTAGAAATCAATTAAGTGAAGTGTGTCAAAAAATAGCTGAGGACTCTATGAAGGCTGCAGTCCAAAAGGAGATGGAAGCTACAGGAAACAATCAATTAGATGTTTCTGACGATGGCTCCTGGAGGAAGAAGGGCTTTTCATCTTTACAAGGCCTCGCCAGCATCATTGGAAATAAAACAGCAAAGGTTTTGGATGTCGCCATCAAGAACAGCTTCTGCAAAGCATGTAATAACTGGTCAGTCAAAGAAGACACGATTACATATCAAGAATGGTACGAAGAACATGAACCAAATTGTAATGCTAACCATCATGCGTGAATTTATTCAAATCCCTTCCCAAACTAATGAACAGGTCTTGTTGAACTGTAGGTCAAAAGGCCTCCGACAAGCGAAGTAAAATAAGCTATGGAGTTTACAGAAACTAAGTACTTACCTACGAGCCGCGAAGATTCATATAAAAACTGATCACAAAGCCTTAATCTTTTTATTTAAATGTAAATTCGTGGGTAACAGAATCTGTCGGTGGATTCTGGGAACCCAAGATTATAATTTGGTAATTGACCACGTACCGGGCAAAGATAATATTGTCGCAGATATGCTAAGTCGACAACCTGATTTCAATCCGGAAGAGCAAAGAAAACCAGGAGAAATTATTATTGCACTTTTAAAAACACAAAAATTCTCTAAAGACTTAATGTACAAATTTAAACACTTGTCAAAGTTCCAACACAATGACGAGTATTTAAATAAACTATTTACTAAAAATTTGGATAATAAAGATCAAAATTTAAATTTCACTTACATAATTGAAAATGATATAATTTATAAAAAGAACCAATCGAATGAATATAAAGTAATGGTTCCCAAAGAAATGATAGAACCTCTCATTCTTGAAACACACGGAACTTATGGTCATGTAGACGCGAAGAAAGTAATTCGTGTGTTAGAAGAACATTTTTACATTAAAAATTTGAGACATAAACCGCAAAAACTTATTTCATTTTGCGACTCATGTCAAAGGAACAAAGTTTCCACTAGACTACGCGTTGCGCCAATTGAGCCAATAATTCCGGAAACGCCACGTGACTTATTATCAATCGATTTTTTTGGTCCGCTACTGACCGGGCGTAGCGGTACGAAATATATTCTTGTAACCATAGATGCGTTTTCAAAATTTGTTGTATTATATCCGATTTTTAGACAAACATGTGCTACAGCGATAAAGAAAATTTTTAACGATTATATTTTGTTGTACGGAAAACCGAAGCGTATTTCATGTGATCACGGCTCACAATTTACTGCAAAGGCGTGGATAGAAAAATTACAAACAGAAAATATTGATTTAGTTTTTTCATCGATCTGACATCCACAAAGTAATATCGTCGAACGCGTGAATAAAGAATTAGGTAGATTTTTTCGTGCGTTTACGAGTGAAAAACATACGGGTTGGGTCAGATACATTAATATCATTCAAACTATTATAAACGAACCTATCATGATACAATAAACTTTACTCCAATCGAACTACATTTAGGAATAAAACCTAAACGTACGTTGAAAAATTGGATTCATACGATTGATCCAAAAAATGAACCGTCGCATGAACAAAAAATTTTCTTGGCGCGCAAACGAATTATTTCTAAAGCTCAAAAGCGGGTTGAGCAATATAATTTATTAAAAAAGCCATTTCTTGTTGAATTTAACGAAGGAGACGAAGTCCTTGTAAAATCTAATAATGTCTAGATAATCAGATCTAGAAAATAAAAAAATCTCGATTCATTGAATATATTTTAGTTACTATTTAAACATACAACAAGATCTTATTATTTTGATAAAACTCCGCTACTTGGTATCCCGAACCTGACCTATACTTAAATCATTACTTATATTCAACTTTCTTTCCCTTTTTTGACCTGTCGTCAGAATTCCGACGCAGGGCAGTAAATGTTCACAGCTCTTCAATAATAATATAAATTAAATATTTTGCACCGAACCGAGAAGAGCCGTGACCGTTTGAAGCCTAAGTACAGTTGTATCAAAAGATGTTAGCATAAGTACCGGTCGTACTTATGCAGACATACATTAAAATTTTATGCCGATATGTCAGCATAACAGCAAATGTACTTAGGATTTTTTTTGTTTCGTTATAATTTTGTTATAAACAGGAATAAAGAACTGTTTTTTTATAAGTAAACTAACAAATGCATAATTTACCTACGTATGTAATAAAATATCGATTATTTTAGTGTCAGCTTAAGTCCGTATACACACAAACACACACACCGTGCGAGGACGCCGATACCCCGTATGTGGCGTCCCCTAGGTAGCGGATATGGGAAAGCTCATCGTTGCTTCAAGGTCTCCTCAACCGGTCCTCAACTCAGGATAGATCAGAAATAAAATATGCTCCGCGGACCAAACAGGCTAGGAGAAGAAACCCCGAAGATAAATCAAACATAGATAGTGAGTTAATAACATTACTACCCCAAGCGGGTCAAGCCACAGTGCCCAGTCCCGCCGTCGATTCCGATCGGTTGAAAGCCCTAGTGGTCGACGCTGGCTCCATGGATGTTCGTGGGGGGGGGGGGGCAAACTCACCTAAAAGCCGCAGAGGTTTATCACCTGACCACTGCTGCATGTAGAGAGGCAGGTGATATGGAAATGGAGATTGGTGTAGACAGAGATAAGAGAGCTGCATGTATAACGCAAAGGAATGCGCACTTGGATCGCCTTGGCAGCAGCACAAACAAATTAAAGACCTTGCCCGAACCATAAGAGCAAGCAATAAGAATCTCTGCATTGCAGAAGATAACTTACTGCAATGCCAGCGCCCAGGAACACAGGGAAGGGAAACCCAGACAACCCTAAGTCTCAGATCCCGGAGGGCGGGTACAACGGAGGAAGCCCCAACTACTCCACAGGATAGAAGTGGAGGAAATAAAGGAGTAGATAATCAAGCTGAAAAGACAGCGTGGCAGAAAGTCTTCACAAGAAAATCAAAGAAAAAGGAGGAAGAGGCAAACAAAGAAGATAAAAGTGTCCCTGGCGTTGCAAACCAGAACATAGCCAGCAAGAATGGACAGAAGCGGGCAAGACCTCCCAGATCGGATGCTTTAATCATCATCATCACTCCAGAAAGAAGAAACTATTGAAGTAAGAGATCTGGACATGCTTACCTCAAAAGAGGAGGTACTAGAAGCACTACAGAAGGAAATTGGCGAGGAGAACATCATAGAAGTCTCTACGATAACATCTCTGCGAAAGACATATGGTGACACGCAGATTGCAGTGATACGGGTACCAGCTCAGATAGCGGCTAAGATCACTAAGATACAGAAGATCAGATGGATAGTGAGCGATCATTACACAAACAGTGACCACCAAGCGATAATAATGGAGATAAGAATATCAAAACAGAGATCCAACGGGAGGGCAACGACAAAAAGAGTCGGCTGAAAAACGAAGGATTATGATAAGGTGACATTCCTGCTGGCTTCAGAAAAAATACAGCTGTCTGGATCTGCGAATGATAAGGTCGAGCAGGTAATGGGAAATATTACCCGAGTCTGCGACGCATGGATGCCGAGGAGAACTCCCAACAATAGACTACCATCAGTATACTAGTGGGATAAAGAAATCGACGTGGCCCGCAAAGAGTGTCATCGAACCAGAAGACGGAAACAGCAGGCTACGAAGAAATACTACAAGACTGGTTGTGGTAAAAAAATAGTAGATGCCCTAAATAAAGAAATGAAGAATGTGAAACGGATACTCAAGGGGAAAATCCGAGAGAATAAACAACGGTGCCTAAAAGAGTTACAGGGCGAGGTTGAGCTGGACCCCTGGGGGCGACCGTAACAAGTGGTAATGAAGAAAATAAGGGGAGGTTATATCCCCCCTCCTAGAAGCCCGGAATTGCTGGATCGTATTGTAACCAAACTGTTTCCCCTTCAACTGGAAGTAACAGCTATTCCTAATGTGGAGGCGAATGACGAAACTATTCCAGCAATCACCACAGAGGAATTACTGGCTGCATGCAAAAGAATTGAGAACAACAAGGCTCCAGGCCTGGATGTCATACCCAATGTTGCATTGCAACAAGCTATGCAGGCACGCCCCGATGTCTTTGTGGATTTGTACAACTCATGTCTTGAAGAAGGGACATTTCCTAAGAACTGGAAGAAGCAACGCCTGGTGCTCTACCAAAAGAAGATAAGCTACCTGGAGAAGCTTCCTCATACAGACCACTTTGTATGCTAGACACCCCGGGCAAGATCTTAGAGCGCATAATCGGCGTTAGAATGGACCAAGTCATTGAAAAACCAGGCGGACTTGCGTAATATCAATACGGCTTCAGGAAAAAACGCTCCACTCAAAACTGCAACAGAAGGAAATAGATGAAAAGGAGGATCCAAGAAGTACTGTGCTATTATTACACTGGATGTTAAAAATGCGTTCAACTTAGCCAGCTGGGGCAAGATACAGGAGGCACTACGGAAAAAAGAGGTACCCGCATATATATGAAGCTTATGTCTGACTACCTGAAAGACAGAACCCATTTGTATGACACAGAGAGTGGCACGAAAACCTATCAAGTAACCGGAGGGGTCCCACAAGGGTCAGTGCTCGGCCCACTATTGTGGAAAATTATGTACGATAGCGTACTTAGGCTAGAGCTACCCGAAGGTGCAACAGTTGTAGGGTTTGCAAATGATATTGCAGTAGTAGTAGTAGCAAAGCAAAAGGAAGAGGTGACGGAAATCGCTAACGAGGCAGTAATTATTATCCACGATTGGCTAAATCAGACTAGACTTAAGCTTGCTAGCCATAAAATGGAGGCTATTTTTATATCCAGTAGAAAGAAAATAGAGATAATAACGCTGTCAGTGGAAGGACACGAAATAAACTCTCAGACGACCATTAAGTACCTGGGAATCACCATAGACGCCAGACTAAAGTTTAAGCAGCATCTTGAGAGGGCGAGCAATAAGGCAGGAAAAGTCGGTGCTGCACTATCGCGACTAATGCCAAAAGTAGGTGGGCTAAGGCAGGGCAGAAGGTTACTCCTAGCCAGTGTAACTACATGAATTATGTTATACGGTGCCCCAATATAAGCGAACGCTATGTTGGTGAAGTCCTATGCACGAAAGCTGTCAACAGTTTATAGGAGAAGTGCATTGCGGGTAGCTTATGCCTCTTAAACAGTATTAGAAGAAGCAGTGTGCATTATTTCAAGTATGCCGCCTATTGACCTTCTAGCAACAGAACGAAAGAATATATACGAAGAAAATCGTTTCTCGTTCGAACCGTTTTTGCCGAGAAAGTTGAGGTAGAGACTAAGGTATCCGTATGCCTATTTCGTAGCCGTACTGCCGGGTATTAGATTTGCTCTAGCCGCGAAGCCATTGTAAGTACGAATGTAAGTTTCTTAGTTAAAAATAAAAGAATTGTGATTTTAGTGTATTAAAATAAAGTGTCTAGATCCCACGATCGTTTGTCCAGGTCCATGTATTTTTACAGACGATGGCTGTGTCAATCTCTGTCTCACGGACATACTGGCTTAGTAGGTCCTGTGCAGTCGCGCAGTGGTTTATATTTAACTGCACTATTTTCATTTTCTTCGTCTGTCAATGGCTTTTACTGCAGCTAGCCAAACTGCACATGCGTAGCTACCTGCTGCGTGGTCACTCTTCCCACCTGTGCCTCCTTTGCAGCGTACGCAGCTGGGTTGGTTCCTACAATTCTTCGCTTCATATCCATCCTTTCCATATTTAAAATAAGACACTTCTATCTTTAGTTACTGTGCAGTTTTTGCCGAAATGGCCAAAACCTAGGCATTTATAACACCTAATCGGCTTGTTTTTGCGGTTAGCCACCTGGATCCTACAGTTGACCTATCCTATTCTGATTTTCTGTAGCTTAGTGATATTAGAAGATATTTTATTTCTTCTCTTCTCTCCGGCCGGTTGAGGAGACCTCAACGCGCTAATAAGCATTCCCCTATCCGCCACCCAGAGGACTCGCCACATATAGTGCGGCAGCTAGCTAGGTTTCCGTAGCCTTTTCAAACGGGACGACTCCACATAAGTTTTTCTAATGTATTTTTGCCTGCTGAATCCAAAATTTGAGGGTAAAGTGTAAAAAAAATGGCTGGTTATTTGTTATAAACAATTTTCCGGAAAATTGTTGCAAAATTATTACTTTTCTTTACTAAAAAATATTTTTTCAGATTTCCTGTATAATTTTAAGCAGAAAGTGTTCTTATACATTTTTCCGTAAAATGCATCGTTTCTCTTTAAAACAAGATTAAAGCTTTAAAAATGCAACGGTTTTTTTACTTTTCCCATATGAATTTATGAAACTTCAATGATTTTTCTACGTGAAACAATGCATTTTACGGAGAATTGTATAAGAACACTTTTTTCTTATATTTTTACAAGAAATCTAAAAAAATATTTTTAAGTACGGAAAAGTGAAAATTTTTCAACAATTTTCCGAAAAAATGATTAACAAATAACCTGCCATTTTTTTACACTCCACCCTCAAAATTCGGATTCAGCAGGCAAAAATACATTAGAAAATCCTAGGTGGAGTCGTTCCGTTTAAAAAGGCTACGGGAACCTAGCTGGCTGCCGCACTAATACGGGGTATCGGCATCATCGCGCGGACTCTGGTAAGCTCTACACATTATATTATTAATTATTGCAACAATGTATAATGATGTATTATGAAAGTCCGGCCTGAACTCAGAAATAACACAGGTTTTCCGAAATGGTATGTGTTTAATATCGGGGCCAGATACGGTTCCGAAAAAAAAAAATTAATTGTTTTTTTACTTACCTTAAACTAAATATGTAAGACTTCTAATAAACTTACAGTGGCGTTTATTTCATGTCTTAATAATTTTTGAAATATTTTTATGATTTGCAATAATGTGATTAATTTATCACTATAAGTAGTATAATTTACTTTGTGAATGTCTCAAATGCTACAGACGATTTGTTGACATTTATATTTCTTTTCAGATATTTTTGCTGACTTACTACCAATGGTTGTCCATAATGCAATTTCAAATTATGAATCTCGAAAATCAGACTTGGTTAATTGTGAAATTGCTAAACTGCGCAATTTACGGCAACTTTTGAATGGGTAAGGCCTTATGAGATTATATTATTTCCTTCTATGTTTAAGTAAATGCAATATTTTTTAAAGTGACTTCTAAGTTGTGGAATGTTTTAAGCGGTCACCAAGTTATGGGGTTTAGGTAGCAACGCTAAGGTACGGTGTTTCCGAAGTGACCGTTCCAGACCTAGTTGTGGGGTTTCCGAAACAACCGTTAAGTAAAGTATTTCAAAAATTAAACATGCTTCAGTGATAGCAACCGTTATGAATCAAGCAGATACAGCGAAATTGATTCTTCCTAAAAGCTAAGAAAAATTTACTTCGTCATAGCGATTTTGCTCAGCTTCATTTTTTCACGGTTAAATATACTAAAATTTAAGTTATAATGAATACATCTTTGCATCATATATATATATATATATATATATATATATATATATATATATATATATATATATATATATATATATATATATATATATAATATATATATATATATATATATATATATATATATATATATATATATATATATATATATATATATATATATATATATATATATATGTGTGTGTGTGTGTGTGTGTGTGTGTGTGTGTGTGTGTGTGTGTGTGTGTGTGTGTGTGTGTGTGTGTGTGTGATTGTCAAAGTATATAAAAACATACCATATCGGACATTTATTTTGAAATTTACAAGGATGTTGGAGTTACTATAGCGTTATCGTAATTATTATTCGCATATCATTCTTTATTGTACAGCTTAATGTGTAACTGTACTCGCTGAAGTATCAGTATGAATGGAAATTATTTGTTGAGTTTTTGTAGGTGGCTAATAAGTTTTCTTATATTTATCATGTTCGTTTGTCTGTATCTCCTGGCTTGTGTTATTTTTGGGATTTCTTTTTCGTGCAGAAAAATGTGGCTGTCTCGGGGACAGCCGATAGAAGTGAATACTTAAATAGATGGTGTGGAATTTTGGAAAATTTTTAATAGTTTTGTTGTCAGAGAATCAAACGTATACAAAGTGAGAAATGTACTAGTCTTCGCAGCGGGACTGCAAATGTACTTTATAGTCTTTGACGCGAGAGTTCAAAATGGCAAAACTAATATGAATTAGTCTTCGACGCAAATTAAAATGCGTCTTCGTTGAGTGCAAAGTACTAATCTACAAGGATACATTTAATTGTGACTTTTTTGATAAATTTTTATAATTTTGCTTCCTCCTAGAGGAAGCTTTGTAATAGTAAAATTTTGAGTTTCTTCAAAACTTCTAGAAAATACTTTTTGGTGTGTTAGAAGTTCAAATCAAATGTTTTTAATTTTAAAATGTCCGGATGGATGTCCGTATGGATGTCCGTATGTGTGTGTATGTGTGTGTATGTGTGTGTGTGAGGATGTGTGTGTATGTATACCGTAATATTTCTGGGACTACTCCGTCAATATCAATAAAATTTGACATGAATATATATTTTTAGATTTTAAATTCGGGAAAAACAGTTATTTACCATTTTCTCAACAACATTTTTTTATGGCCATTTTTTTATTTTTGAAAAACACTATTTTGCGTTTTTTTCAATCATCCAATTGTTACAAACAATTCAGCTATAAAGCATTTGAAAGAGAATAAAATCACCTACTTTTCCTCGTTTGGTGCTCGGGATCGACCGCTTTGTTCGGCAGATAAAATAAAAAAGGTGATTTTTTTTTTAATTCATGTCTCCGAAAGTAAACATCATAACCTCGCGAAAAAAATTATGTCGATGGGTCACGTGTCAAACTATATCTCATTAAAATTTCAAGTGACTTGATAACTTATTTTTTCATTAATAAATCGAAAACTGAAAAAAAGGTTTTTTTTTGTGCCTCGATTGTGGATGAAAAAAGGCCTCATTGTACTTGAGATTTCGGAAAAAAGTAAAAAAAGAAATATTTTATCTGTTTTGGCTAAGTTCATTGCTCAGCTTTCAAACCCCCATGGTTCGTAAAATATCAAATGAGTTGTTTTTTTTGTGCCTGGATTACGGACGTAAAAACGCCTTATTGTACTTGAGATTTTAGGAAAAAGTAGATGTTTTATGTGTTTTGGCTAAGTTCATTGCACAGCTTTCAAACCTCCATGGTTCGTAAAATATCAAGGTTTTAATTTTTTTTTGGAAATTTTTTGATTTCGTCAAGCGGTCAAGTAAAGAGCTAAAATGTAAAAATCGTTTTCTCGAAAATTGCGCGAGCGACCTATCTAATGAATAGCCTGTTGTTTTGATGGTTAGGTTAGTTAGAAACACATGTAAATATGCGTGAATTTCTGTGAAAAAAATTGACGACAGTGTTAGTATTCTATAATAAAAAACAGAGTCTACAAACTTTTGGACAATGAACTATCCAAAACTTATATTAAATTATGTGTCAAAAACCGTCTCATACATTAGCAAGCATATATAGAGATATTAAAACAATATTTTATTTATTGGACATATAAATTGAGTTGGATTAAGCTACGTGCCAATGAATTGGCAGCGGTTTTGATTTAGTGATTTTGATGCGTAAATCGCCGCCATTTTCTTATTTTTCTAACTTAATAGCAACTTCGACAGAGAGTTAAAAAATCTTAGGTGAAGTAATCATTGATCAACTAGTAAATTTAGGATAGGCAAAATATAATACGAATAAAGAAAATATAATAAGAATAATAGTATCGTACGATATTTTATGACACAACTTGCGTAATCCGAGATCTAAAGAGTGCATTTTTGCACGAGCGTGCGGTAAATCGAGGTTTACGCCAGGGCGTGTCATACAGTGATAATGTTTACCGCAATAAGTCAATAATGTTTACCTACAAACGTTTTGCGCATATTAAAAAAGTGACGTCGTCTAGTTGACGCAAAAAAATTGAAGTACCATGAAAAGGTACCGCTATATTAGCGCGTCCGAAATACGAGACAATCCGATAGCCGCTTGCAGCGTGTGTAAGTAAGTGCGGCTGATATGTAAGGGAAGAGATGAGCTGTGCGAGCATGCTAACATGCGTGGCGAAGTGTGCGTGGTGGAGGGAAAAAGCTGTTGTTGCTTTCATGACGATCGGTCTGTCGCACCGCCGTGACGTTCGCCGCTCGCCGATTTACTCCCCAGTAAAATGTGTACCCGGCGAGCCTATAGAAGTATTTACTTCAAAACTCTCAAGATAATTACTACGTAACTTGTCATGACTGTTTTATTTTGTTTATTGGTGAACAACTAGAATTTTCTCTTTACGTATTTTATTATAACGTCATATAAACACCATTAGTACAATGAAATAGTCATGGCAAGTTACGTAGTAAGTATCTTGAGTATTCTTCCTAATTGATCAGTATATAATTTAACTTTAAGTTGAGTAAGCCCTTTATTGACCAAAAAAAATTTTGTTGTTTCATTATGATTAAATATAATAAACTTGACTTTAGTTGATTGATCTCAGTTCTTTTTTATCTGTTATTTTGTTGCGGAATATATCAAACTCGCCTAACCTTTTACTTTTTCAAAAGTTAATTTTCATTTTTATGTTATTAAAGGCGTGTTTTTAAAAAAGTTAAGAAAAATGTGTAAAAATTTTTATTTTTTAACAATTAAAAAAAATTTGGTTAAATTAAATTATTGAAAAACAAAAATATTGGAGCTCACAGCCAGAGTTTTCATGTTATCATCCTGATGGTAACACCAGTACTGGCCCTCATTATTTGAAATTTATAAATTTTACTTATTTTAAACAACTTATAATAAATATATTAAAGGTTACAAATTTTGAATGATTATCACCTGATTATCAGTTGATTATCATCTGATTTTTTTCACAGTCCTTTTTTACATTTTGTGTACGCGTTTTTTTATAGCGATTGTTTAGTTTTGAGATTTCAGTTTTTTCTAATAAAGTTATTGGAAAAGTTAATAAATGTAAATTGCTTAATATGTACCTGAAAAAGAATAAAATTGCCTATCTTTTTACCGCGAAATATTTATATTACGTTCGTCGTTCTTTTATTATACAGCATAAACCGCAATTTGTCAAAATTGTTTTAACTTGAAAACTAAATTTTGAATCATTTCATGAAGTAGATCCTGAGAGAAACATCAAAAACTGAAAATAGTCGTTTTTATACGTGACGCGATAACTGTAGTAAAAACGCAATAATCAATTTAAAATTCTGGATTTTGTCAGCATTATATAGCACCTTAATCCCTCTCTTTCGGTTGTTTGTGATATGATTGGGGATACCACTTTAAACAAAGTTTTATATCATTTATTTCTACATGTAAATCTCATTAAATGGCGAGGTATAAAACATTGTTTTAAGAATATGTAAAAGAAAATTGAAAATTATTTTAACTTAGTTAATAAAAAAATGCTGAGATAAGAAAACTGTTACATTTCCTTACAAAAAAAAAATAATAATAATAACGAGCCGATATATCTATCTCTTGGTGGTGAGGAAACGATATCATCAAAATGTAATACAAAGATTACGTTAAATAACATTCTTTAAAGTGTCTAAGAAAATAAGACATGATGGTATATATATATATATATATATATATATATATATATATATATATATATATATATATATATATTGCAACGGGTGAGACTTTTGACGTGAGAGGAGAAAATCACAAAAGGAGACGCCGGGACCGAGAATCGATCCGGCGCTCCTGAGATCTCTAGGCGCGCGTGCTACCGCTTGAGCCAACGCCGCCCTATTTCGTCACTCGCTATCCTGCCTCGATTACCGGCGTGGCGAGGGACGTTGTTCCTCGTTACAATATATAATTGATCATGTATATATAATTGATTCGAAATAATTTTATCTACTAAACGAAAAAGTACAAAAATTTCATAGAATTATATATAGAGTAAAAACAATCCCCTATTATATTAAAGAGAAATCCGTTTTGGCGTTCTCCGTTTCTCCGGTTCTCCCGTTCACCGGTCCTCCGGTTCTCCGGTTCTCCGGTTCTCCGGTCCACCGGTTTTCCGAGTTCATAATTTTTTTATGAATTTGAGTGACCTCTCTATTATATCAAATCTCATTTGAATCATCAATTAATTATCAATCTTGTGCAATAGCATCGACTTAAAGGTAACGGTTTCAGACCCCTCTCACCGATCGCCAAAGCGATCAGCGTTCCTCCATTGAAACCCATAAAGTCAATATATGCACAAGGTTGTAGTTATTAAAATTATTAAACAAACTTTATATGAGAAATAATATAAACTAGCAGGGTCACCTCACTCCTAACGTCGCTCAGTCGATGTTAGGTATAAATGTTTATAGCTCCGAGGAAAATTTAAAGAAAATGATATTGTAATGATATACACAAAAAATTACAAGGTTGCGCGAGTTTGATTAATTTTGTGTGCATGTTAATACCATAATGTGTAATGAGTTACAAATGTAATATAATAGTATGTACACTCGGTGGTAGTTGATTCTCGTGAAACGTTTTTGAAATCATGCTTTTTGATTGGTTAAGAGTTTTGAATCCGCAAACCTGATTAGAAGATTTCTAAAAACGTTCCACAAAAATCAACTACCACTAAGTGTATGTATGTCAATTGAAACGAAATTACATATTAAAAATCAAGTAAGATTAATCAAATTAAGTCGAGTTTATAACAATATTTTTGCAATTATAATATAACACAAACTCAAAATTGTTATGTTCAATGATGGGCTCAGTTTAATATTTATGAAACAGGCAAGGTAAGATACGTAGTAAGTACACAAGGATGGTTTGTATCTGATCAATATATTATTTAAATTTTTAGTTAGCAATTATTTGATTCAGAACTTAATTGATCCCAACAATTCTGTGTTTGTTATATGATAAATAAAATAATATTGTAATATTACTATAATATTGTACAACTTATATTATTTAATATACTATAATTTACTATATTCGATTGATCATTTTTCTTTTTAGATCTGTAATTTTGTTTCAATCGAAATTATTATGTTCATACTATTATTGACATGCACTGTAATATAGAATAAATTAAACTCGGCTAACCGTTTACTTTTGTTGAAAGTTAATATTTTTGAGACATTACATATTTTTTTTTAATCAAACTTATTAGAAGTATCTGAAATATGGTCTAGAAATAAAATGTATGTTTTATAAACAGTTTTAATTACAAACAAAACACCGTTAATGGACTTGACATTGACAATTTTTTAATCATAATTGATTTTATGTAATCGAACTATGTAAAAAATGTAGTTCGATTAATGAAAAAAAAAATTACATTAATTGAAGTTTCTCATTAAGTTATTTTTTGATATATTGCAACTGTAGAAAATTCTCAAATTTTCAGTCCGCGGGCTCCGCCTCAATCAGTTACGCCAGTGACGTAAGCTCGCGGAGCGTGACTAGATTAATACGCACTATTATATTATTTGTACGAAAAAGATATGAGAGGTTTCACATGTTGCTAATATAAATCTAAAAAAACTAAACCATACATTGTAAATTACGATCAATAAACGAACGCATTTACCGATAATCTATTGTCATTTCATCGCCCCGATATTTTCGCAGCAATCGTGAACTTAACACCTCACGAAGAACAAAACCTTCGACTCTCACAGGTAACATTTGTACGATAATATTCATATATTACAATAGCAGTCCGCGCATGCGTACAAATATTTTATAGGATAATATTTGTAGATTTTTCTAGTCTGCGACAATATACAGGGTGTTTCATTTTAATCCGACCACGACAAAAAACCATGGAAAAACTAAGTTTAACGAAAAATGACCTTGACAAAAGTTGAAGGGAGCAAAAGGGGCCATCTAATGACACCAACACCTTTGATCTTGAACTCGATTTTCAAGGTCATTTGAAGGTCATTGTATTTTTTTAACGGGAACCCCTATTTTTGACCTCGGAATACGGAGCAGCGGAAAAAATTACGTCGGAAATGACATTTCAAGTTTGCCTTAGTGACCTTGAGAAGGTCAATTCAAGGTCAAATAAGAAGTATCAGCCTAAGATTGTTTTCCTTTCAATTTTTTCGTAGAATTATCATTTTGTTATTGTAATAAACATTAAGAGAATAATTGACTTAAAATGTGATTATTAAAATGTGAATATATATATGCGTAAAAGTTGTTTCATTGATCAGTCTGCTCGAATCTTTCGATATAGTATGATCTGTAAATCATAAACATTTCGTACGATAATATTCCTATAAGTTTATGTGCTATATTTTTCTAATATAGTATTTGACGCAGAAAATCATAGTGTCAAAGCCGACTGAACTTTGGAAGGCAGTGTAATTTAAATATATATATATTTTGTAACGAGATACGAGTCTCGCACATGTAAATACGTGTGAAGGCGGCCGCAATAGACGCGGATTGAGCGCGCGCGTGCAACGTCCGCAAGGCGAGTCCGCACGAGCGCGGAGCGCGGCAGCCAGCGAGCGACTTAACGGCGACGCGCCGCGCGCCTTTATAAGGCGGATCGCGCGGCGCAACGGAGGAATTGCCATCGTGAGCACACGAGGCAACCCGGAACACCCGAACAACACCGAGCCTCGTCTACGTGAGCACACGTGGGCGACACCCCGTGCCACCGTAAAATCCTAACCTACATTCCGACACATTGCTGCCTCCCTCTGCCACTGTGAGCCCATAGCCAAAATACTTTCACACCGCTTTGTATCTTTAACTTCATATAGTACATTATAATTTTAAAGGCAAATAAGTCCTTTCAAATCAGTTGTACTCTAAAATTATTTGTCACTAGAATATTTCAAGGACACTACGTCTTTGAGAAAATTCTAGAAAAAGATAATATCTTAAACAGTAATACATCTGTTAAAGTTAAAATCCTAAAATAAAATACAAACATAAAATTTACTTACAGCTATATTAGTCTTGGTTACAATATGCCAAGTGCAAATTACTAAGAATCAAAAACACATAAAATAAAATTCTAAATAAGAAGAGATTCAAATACTATGACATCCCGGACCACTAAATAATAATATTCAAATAGAGCTCCGTCGGAGCGTTTTACTGCCTGCTAATGTATGAGGCGGTTTTTGATACATAATTTAATATAAGTTTTGGATGGTTCATTGTCCAAAAGTTTGCGGACCCCTCTGTTTTTCTATTGTAGAATACGAACACTGCTGTCAATTTTTTTTCACAGCAATTAACGCATATTTACATGTGTTCCTAACCAACCTAACCATTAAAATAACAGGCTATTCATTACATAGGTCGCTCGCCCAATTTTCGAGAAAACGATTTTTACATTTTAGCTCTTTACTTGACCGCTTGACGAAATCAAAAAAAAATTAAAACCTTGATATTTTACGAACCATGGGGGTTTGAAAGCTGTGCAATGAACTTAGCCAAAACACATAAAACATCTACTTTTTCCTAAAATCTCAAGTGCAATAAGGCGTTTTTACGTCCGTAATCCAGGCACAAAAAAAACAACTCATTTTTTCAGTTTTCGATTTATTACTGAAAAAATAAGTAGTCAAATCACTTGAAATTTTAATGTGATATAGTTTGACACGTGACCCATCGACATAATTCTTTTCGCGAGGTTATAATGATTAGTTTCAGGGATATGAATTAAAAAAAAAATTACGTCTTTCAGTTTATCTGCCGAACAAAGCGGTCGATCCCGACGACCAAACAAAGGAAAGTAGGTCATTTTATTCTCTTTCAAATGCATTAGCTGAAATGTTTGTAACAATGGGATGATTGAAAAAAACGCAAAATAGTGTTTTTCAAAAATCGAATGCCCATAAAAAAAAATAGTTGAGAAAATAAAAAATAACTGTTTTTCCCGAATTCAGAATCCAAAAATATATATGCATGTAAAATTACGGTATACACATACATTCATACGGACATTTACTAAAAACACTTGATTCGAACTTCTAACACACTAAAAAGTATTTTCTAGAAGTTTGGACGAAACTCAATATTTTACTATTACAAAGCTTCCTCTAGGAGGATGCAAAATCCGGACGGACGGACATTTTTTAAGTTCTTTTGATGCTGAAAACTAATTGAAATTTGATACATTTGACATTTTTTTCGGTAACTTGAATGATTTAAGTTCAAAGAACATTTCTACCGTAAAATAGATAAATAATAAATTTTTTTACGATTTTTGGAGGGTTTTTACACAATTGACCAAATATAAAATTTTAATATTGTGTAGATGACCCTACGTTTCGATCGGAGCCTTATATAAGATGCAAAATTAGAAATTTATCTCGAACTAGCGCGCCACACGCGGCCTTACGGCCACGGTGGCTTGCCGCCTTGCATCGACCACAGGTTAAACACAGGACTTCGCTTGTACAATTCAAAAACTTTCGTGATACCGTGTGCTGTGCTGTGTCCAGCGGATCGAATTGTAAAAATCGAATCAATACGCTCAAATTAATTTACTAAAATATATACGTCGAGTATTATATACGTATCTACTACGGTAAAAAACTAGTATTTTTCACATTTACTATGAAAATTTCTTTTAGATTAAATTTATAAAACTCAAAATTAAAATTATAAGTCGTATTAGACATAAAATGAAAAATAAGCAATTTTATGAAAAAATGGTAAAAATTTTGTTTTAGTATTTTGCTTATAACTTTGCGGGAAATTTGTTATACATTTTTAAATTATATATTTTTACCAGTGAATAAGCATTTGGTTAATAAAGAAAACCGTCTTTGTAGAGCGATCACGTTCATGAAATGTTACAAATAAAAAGATAAAATATTAATTATTCTCTACTCTATTAATACATCTCGAATTTTCTAATTCTACAAAAATTTAATATAAGATACAAATAATGAAAAGAAAGAGGATTATTAAATAATACAATAGCAACCATTAGTAATACATTCAATAATGAAATAAGTTTGGTACAGTGCATGTGTAAGTTTTATTGCTTATATTAACACTAACACAAATTGTTTTATGTCAGTTGCTTGTACATATTCTTCTTATATTTTTTTAATAATTTGCAGTTGCCTACAATGGTCACAAAAACAATTACGTGTGCGCACAATATTACAAATCATAATTTTTTTTTTTGTTCTATCATCAGCAATGAAACAACAAATACTTATATACATTTGATTTTTCAATTGAGCAAAAGAATAGTTTGAGCGTCGATTTGGTTTTAAATATGAACCATACAGACAATTATTTCTTACTATTTCGTGAAACATTAAAGAATTTCCTAGTAGCTGTAAATTAATAATCATATCATGAGAAGGGTTACTTCCTTTACTAAAATAACTTACTTGTAAGTTACTTTAAATGTAATTTAAAGTAACTTATAAGTAATTTTGCTAATGTGTATAAGTTAGGTAAACATTTAAACGGACTGTCAGTTTATTTGATTTCGTTAAAATATTATTATTTGTGTTAATCGTATATTAATTTTATGTCGTAATATAATAGTGAATAGATAGTGTTAATACCTCTCTATATAGTAAACAAAATTTCCCCGCTGCTTCCGCCGTTTCATGAATTTTCCCCGTCATTTACTCTCTCTCTCTCTCTCTCTCTCTCTCTCTCTCTCTCTCTCTCTCTCTCTCTCTCCCTCCCCCCTCTCTCTCTCTCAATTACTCCCTTAGTCATACTTCTTTAGTAAAAATCATCTCAATTATTATTTATACTAGGGGGGTACCCTTTCTGCTCGCTTCGCTCGTCAACCCCCATTTATAAATTTTAGTGTTTGAAAGATAGATAGTAGAAATATGAAAACTTTAAGAGTATTTTTAAATATTTTATTATTTTTGCTTGGATGTTAATATACAATATATTATATTGGCTATAGAAACAAAATATTTTACAAAAGTTTGTTTATTGTTTATAATTACACCTGGTAATCATTTATTAATTTTCATTTGAAATTTCAAAATATTCGAAACGTTTTCAATAATATAATTTGGAATTTGTTCTAATTCAGTAGAAATTTTTATTTTATCATTATTAATTTCGTGATTTAACTCTATCTTGTCATATAATTGTTTGATATTATGTTCTTGGAATTCTAACATGGATTCATTTAAATAAGTATAATATTCTTGCTCAAATCCAATATGATCATCTATAAGTTGTTGATTTCTATAAGCTGATTCAAATCTAATTTGATCATTTATAGCTCGTTCATAATCTTCATACTATTCAACTTATTAAATGAAAGAAGAAGAACACTTATTAAATGTTATTATATTAAAGGGGTCTGACACCCAACTTTTACCGACAGTACGAGTGCTGGGTAGAAAATTACTTAAAATTAAAGAAATAGAATGAATTATGTAAAACCAAGAGTTAGTTACCCTTCCTTTTATAAAAATCTATCGCCGTACCAAGTTTCAAAAAAAAATATTAACGCAATAACCCTGGTAGAAACGTAAAGAACTGATTCGCTATCGGTTGGCCAAATCCGAACGACTTGGCCAACGGTTTAACCCACGGTTACCCTTAAATACTGCTTATTTCGTCACATTACAAGCGGTCCGGTTGGTAAACAGATGGTTAAATTTGAAATACTCGTTTGAGGTTAGATTCGATTTAGGAAACCTACGTAGCGCGCTCCGTGACTTTCGATGTGTAGATGTAAGTTCTTTTTAAAGATGATGAGTACGTCACTCTGGTCTCTCGTAGACGATGTCAAGGTCTTCGACGAAAGGAAAATAATATAAAATGTAGGTAGCGCGCTCTGTGGAAATAATTACTATACAAGCTTCAAAATATAATTGAAAATATTTTGGAAAATTTTTGAAAAATTTCGGAACATTTTGAAAATGTTTAAAATTTCCGCAATTTTATATTTCACTAATAAACTGCGATGTGTACTCAGAACTAGACTGGGTATAGAAATCATTACTAGCCGCTGAGATTCTTGAAGACCTGGACATCGTCTACGAGACTCGCGGGTAACGTGTCCATCATCTTCCAGCAGAACTTACACCTACACACCGCAAACTACGAAGCGCATTACTAAGCCTAACAGATTTTCCCATAATTAACACCTGGACAACATTTTTGAGAGTTCCGGGTGACCTGAACAACACTCACGGTGAACATTCACGTAGACATCAAGAGCTTAGCATATTCTATATATTTATTGTAGGTATATCACAAACCAAAATCATAAATCACTATAATAGTATTAAAATTTCATAACCTCAAATTACTACATTTTAAATTTTCCCGAACCTTTGGTTAAATGTTGGCTAATATTCATGATAAGCATTGGCCAACATTTTTAGCCAATTCTTAATTCACAGGCTATTTCGGTTGGTTTATTTTCTACCAGGGAATAAATGGCATTTGAACGAAAATCAGTAACCGCAGCGAGCATATGCTGAGAATTTCGCATATGCGCGCTGCGGTTACTTATTTTCGTTAAAATGCCATTTATTATTGCGTCAATATATTTATTTGAAACTTGGCACAGCGATAGATGTTTATAAAAGGAAACGCAACTAACTCTTGGTTTTTCATATTTCATTGTACTTCTGTAGTTTCAAGCCATTTTCTGTCGTGCACTTGTTCAGTCGACTCGGTCGGTAAAAGTTGGGTTTCGGACCCCCTTAAACTACTTATCAATCTAATATAGTTCGTATTCAATTGATTCGTAGTAAAGGAACATGGGTTTTAACATGTTAAATTGAACGTAGAACCGTTATCCGAACCAATGCCAAAATCAAGTAAAACATAGGACTGCAGATGGAGCGAATCGTATCTATCGATATGTATGTAAAAATTTTAGAAAATATTCTACAATTTTTTTCGTAAAAGATTTTTTTAATTTTATTCTTTTTCTTTAAGATAATTTTGAATTTCATTTATCTCTTTTTGTTCATTCTAGAAAATACAATAACTCAATTTAAATTATATAAAGAATAAAATTCGTATAATTTAAAAATAATAACATCAATACCTCAATAAGAAATATTTCTGTGCTTGAAATGAGATCTTCTAATTCCATTGCATCCTCGTTAAGAATTATAGAATACTCTTCATTTTTTACTTTTAGAATGTAAGTATTACCTTATAAATTATAATTATTAAAATAAAGAGTTATAAACGTTTAAAATAACATTTTGAATAATTTATTCTTATATATTACCATTTTCTAAAAGATCACCAATAATTTCTAATTTAGTTCCTTTTTCAATATTTGAATTAATATTTTTACCTATGTTTATTGATACATCTAATTTATATTGTCCATCTGTAATAGCTCCAAAGTATTCAAATTCGTTTTTTAATTTTTTAATAAAACTATCACGTAAATAACTGTGAATTTCTAAAAATTAAAATAATTAGTACAAAAATAAATTATCAAAATTAAAAAAAGATTGATTTTTGTATACTTACTTATAAATCCCAATAGCAAAGAAAGATCACGAGAAGAATCTACTAACCGTCAACCCATAAGGAGAAGGACACACTCTAACGTAAGCCGGGTCCATCGGAAGCTGACGGCATATTATACACCGACCGTTCAAATAAACGCTAAAGCCTGTAACACGCCGTACAAGCTCCGTAAAAAATTATGAAAAATAAAAACTAAAATTTACTGATTATCTTTCTAGATTTTACGCGAGTATCTCGCTCACCCCCACTCTCAGCTTGAATAACTCCGCGCCACAGCAAACAGCTAAGCGCAACACCAGCTGCGCCACGAGCCAGCGAGCGGCAGCAGAAGGTAGCTGCAAGAAAGTGGGGAGAGCGCGCAGCACTCTGCGTATACCTATATAGAGCGAGCGACGAGCACAGCGGCGCAATTGTAATAAGAGAAGGAGTAGCGAGCGAGCGGCGGCGCGACGTGCGCATTAAATTATAAGTATATGAATGATTTTTGTAAATAGGTGTAAATGTGTGTGCAGGTATGAATGTGAGAGTTTTCTCGGCGGCGCGATACCCGCTCTTTCCGTGGCCTATATAAGTGCCCGTATGAGCTATCCGAGCTCACTAGCCGAAGCGCAACTTAAGCGCCAGCGCAACTAAAGCGCCTAGTCCCTGCTCTTGAGCAACTTATGCCTTGAGCAGGTAAAAGACTTAGAATATTTTCGAATATTCCTTAGACTTGTAAAATTTTCATATTCTTAAAGACTTATAAATTGAGCTTGTCAAACCTGATAACGCAATTAATGCGTATCAGGTAGTATAAAATCTTAGAATAATTTCGAATCATTTATATACTTAGAAAATCGTGATACAAAGCCAATAACGCAAAATAAAGCGTATTGACTTATAAATATATTGTAAAATCAAAACGAACATACAAAACTTTCTGTTATAGAGAATACTTGCAATTTACGCAATATTCTATCAAAAAAGACATGATTGAATATATTTCATTTATTGAAAAGAAATAACATACTATTATTATTGAAATAACTTTCCACTGCCTGGTATCCCGGACTTACAACATATTATAAAAAAATACTACTATATAGAATCGAATTTCTATTTGTGATCTGCTGTCAGAATTTAGACGCAGATCAGTAAATGATCATTGCTCTTCTCTAAAAACTAAAATCTTATACGCGCATAAGACCAAGAAGAGTAATGACCGTTTCAAGCCGGAAATCCCGTGACAAAGAAACTTACCAGCATCTAGTACCTCTTCTTCTTCAGCCTCACTTTCAGAAACAAACCCATCGTCCTCAGAGTCTGTATCAGAGTCGCTTACAACCTACATCGATAAATAATATAGGACTCGATATATAATTAGAATTCTACTTACGCTTACTTCTTCCTCTTCCACTACATGTCCCCACAAAAACATCGCGCCATAATTTCATTAAATACTTTAAAAGAACGATCAAGAAAAAGTTTATGTTTTGCTTTGTAAAAGCTTCTACACTTTGATAAACAATTTTCCTTGGTTGTATATTTTTAAACAAACGAATTGCGAATCGAATTATCTACAAATTTAAAGAATGGCACAAAGGCAGAACAATGATTTTCTCAGTAAGCACTATCATTCATTATTGCATTCTACATGCTGTATTAAGTAATCCATTAGCAGTAATCAAGGAACAATAATAGAAGGCAGTCAAAAAGATCGAACTGTTTATTATCTTTTATTAATCGAACATTGTTTATTATTCTCCACCTTATTACAAATACGACATTTCCTTGCGTTGAGAACTAAGTCGAACTTGATATGTATAATATATAAAATAAAGGCTCTGTTTCCGTGCTTTCGATCTTTTTGACTGCGGCGGCACTTTTTGTATAATATAATTAAGGGAATCTTTACTACAGAAGTATGACTAAGGGAGTAATTAAGGGGGAAGATTCTTGAAACGGCGGCGGCGAAACTTTTTTTATAATATAGAGAGATACTTACTAGGGGGTACCCCCCCCCCTGCTCGCTTCGTTCGCCAACCACCATTTTTTTTTTTGTTAAAAATGTGGAAAATATATTTATATTAAGTAGGAATTGAGTAGCAGTTTTTTTGTTATACGTAGCATGTACAGCGAATGACCTGCGTAAGTATAAGTAAATAGTAGGTATAAGTAACTTATATTCGTATTACTATTTGTACTCGATTAAATCGTTTCTTTTAGTTTTTGCATTCCGCTCCCACATCTGTTTTTGTGAACGTACTGTAGAAACAAACATAAAGCAACTAATTCAGCGCAATGGTTCACAAGTTGCAACGGGAGCGTCACTTTCCAACAACATTGATGCAAGCTCAAATAAAAACATTGCTCCATTTTTCCCGTCCAGGTATGCTCGGCATTAAGCTATTACACTAACGAGCGCGCGCGAGAGCGTTTTGCAGTATATGGGCTATATCGGAAACTACGCGTGACATGCAGATCGGCGAGAGACTCAACCTCTTGCATTCTCCAAAGACTTGTGAAAATGCAGCCGAAAATTGCGTATTTGCTGCTGCTGCTACTGTGGACAGTTGCCGGATGTGACGCGGTGCTCTCGATCCTGTTCAATACAAGATCGAAGCGGCGTACCATGTGCCGATCACCCTGGAGAACCGACTAGAGACGCCGATCCCGGTCTGGAACACTACGATTCCATACCTATTGCGATTTTATTTTATTATACAAAAATTTTGCCGTCGCTGCCGCCACTGGTTTATAAATTTTGTCTCTCAATTAATGTCCTTTAATTAATGCCTCTCTAATATTATATTTATTATTGTCCTCGATTACTACTACAAGATTACTCGATTCAGCATGTAGAATGGAATAATGGATGATAGCGCCTATTGAGAAAATCATTGCTCTGCCTTTGTGTATTCTTCAAATTTGATTCGCAATTCTTTTGTTAAAAATTTATAACTAAGAAAA
Source organism: Nasonia vitripennis (assembly GCF_009193385.2). Lineage (NCBI taxonomy): Eukaryota > Metazoa > Arthropoda > Insecta > Hymenoptera > Pteromalidae > Nasonia > Nasonia vitripennis. The sequence continues at coordinate 2,477,478 of NW_022279639.1, forward strand.
ATTGTTTTTCGAAGTGTAAAAGCTTTTACAGAGCACAACACAAGCTTTTTCTTGTAAAGAGTTCATTGAACTTCTGACGTGGGTAGTGTTTTTGCGGGGATAAGTTGTGGAAGAGGAACAAGTCAGTGAATGTAAAATCTTTAAAATAAAACCTTCCTCAAAAGGTAAAAGGTAGGCAAGCATAAACTGGTTTTTATTTACTAATTATTTTCTATTTGATGGTGATATAATTCATTCGAATAATTATTTATATAAGTGACAAACTATGGTAAAAAATATATGAAACCAAATAGTTAAATGGCAATTACGTATTTGGAATAAATTTATCAAATTATTCTTTAATACGATTTATAATTTCATTGTTTTCCTAACGTCATTGTTAATTTATTGGCGGTATTCTACACTACTATGAACATACATGATAAACCCGTCGCTTCATAATTTTACGGTGAGATAAAAAGATTAATTTTTCAATGATAATTTTTCATTTTTTAATATCTGCTTTATTATTAATGATGTTGTGTTTCACTAAATTTGAAAGACGTTATAAGTTTCTTTGACAATGTTATTAATTTTTATCAAATCAAACAGTTTACATTAAGAACTATCAACCGACGGGTTAGACGGGATAGATATATTACATTATACCTCACTAACTTAAAAGAGAATCATAAAACTGTTGTTAAAATAGTGAGTAATAGTTTTAGTTCAAAAGCAACCGCCAAATAAGATTTGTGAAATAAATAGATATACACGCTAGAATCTATCTCCACAGCAATACCTACAACCAGTATCCACACATACCTCATAAACTACGGAGTAGTACCCGAAACCCTTGAGTAACGTGTTTCGACTAATTATGCTACAAATCTCCATGAAACTCTTGGATACGACATTCATGCTGTCCACCCTGGGCACCAGGTACCTCGGAGGCCGTTGCTGTCGCAATATTCGTGTTCAGCGACCCCAAAAACCCCCGAGTAACGAGTTTCGACTAATTATGCTACGAATTCCCCTGAAACTCTTGAAGACAACGTTGATACTGTCCACCCTGGGCACCAGATACTTTGGAGGCTGTTACCGTCGCGATATTCGTGTTCAGCGACCCCCAAAACCCCTGAGTAGCAAAGCTGGACTCATTTTCATAAATACTATGCACCGAATGCGTCTATTTATTATATATACATTTTCTTTCTAATTCGATTTGATTTTTCGCGCCACGGAAGTTTCGAGGATAAGAACGAAAGTTGGGAGAAGAAAAAAAATTGAAAAGAAAATCACAACACAAAATTTTGGTCAGCTATAGGATGATAACGGATCGTTCATTTTTTACGAAATTTTTTTAAATAAAAGTTCTTTTAATATCTTTAAAAGTAACGTTGATTCCCCTGATAAAACAACGTATGTTAATAAGATATAAATGTTTGAATATTTTGTAGAGGTTAGAAAACTCTATTTTAAAGAATATAAGGTTGCGATGCGCCCGACAGCCCGTATAGTACTCTAGTACTTATACTTGCCATCGGGGGCGCTGCCGCGCCCCTTGATTCTACTATTATATCAAGTCCTATTACAATTTTCCCATCGCCAATTTTTAATAAAAATGATGAAAAATTATTATTTTCTGATCTCATGTTAGTTTTTAATTTTAATACTTTGAAATCTATCCATAAATCTGAATTTTTAAAAGATTCATTTATAACATTAAATTTAGTGCCATATTTTATAACAGGAATTGTTTGTCTAAAATCGCCACCTAGAATGATTAATTTTCCAACAAAAGGAACGTTTTCTAATTTCCAACCATCACGTATAGTATTATCAACAATTTCTAAATGTTTTTAGGAATCATGGAAGCTTTATCCCTATTAATAATTTCAGATTCTCTAATTTTTTTCTTATCTGATGGGTGTTTTAAATCTGCTGTTTTTATATCTTCTAAATTTAAAGGTAATTCAAGATAATTCATAAGGTAATTCAAAAGTTTTATGGGTTGTCCTTCCTCTAGGTAATAAAATAGAAGCAATACCTGTCCGACACATTGACAAAATTTGTTTTCTTTTAAATTAACAATAATAAATTAAAGTATTGTTGGAATATTGGTGATTCCACACGACACCGAGCCCTGTACGATGGCGCCACAGCGCCCAAGATGTTAAGCCGTCTCAATTACGTGACCCGTGAACGCTCTCCGCTCGCCGCCTCACTGCTTGCCAGCTCCTCAAGCCAGCAACACGCACTCTGCTCACGTCACACGTCTAAGCCCCGTTGTTCTTTTCAAGCTACAATAAAGCCACGTTTATTAATCTTTCTCCTTTTGTGTTTTTAATTTGCGTATCACCTTATTCCCGCTTGTGTCTAGAAAATCCTTATATACCGACAAGTATTATATACAAATGTTTTTCCGGTACCACGAAGTCCACCGATGAATAACATTTTTTCATTTTCAGGAAATTTGGTTGTATAATCAAAAATATATTTTTGATCATTATTAATTTTTTCATATATGTGGAATAGAGGGCGGTATATTGTAAAGTGGCAATAGCCACAAGTCGGCGGTACGTCCGATCAGCTCGGAGTCTTACAGTACAGAGAGTATACAGTGAAGCGAGTATAGTATAGCCTAGCGTAGCGCGCGCTTGTACAAAGTATGGAGTCTCGTGTGCGAACTCGTCTCGTTGCACTAAATTGTCATCAACCAAGAGATGGCGCGACGTGAACCAATTTGAGTATATTATCACGATTATATATATTTACATATTACAACAATATAATTCAGTAAATGTTTTTTTGTAATCATCTAAAGTAGATTCTAATTCATCGTTTATTTTATTTAAATCAAAAACAGGTTCTGGTAATCCAAAATCTAAACATTTATAGTTTTTTCCATCTAAAATTTCATCTATGTGTTCACAAAAAAATTCTTATAGTTTTTCTAAACAGTTTTTGCCAATAGTAACTTGTTGACAATTAATAACTAAGCAAAAAATAAACGTAATCACTTTGGTAAGACATGCTTCATCAAATATGTGAATAATTTCTTTATCGTTTTTTATTAATCTCATGGCTATCGCTGTTTCAGTAAAGGTTGGAAATGTTTTATTTTAACATTTTTTCAAATCATCAAATGATGTTGCACCTTTAACTCTGTGTAATATTAACTTAAAATGAAACAACTCACGTTTGTTAGGAATTACACAAACTTTCAAACTTTTTATTATTGTTGAGAGCACTTTTCGATACATGATCTTTTCGATACAAGGCCTTGGTAACATTCTACACGTAATTTTATTTTGATTATATTTCTAAAAATTGACTCTACAGTATTCTATAATTATATAAGCTTGAATAATATACTGTTGAGTTAATCTTCCACAATGTAGAATAGGGCTAAATTTTGAAATAAGCCTATAAATGGAGGATGTAATGGAGGAGGATTTTGTTTAAATATAGGATTCCATCTTATATCTCCGTAAGGAAACATTATAGGAAAAATCATAGGATCTATATGAAAAGATAATTTATTCAGAATTGAAGTTGGACCCACTTCTTTTGGAGGATTTTTTGGATAACACAAAGATTATAATCTAATGGAATCTCTCCATTTTTTGAAACAATTAATATACATGAAACAGAATATAACAATATATCAAACAATATATTAAAATATATCAGAATATAACAAACACTGAAATTTACAAATGGGGGTTGACGAGCGAAGCGAGTAGGGGGGTACCCCCCTAGTAAGCGATAAAACATATACAATACTCTGTACTAAACTTATTGCATTATTGAATGTATTATGGGAGATACGCCTAGCACGGGACGGTGCCTAGTATGGGATGTCATCAGTTCCCAGCTTCTGATACGAGATTACCGTTCTTACGCCCGGTAGGTTGGCAGTTTTTGATGTTTTGATAGTCATACTCTGAAGCCGTGTTGCTTAAGCAAAAGGGAAAATTGTCGATTAGAAAGTATTATTTTTTGCAGTTTTGGAGTTGTCAAAAGATAATTTTTACTTCTTGGCAGATCGATATTATGCAAGTTTCATGACATTAATCTCCATAGAGTTTTAGTTTGAAGTCTGAACTTTGAAAAAATTTCGAAGTTAGTCCTATATCTTGCTCCGTTCTACCAAGCAACATCAACAAGTTAACGCACTTTTTTCCCCAACATAGACAGAGATATGTGCGCATAGCATTACGATGGTGAGTTTCTTGAAGACTTTTGAACGCTTACAATAGTTTGAAAAAAATACATTGTTTAGCCTGGAAATGCCTTGAGGAAAGGTCGAAGAGGAACTGCGATCGATTTCGATAAATTCTAGAAGTATTGATAAAATCGACGGCAAACAAGGGTCAACCGACTCAAACGAAATTTCTTCACATAAAGCAAACAATTTTTATTGTTTTCAGTCGTTTACAATGTATACGTATCGTAATTATTATAAGTATCAATAGCGTTCCGTACTAGGCGACACTTTTTCAATATCCAAAAAATTAGCTTGTACGATTTGGTTTCGCTTTCCATTTGGTTATTTTGCAACATTAATAACCCTACCGCGCAGAGCATCAGAAGCCTAACAAGCAAATCCTTTAGGTTGAGCAATTTTCACCGCTCAATTAGAATTTATGGCCAAATTCGCGAAGTAGTTCCATACTGGGTGCATCTTTCCTACAAATGGCCACTGTTGTATCATTTAATGATCCTCTTTCTTTTTATTCTTTGTATCTTAAATTCTTACCTTGATTTATTTTAGCATTAGAACATTCGAGATGTATTAATAGAGATTAATTAATATTTTATCTTATTATTTGTAACATTTCATAAACCTGATGACTCTACAAAGACGGTTTTCTTTATTTGCAAAATGCTTATTCTCTGATTATTTGTTATCTATGTTATGCTTGCCAGATGTATGTATTTCCGTATTATTTTTGTACATTCGCATTTAATAAAGTATTTGTCATTCGTTTTCTCTTTCTCAAAACTTGTATTCATTACCTGTAGTATATTTGTAAAGGGCGCTTCTCCCGTTAAATTATTAAATAAATAAATAAGTAAATAAATATTAGTTGATATTTCTCAGTAGGGTTGGCTAGCAGACCAAGAAAGCCGCAGGTGGATAAACCCTCTTCCCAAAAGAGTATTTCTCTTGCATTAATTGGATTGTTAAAAATACATATATAAGTAAAAAAGATCACACAACCCTGCTAAAAAATCTCAGGTAAGATCTCCGGTCAAAATTTGACCTGAAATTCGACATCAGGACGTTGCTGATACTTCAAAAATAATTTAAATTCAAGTGGCTATGGTAAATTGTTTATTAGTTACTTATCTCCCCTCCCCCTCTCGAGGAGTTGAAAAAAACACGTTTTGAGACATCTGAAATCATATTTCGATTTTTAAAATCTTTCATGAGATTCTTACCTGAAGTTCTATTGCGATTACATTTTCTAAAAAAGAAGAGTAAGTAATATAGTCGAAGCCATTGTTTTCAACATTTCCAAACATCTTGCTCTTTTGACATATAATAGTAATAATCTTTAATATAATATCGCAGTTTTTTGGATTAACAGTATACATTCTGGAAAAAATTCGTTTGTACATGTTTTCTTGCTATCTATTCTTTTTTAAATAGATTACAAATATACGTATACAGTATATCCTCGTACAAATAATATCTTGCATTCAAAACATTTAGACTAAGTAGAAATCACCCTGCTAAATATTATCCAGAAAAGTCCATAAAAATTGATAAGAAATTTTAATGAATGTAAATTTGGCTTTGTCACCCAGGCCAGGCGCAGCGATGGCATACCACAGGTTGTAGTTTCAAAGCACTGCCGCGTTGAACAATGTCAGCTCACCATCTACTTTTACCAACTATCGACTGAGTGAGATATTTCTGCTCCTGTTCGTTCGTGATGGTCGGTTTTACCTCGATTTCGCTTCCCAAAGTAAAAAGGTGTATACATGGCGAGTCTATATTCACTTTGAATGTTTTCATTTCGAAAGTTAGATCAGTCCTAATTAATATGGACTTGACCTTCACTTAGGATGAAAATCCACGTACACATCAAGAGCTCAGCGTTCGTAAGAAGTAGGATAGCTTTGCCTAGTAGCAATCCTAATTCTTCGAGCAAACAAGGAGGGAACTTCATTAGTATTTTATAAATTTTTTAAGTATATTTTATATTAAGTGATTTATTAATTATGTGATACTTTTTATTTGTCAGAACATTAGCAAGTTTAAATTTGCCTGCAGCGATTGAGGATTTAAGTGGAACTGAACTTCCTCAGTCTTTAATAGATAAGGCGACTTTTATTCATGAAGCTGGTGGTATAAAAACTTTAGAAAAAACGATGAATGAACTTCCAGAATTACTACAAAGAAATAAGGATATACTGGATGAGGTATGTTAAAACGCCTTGTAAAAATAAATTTGAAAGCATTTAGTAAAATGACTTGAAAGTGTGTTTTAAGGTTGTTTAGTAATCTGTGTTTTTTTTAAGCACTATAACTTGGATACCAAATATCATTCGAGAGAAAAAAATCGTTTTTTATGGGACGCGATAACTAAAGTAAAAAGTTAGAATCAATTTAGTTATTCATTTAGTATCACGGAGTACCTACTCCGTTGTTAGCATTGTATAGCACCTTGGTCCGTATATCACGAATACTCAAAACAGTATCTCTACTTTTTTCACCAATGTGGTAGGACCGTGAAGTTTTCATAGATTTCTATAAGCTGCACAGAGTAAATGTGTTTACATTGTCTGCTTGAATATAAGGTTATGTTTTTTAACAGCCGCTGCACAAACTTTCTGAGTGTTCGGGGTGACTGATGACGGGGCCCAGGAAGTGGATTTCGTGACTTTTCGTACATACATGCAAATATCGTTTCGCGGTAGCTGGTCACGCTCGGTATCTAGGTGCCAAGGGTTCTCGATGACGAGGCTGTCGAAATATATTGCGCGCTGTAGATTTTTGTAACCACGTGTCAATATAGGCCATGAATGCGGTCTAGGGTGACCGATAACAAAGTCAGGCAGTGCGCACCGTAATTCTTTGTGCAAAAATGTTCAAATCAGTTATGTTTACTGTCCAGGTACATGTGGCCGACAATGCCGCGATCGAGGTAGGGCTCTTCGTAGCTTTCATTGTTTAAGTGTGAAAGCTGATTCTAGACACAAAAAGCTATGGTGAGACCCTGTGATCGGCGACCTCATGCACCTAGATACAATACACCAGAGATATCGATATTCCCGTAATAAAAATCTCAGTATGCACTACCTGAACCCCATCATCATGTATTTTATTTTTAGAACAAATTTAGGTACTTCAATAAGTTTGCTCAAATATATAAAAAAAAACTTAACCTAAGTAAACAGGTTAGGCGCGTTTAATGTTTTGGGTATCATCAAGCATGTTAATAATTTTGTTTACAGTGAAATTACATATTGAAAAACAACTGAGATCAATTTAAAAAAGTCAAGTTTACAATTATATTATTTTATTTATACTACGGAAAACGAAAAATCATTATGTTTAATTAAGGGGTGAGTCGAATGATTGGTAATTTAAACTTAAGTAATATATTGATCAATTACAAATAACTCTCAAGATATTTACTGCGTAACTTGCCATGCCCCTTAGATTTTGTTTATAATACAGACTTTTACACTTAAAATATTTCCTTTTATTGAAATAAGAATTTTATAAGTTTAGGTACACAAATTAAATATGCAGAAAGTTACACTTACAATAAGACCACTCCATGACCAAGTATATACCATGAACAAAATTTAAGGGGCATGGCAAGTTACGTAGTAAATATCTTGAGAGTTATTTGTAATTGATCAATATATTACTTAAGTTTAAATTACCAATCATTCGACTCACCCCTTAATTAAATATAATGATTTTTCGTTTTCCGTAGTATAAATAAAATAATATAATTGTAAACTTGACTTTTTAAATTGATCTCAGTTGTTTTTCAATATGTAATTTCACTGTAAACAAAATTATTAACATGCATAATGATACACAAAACATCGAACGCGCCTAACCTTTTTACTGTGGTTAAGTTTTTTTTTAATTTTTATTTTCATCAAGTGTTTCAGCACTAAATAATTGGTGTAAGTGATTTGCACTGCAAATTTTGTTACCTCTTTTTTAAACAAATGTCACATCGACAGTGACGAATAGGGAACTTGCATGAAAAAATCCATTAGGTTCGTGATGCAGAATACCAAAAAATAATCGACACGTATTCTTTCTTTTTTCAATTAAACGGTTATTAACAAAGATATAGAAAGTTTAAATGTATGACGCCACTGATTCGGACTGTGTAGAGTATATTTCAACCCGCTGTATCTCTGTTAATAATAATCGTTTTATTGAAAAAATAAAAAATACGTGATAATTATTTTTCGATATTCTACATGACGGACCTAATAGATTTTTTCATGCAAGTTCCCTAAAATTTCACGTTGCTTACTAGATAATCATATTATATAATCAATACATCATATGTTTCTATTTGTTTACTAAAATTCTAGCATCTTTATTTTCATGATAATCACTGATTGAATAATCAATCTAACTTGACGGCAAAAATTGAGAAAAATTAAAATTTGAAAAAATTTAAGCATGAAAGGCTAAAATTAAAAAACTGAAATTAAACAATTAAATTAAAATCAGTTCATAATATTCATGTTTCAAATCGTTATCGTTTAAAATTTCTACCCCCCCCCCTTTTAAGAATTGGCATTAAGAAAAAAGATCTTCACAAAACTTGAATTTTATCACTATTGCAATATATATTTTAACTGAGCGACCGACGTTAGGAGTGAGGTGAATCGTGCTACTCGATATTAAGATAAATGATGAAAAGATTAAAAGAGTCACTAAAACTAAGTACCTAGGTTTATTTTTTTGACTCAAATATGAGATGGAGTAAACATATTGAATACCTTATTAACAAAACTAGATACCTTATTTTTATTTTCAACAAAATATCAAAATTTATGGACATAGATACCTTAAAAATTATTTACTATGCTATTTTTCATAGTGCAATAAGTTACGGAATAATTGCATAGGGAGGTGCATATCACTAACTGCAAAATGTACAAACAAAAATACTTTGCGATCACAGCACATCAACACAAACAAATGTTTCCTCACTATAGAGTCACTTGTGCTATATAAGACTTGACTGCTAGACTCAACAAATACGAAAAGATAGCTTTTGCTAGAGACAAAGATGCAACTACAGAAACGTTCACAACATCTATGCTTGTAAGGTTGTGGTAAATAAACAAAACAGTCAATTAAATCTTACACAAAGATAATATAGCAACATAGAATCTCAAACGTGCAATATAATCTAATCTATAGTTAAGGGTTATTAATAATCAGTTAAATATAAAAATACAAACAAATGAATTATTACAAGTTAAGCAAATGTTGAAAAATATACCTACTTAAAAATTAGACTGAATAGATAGATTATATAACCATAAGTGTTAAAATTTTCGCATTATAATTATGTTGAAATTGCGCGTTAAGAAATTCAAATGAACCCTAACAGCACAAACTAAGTGTGAATGATTGGATGAATGAATATGATAGTAGTTCTTGGTCTGAAATCGGATTATACTATCAGGAATGAATGATATTTAGATTTGGTTTAGTTTTTAGTTTTCTTGTTGTTTCCGGACCTGTGTACAGGAAATATTATTTTCCTCTGCAGGATTGCGGTGCTATAGTGCGTAATTTGGCACACGTTGCAACACTGTAGAATCTGTGATTGTTGTATAAGATTATGTAATTAATGTAAATTTGTATAACTCTGGATTAAATAAATAAAATTTCGGAATTTTTAGGTTTCACAATACCATCACCCAAATTTCCGTCAATATCGCAGAAAAATGTATTCACTTTGGCAATCTCGATTTTGTCAGTAATTTTATTATCATTGACCTTCATATAACTTAAGGCATCATTGGATCTTTTTTCTACCTATATTATTATTTATGATTTCCTATAGGTTCTTTATTAGTGTTAACTGATCTTTTATCGTATTTAAATTTGGCGTCTTTAATAACCTTATTCAAAATTTTAGCACAATTTATGTATTCATACTTAAGCTGTTCATTGTTTATATCTAGTTGCCATAGTTTACATCAAAGTTCCTTTGTTTGATCCAATTTTTTCTACAATTAAGTTTACATTTTCTTTCGTTTTTTTAGATAATTCGACACATTGTTTAGTTTCGGAGAGTAATCGGTCAGTTGCCAAATTAGGATCCTGAATCAATATAATGTCATTCCAGTTTCTAGATTGTGAAATGTTTGCTAATTTTTTATAATTTAGAAACACTATTCGTTTAATGTTTTAAACTTTTATTTTATTGGCAGCAATAAAGATAGGATAATGGTTAGTAATTGAGTACTCGAGTTTATAAGTAACTAAATTCAGGTTTTTAGTCTTTATAAAGATATTATCGATACAAGATCCTTTGGCCAAACCAACAGGCGGCCTTGCCATGTCCACAAAACCTGGTTCAAACCCATTTTCGGAAAAATTTTTTTTCTAGTTATCATGTTGCAATTACAGCGACAAACAAAAAAATCAAGAATATCTGACCCCAGCACATGACACATGTATTCGTATATATTTTCGCTCGCTAAATACGAATTCGGTACGAGAATTGGACATCGCTGAAAAAAATAAATTTTAATAAAGTAAAAGGTTAGGCGAGTTTAATATATTCCGCAACGAAATCACAGATAGAAAAGAACTGAGACCAATCAAACAAAGTCAAATTTATTATATTTAATCGTAATTAAGCGAGGAACAACTCTCAGGATAATTACTACCTAACTTGCCATGCCCATTTCATTGTACTTATGGTGTTTGTATGACGTTCTAATACATAAAAAGAAAATTTCAGTTGTTCACCAATAAACAAAATTTTACTTTTTACTTTATTAAAATTTAATTTTTTTTAGAGATTTCAATCCTTTTTAGTAAATTTTTTTGAGTATTTCATATTCAACGTCATGAAAGTAAAGTAAAAGCATCTTTAGCATCTTTTGACCACAGCTTTTTTGTAACATTTTTATCACCAACCTGAAATCACTGATTGTTCTGATACACTATCCTCGAATAATTTCTACACCTAGACTCCGAAAACCAAGTGCGAACTACCTAGACCTCATGATCAGCCACCCTGTCCACCTAGATGCCGTCCGTGTATGATTTATTTACTTAGACACCAAAAATCACGAACCGCTCCACCTAGACCTTGCATCGGCCAACCTGTACACCTGGACACCTGCCTCGAATGGTTTTTACAGCTAGACACAAAAAAACCACGGAGCGCGCCACCTAGACCTCGTCACCGGCCACCTTGTATACCTAGACACCGCCCTTGAATAATTTATTCACCTAGACACCAAAAACCATGGAGCGCTCCACCTAGACCTCGTCATCGGCTACCATGTACACCTAGACACCGCTCTTGAATGATTTTTATACCAAGACATTGAAAACAACCTGAATCTTGTCATCGGCTAATCTAGCAAGCTAGTTAGTGTTACTGCTCCGGAACGCGGATTATGCACCGGCAACCTCTTAATTCTAAATATCGTAATATATTATTATATTTTCTTGAGAAAGCAATGTCCATCTGTATATAGCTGTGCGGCCAACTTCACCGTCCTAACACTTCTTGCGGCTAACGGTCCTAATACATTTTGGGCCGAAGAATAAAAACGTGATTTTAGCATTTGTGGATTATACACTCACATATTATAAAAATAAGCAGCTTTTTCACTAATATTTTTGTTGGAAATCATAGTTCAGCTCAGAAAACATTCTAATAAGCCAAAAAACCTTACCAACAGTAATGATTAGTATTTTTTTGTATAATGAAAAATCCGAATTCCAATATAGAAGCAAATAGTGTCACGGGCGCCGCGGCTTCGTCTGCTTCTCAAACTCGCCTTCGTGGCACTGTCGCGCCACTTGATTTTTGCCAATTTTTCGGGATTTACTATCAATACTTGCAATTTAAATAAAACTGGAGGGTGATGAAACAATTCTCGTACCGAATTCGTATACAGCGAGCTAAAATACATAGGAATACATGTGTTATGTGCTGTCAGATATTTTTGATATTTTTGTGTGTCGGTGTTATATTAGAGCGTATTTTATATGATTATTTACTATTCTATTTACAGGCTGAAAGGATGTTATCTGAAGAAGAAGATTCTGACAATCACTTACGATTGCAATTTAAAGAACGTTGGACCAGATTACCAAGTGGAAGACTAACGGAACAATTTAAGATAAACTCCCAAAAATATCGTGGGATTATTAACAACGCTATTAGTGCAGATAAGGTACAGTATAGAATAATAAGAAAAATGTATTTGTCTTGTTATAATTAGAAAACTAGCGCCCTCATGTCAATCTTGCTCAAACAACGAAACATGCAGCGTGATTACTTAATTTGGCAACTACAACCCAGAAAAATTTAGTAAGTTGTACCAAAAAGACTGAAGACTATAACTATCACTGTAGTCCCGCACTGACAAGAAAACTGAACTAAGATAATTGAAAGATTGAAAGTTTGGTATTACTTTTGGTCCTTTTGTGCTTATTTATCTTCGATTACAATTCCTTTTTCTTATAATGCTATGTGTTATTAAAAATGCTACCGTTACCATTACTTAAATTTTTTTTCACATCATAAATCAATGTAAAGGGCGTTCTAATATCGCTTGGTAAAAAGGCTGTATATTAAAATTAATCCATATCTTTAGGAATTATTAATAGGCGGAGTAGTTTTAACTCATTTTTCATTGATCTTTGAGATCTGCTCGATTCCGTACTGTGTTAGGGATGTACTCGTTCAAAAAAAAAGTTCCTCGTCAATAACTTTAAGAACGCGAAATGTAATGTGTAATAATAAACCATGATTTCATTTAGCTTTAATTCTACACAAATGCTTCTTTAGATAGTTTAAGAAAAAAGAAAGGTTTCCCAAGAATTAGATTAAATATAATTTAAATGCAATTCGTGACGAAACGTTTTTTTGGTTATGTCTTACATATATGTAGGAAGAGGAAGTCTAGGCTGGGCTAGAGACTGGACACTCTTCTCTCAAACAATCATTTTATTCTCTCTCTCTCCAACTCGACCGACTCGTGCCGTGGTCTGCGGAACACTCTCGGCGTCGGCGCTCGCTCGCTCGCAGCATGGCCTCTCTCTCTCTCTCTCTCTCTCTCTCTCTCTCTCTCTCTCTCTCTCTCTCTCTCTCTCTCTCTCTCTCTCTCTCTCTCTCTCTGCAGTCGGGAGGTGCTGCCACCTAACGTGGGGCACCTACAGTACTCCCCCACGAAAATGAAAAAAAACGGAAAAGTATTTTTATTATTTTGATCCATGAAATTATGACGGAGAGAGATTAAAACATTTTTTATGATTGCGAAGTGTCGGTAGCTGGAGAGCGTTTACAGAAGTTATCATTAAAACTAAAGATATTAGAATCTGAGATTACAATATAACGATTGTGTAAATTCTAATGGTAACAATTCGTGGTATGAACTTATTAATATGAACTTAAAATATTTACAAAGTCTTTAGTAAAGAGACAGTATTGTCTAACGCTCGTAGACTAACGCCGTGTGTAGCGAGATCTTGGCGAACGTGCGTCGGAACATTGATTCGACAGTTAACAAACTTAAAATCTATTTGTTCGCAGGCGTGAATCGTTCCAGCTAAGTTAGCTAGGTTGATTACTCGAGTTCTTTTCTTTCCCCACGTATTGTTTATGAATACTTCAAAGATTTGTTTAGGACCAGCACTGATGAGTGCATTTACAATATGGTAGTTGTAATTTATCCGGATCGACCGTAATTGAGGTAAATTTGAAAGAAGTAACGGATAATTCAAGTCCAATCCTAATAAGTTCAACTCGACTAGGTTTGGCGCATTGTCTATGATGTCTGTAACAAAATCTTTGAAATAGTCGTTGTTTTCGAGATTAAGTGTCCTGAGAGTATTCGTACGCAAGAACACTACTCGAGGAATGATCTCAGTACGGAACACTTTACAGGCTGAATAGTTGAAGTTAAATGCTTCAGTGACATTGGACGGAGAGAAAATTGACATAATAAGATCGACTGTGTGTCTCTTTCTACCTTGAGAATTTGAGAAATTTAATTCTGCAAGGTGTGTGTTGTTTTTTACGAAGTCGAACAGACGTTCGATAGGCACTTCTTGGCAGTTGTTAAACGATAGAGAACGCAGAGAACTGCATTTTTCTCTGGTTAAAAACTTAAGCGATAAATTTTTGTTATTTACAAAGTTCAGTGATTCTAAGTTGGCCACTGTTAGAAATTCGTCGCACCCACCTGGGGTGCTGCCCAACGTGAGCTTGTTTATTGCAAAACTGTCCGAGAGTAGATCGAAAGTTTTCTTAGAGACAGTGACAGCTGATAGGTCCATTTCGCGCAGACGAAGATACTTGTCGGGAATTGGCCTGTGGCTGACGCAGCGCCATAACAATTTGTTAATAAACGGAATTTCTATTATATTGACTGACGTATTGAATGAAATACTGGTGAATTTGAAGTTGTTGACATCCTCAAGCATTCTATTCAGACCATTGGAGTGAGAGTACCGATCGTAACAAGAGTCGAATGGAAGTGCTGTGCCATGGAATTGGGGTCATCATGGCAAGCTGTGTAAAGATTTAGGAAATCATTGTAAGTAAGATAGTGAGCTAAGCGTTTGATCACATCTCCACATTGTAAAATGTCTACAAGAGGAGTGGGAAGAAGCGTTAATTTGTTGAATGCGGGCTGAGTGCTCGGTAAAGGTTCTTGCTGAGTGAATTGATCGGGTCTCGTTTTGATGTATGAGATTCTGCCTCTAGAATCTGTGAAAGTCAGTTCTTTTTTACAAGATTTGATCTGAATAGCGCATGAGGATGACAGTAACTTGCAAGAAATGACCGCAACGGAGCCCTTTCTTGTATTCTTAAGACTATCTATGGAAAAATCGGTGCACCCTTGTGCTGACAAGCATTCGTAGAGCTTTTTCCTAGTAACGCGATACAGGATGTCACGCAGGAAAAGTCGCAATACAGGTTTGTTGTTAACGAACAATTGAGGAACTTGAGCATCTTGGATGACCGGAAAGTTTGACGAACTCGCGTATCTGGTGGTGAGTGCTCGTGTTTCGCGATGTTCGAGGGCTTGCTGAAGGAAGACTTCGAATTGCTCGAGGTCTAAATCAACTCGAAAGCAATCCGCCCGCAGCTGCTCATCGGAAGAGGCATTTCTGTATGCCTGCAGCTGTGTTCGAGCTTCTCTGACCTTGTCCATGACTAGACGTTTAAATAATAATTATTAGATAAATTAAATAAGTAAAGAGCTTGAGAGGACTTAGTCGCTACACCCCAGCGCAAATGAGCTTAACTAACATGAGAAAATTTTTCGTAACGTGTTAACAGTGTAAACTAAATCTAATTTGTTCTTTGGTTGAGTTTCTGAAACGAACGTTCTGACTTGAGGTTTACGAGCGAAAGAGATTCGTTTCTTAGAAGTCTCGTTTTCTAACAGAATCGAGTCCGAATGCCTATTCCTTTTTAAAATGTTCGGCACGAACTTCGTACGTTTGGGTGTATGAGGTTGTGGGGAAGGAATAGGGTGATCCACCGGATCAGTGGTAAGGGGTGCTGGACGTGTGTCGTCTGCTGGTTGAACGCGGTTGATATCCATCGGTGAAGGAATCCTGATCGGTTCAGGAGTGGTATTTTCCTTAGTGCCGTCGGGATCATCTTGCAGGATGAACGCGGGCTTCACCCGTTCAATGTTGACTGTTTTGACCGTGCCATCCTTATCTATGTTAAAGGTGTGGTTCGCTAGATTGCGCGAAATTATTTTGTGAGGGCCAGTATAGGGCCGCGACAATGCAGGTTTAATAGGTTTTTCCTGTAACCAGACGTGTGTACAGGTATCTAAACCTTGATGTGTGAATGGCTTGGTAGCTGTCTTGTGATTAACTGGAACTGGTCTCAGTTGTCTCATGTAATCGCGAAATTCGTTGTAGAAAACACGAACGTTCGGCTCTTCGTTGGTGAAGGGAGAGAAATCACCGGGAATTCTCATTGACTTGCCGAAAACTAAATCAGCTGGACTAGCATCGGTGTCTAAACGGATGCGCGTGCGTAGTCCAAGCATGACTGTGGGCAGTAAACGAACCCAGTTTTGGTTGTCTCCGTGGCACATGAGAGCTGACTTGATGTTTCGGTGGAGACGCTCCACCATGCCGTTGGAAGCAGGATGATACGACGAGGTTCTGATCCTGTTGATTCCTAGGATCGATAATAATTCTGAAAACAATTTGGATTCGAACTGGGCACCCTGATCTGTAGTGATCGTCGTGGGTGAACCGTAACGACAGATCCAGTTGTCATGAAAAGCACGAGCTACCGTAGCCGCAGTGGTATCTGTAATTGGTATTGCCTCTGGCCATCTCGTGTAGCGATCGATGATGGTGAGGAGATGCGTGTAGCCGTTGCTGTGGGTGAAGGGGCCTACGAGATCCAAATGGACGTGATTGAATCTAGCATCTGGAGCAATGAAATGCCGGGGCAAAAACTTATTGTGTTTGGTCACTTTAGATTGCTGACATGCTGTGCACGCTTTGCACCAAGAGGCGATGTCGCGACTCATGTTCGGCCACACATACTGCTGGTGGATGAGTCGGGTTGTGACTTTGACTCCAGGATGCGAGGGTGAGTGAAAGTTGTTAAAAACTTCCTTTCTCAATTTCTTGGGAAGGTATGGACGAATGACGTCCTCGTAGATGTCGCAGTAAAATGCTGCGTGCGCGGATCCCCACGTAAGTTTGCGCAGCTTTAAGGGGTGGTCCGGCATTTGCAGAATTTCTTTTAGCTCTTCGTCCTTTCCCTGTTCCTCGCTGAGTTGTTTGGCGTCGAACAGTGTTGGCAGCTTGAAAGCGTTGATGTTAGCGAGGACTTCCCTGACTTGTGGATCAGCCAAGAGTTCAGGATCGCTCCAGTTGAAAAATGCAGGCGATGTGAAAGCGTTGATTCTTGACAATGCGTCAGCAACGTCATTCTCCTCCCCTGGGAGATAAAGAATCTCCGTGGTATACTGGGCGATATATGACAATTTGCGGGAGCGAATTGCTGGCATTTTGTCGTGGCTCTGCTGCAGAGCGTAGATCAAAGGCTTGTGATCCGTATAAATTTTAAATTCTGCTCCTTCAAGGTAGTGATGGAAGTAACGAATTGCTTTATAAATTGCCGTTAGTTCCCTGTCATAAGTGGCGTATTTCTTTTGCGCAGGAGATAACTTCTGCGAGAAGAATGCCAAGGGTTGCCAGGCATCATCCGAGCGTTGCTCGAGGGCCGCTCCCATTGCGGTATCGGAAGCATCTGTGATGAGGCGCAGTTCAGCGTTTTCACTGGGAAAAGCTGTGAAAGCTAAGTTGATGAGATCCTCTTTGCATTTGCGGAAAGCATCTTCAGCTTCCGGAGTCCAGGGAACTGGGCGTTTGTCTTTCTTCTTGGCACCTTTCAAGAATTCATTAAGAGGGCGTTGTGTCTCGGCAGCGTGCGCGAGTAAACGCCTATAGCTGTTCACAAGACCTAAGAATCTTCTTAATTCTTCGATGGTCCGTGGTAATGGAAATTCTTGGATCGCCTTAACTTTCTCTGGGTTAGGTTTGAAACCGTTAGGCGTGATGAGGTGACCCAGGAAAACGAGTTCAGAAACCCCGAGACTGCATTTCTCCAGGTTTACCTGCAGCTCGTACTCGTTGAGGCGATTGAGCACTATATCTAGGTGCTTCTGGTGCTCTTCTTCAGATGTGGAGGCGATAAGAATGTCGTCTAAGTAGACGAAGACAAAGTCTAGGTCTCCCAACGCCGAGTGAATATAACGTTGAAAGGTTTGTGAGGCATTTCGAAAGCCAAAAGTCATCACTGGGAATTCATAAAGTCCAAAAGGTGTAATTATTGCCGTCTTGGGCACATCTTCTGGTGCTACCGGGATTTGATGGTAGGCTTGGCGTAGGTCTAAGGCCGAGAAAATCTTCTTGCCGTGGCAGAAGGTCATGCAATCATGCATGTGCGGAATCGGATAACGATCCGGGACTGTGATTAGATTTAATTTGCGAAAGTCGCCGCAAGGACGCCATTGGTTGTTTTTCTTCAACGCCATGTGAAGTGGACTGGCCCATGCACTGTTGGAAGGCCGGCAGATGCCCAGCTCGCACCATTTCCGAAATTCCTTCTTCGCTGTCTTGAGCTACGCTGGAGCGAGAGGACGGGCTCGCTGCGAGACTGGTTGGCCCTTGGTGACAATGTGGTGAAAAACTCCCCTTTTCTTGACCGTTCTGAACTGGTCAGGGCCAAAGACTTGGGGATATTTGTTCACGATGTGTGCGTATTTATGGTTCGGAGCCAAAAAGGAAATTTGCACTGGCTGCACTGACTTAACGAAAGCGGGAGCGTGCGTAAACTGATTTCCATCTACCAGTCTCTTGAGCTTGAGATCTGGCAGAAGATGGTAATGCTTCATGAGATCGGCTCCTATGATTGAATGCGGAACATCCGCTATGGTGAAGTTCCAAGCGATTTTGTAAGGTAGGCCAACGTCCAGCTCGCGACGTTTGACGCCATAAATGTTGATGGTGGAGCCATTGACCGCATAGAGCTTGAGGTCAGCTGGCTTACCATGCCAATTGTCTGGCTTGGGGACTACGGAAATGTCCGCGCCGGTGTCTATCAGGAAGACTTCATTTGAGAGATTGTCTCTCACGTGGAGACGTGCGGTGAGGTTGGACCGGCTGTCAGTCTCCTCGACAGCAGGATTCTTTAGTTTTCCTGTTTGTCCGTTACTTTTGGCTGCCTTATCTTGTATTCCTGACCGGGGCCACGTTTCCAAGCACACGGCAGCTGACAATTACGCGCTTCCTTGCCAAATTTCCGATGGAAGTTGCAGAAGTTTGTGTTGTTGGAATAGCGCGGCTTGGATTTTGATCTGCCCGAGGTCGAATCGCGTCTATTCTTTGAATTAGTACGCGACCTGTTGTGATGCTTGTCTGGCCTAGAACGACCTTGCTGTTCAGGATTCATTGTCTTCTGAAGTGCAGCTAATAGTTGTTCGAACTTGTCGACCGGGTAGCTGGCAGGCTGGTTATTGTCCTTCAAAGCATTGATGTTGTGTGACTGTTGAAGGATGTCGAAGGCCATATCTGCGCTTTTGACAAGTTCTGCTTCTTCTTTGTAGTTCCACACCATCAGTCGTATTTGTGCTGGAAGACGGCTTTTCCAGAGCGAAGTTACTGTATCTCTGGGCACTCGGTCCTGCGCTAGGCTGAGCAGTTCAGCGAGGAAGTCTGATGGTCGCTTACAACCAATTTCTAGACCTTTGAAAAGCCTGTCTAATTGTTGCTCCGGAGTCTCAGCATATTTATCCGTGAGAATTTTTTTTAGTTCCTCATATTTGCAGCCTCTAACAAGAGTGTTCATCTTGTACTGGAGCTCGTGGTGAATGTCTTGACTCAAGCGTGTGCCGACGAAGTTGAATTTGGCTTCGTCGTCATGGACGTTGTGAGTCAAGAACAGATCTTCCAATTGCTTGAACCATCCTTGAGGATCGTGTTTGTGGAAGTTCCAGAATTGAAGATGCTTGGTGCTTGGTGCCGTTGGAAGGCAGTGTGGCTGTCCAAGCATGGAGTTTCCTTGAAACTGATTTCGTTGTTGGAAGTCTGCTCTTGGATTGCTATGTGAAGCAAGAGGTAGGTCAGGCTGAAAGGTTTGACCAGTTGAGGGAATGTTGCCGAAGGCGTTGGGCGTCCAGCTGGAAAAACTGTAGCAGGTAGTGCTAGCAGTTGTTGTCGTTGCCAGAGACGAGCTTGCGAAGGTCAAGGTCGTTGTCATTACAGCCTTGTTTTCAATGACGTGATCCGTGGGTTGCTTCTGCGATCACGAGGCGAAGCATTCCTCCATGTACCTTTTAAATTCATCCATTTTGCTGTCAATCTTCTGGTCGATCGATTCCAGGATTTGGTCGGCATTAGGCGCTTGTCGCTGGCCGTCTGAGTGCCTGTTTTTGTTGGTGGCACCAGTGTAGTTGGTAATGGTGCCAGTGGTGCTTGAGGGCCAGAAGTGCGAAGTTGAAGTTGGGAAATTTGATCGCTGGCTCACTCCACTGAAGTCAAAGCCTCCTGCCATGGTGCCAGGTGGCTGGCGAAAGCCATCTTGAAAGGCGTTTGCCGTACCGTTAGGTTGCAGGCCAAAGCCGGTTGCCATATTCGTTACCTCTACGTAGTCAAAAATCGTGTTTGACGAAGTGCTCGGTAATAAACCCGAATTAACGTGGGTGGTGAGCGATGGAGAGATGCTTGGTTGGCTGTCGCTCGTGGTGGTATCTTGAGTGCTTTCGTTGCTGGTACTTGTATTCGTTGTCTTGACTGGAGAGTGGAATAATGACATTTCCCCGGGTCTTCTGAGTGACCTTGAATTACGCGAAGTTGGAAGGAAAGTCTTGGGGACTAGCTTGCCCGACCTTAATTGTAAGCTAAACTCGTTATCGCTCATAAACGGTGGGGTGCAACGACCAGCCTAACTCTACGTTGAAACAAGCCGTACAGAATTATTGATAGACTAAAGTGTACTCGCAGGTACATACATCAGCAAGGCAAAGACTTGTTCAATCGCCAACTAAATTAACTTATTGCTAGGTGCAAATGCAAAGGCTAACGCTACGCTGCGTTGCCAAACGACGTGGCTCTCGGAAAAGACGTGTTGTCCCTCCTGCGTGAACCAACGTCCGGGAGGAGGAAGCAACAGCGTCTGTTTGCGAGGGAGCCTGTTGCTTGAATTTATTTGTTAACGTCGTTTGTTTATTTGATAAAAGAGGAAAATGATTGAAATCACTAAGTTCCTAGATAGGAAACGTAAAATTATAGAATTAAATTTTGTAACCTGTATATGCCGCGGCGCTGAGTTGACCTTGCGGCGTGTGTAAGAGGACTCTCTCAACTAGAGATGATTGTTGTTCCTTCTGCGTGAACCAACGTCCGGGAGAAGGAAGCAACGTGTCTGCACGTGAGAGGCCTGACGTGCCCTAAGCCTTATGAAACTAAAAGAAATAACGCACTTGTGTTAATTACGCATTCTAAAAAAAAAGATATAGATTTACTGAATCTATTCGTTAACGCAACGTATGCGTGACACTTCGACGAACTGTTGCGATTCGCACAAACAGTTCTCGGAATCAGAGCCGCTTCGTAACCAAGATGGCGGCTTTGCGGTGGAAATTTCGCTCGCGCGCACTAAATTACCTGTGTGAGATTTTCGCACGTCTCGCCACACACGACGCTACAATTTCGCCACTACTGCTGCCGATGAGGAGGTGTTGGTTGGGTGGACAAAAGGCGCCGGTGTCGATGGCTTCACGCAAATCCTTGTTGTAGAGCGCCAAAGGTCACGGCCTTGACGATGAGAAGGCGCCGGTGACGGTGGCTTCGCGCAGAAGATTTAGTCCCTCGGCGAGGGCTTCCACGTTGTGCAACGTATAGTTGCGGGGAAACTATACGCGCCGGCGTGCCTGCGCGCGTATAGCTTAAAATGGCGGCGCGTCGCTAGGACTTGTTGTTGCCGCCCTCGACACGAAAAAAAAAACGTGTGTCGAGGAGATCGACTTGGTTGTCGATAGTACTCCGCGTGTGCACCGGCGTGCCAGCGTGCACACGGGAGTGTGCGATGTGCGTGAAGAATGACGCAATCGCAAAATGTCTTTGTCCGCGACGTGCGAGACAAAGACTCCGCGGCTGGAGAGACTTGCCGAGATGTGCGTTTCTTCTTCTCGTCGGCGCTCGTTGACTCGTCGTCGAGAAGCCTGCGTCGGGGTCACCAATGTAGGAAGAGGAAGTCTAGGCTGGGCTAGAGACTGGACACTCTTCTCTCAAACAATTACTTTATTCTCTCTCTCTCCAACTCGACCGACTCGTGCCGTGGTCTGCGGAACACTCTCGGCGTCGGCGCTCGCTCGCTCGCAGCATGGCCGCTCTCTCTCTGCAGTCGGGAGGTGCTGCCACCTAACGTGGGGCACCTACATATATACTAAATTCTCAAACCTAATTTCACACATACCAGTAAGTTGCGATATTTTAAATCGCAAACTTTTTTGCATATATTTTTAAAACTAGTAGTTAGTATTGTAGTAGAATTTTACAAGTAATATGGTATTTACAAATAGCTTACTTAGTTTTCACTGTATAATTAACGCACCGTAAGGGTCGGTTAGAGGTGAAAGCATTGTTTTTCCATAATTATTGTTTTTTTTTTAATACTTCTAATAAAAATTGGCTCTTACCAGCCTAGTGTTAAGTTTAATGTATCATTCAACCAAAAGAAAATGTAAATCGATGTTTTTTTTATTAATTTGATGTGTAAACACATTAACTGTCATAGCGTCTCTCAGAAACATCAACACCTATGTAAGAGAGGGAGAGAGAGAGAGAGAGAGAGAGAGAGAGAGAGAGAGAGAGAGAGAGAGAGAGAGAGAGAGAGAGAGAGAGAGAGAGAGAGAGAGAGAGAGAGAGAGAGAGAGAGAGAGAGAGAGAGAGAGAGAGAGAGAGAGAGAGAGAGAGAGAGATAGGTTCATTGTCAACGCGCGCGGTTATCTAATCTTCGAAAATTCGGCAACGGTGTCAACAAACGACACAGTGCGTGCGAATCAATCAGTCTTATAAATACCTTGCTCGAGCATGGTCGCACCGCGTGCTAGACACGTCTGTCAAATCTATGATGCTCTCGCGATAGCGCCGTAACCGAGCATCGTTGTTTACGCCGTCCAGAACCCTTCGACTTCGTACGCTGAGAAACGGCAGGCCCAGGCGAATTACAAGCTGTAGCAACTTTGTCCGACCCGCGCCAGGACCACGCCCAACCCTGCAACAGAGCGCACGAGCCTACTCTAAAATTTGTAAGTGACTGCTCTCTTTTTCTGCGTGTCTGGACGACATAAATCCTCCCTCTTTCTCCCCTCGCACGATTCATAATAGGTAGCTCTCGTCCGCGAGACGAGCACTGTAACACACACACAGTAAATAAACTGTATACCTTTCTTTTACATAGATTCTCACTTCGATTGAATCACCCGAATCCAGCCGCCTCCGCGGGCTCGTATGATTCGCATGTGCTTTTTTTCACGCCCGATAATCGAAAATTTAATACAAAATCTTACGGCCTTCTGCCGTGAATGTACACAGCACGCGGATCAAAATTAGTACAATTGAAATAATCCGATAGCCATTACAAATGGCGCTCCAATCGTGTGTTAGCATGGTGTATTGAACGCAAGTTTCTTTCTTCGTTGGATGCTTCGGCTAGTGACTGGCTATAGGCCGCGCATGGCCTTATCTCTCTGGAGAGAGCGGGGATCGAGGCGCCGAAAAAACTGCCACATTCATACATCCACACTTACATTCACACCTATATACAATTTACATTCATACAAGCATAAAATAATGCACGCACTGCGCCGCTGCTGCGCCAGCACTCCCACTCTCGCCCATTCATACACACGCGCACGCTGTGCCGATCGCTTCGCTGTATATATAGTTATACACACGCTCGCCGCTCCGCCGCTACTTCTGCTGTTGTTGCCGCTGGCTAGTGGCGCGACTGGTGTTCTGCTTCTACTGGCTGCTCAGCTGTGGCCCGTTGGCGTGAAGAATGGGGGAGCGAAAAATACCCGAGTATTTTCTAAAATTACATTTATATGATTTTTACTTTTTTTAAATTCGTTATATGTACACTGCAGAGCTATTGCTGGGTGTTACAGATTTTTAACACTCAAAATTTTAAAAACTGATTTCACTACATTCATTAGCGTATATTTATAAAAATGCAGAAAAACTTTGGTTAATATTTTCAAGAATTTCATAACTTTTTGGAGGGAAAATATAATTATGATACTAACCTTGGTAGAAAAATTCACTGTTTTTTTCTGCTTTTTATTGTTTTATTCTGTACTTTTATATTGATCGTAGTTGTAATTTGAATATTTATGTTAAAATTCGTTAAAAATGTACGATTTCGTTGAAAGTTATTAAAAAATTTCTATAAAATAAAATGCAGGAAAAAACAGAAAAAATTAGGAAAAAGCAGCAAATAATGAGATAAAATTAAAAAAAAAATAGTAAATAAGATTAAAAACATGTAAGTAAAAAATAATTATTTATGAAATTTTTTAAAATATACAGACTGCACTGCTTAAGGAGGGTCGGTGGTTATGCGAGGAATAACAGAAAAAAATGAAACACTAAGATTATTTTCGTCATAAAGTGTTGGAACTATTCCAATTTCCCCAATATTTATTACAAACCTAAATTTGATAATATTTGGGTTCAAAGTTAGGAGGTTATACACGGGTTCTTATGAAAGTCGGTGAAAATAGTCAGTTAACATAGAGTGCGTTTTCTTTTACAATAAGAGAATAAAATAACAAATTGCGGGACATATTGGTAAAAATCTTAAGAATCTGTACGCGAAATTTCAAATTGTCTTACCGAATTCGTTTCTGAGAAATTAAAAATAACATAAACATAACGTCAAGCTTATACGCTGCGCGAGGAGGTGCGTGGAAATCTTGTTCTTCATGAATTAATAAAAAGAGAAACAGAAAAAACAAGCCAAGGTAGATTAAAATCCATTCTATAGAAGCTGATATAGAAATGATGCAGTCTTTAGTTCAATATAGTATACAGGGTGAAAAACAATGTTTGAACATTAATATCTTAGGAACTAGCTGGTTTTGTAAACAATTTAGAGAAAGTGATCAAGGTGCCGTATAATGCTAACTAAATCCAAAATTTGAACTTGATTATTGTTTTTTTACTCCAGTTATCGCGTCACATAGAGAAACAACTTTTTTTAATGACTCAAAATTAAAGTGGAGTATAGACATTTTTTTAGAAAGATTCAACATTTAGTTTTCTAGTTAAAACAATTGCAAAAAATTGCGGTTTATGGTGTAAAATAAAAGAACTACGAACGATAATATTAATTCTCTACAGTATATAATAGGTAATTTTATATATATATATATATATATATTTTTTTTTTTTTTCAAGTACATATCAAGCAATTTACTCTTATTAATTTTTTCCATAAATTTATTAGAAAAAAAACGCTATAAAAAAAAAAAACAAGTCAACAAAATGTAAAAACGGACTTTTGTTACAGTAAAAACAAAGGAAACAAGACTTGATGGCCTAAAATCCACTTCGTAGAAGCTGAAATACAGGCGTATACATACGCATACACACACATCCATCCGTATGGACATTTTCCGAAAACATTACTTTTGACTTGAAATGAATCAGAACAAACATGTTTATATACAAACTCCAAAAAACACTATTACAAAGCTTTGCTTGGAAGAAAGCAAAACAGTATAAATTCGAGCTATTTAACCGTAACCTATGAATACATTTATTATCATTCTTTTTCTCTTTCTCAAGAGATCTAAGAAGTCTATGTCGTTTAATCCTAACAATAAAAGCTAAAGAAAATAAAGACGCATAGATACACAGGGAACAGGGAAAAGGATATTATTTTTCTCTTTATTATTATAGTAATATTATTATATATATAATATATATTATTATTATTATATATTTTATTATATTATATATATATATATATATATATATATATATATATATATATATATATATATATATATATATATATATATTATCCTGTATTATAGAACATATATTCTTACGTTGAATATTATTGAGGCTCTGAAAATAGCAAATAAGCAATAGAGGTTAGTTATATTAATAACTCTAAAAAGAGCTTTAATCTCAAAAGAGACTCGCAGTAGCTCCGCGCTCGAATTAGCTGTCGCGGATCGACTAATGGCTTGTTTTCCACGTGGGAACAAAATTATATGTTGCCTCTGGTCATGTTCATCGTTATCGATCTCGAATATCCAACACTGGTCTTCTTCTCTGTGCTTAAGCAGTCATAGTCGTCGTAGGCCTTAAATATCTTATACTGGTCTTCTTTTTCGAGCAGCCGTTGTCGTCTGCATTGTTGAGACGTTTCATTAAAGGGCGATTTTCAACTAATGATTTAAAAGCGTGGATGAGGCTCCTCTTATAGACTTCGTGAGCATCGCAGCGAGCCAACGGGCTGCGACTCCCACCGGATCAACCGGAAATTTTGGCAGTTTTTACCGGAGCGCTCAAGAAAATGTTTAAGGTTGAATCAGCCTTAGCACTACCGCTGTTTTTACCTGGCAGTAAGCATAAGTATAAAAATTGAATATTTAAAAAATGATTTATTGTTTTTTCGCATGAAAATTGGTACAGGTCCTCAGAGTATAGTTTATAGTATTTGTAAATTTTCATGACATCCCAAAGCAGAAGATTTGCTTAGCTCTGACGAGCTTACGGCAACATCGGGTTTTGAGGTCAATGCAGGGCTACGGCTATTAGATAAGCAAAGAGACTTTACAGGCATGTCACATTAGTAGTATACCCCTCGCTATGGGTCAGACAAACAATACCTCCACTACCTACCCAGAGTGGTGGGGGACATGCTTGTCTAGCGCTACAGCGAGGGGGCGTGGTGGCGAGAGCGGTGCTAGTGACGTCTTGCAGGATCCCCCCCCCCCCCTCAGTGACGTCGTGCATCTCCCCCCCTGTCTGCCGATCTCTCCGGAGTATTGGGGGGTCGGTAAATAGGAACCTATGACGCGCGTTATCGCGCGACATTTTGGTAGTCCCGAGCCTCTCGCTTTCCGGAGTGGTAGGGGGTCGATAAGGTAGAAACTGTTTAAAGAGAATTAAATCAAATACAGAATAATAATAAAAAAAGTTTCATGCGACGGCTGGCTTGAACCCACTGACCCGAGATCGAGAGGCTGGTGCTCTAACCACAGAGCTAGTCTCAACGATACGAGTCGAATGTATCGTACCCCCCGACACATTGAGTCGTGCAAATACACATGCACACGAACACCTACACACATGTGCGCGCACATCTAGACATTTTAGCAATAATTTATCGTAATTTGCAAAATAATTGAAATATTCGCAATTTTTTACTTGTATACGCTTTGGCTGCCTCAAATATGCTCAAAACCGAAAGTTTCAAACCATTGTTTATAAGCCTATATCTCCGAAAGTTACAGACAGAAAATTGCTATTCGTGACTCTTATTTGTTAAATAAGCATTTTCTACCTATTTAAGTGATAAAAAAAATTTCTGAAATTAAATTTTTTTTTTCTACTGATATATCTAGGGAATTCTTAATTAACAAATTCAAACGGCATATTGTTTAAAATTGTAATCTACTTCAGTATTCTATATACAACAAAACAGTATATTTATCAAGCTAAATTTACATACTTTAAACGAATTTATTATTTACACATAGCTAAGTGCATACTAACTATGTATCAGTCATTGATTTTCTAAACTTTTCATTGAACTTCTCGCTAAAACTGTTTACACTTAAATATATTTTCCTTTGATCATATTTAATTTGTATGCGCCTGCGTCTTGTCTACTTGTACCTGTCGTATTTGAAATCTAGTCTGCGTTACTATCTATATTGGCGTGATAGAATAGATCAATTATGTGTCATACACAAAAACTTGACGTATACTTATATTTATATTTATATATGTATAAAACTGTGATATATAATGACGATTATGTGATAATACCAGCTGTGATTATAACCAGCTATGACATTGTATGACGATTGTAAATTTTTCGAGTATTTGTAAATAAATGGTATTCTATTCTATTCTATTCTATTCTAAAAAAAAATTTTTGTAAATATATGACTTAATAAAGGTCCAGATGTGCCTGAACTTATTAGTAAAATCAAGATTTAAAGCAGTAATCTACTGCATCTAATACTCTATTAGAGGCAACTTGATATTTCAAATTATTTATAATAACATAAACAACTATAGCAGCGTCTTCGATTTCAGATATCGTTTCATCGTCCTTACATAAATCGCCAACAATAGTAACATAAGGGCCCGCGTTGTTAGTGTATGATTTATCTTTGAATATATTTAATTCTTCTTCTGTCTATTAATAATAAATACGTTTAACAAATTGAAAAGTAGTTTTAAAACTCAATAAAAAGGTTTAGAGATTACCTTAAAGTTGACAATATCAGAACTTAATAGATCATCTGCCAAGAACGCTGTATCTCGTTTTTTGACAATTGTACCTAAGATTCTTGCCTAGCACAAGAATGCCAAAACAGACTTTTTGTCTGAAATGAATAATAAGCTTTTAGGTATTTAAAACATGAGAAATAATGTCATTATAAAATATCTATATACCGGCAAGAATTACGGAATCATCAGAAGAAAATAATTTTTGTTCTCCCTGGCGTAATCCACAATAAAAGGCGCCACCTTATCCCAATTTTCTTTGAGTGAATTAGTAGATTCTGGGTATATTCTATCAAAATCGTTAGACAACTAAATAAAACAATAATTATATAAAACTCATACAATGATATGATCCAGTACTATTACAATATTATTTTGGTAACTTACTAAAATATGGCCAAATGGCGAATTCAAGCATTTGTAAGTTAAAAAGTAATCTGTGATGCTTTTACACTTCTCTCGAAAAGAAAAACTTTCTCTCTACTCACTAAGAACTTCTTCCTCTGGCTCATTATTTGCGTTTAGCAATTTGATAATTTTATCAGATTCTGCTTCTACCTCATCTAAACCAAGAATATATATGTAAACAATAATGCATACAAACTTTAAAGTAGTATATTACGATATTTTATGAAACAACGTGCATAAACCGAGATTTAGCGAGTGCATTTTTGCACGAGCGTGACTTATATCGAGGTTTATGCCACGGCGTGCGTTCAGTGAAATCATCTTTTAAAAGAATTTTGCAGGCTAATAATTTGGAGCGTAGAGCAAAGTATTTGTCGACTAAAACTCCTCCACTGTTACAACTCTGGAATCTGTACCTTTTTGAAAAGGGCAATAAAACAGTTTTGATCGCTCTTCTGTACTTTGCCCGTCGGCAGGAAAAATTTTAGCACATTCGGTGGCGAGTTCCATAAACCTATGGGCTTTTATTCTGAAAATTATAAATATTATCCTCATAAGACACAAATAAGAAGCACCAGGTTATTCAAAAACAGATGATCATAATGATATACATGCTGAATATATGAATTTAGTTATTTAAAAAACATCGCAATTTGTTATGCATGCAGTCTGTCAAGATGTTATTATTACCTATAGCAGTTGCTAAATTCGAACTCATGTTCGATTATTATATCTGATAAAAGTCGGGTGTTGAGAGTCTGATTATTTTTTAAATTTCCTGTCACTATTTTCCCCCTGATACTTTCTAGTAGTTAAGTCACATTTTTCCTTTTAACTGTACCTAATTATAGAAAACGCAAACATCTAACATCCATTTTCTGATGAAAAAATATAAGTTAATATGCATACGCAGATTCTCATTATCCCTATATAAAATTCATTAGCACGTAGCCTCCTCTAACTAAATTTATAGATCCAATAAATAAAATATTGTTTCAATATATCTATATATCTGCTTGCTATTGTATGAGGCGGTTTTTGATACATAATTTAATATAAGTTTTGGGTGGTTCTTTGTCCAAAAGTTTGCAGACCCCCTCTGTTTTTTATTATAGAATACGAACACTGTCGTCAATTTTTTTTCACGGAAATTCACGCATGTTTACATGTGTTTCTAACTAACCTAACCATCAAAACAACAGGCTATTCATTAGATAGGTCGCTCGCGCAATTTTCGAGAAAACGATTTTTACATTTTAGATCTTTAGTTGAAAACCGCTCGACGAAATTGTTTAGAATTTTAGCAGCATATAGCTTTTTTTATAGTGAATCGCTAATTAAAATTTAGAAGCATTCAACTACATTGTTTTAGAGATATAAGGAATCTAAAAATGTTCAAAAAAAAAAATTCAAACCTTGATATTTTACGAACCATGGGGGTTTGAAAGCTGAGCTAATGAACTTAGCCAAAACACATAATATATCTATTTTTTCCCGAAATCTCAAGTGCAATGAGGCCTTTTTTCATCCACAATCGAGGCACAAAAAAAACCTTTTTTTCAGTTTTCGATTTATTACTGAAAAAATAAGTTATCAAGTCACTTGAAATTTTTATGGGATATAGTTTGACACGTGACCCATCGATATAATTTTCGCGAGGTTCTGATGTTTACATTCAGAGATATGAATTAAAAAAAAATCACCTTTTTTATTTTATCTGCCGAACAAAACGGTCGATCCCGAGCACCAAACGAGGAAAAGTAGGTAATTTTATTCTCTTTCAAATGCTTTATAGCTGAATTGTTTGTAACAATGGGATGATTGAAAAAAACGCAAAATAGTGTTTTTCAAAAATCACAAAATCCCAAGTTCGGGCTCTGCGTCGAAGCACAGTCTCATTTGAAATTAAAATGAAAGAGCTAGATAACCTGTAAATAGGTTACGTTTCAATCTGCGTTGGGCTACGCACCTCCTAGCTTTTCTCAAATTGCAAAGATTTTGCTTATAGAACATTAGTTTTCGGTGCAAGCCGATCATCAGATTCTACGGAAATAGTTTAAATCGCGTCCGCTTCCCCTTTTTCTCGCGCAGCCGTCGCCGGCCTCCTTAGCAACGGTTTCCCTTGTTCGTCACCATGCGGCCGCCGCCGCGCTCACTTCCCCTTACGCGCTTCTCCGCCTGGTGAAGTGGTGGGTTTTTTTTCTTGGTGATACCAAAATGTTGTATTGTTTTAGAATCACCCTGTATATTATATCGCGTTTTCTCTTAATTAATTCGTTTCATTATAATGAAATGATCTCGATGTACGGAACATTAGAAAAATTATGACCGTGACCATGACGAACATTTCGCAATTTCTCATTTATCGTTTATAGTGATGTAATAGTCTTGACGTTAAATTAAGTTCTTTTTTTCTGATAATGAGTTCATTTCCTGGCGAAAAGAATCACATGATTTATCACGTGACTATTTATCCTGATTTCTCACGTAAGAAATCACATTAAAAATTACGTCAGAAATCACTCATAAAATTGAAGTATTTGTTCTAATTAAAACAAATTATTTTATTTTTACGGAATAATTATGAAAAATATATTTGTTTATGCTTATCCAAATAAATTGACTGCAAAAAAATTAAAAAAAATCTTTACCTCAATCGAGGATTGAACCCATTAATTACGCATTAATTTATAATGGAAGGTAAAATTTAAAAAAACTGTGACAGTCAAAGAAATAAATTTTTAATTTTAAATTTGAAACAAAAATACTCTAAACTCTTGTTATTTCATATTTCCTAATATTTCAATTCAACATTTTCGTTTTAGAAATTGTTTAATTTCAGTTTTTTAATTTTTACTATTCATGCTTTAATTTTTTCGAATTTTAATTTTTCTAAATTTTTGCCGCTAAGTTAAATTAATTATTCAATCATTATCATGAAAATAAAGACGCTAAAATTTTAGTAAACAAATAGAAAAATATGATGTCTCATTATAATCAACATAAAATTTTTATATTTTCAAAAAAGTTATCTATGCATATAGTTATTTATCACTGGCGAGAACATTGACGTGATTTTGTTATGTATTAAAATTGTATAGTTTTCTACGTCAATTCGTCACTGTCGATGTGACATTTGTTTAAAAAAGTGGTGACAAAATTCATGCTGCTAATCACTTAAACCAATTAATAAGTGCAGGAATATCTGAAAATGAAAATGAAAAATAGATTATTTGCTGTTGTACGACAATTCATGATACTATGGATGTACTTACTTTAAAAGGAATTGGAAATTATTCTAATTCTAAAAGTCAATTAAATGATAACCATATACTTGAATTCAACACTATTTTTAAATTTTACTCGATTTTTGATATGCAATCTGCAGTTAATTTTCAATTGTCTAATATTTAACCTATTGATAGACCTAAAGAATATATTTAAATACTTTTTTCTGGTTCAAGTACAAACACTGGATTTGTTTGTGGTACAAAGACAATGTAATACGAATTTTTGATAGCTTCAACAAAAAGATGATGATCATAAAATTTGTATTGATAGGCTATTTCCAAATAAAGATAATTTACGCACATCTTTTGAACAAGTACAGTATCAGACTAATTTTTATGATTGCGGTGTTTTTGCTATAACATTTGCAGTCGCTATTGTATTTAATATTTGCCCATGCAATGTTCAATTTAATATTAGTAAAATGCGAGAGCATTTGATTAGAATGTATAATAATGTATGATACATTAAATTTATCTCTTTTTTCAAATATCAAAAATTATAAAAATAAAATTTATTTTAAAACAATTGCTCGAATTTTAATTATAAGAAACGTTACTCACGCAATAAAATTTGCTGAATTTAAATTATATTTTGATATAATTAATATTATATTATTAATTATAAACAGCAATCATTAACTCTTTTAGAAGCCAACACAAAGAAAAAGTGAATGCTAAAAATCAATCAAAAAATAATATGGATAGTAAAATAATAAGTTTAGCTGATAAAACAACTAATAATTGTATATTTATCAAATCAAAATACCAAAAAAACTTCATTAAAACGAAAATTTGATTAAAACAGAATAAAATTTTATAATACCTTATTGATAATAGATCAATAGATAGGATATTATAAAATACATAGATAATAGATCAATAAATAATTGATTTGTTTTTTCATATAGCCCATACTTATTATTCAAATTCAACTGTCACATTAACATTGAAGTGTATTCAACGATATACTGTGTTAAATATTTATTTAAATATAGATTTTTTAAAATTAATTATATTGATGTAATTTTTAGTATTAGATACATTTAGAATTGTGCATAATTATAAATATTTTGATATTTATAATTATGTTTATGTTTAAATATGTTTATGTTTATGTGTGTGTGTGTGTGTGTGTGAGTCATTTTAATCTTTAATCTCAATTATCTCGTTGGCAAAGCATGCCAGCGAAAAAAGTTTCGGGTAAAAGTTTTAGAATTTTTCCCTGGCTATCTGATGATGACCTTGACAATGTCATTGAGCATGACCTTCAAGGTCATTTGAAGGTCAAGTCGATTTTTTCAAATAGAAACCCCTACTTTTGGCACCAGAAATGGAAAGAGCGGGAAATTTTACGTTCGAACATGTGATTTTGGAAACAAATTATCTTTTGTGCGGAAATTACCTTTGACATCAGCCGAACCCAGGATGCACCATCGAGGAGGTTGTCAAAAGGATTTAGCATCCCATTTTTTGTTTTTTGTTTTATTTTTTTTATTTGTTTTTTTTGTTTTTTCCCTTTTTGTTATTTTTTTGGTATTTTTATGGAATGTTAACTGGAGTTAACCATTGATTAATTGTTCGAAATTAACGCCGTTTTGTTGGATGCAAAGATCAAGCCGAGCTCTGAATTGTCTTATGGTTCTAAGTAGAACATCTCGAGGGATTGCTGCACAAGCTGTACGAATGCGTTCGATGAT
The DNA here is from genome assembly GCF_009193385.2 of Nasonia vitripennis. Lineage (NCBI taxonomy): Eukaryota > Metazoa > Arthropoda > Insecta > Hymenoptera > Pteromalidae > Nasonia > Nasonia vitripennis. The sequence goes on from NW_022279639.1 coordinate 2,511,152, forward strand.
ATTATCTCGCGTTGTTGGCCGTTGAGCATAAACAACATTCTTAAGATATCCCCATAAGTAAAAATCGGGAGGGGTTAAATCAGGAGAACGAGGGGGCCAGGCAACTGGGCCACCTCGCCCAATCCACCTGCCATTGTAGCGGGTGTTTAAATAATCACGAACAATGCGTGCATAATGTGGTGGTGCTCCATCTAATTGGATCCACATTCTTAGCCTTGTGGCTAGGTCTACATTTTCTAGTAATTCAGGTAAAATGTCTCGAAGTAATCTCAAAAAGTTTACCCCATTCACGTTCTCTTCAAAGAAATAAGGACCAATCAAATAGCCATTGATGATTCCACACCAGACCATAACACTCCAGCGGTGTTGATTGTCTATGGGCCTGAACCAATGAGGATTTTCATCTGACCAATAATGGCAATTATGTCTATTCAATTCTCCAGTGTTTCTGAATGTTGATTCATCTGAAAAAAGAATGTGCCTGAAAAAGTCTTGATCTTGTTGAATCATTCATATTGCTCATCGACAAAAACGTACTCGCAAAATCATATCATTTGGAGTTAACTGTTGTGTTAATGTTATGTGATAAGGATGATATCTTCTCGCTCTCAATATTCGGGATGCTGTTGATTGAGGTATACCTATTTCTCTTTCTATTTGTCGAGTACTAATGTGAGGATCAAGATGAATAATCGCTAGAATGGTAATAACACGAGGATCGTTTTCGTCGTATTCATGATGACGGCGTTGACGAACAAAAGCTCCATTTCGAGCTCTCTGAGTTAAGGTTTGAATAGTAACATTACTTGGGTGTCTCCTATTGGGATAGCGTTCAGCATAAAGTCTGGCAGCTGCTGCATAATTATTTCGACTTTCTCCCAAAATCATGATCATATCAACGATTTCGTTGGGACCATAATCAGCCATGATCAAAATCAAAATAATTTGTTACAGACCAGTAAACAGGGAAACAGATTTTTTTCAATAATAATTATCGATTTACAAGAAGTAAAAAACACGATTAAGCTTTTCTGCACTAATTTGCTATCTACATAACTGTTAAGAGTAGTTCACTCTCAAAAATTGACACTAATACAAAATAATGAAATGACTTAACTACATCAAGAATTTTGAAAATTGACACTAATACAAAATAATGGAATGACTTTGAAAATTTTTGAAAACTGAAAAAATTACGAAAATTTTAGAAAATATTGAAAATTTCTGGAAATATTGAAAATTTTTTCATTTTTGAACGCATGTCGCTCTCTTTTCATTTATGGGGCTAAAAGTAGGGGTTTCCATTTCAAAAAATCAACTTGACCTTGAAATGCCCTTGAAGGTCACGCTCAATGACATTGTCAAGGTCATCATTAGATAGCCAGGGAAAAATCCTAAAACTTTTACCAGAAACTTTTTTCGCTGGCATGCTTTGCCAACGAGATAATTGAGATTAAAGATTAAAATGACTCACCCTGTATATATATATATATATATATATATATATATATATGTATAAGTAAGACTTGAAAATTATTTACAGTTTATAAATAACACTTTTCAAACTTTGTAAAATTGGTAATAACTATTTGTTGATTTATTTCCAATTTACCCCTTAAGAGTACTTCAGCAAATATGCCTGTTCATGTTCGGTATATTTCCGATTCATCGCCGGTTATTTCCGGTCACTTCCGGGTCATTTTGTATTTATTTCGATTACTTCCGGTCAACTTCCGGTCAACTTCTGGTTGACTTCTGGTCTACTTCCAGTCTACTTCCTGTAAACTTCTGGATCACCCCAACCCCTAAGGAGGGGTAATTTTGGGGATAAAGTTAACTTATAGCCGGAGACTACCAGACACATTTTAATATAATAGAGAAAGAGGATGACTTGAGATTTGTGAATAGTTTTATGAATGATTTCTGTCATGATTTTTCACGTAAAAAATCACACTATGTAGTTACGTAATTCATTACGTAAGAATTCAAGCAATCTATTACGTAATTGACTGTGTGATAAATCACGTGGTTTTTCTCGTCAAGGTTGGTAAATAAAATTAAATCCCTTCGGTATTATATTTAATACATCACATCGCATAAATGTAAATAATAAGTATTATGATTTAATGTTATAATGCAATCACTTTTAATTTTAAAATAAAATTATATTTAAGTATTGATATATTATTTTATTATTGTTTTTGTTTCATATTTCTATTATTATAAATTTGTGGAATATATATATTTAAAACTTGAATCAATGTTTAAATGGATTTTAGCTAGTTATTTATTAAAAACCGCCTCATACATCAGCAGGCAGATTATATTATACTGTATATTAAAACAATATGTTATTTATTAGACCTTTAAATTTAGTTGGAGGAAGCTACGTGCTAATGAATTGGCAGCGGTTGTTGATATTACCTACATCAACGGTAGTGACTAAACCAAATAGGCTTTTGCTTATTATAGAATACTTTTGGAATTTCTCACTGTAATACTCCAATAGCCTTGTAAGACTCCAATGGTGCGTATATCTGCATGAATTCGTCCACGTCGATGTAGATTTAGATCTTCCAGTCGGCTCTTCTTATCTTCATAACGTCTACTCTCTCGAAGTAGATACTAGGATTCGGGTCCAATGTGTCCATTTGATATAGGGATTCACTTTGGGTCGTTATTATTATATTAAAAATTATGAGCAAATATTGGTTTAATTTATTCATCCCGCAAGATTTGACATAAGTTAATAAGGGTTTATAAAAATGTAACAAATGTAGATTTTTAAGTATAACTACTTAATCAGAATTAGTATCAAAATCATCCTCTACGTGTATTAATTTATCGATATGTTTTCTAATTCTCTTTCTATTGGAGTATTCTAGAATTACGTTTTTCCTGCTGATAAATTTAATAATTTTCGAGGGCTTATTTCTATAATCATTAAATTTTCCTGTCCGGGTTTCAGTAATAAGTCTAGCATAAACTCCCACTTTTCCCTTGAATTTTCTAACCTTTCTATTGTATATTCCCTTCGATGTATGTTTATTCTTAATTTGGTTTTCTCCCGCTAAGAGTTATATTTCATCAAGTCGCAATAGGAAATTCCTAATGCATGTGTTGTACGTTCTCAGTTTTTCTTTGAAGGGTATTTTTATGGGGAAACGGGCTATTCTACCATAAACTAATTCAACAACGGTGAAATTGGTTGCCGAATGTACACTAGTGTTATAAGTAAAGGTCGCGAAGGGTGCTAATTTGTCCCAATCGTCGTATTTCTTAGAATAAATTCTGATAAATTCAACGAGGGGCGCATGGCTTCGTTCTAGAGAGCCATTGGTTTTTGGCCTATAGCCAGAAGTGATTAAATGATTCACTTTGAATAAATTTAACATGCATTGAACTATGTTTGCTAAAAAGCTGGATCCTTGATCGGACAAAATCGCTATGGGTGCTCCGAATTAACAAACAAGGTGTCTGACTAGTGCGTCTGCTATTGTAATGGCGTTCAAATTTCTGATAGGTATTACGATGAGATACTTAGTTCAATTGCATTGCATTGTTAGAAAGTGACAATTTCCACTAGGCGTCATTCTAAGTTTGCCCACTGTATCTATTGATACTTTGTCAGATGCTTCTGATAGTAGATGGTAGTTTGAGATGTCATTTCTCATCCCAGGTAAATAATATACCTTTCTCTTATTTTCTGGTATGTCTGATTAATGCCTTTGTCCACCGGTTAGGCTATCGTCTAAAATGGCTATGATTTGCTTTTTATCGCTTTCATGGGGTAATTGGACCTTTCTATAGCAGATAGTTATCTTGATTGGCGAATTAGCGAATGTTTGC